>NC_133622.1:246545048-247195048 GCF_048593235.1 Sminthopsis crassicaudata
TTAGTAAAAAATGTGATAAGCAATATTTCACTCCATTTGCAATGAGTACCACAATCTTTGAACTCTATAAACACAATAACAACAAAAATTGTACTTGTATGAGACTATCAATCATGACATTTGTACAGGACACAAGAGAAAATTCCATATGCACAATGTCTTTTGTATACTATTCAGCCCATATTTTATAAGAAGGTCATAAATTAACTAGCAGTGAATTCTGATTTTAATCAGAACTCCAGTGATCCAATCAGCAAGGATATCCTCATACAGATTCCCAAACTCTTGGCTTTCTGAGTTGAAACCCCTAAGGCCAAGTGTTTCAGAAATTATTGTCTTTATTTTTGTATCAGGAGGTGGAGCCAAGATGGAGGTGTAAAGTAACAAAGCTGCTCAAACTCTCCCAGTTTCCTGAAAAATCAAAATAAAGTGTCTGAACAGAATCTGATGGAATGAAAACACTCCCTAGTTCAAGATAGAGTAAAAAAAATTTCAAGAAAGGTCAGTCTCACTGGGGTGAAAGGGGCATTTTGTCAAGCTTAGATAGACTCTGAGAAAGCCAGTGAGTGGAGGTTAATCATAGCAATTCAGCAATTAAGAACCTCAGGGATGACTCAGTAGAGCAGCATATCAGTAGAGCAACTTGCAGTCCCATGTCAGAAGACAAACTCTGGGAAACCAGACTCTTTCTTGAAGAGAGCAGGCAATGCTAACCTTGCAAACAATTTTCAAATGATAAAATAAAAACCATTTATAATTATATTGAAAGGTGCTCTAAATCACTATTGATTAGAGAATTGAAAATTACAACAGTTCTACAGTACGATCTCACACCTCTTGGACTGGCTAAAATGACAGGAAAATGTAAAGGGCTAGAACTGAGCAATGCACTTGGATAATGAAGCACTTGAGACTAATTGCCAATTTGATGGTTCCCTATTAACTTATTTGAAGGCTGACCCTCCCCAGCTGTTCTGTGCTGACTTGATTGGTGGGACAAAGAGGGGGAAGTGACTTGTGTGGGAGGAGTAGGGAAAACTTGGGTGGTGGAACTCATGCTCACTTGAACTTGTGACCTGGCATTGGAGGGGACGGTAAAGATGAAGAATAAAGACGTTTATTGATCCTGACTCCGGCTGATTTCTGGGAAGACAGAGTTCCAGCATCTGGCGCCCCACGTTGGGCACCATTTGTAATGTGCTCTCCTGGCAGTTACAATTACTAGTCTGCCCTAGGCCCAACAGAGTACCTTTGACCACTGACCTTTGCAGTATGAACTCTACACAGCTCGCCTCCTCTGAGGCCTTCAAAGGTCTCTGTCCACAATCTCTTGAATCTATAGTTTAATAACCGGTAGCGCACTCAAGAACAACCACGTGCAATCTTAAAAGCCTTTATTATACCTACTCACATAATGCCCTGACTGATGCCCTGACTTGTTGGTTCCCAAGTGAACACCTGGTCAGAAGACCCACGTATTCACTACCAAAATCCTTACCTCTTTCGGCTATCCATCTTGGCTTGGCCACCCAGGCTAGGGAGCCAGGGTGAAGAGAGCCAGGGTAAAGAGAGCGACTGCTGCCTGCACTGGGCTTACATAGGGCCTGTGAGTTCACACACACAGCCAATCAGCAAGAGAGTCACCCATTATGAAGCTATCTCAATGTGGACAAGATCCCACCTACAAGGCAATCCTAATATCCACAGAAATTACTTCTGGGCCTCAATCTCCCGATGCACTGTGTCCACCCATTTAAAGGGCCCTTACAATTCCCTTCTCTTGTTTTGTGGGAACTGCACATCTCATCAAGCTAAACTTTTAGCACCAGCTATAGTTCACTTAATCGGGATGATAGTGTTATGCCCAAGGAGGTACAAAGCAGCAGATCAGTAAACAGAAGTATGACAATGAGAACCAGGCTCAACAGTGGCCCAAGTGTTCAACCTATTCATCAAAGTCATACTCGAGATAATAAGCCAAAGAGGTTGGATGCCAACGAGGTAGGATGTCAACACTGAGGTGGGAAGTCAACAAGGTAAAACATCACAATTCTAGTTAGCAATTAAATATCAGTGAGGTAGGTTGTCATAATTCTAGTTGCATTTCTCACAATTCTAGACCAATTCTAGTTTCTTACAATTCTCTATTGCACTTTTCACAATCTTAGAACAATTCTAGCTTATCATAATTCTCTATTGCACTTTTCACAGTTCTAGAGAAATTCTAGTTTCACAGGTGCACATAAGCAAAATCATGTCCAGTAACATTGTCTCAATAACAACGGCAGGTGGGTGCGTTGGTTTTTCACCCACTAATATAAAAGCATAGTCCTTCAATAGAAAGCATAGGGCAAAGCCTCTTCCCAGGCCACCATATGGCAAGTAGCCACAGGAGAAGCAAGTAGGCCCATTATCTATTTAAAGTCTTTATATTGCATATCATCCAAAACAGTCCATCTCAGCTGCAACACTGGAACTGTGTCTGGTGTCTCTGGTGTCACTGTCAGGAGGGACATTGCTGCCATCAGCGTCTGGAGGGCTGCTGACATCTGGCTGGTCCCTCTGGGCTGTTGTCTGGTCACTGAATTCCTTATACAAGCATTTGCAATTATGGGTGTGCCACAAGCAATAAAAACAGACAATGGACCTGCATATACATCCAAACATTTTACACACTTTTGTGCACAGTATAAGATTTTACATACCACGGACATACCCTTTAATCCTCAAGGGCAGGCAATAGTAGAGAGAAGAAACAGAGATATTAAGACACTCCTCCAAAAACAAAAGAAAGGGGGAGCCACAGGTAATCCTAGAGAACTTCTAAATTTAGTTCTCTATACCATTAATTTTTTAATTTTTGACAAAGATGCACTGGTTCTGGCAGACAGGTTTTATAACCCACCAGAAGGGCAGTGTCCAGTGCGAGCAGCTCCACTGTCTTTAGATAATCGCCAGGTGATGTGGAGAGACCCAGAAAGTGGTGAATGGAAGGGACCAGATAGGTTAACTGCTTAGGGGAGAGGGTTTGCGTGTATCTCTACAGATGGAGAAGGAATCAGATGGGTGCCAACGAGCCGTATTTGCCTTGTCCATCGGAGAGAGACAGAGCAGACCCTTGAAACAAAGGAAAAGACCCAAGATACATCGGGTGGTTCAGTTGCTGACTGTGCCCACCATTGAAAGAACCTGGCAGTTATGGCGTTTGACCCATGGACATCAAAAACTGTTGGACTTGAAAGTCCTCAGGAATCATTGGACTCTCTGAGGTATCATAAGACTGTTGCTGGACTTCAAAACCTGTTGGGATCATTGGATTCCCTAACATATAAAAAGACTGTTGCTGGACTTCAAAACCTGTTAGGATCATTGGATTCCCTAACATATAAAAAGACTGATGTGGGACTTCAAAAACTTGTGGGGATCATTGGATTCCTTAACACGTGAAGCAATGGACAATAGATTGGTTTTGGACTATCTCTTGGTTGCTGAAGAAGGCGTATATGTGTGTTGTTTACATACCCTCCTTCTAGGACTTCTGGAAATCTTTTACAACACCATGTTGATTTATATTGTTTGTTATATCACTACTTGCATGTACAATTCCTGTTTGTTACACCACATTGAGTCTGCACTGACTGTGGGGAGAGTCACCACTAATAGCCTCTGCGTTATTGCTATGTGCTTGTGTAATAACTCCCATGTTGGTGGGTTTGAGCATACTTGTCTCTAATAAGTCCCTTCAACCCAGAAAGCCACTAGCAAATCCCCACTTCTCTTTGGTGCTTTTCATCTCCCTTCCTGAAATGTCAGGGAGGGCGTGATTATCTCCTTTTTAGTGCTTTCATCTCCCCTCTTGAGAAATCAGGGGGGGCATGATCACCTCTTTTGTGGGGTTCTCACCTCCCTGAAAAGTCAGGGATAGCGCGACCACCTGTGGTCTAAAACAAAAGAAAGCGGGAGATGTAAAGGGCAAGAACTGAGCAATGCACTTGGATAATGAAGCACGTGAGACTAATTGCCAATTGGACGGTTCCCTATTAACTTGTTTGAAGGTTGACCCTCCCCAGCTGTTCTGTGCTGACTTGATTGGTGGGACAAAGAGGGGGAAGTGACTTGTGTGGGAGGAGTAGGAAAAACTTGGGTGGCTGAACTCACTCTCTCTCACACTTGTGACCTGGCGTTGGAGGGGACAGTAAAGATCAAGAATAAAGACATTTAGTGATCCTGACTCCTTCTGATTTCTGGGAAGACAGAGTTCCAGCAGGAAAAGATAATGATAAATACTGGAGGGGATGTGGGAAAACTGGATGATTATTATTGCTTTATTTGTGGAGTTGTGAACTTATCCAAGCATTCTGGAGTGTAATCTATACTATGCCTAATGGAATATAAAAGTGTGCATGTCCTTTGTCCTGGCAGTACCATTACTGGCTCTGTATGAAAAAAAAATCATAAAGAGAAAAAAGGACCTACTTCTGCAAAAAAAAAATGTTTGTAGCAGGTCTTTTTGTGGTAACAAAAAGTTGGAAACCACATGGATTCCCATGAGTTGCAGAATGTCTGAATAAACTTTGGGGCATGAAGGTAATGAAATATTATTGTTGTATAAAAAAGAAGATGAATAAGCTGATTATAGAAATCCTGGAAAGATTTACATGAACTGATGCTGAGCAAAACAAGCACAACAAGGAATGCATTGTTCACACCAACAGCAAGAATGTCAGAAGATCATCTTGGAAAGGCTCAGCAGGTCAGAGATCCAAAACAATCCCACTATGTTCTGGGCCAGAACTCTGAACTTGAAACAAGGATTCTTACAAGGTGCTAAGTCAGAGGAATTGATAAAGACAATGTTATCTAGTTTAGCATGGTGCTTTGTAGCTCTCTAGTTCAGTACATGTACTTAGTACTTAATATAGTTCCACAAGATTCAAATCTATGATAATGGAGTGAACAACAGCCAATAAAGACAGGACCAAATTCAGTTCCATCTTCATCAGCCTCATGATGGCTGGCCTGGCCTCCTGCATTTCTTCCACTGACACCAAGTCTCCTCTGAAGGCCCTTCAGAAAACTAGAGGAGCCCCAAGTGAAGGAGATAGGACTTCCAAGGAGACAATAAAGACTTTTGGACTTTAACACCTGGCTATTCCTGTGGTGATTACTCTGCTGAAAGGAAGGCTTCCCAAAGACCTCCAGGAAACCAGAAAAAAAATTACACCAATAGATGTTGGACATAAAATGCCATCTGCATCCAGAAAAAGATCTAAGGAGAATAAATATAAATCTACACATGCTATGTTCACTTCGTTTTTCTATTTTACAATCTCTCCCATTGTTTTTCCCTTATACTCTAATTTTTCACTCCAACAAAATTCAGTAATAATGTGTATTAAACACAAATAAACAAAGAAAAAGTAGAGAAAGAATATTGCCTAATTACAACATGCTTCATACTATAAAGTGGGAAGGTAGGGCAATAGTACTTTCACATCCTTTAACATATAATAGGTTTGGATGTGCCCTAAAATGTGTAAAATATGAACCACAATAATGGCAATTTTAAAACTTCAGTAGAGAAATTATGAAAAGGCTTTCTCATATCCCCATTGAGAAAACAAATACATTTTATATAAGTTAGCTATGGTTTTATCTATAATATGCTAGGTAAGTATCCTCTAATTGACTAAATAAATATAAATTAAACTACAAACTACTATCATAAAAGTATAAATTAGCTGAAATGAGAGAAGGAACAAAAAAACAAACAAAAGAGGGGGGTTGTAGAAAAATTGGGATACTAAAAAGAGCAATTTTAATTACACCAAAAATAGCACAAAGCTATCTTTACCACTTGATACATTAACATCACTAGTAGGTGTATTTCTCAAGGCATTACCTGATTGGAAGATCTCAGTAAACACAAAATTGGATGCTCTTTATTAGTACATACTGATGAAGACAATTACTAGAGCTTCATGTTTTCAGGGAACATACAGAAATCAATTTTAAAAAGGAAAGGTAGGGAGACCTCTTCATGGGAATTTTTGGAGGTGAGAAAAAAGAAAGCTTTCTCCTATCTAAGGTCTTCAGAGTTGTATAAAAGTATAAAAAGGTGAATTAGAAGTATAGTCACCTTTAGATTTTTGCTTGGTTCGAAATCATCAGACCATAACTTCACTTAACATACAGAATGATTTCCCAGATGGAAAAGGACCTCCTTTTTGTATCACCTTTTGTCAGAACATGTTGGAGGACTTCTTAAATATTTGGTTATTGAATTATTGATACTACATCCCAACAGATTATAAAGAATTTGCTGTTTTAAATGTAAAGAACATATTGGATTAAAATGAGTGACTATATGGTTCTCTCTTACCTGTGGAACTTTATACAGTTTGAGAATGGTGGCCATGGCCATAGAAAGTGTAGCTGACATCCCTCCAATGACAGCCACAGAATTGGACTGTTTATCACAGCTGTAATTGGGAATAATGGGACTTCTTCCTGATAGCCATATTAAGGAGCTCTCCACAGCTAGTTTCTCCAGATGGAAGTTATTGAGTAACTGGTATCCCAAGGTTATGTTGGGCAGCAAATAAGGGTTCTTGTTGATCTCATCAACAGCATATTGAAAAGCAAGGAAATGGTGATATTGTTTGAACATTGAGCTAAAATAAGAGGAAAAAATTTAAAAAAAAACAGGCAAAACTCTATATGCAAAGAAACAGCAAATTGTGATGGTGGGAAGGGTGTCAGATACGGAATCAGAAATTTCTATCCTAAATCCTGCCCCTAAAATTGACAAAAATTGGGGTCCTGAGCACATCATTTCACCACCATGAGTGTCAATGTCCACAATAGTAATATGACAGACTTGAACTACATCCTGTAAGATTCTTTCAAGACCACACACATTAAGACATTAACACACACACACAAATGATGATATATTTTAGACATTAGTTTATGTCTCAATTTGACAAAGAATTGTACAGCTCATACAGACTATCTTCAACAAAAATAGAAAGACGGATTTCTAATTCTCAAATTGCAATGAGATTACTATGCAAAGCTATTAGCTAAGAATAGATGATTACATTGATAAAATTGCTTCTAAATGCCTTATAATGATTCTTGACATTATACACTGGAAAGCAAATGGAACACATATATTTCAAAAGATTGTCTTGACCATGTAATGGGTAATACTGAAAGATTCAAGGTTCAGTACTAACTTTACTCTAGCTAAATTAGCTACCATAGTCATCTGGATAGAAAGACAATAGAGACAAGAAAAAAACCTCTCTTCTTTAGGCCAGAAATGAAAATGTGACACTATCTGAAGTAGACATTTGGGACAAAGATGATAAAATATGACTTGGAGAAAGTCATCAATAGCTTGGGGGAGCAGGAACGTCTTCATATCAAGTGAGTTGAATTTTAAATGAAAATCGGAATTCTGAGACATGGAACATAGCAGAGATTCCATTTGTACACTGGGGGACATCATTGACAAAAGCATGAAAATGAGAGATGGGGTATGGAATACAGAAAGTTTGATGGTCTCTTTATCTTTATTAAAAATGTCACAAAAATGGCAAGGGATAACAAATGTCAAAAATTACCCTATACCTTATATTTTCTAGGCATAACATGAGGAAAACCTCAATGCAAGTATAGGATCTTGTCAATAGTTTGATATACAATGCACCTGTTGACATTGTAAAGTTCATATTGTTTGGTATTTTTGATGTATTGACATATTACTCTGATACTGGTAAAACATCAATATGGAATCATTTACATCAAATGGTCCTAACACCCATCAATGTTTTTAAGTAAAGATAAGACATTTTATTGCTTTTCTTTAGCAGTTCTCTGCTTAGAAGATAAGGCTTGAAGCTTTGGATGCGATAAAACTGGACTGAGTATTCTGAATTTGTTCTTTTTTCTGATGCCTAAGATAATGAATGTTTGATCACACACCCCATTTTAGGTTATTATGATTCAGAAACACTCTTTACCCAAATCTCACTCATGCCAAGCATTCATAAATGACCTTGAGAATTTCATTACGTATAAACACAACTGTGAATATTTCCTCCTCTATTTAGAACACATAATCAGGTCCTAACTAGGCCATTCTTAGAGGATATAGTTTTGACACCTAAACCCCAATGTTGAGTGTCGATCCTCCCTAATGTGTTTCACCCCTCCTTGTACTGGGTGAGGTTTTGCCATCAGTGGAGATGAATCTGTGATTTTTATAATGTCAAATAGATGAGGGATGAATAGTCTCTCTATGTTTGCTGCACTGCACATTAACAATACTTTTAATTTATTAATTTATTGAAAATTAGATTTCTCATCATTTTTTGCACCCATATCTTTGCTTTAACCAAAGTTCTGAGAATAAAGAAAACACAACTGTACCAACAAACCAGTCAATAAGAAATATGGATTACTATTGCAGCAATTAGACAGGGTGGGAAAGTAACTACTTACTTTGGTAGTGCTGGAGTTCGGGAGGGATTGATTTTGAAGAAAAATTTGTCCACTTGAACATCCAACTTCACAAAAAGGGAGAAGAATCCAGCAATGATTAGGTCCCCTTCCTTTCTATACATGGGATTGAAATGTCTTTCTATGTGACAAGGATTCTTGACCATCTGGTACTCAGATAAGAAAATCTGCAAAATCAGAAATACAAATAATATAGAAGATGAGAAGCCAAATTTGCCCAAACCCATGGCCAATATCCCAGATCTCTAAAGAGCCAAGGAATGGGGGAGTATAAGGTGATGGGAGATTTTAGTTCTTGTAAATATAGGCACATGCTCTGTTGCTAAGCATTTTTCTTTTTAAATAGATGCTCAAGCTTTGTACAGTCTCTTCTCCTTAGGAAAACAGAATGCGAGACATGAAGTGGGCCTCTATTTGGGATAAAGGCAAAAGTTTGGATGAGCAGAACATATTTATTTGACATTTTTGCCTCCTGGATATTATTCATCTAGTTCATTCAGAAAAGTGGTTCCTTCTCATCTCTTGGGTGCAAGTCAAACAAATATTTTGACCAGAGTCTGAGAGTTTCTCCAAGGACCAGCTAGCCCAGCAACTCTGCACCTGTGTCCTTCATTGTGAAAAATTCCAAACTTTACAAAAAATTAGTTTGGGAACCTTCTTGCTTGTTTTCTGTCTCTGGAGCTTTCACAACTTTGAAGGGATCTGAAATGCCCAAAAGACTCTTTTATCTTTTTCATGCTAGGTCAACCCAGAAATTCCCTCAAGAGTAGATATTAAAATCAAAAGTGAATTATTAGTCAGTAAAAAGGATGATAAAAATAATATTTTCAGAAAGAGCAATTATTTTTTATTATAGCTTTTTATTTACAAGATCTATGCAGGGGTAATCTTTCAGCATTGACAACTGCAAAACCTTTAGCTCCGACTTTTCATCTCCTTCACACCACCCCTTCCCCCAGATGGCAGGTTGACCAATAACTGTGAAATATGTCAAAGTATAAGTTAAATACAATATGTGTGTACATGTCCAAACAGTTATTTTGCTTTAAAAAATTGGACTTTGAAATAGTGTACAATTAACTTGTGAAGGAAATCAAAAATAGAGGGATTAGGAATTCTATGTAGTGGTTCATAGTCATTTCCCAGAATTCAGAAAGAGCAGTTACTCTGAAAGGCTTGTTCAGGATAAAATTACAGACACAGAATATGATTTGAAAACATTTTCAAGAAAACTTCAAAGAAAAATAAACAGGCAGAATTTTGATGGGAATTTCAGAAAGAGAAAAGGCAAGGTATTCTTACAGACCTGAGTTCTGTGATCTTATACCTGCTACAGGCTCAGTCACAGGTGTATCCTTGACCCACAGTTGGTGATGCTTCTTTCTGGGTAAGTCTTGAACCTAGGGTCCAACTGGTTTTGGGTGGGGAAAATCCCTAAATCTAAGCTTTTATTGACCAGCCTAATCTCTAATTTAATTTGAGGAGCTATTCTAATGATATTTGAAGGGACATACTAGAAGAACTTTGCAGTACTGCTCTCTTTGTTCCAACATTTGGGCTGAATTGGAGTTCCTTGAAACATAATTTCCAGAAACCATTTTAGTCACAGTTTTCTGGTGAACTAATAATACTTAAACCTTCTTTCATCAATGTCTTGAGAATTAGTTGTTTTGAAATATATATACATATTTCTAATTTTATACTTATTAGTTATTTTTAAATTCATTAGTTGCATTGAGAAATTATTTTATTGCATTCTAATTTTCAAATAATTTTTCATACTGGTTATTCTAAGCTGAATACTTTGAATACTTTGTTTTATAGCCAACCTTTATTTTCCCCACTTTCATTCTCATTCAATTTTTAAAATCATTTTATTTTCATAAAACCCTTAATCCAGCAAATTTTAAGCTAACCTAATTCATCTAGTTCTTGAAGAAAGTAAATAAAAATATTATATGGCGCTGGGAAAAGTCAACATTTTTTTTAATACATTCCTACACACACACACACACACACACACACACAAAACATACACACACACTCACACAGACACACACATAAACAACAAAATATAGTTGTATGTGTTGGATTGGAAAGTGAAATATGATGTCTCTGAAATATTTTAATATTTATTTCACTAATAACAATTTACAAACTTTTTTTCAGGGAACTAGTTGTGATGTTCTCTTCTCTACAATATAATGTTCTCTGGGAGCATGTTTCTTGGGGAGTTTCTGGAGGTAGCCTTAGTTTTAGTTCAGTTCAATAATAACCTCAAAATCCTTCATATGTTAAAAGTCCAAATCCTTTACTTTCTCCTTCAAAGACTGGAATCTTTTCCTGGGGCCTGGTTAGCTTTCTTAGAGGCCTATCTCTCTCCTGGTTCCAAGGGCTCCCTCCAAATGTCTCCAAATACAGAGGTTTGTCTTTCAGTCTCCTGCCAGCACAAAGGTGCAAGTTGGAATGAATCTATCTCTGCCTCCAAGAGTGGGCTTGTGGGCTTCTGACTTGTGAATCTCCCAGAAATCCAAGAATAGGTTTGTCCTTTAGAGAGCTTGTGAACTCCTACTTATTATATGCTCTCTAAAGGTGTGAATGTGTGAACTAATGTGTGAACTCCTTTAAAGGTGTGAACTAAGTGAACTAAGCATTAGCACCTTGTTTCAAATTCTGGCCCATAACAACTAGTAATAACTTTAATTTATTTTTTCTGAAAATTGCCTATTTATATCTTCTGTCAATTTATTAACTGTGGAATACTTCGTATATTCCTACATTTGGTTCAGTTCCCTATTTATTTATGAAATGTGATGTTCTTCAAAGACATTTGGTGCAAATATATACATATATACTAATATATGTATATATATATATGTGTATATATATATATATATACACACATATATATTATTCTTTCTTGCTTTTCTTCCCATTTTAGTTACATTTTTTTTTGCAAATAATTTTTAATTTCTTGGCTTTTTTTCATTAGGTTTCCTGTGATCCTTTTTATCTCTTTTTTGGTTACAAATTCTTCCCTTATCTATGGATCTGACAGGTCTTTTCTTCCAGGCTCCTTCACTTTAAGTATATTAACACCCTTTATGTCTAAATAATTTCTCTTTTCTAATGGTACCTTAATATTTGATGTATTATGGTGGTCTATAACTAGTTCTGCTAATTGATTTCTATTTTTGCTTACAAATTTTCTCAAATGGTGCATTGCATTCTGAAAGCTAGGGTCTTTAGGTTTATCAAAGTCTGCCTTACCAAGGTCCTTATTGTGTATTGTGTAATACATCCAGTATGTGTACACTGATTTTCAAAGATTCTGCTTCAATGTTTGATATTCTTGTGAATACTCTCAATTGATTTCTGGAACGATTGATATATTGGACATTTATTGTGCCAGGGACTGTCAAAAGTCTTTTCCTGACCCATAATTCCAAAGTGTCAATTCTGGAGGGCACAGGATTTTTTACATTCAATCCTCCAAAGCAAAGTTTTACCAAGTCCAACTGAATTTGGGTCTCCCTTTCCCTCTGTAATTGATTTACATTTTTATTTTTAACAAATGTCAAATGATTTCAGTGGCTGCAGTTGATAATGTGGTTTGAGGTTTGTGAATTTCATTTTTCCCCCTTTTCTCTTGATATTTTCTTCTACATTTCCCTTCATATTCGTGATCAGACATTTCTTGAGATGAATTGAGTTGAAATAGTATTGGCTATTTAAATATGTGGTAATCTCTAAATTGACTTTTCTAGTGTGGCCTTTACTTATTTACTACTATATCAATCAAACTTTCTAAGCTTATTTCATACACTGGTAATATCACAGAATAAGTAAATTAATTTAAGTATTCTTTTCACTGAATTATGTTGCTTTGTCTAATCATGAGCAATTAGCATTTATCCAGTTACTTAGATCTTTCTGTTTTTGTGGGAAGAGTTTTCTCAGACTGCAGTGTTCTGGGCTAGCTCCTCTGGAGGGCTCAGAATAAGTCCTTGTCAGGATAAGCAAAAGTCCTTGCCCCACGTTGTGGATGCCAATATGTAAAGTTCTTGAATTGTGAGGATCTGGTCGCTCAATTATAATCCTTCTCTGGGAGGAGATCTGTAAAATCTTTTCCTCTGTGTGCAGGTTTCTTTGGAGCTCTGAATCTTCCCCAACTCTTGTCCTTCCTCAAACAGACTGGTCTCCTTTCAGCCTGCCTGGCGTCAAAACTCTATCCCAGAGTCGATTTTCTCAGACCCAATGCTGCCCTTCTTTTATCCTCCCAGAGAATAGGCAGGTGAGAACTCAACAGGGTGAGGGGAAATTCTTCCACCAATGAACTTGCTACTTTTAAAATTCCTAAGATGTAAACTCCCTTTAAAGGCCCCAACCAAAGGCCTAAGCCAGAGAACTGTCAAGTCAACCTGAGTTCTCACCTTGTACTTGTCCAGACAAGCTGAATTCTCACCTTGTCACTGTCCAGAAAACCTGAGTTCTCACCTTGTAATCCTAACATCAGACTATCAAATTTTTTGTACTGTCTATAATGTTATTAACAGAAATTTCTCTTTCTAGGGATTCCTACATCATTTGGTGATTAAGAAACAGAAATGTTAATGATTTGTATGGCTTTATCCTCTATCCTGCCATTTTTCCTGAAATGACCCCTTATTTCAACTTTTTTTTAAGTTGACTTTCTAGAGTTTCCTAGATACAAAATCACATCATATGCAAAAAGTGATAGACACATTTTATCTTCTTCTTGATCCTCAGGAAAACCTTGACTAGTTATACTTAAGCCATTGACACAGAGATGGGAAATCATATGTCTACTTCTGAAAGTAAGACAATTGAATTTTTCCCAGGCCAACAGGGATGGAGAATTTTCTGGCCTGGACAAGAGAATTTGGAGCTGGAGAAACAGGAGTTCATGGCAAGGCCTATCTTCCACTTGGTCTGGGAATAAGATAACACTCATTTCCTTTCAAGAAAAGCCCAACCACTGGCTTCCTACATTTCAAAATCTTAGAAGGCAAAGGAATTGTAAGTTTGTGGTGTATTTAGTAATGAGAGCAAAGGAGATCCAGGAACTCTGAGAATGTCTGGAGTGCCAGGTTGGGGACAGTAGTTCAGATATTGTTTCTAGAAGAATTACCTAGGAATTCTTGAATTTTTGTGCTTCCTCTCTTCAGATTTTTACTTCTATTTTTATATTATTTCTGGAAGAATGCTGACCTGTAAATATCACTATTATCAATCTGGGGAATCTCCTATTGCTTTTGGATGGAATATTCATTTGTAAAAAGAAACAAACAAACAAAAAAAAAAGAACAGAGATCTACGCAAGGGGAATTTTTGCAATTTTTTTTCTTTAATGAAAAAAATATTAATGCATTCTCAAAAAACTGCCACATTTTATACACTATTGTTGGTAGTTATAATAGTGTTTTTTAAAGAGAAAGTCACAGAAATTAAGCCATCAATTTTCCTTTGAAGTATCTATACTCAGAGATATATTCAAATATGTTAGAAAAACAAAAGAGGTGATAGGTTGCAATAATGGATGATGAATTGAATAAATAATATGACCACTAAAATATTCTAATTGACGTCATTTTATTGAATTAAGAAAAGAATATTATTACTCCTGTATTATTATTGTCTCATTTTTATTATTCTATGACAATCAGTTACTTATATGCCCAAGGTTTGGTAACAAGATGTATTTGATGGACCTAATAAGGCTTTGGAACAGATTTTTAGATCCAATGATCACTCTACAATTACATAATTGATGGAAAAGTGAGAGGCTACATGACTTCTAGTACATATTCACTGGTTAGAAACCATTCTACTCAGCAAATTAATTAGCCTTCTCCCATAAATCTTCTCTCATAGATAAGTTCAATTCCCTCAAAAATATTTGTTAAATATATAATTCACAGAAACTGGGGGGAAATTAAAGTTCTAATTTTCCAAATAACAAATCAAAGATTCAGAATGCTGGATGGACTTATCAAAGTTTAGGATTGGAAATCAGACAGTTATTTACTGAAATTCCACAATTATTTTCCACCAATATGTAAACATATCATTCACATATTGTCTACTATCTGTAAACTAATTCAAAATATCCATTCTACCTCTAATCTTAAATCAGGCAACAGGATGCTTGAATATGCTATTATATTGAAATAAAAACAAAGATGATTATCAGAGAAAACAGAGGCAAATGAATGAGATGTATTTAACATTTTCTTATGATATTAGTTCAAAGGAGTTCCTTGATTGTGATTGGTGAGCTTTCAAAGACTTGGCTTCTCAGGGAGTAACTTTCTTTTTAAGTAACCCCAGAGTATTTTGTTCTGATTTTAGAAGGATCACAAAGCACTTGGGAGCAAAGATGCAAGTGAGAATCCCAGCACTAGAGGTCAAGATGGCAAAGACTTCCAAGGCCACAATGGCCTTGCCCTTGGAACTCTGGTACGAGGGCAGGAAGGAGATCCAGATGCTGAAGAACACAAGCATGCTGAAGGTCAGGAACTTGGCTTCATTGAAAGTGTCCGGCAGGTTCCTGGCCAGGAAAGCCACAGTGAAGCTGGCCAAGGCCAACAAGGCCATGTAACCCAGGACACAGTAGAAGGTGAAGATGGAGCCCTCATTGCACTGGATGATAATGGAACCAGGCTCAGAGTGGAAGTCCATCTCCAGGAAGGGGGGGTATGTCCCAAGCCAGATGCCACAGAGACACAGTTGGATGAGGGTGCAGGTGAAAATGAGAGAGTAAGATGCTGTGGATCCCAGCCAGCTCCGGAGCCTGCTCCCTGGTTGGGTGGCCCTGAAGGCCAGAACCACAGTGATGGTTTTAGCCAAAATGGAGGAAATGGCCACTGTGAAGACAACTGCAAATGTGGTTTGGCGCAGGAGGCAGGTGGCTGTGGTGGGATGGCCAATGAAAAGTAGGGAGCAGAGGAAGCAGAGGTTGAGGGAGACCAGCAGAGTGTAGCTGAGACTGCGGTTATTGGCTTTGACAATGGGGGTGTCTCTGTGATTCAGAAAGACCCCCAGGACCAGCACAGTGAGCAGGGAGAAGCAGATGGCTGCACAGGCCAGAGTCATTCCCAGAGGTTCCTCATAGGCCAGGAAGGTCACAGTCCTAGGAAGGCAGCGATCTCTCTTCTTATTGGGATATTGATCTTCAGGGCACTGCAGGCACTCCTCTGCATCTGTGAACAACAGTAAAATCATGCTATAGCCCAGACTGATCAGCTTTTTGTCTCCTATGAAGCACGGTGTGATTCATTTTACACTGAGGTCAAGCTCATTTTTGGACTCTTTCAAAGTAAGGAGGAAAGATGTTCTAAAGGCTGAATAAAATGAAAGTGTATTTCAGTATCTTCATTTCTCCACATATAGATAAAAAGTGTTGAAAGTATTTATTTAATATCATAAGTTTACTAAACAAAAATTCAAAATCCCTGCATTCCTCTAATTTGAAACCACCTACAATGAGTCAGAAAGGGTCCTTTTATATATAATCCAATACTTTAAGAACAGGAATGAAATGCTGAATCCATAGAGGAAAACCAAGAATTGGTTTTTAAAAATTAGGTTAAAAAGACTTTTGTTGTGTTTCTCTGAATGTAACGTTATAACTACAAGCCATTCTCCAATTGGCACATGGTCCAAGAGTATAAACAGACAATTTTCAGAAGAAGAAATTAAAACCATTTTTATTCATATGAAAAATGCTCTAAATCATTATTGATTAAAGAACTCCAAATTAAGACAACTCTGTGGTACTATTTCACACCTCATAGATTGGGTAAGATGACAGGAAAAAATAATGAAAAATGTTGAAGAGGAATTGGTTAAACTGGGACACTAATACGTTTTGTTGGAGTTGTAAACTGACCTAACCATTCGGTAGAGCAATTTGGAACTATGATGAAAAGGCTATTCAACTGTGCATCCACAAGTGGATCTACTGAAATCAAAGAAATCATAAAAAAGAGAAAAGCATCCATATGTATAAAAATAGTTTAAGAGTTCTTTTTGTAGTGGCAAGGAACTGGAAACCGAGTAGATGCCCACCAGTCAGAGATTGGCTGAATAAATTATGATATATGAATGTAATGGAATATTTTTATTTTATAAGAAATGATCAGCAGGCTGATTTCAGAAATCCTTGAGAGACTCACGTGATCTGATGCAAAATGAAGTGGATAGAATCAAGAGAACACAGTACCCTGAAACAGATAACCTGTGATGATCAACTGTGATGGACTTGGCTCTTTTCAACAATGAGACTTGTGATGAACACAGCCATCTACATTCTAGGAGAGGATTATGGGAACTGAATGTGGATCACAACATAGTATTTCTACCATTTTAGTCATTGGTTATTTCCTTGTTTTTTTTTTCCTTATTTTTCCCTTTTGCTCTGATTTTCTAGTGCAGCACAATAAACATGGAAATATGGTGAGAAGAAATGTATATGTTTAACCTGCATTGAATTACTTGCTGTCTAGGGAAGAAGAGAGAGGAACAGGGAGGAAGAAAAATTTAGAACACAAGGTTTTTTTTTTTTGCAAGGGTGAATGTTTAAAACTATCTTTGTATGTATTTTGACAAATGAAAAGCTATTATTATAAAAAAGAAAGCCTTCATGATAAATACTACACATTGTTCTCAGAAATATAATTGGAATGGGAAAAAAAGAAATATTAACTGAAATAAGGGGAGAAATAGTCTATTTTGGGCGGCTTGATGATAACAATGTAAGTAAAATGATAAAAATCCAATTCCAAAGGACAGACAGAAAGAGTAAATATTATGTAAATGAAATAGAAGAGTTAATAAATGGATAAAAATAAACTACCAAAAAATCATCCCAAAGCTTAAGCTTTCGAACATCCTATTTTATTGATCAATATCAATTATAAAGAAAATCAAGACGAGATCTCATCAGCTTTGACACTGATATAGGTTTGAGGAAGATCAATTTTACTCAGTTTTTTGTGAGCGAAGTATCCTTGAGTTGGGACTCCATACTCCAGAAAACAAGTCTTTCAAATAATCTTCATTGAGAATTCTGATCAATCTTATGCCAAGGGATATTTTCATAATGTCTAAATCCTGAGGCTCTTAAAAAATATATCTGTTCTTAGAAAGTTCTTAGAATTGTTTTCTTCTATTAATTTTTCCCTTACTAGGGAAAAATTTTAGAACTATTTTAGATTAAGCTTTCCTAAAGGAATGGGAAAGATTCCAATTAGGATACAAAGTCAGGGAAGTATTAGAGATTACCATGGTAGTTAAATCCTGATGGGTTCTGCTTGGACAGATTTTTGGTATCTTGAACCAGGGGATGTTTCTAATTATAAGAATGATCACAAAGCACATTGAATGAAAAGGACTGAATAAATGCAATGTTATTTCAACTCAGAAAGTATTATTTTGCCAAATACAAAGCACACCAGTTTAACATTAACAAATAAGAATGTCTATTACTTTGGGAAAAGGACACGTTATCTTTAGGAACCGACCTGTCTGGTTGGAAATTGTCCCTTCAGGACATGGGGTGCAAGCATAGCAACACTTGGGCTGGCTTTCAAGAGCAGTCTTTTTGAACCCAGGGCCACACTTCAGATTGCACCTAGATGTTGGAGTCTATATTTCCACCAGAGAAAGGAAGAAAACGTTGTTGATAAAGCAACTGGTGAAAGATGGATGAATTGAGAAAATTATGAGTTCAAAGTTCTCCTATAGAAGACAGGAAGAATAAAATATTTGCAATTCTGGAGGACAAGAATAATCTAATTCTCAATGGAAACTTGTATCTTCATCTTGCACTTTAGATCATCTTATCACCAATGAATCCACACAAATTTCCCAGTAGATACAACCAGACTCCTTGATATTTTTTAATTATAATTTCTTGTTGGCTTAGTTTTTCCCAAGTAACATTTTAACTCTAAACTTCATTCCATTTTACAATTGGTAATGCTGAAAAGTCTTTGACCACACAAGAGGAAATATATTGTTTTAATTTCCAACCCCTAAAAGTTTTGGTTTTTTGTGTTTTCATAAATTCATAAATTCAAACATTCTGCCCAGAATGTTTCAGGGAATCATAATTTTAGAGAGTATGTACTAAAATAAACTAATTGTACTGTTCAGCTTGATTGAATCTAAGAATAAGGTGATTTTATAGACTAATCTTATTCTCAGGCTGACATTTGAAATCTCTTCTTAGGACTATTGTAAAGGGTAGGATGGAATTTATCCAATTATTCACAGATAAAATTGTATAGAGATAAACGTTTGATATCAGCAGAGGCTAGAGCTGCAACATTTACATTAAAAATCTCTAAAGCCATTGTGTCTTTGAAATAAAAGACAGCTTTGTACAATAGTACCCTTCTCAAATACAAACTCAGATAAAATTATTTGACTATACAAATTCAGATATTGAGTGATCTGTAAATAAATCCCTTTGGAGGGTAATTTTTCTCTATTCTCTGCCCTAATATTATTTTTCAAACTTAAATCACTTCATTTGGGATATAACAAGATTCAGAGTAAAAAAGAAGAGTAAGTGGATATTAGTACCCTCTCACAGACATTTCTGTAAGAAACATGCTGGTACCAATGAAGAAACAGCCAGTGTCCAGGAAGCTAAAGAGACAAAGTCATAAAGTTAATATCTATTGGCCCCTTACCTGATGGAAATCTTCTGGCCAATCTATGTCTTCTTCCTTAATGGTGAATCTCTGAGCGAGAGGATACACTTCACCTACTTTGACCAGAGTCTCTATGTGCCCAGGGAAGGATTTATAATTCAGTATGTCATATATCTCAGCAGCTGGCTGGGCTCCATCCTCACGTGACTCGTTACTGACAATATTGACAGAATTGATGGATTTCAGAAAGTGGTGGAGCTGAAGGCAAGGACAGATAATTGTTAGTCTTAGGGGAAAGAAGGATTTGTGCCCATGTCCCAGGATTGACTAATAAGAGAAAACAGGCACTGAATTTGGAGCATGCAAAAGTTGTCATTCTCCTTCTTGAGCTTTTCTTAGAGTTCTGAACATTTTTTCACCTTTCTCCTTGAAAACTAAGGACAAATGAAAACTAGCAAATCCAGTAACCAATTATTTTCTACAGATATTAAACATCGAAGGATACATCATCTTACTTCAAAAGATATATAATCATCAGGCCAGTTCCAATGGTCTTGTGATGGAGAAAGCCATCTGCAGTCAGAGAGAGGACTGTGGGACTGAATGTAGAACACAACATAATTCATGTTTTCAATTTATTTGTTTTTTGCTTACATTTTTCACCTATTCCCCTGAGTTAATACTTTTTGATCTGATTTTTCTTATGCAGCATGATAATTGTGAAAATATGCACAGAAGGTTGCAGATGTGTAACATGTATTGGATTACTTGCTGTCTAGGGGAGGGAGTCAGGAGAAAAATATGTGCAACACAAGGTTTTGGAAAGGTGAATCTTTACGACTATCTATGCATATGTTTTGAAACCAAAAGCTTTAAAAATAAAAAATGTAAAAAAATAAAATTAATGCAAAAATATCATCTTCCATTCAGCAAATCAGGAATTCCTTACAAATATCTCTGATTGTCTTACATTCTAAGTTCTTTGTTTAACAAAAAGCTGGTCCCAGAGAACTCAGTACATCTGACAAGCAAAAGCTTACTATTTCTTCATTAATAGATTTTCAGACACCCCCCTCCCAAACTGAGATTTCTTATTGAAGTAATTTATTGATAGAATTTAACATATGTCTTAATTCATAGTGGGTTTTAAGAAATGTGTAATTATAGACTGATGTTTAGGGAAATTTTTATTCCTTGTTTCTGTCTTTTATTTTTTAAAAAAATGTCCAATATAACATTGTTGGTAGAGAGTAATTTGGAACTATGCTCAACAAGTTAAACTGTGCATACCCTCTGACCTAGAAGTGTGTTAACGGGGCTAATATACTAAAGAGATTTTAAAAAGAACCACGTGTGCAAAAATGATTGTGGCCGTTCTTTTTGTAGTGACAAGAAACTGGAAAATGAATAGATGTCATCAGTTGGAGAATGGCTAAAAAAGTTATTGTAAATGCATGTCATGGAATATTATTGTTCTGTAAGAAATGACGAACAGGATGATTTCAGAGAGGCTTGTAGAGACTTACATGAACTAATGCTAAGTGAAATGAACAGAAAAAGAACAAAACAGGAAGACTGTACAATGAGGAATTCTAATAGTCTTGGCTCTCTTCAACAATGATGAGATGATTCAAAGCAGTTCCTGTAAAGGGTAGAACTATGGAGAAATATACTTGAAAGAAGGAGTTAACTCAGTTGAATTGGTCAGACAATGCTTATCTAGTTTAGCATGGTGCTTAATAGTTCTCTTGTTCAGTACATGTACTTAGTGCTTAATATAGTTCTATAAGATTGACATCTAAGATAATGTAATTATAATAGAATATATAAGAGCCAACAAGGACTGGAAGAGAGAAACATTCCATCTTTGGTCAGGCTCCTGGTGGCTCTCCTTTATTTCTCCACTGAAACAAGTCCCATCTGAAGGCCCTCCAGAAAGCTAGCCAGGCCATGAGTGAAGGAGACAATAAAGACTTTTGGACTTTATCCCTAGCTATTCTCATGGTGATTATTCTGTTGAAACTAAGGCTGGTCCCAAGAGCTCCAGAAAGCTATGCAGAGCATTACAAGCTCCAGCTGTTTAGTGATGAAGAGAGCCGTCTATACCCAGAGAGAGGACTGTGGGATATGAGTGTAGATCACAGTATTGCATTCTCACTCTTTCTGTTGTTGTTTGCTTGGATTTTTTTTCTTTCTCTGTTTTTGTTTTCCTTCTTGATCCAATCTTTCTTGTGCAACAAGATAACTATATTCATATGTATACATATATTGGATTCAACATATATTTTAACATATTTAACATGTGTTGAACTACCTGCTATCTAGGAGAAGGGGTAGCTAGAAGGAGGAGAAAATCTGAAACAGAAAGTTTTGCAAGGTTCAATATTAAAAAATTACCCATGTATATATTTTGTAAATAAAAAGCTTTAATAAACAAAGACGAAAATGGGAAAAAATAAAATTGTCCAATATAAATCTCAGAAGTTGATAATAAGCTCAATTTAAGAATAAAGGAGAATTTGCTATTCACAGTGATGCAATTCAAGATTAAAATAAAAACAAATACAAATGATAATGAAACTAAATCATTGGCAAAATCATTCTTGAAAAAATAGAAAGGACAATAACTACAATGGAACAAATTGGGAATGAAATTTTAAAATGACAAAGTTTAAGAAAATGAAACAATAATTCAATCTGAGAAAGATTTGAAACAGAGTTTTTAGCAAAAGCTACAAATTTATGTGGGACACTGAGGTTGCAGTTTTCATTGGTTAATGGAAAATATTCAAGAAAAATTTCCCAGATAATTACAAAATATAGAATGAGAAGGTTGAAAAACAGAAATTTAATCTACATTGTTGTTACTGAGGAATTTAATGGTAAGTCCTGAATATTTTAGGTAAAAGGAAAATAATCTAATTGGACAGAATGGATAGTACACATTTGTTGTTCAGTCTTTGAGTCCTGTCCCTATGGACCCCATGGACCATAGCCTACATGACCCTGTTATGCTCTGCTATATCTCAAAGTGTTCAAAGTGTTCAAGTCAATAGAAATTGTTTCCATGACATTATCTTAAACTGTACCATTCTTTGTTCCTTTTATTTTCAACCATTTCCAACAACAGGGTCTGTGCCAATGGGTCCCATCTTCCTATTCTGTGGCCAAAGGTTTGAACTTCTGCTTCAGGATTTGAACTTCAGTGAACAGTAGTGATGAATTTAAGTATTGACTGATTTTATACCCTGGTTGACCAAGAGTCCCTCTAAAGTCTTGTCTGGCAACA
This sequence comes from Sminthopsis crassicaudata, assembly GCF_048593235.1. NCBI lineage: Eukaryota > Metazoa > Chordata > Mammalia > Dasyuromorphia > Dasyuridae > Sminthopsis > Sminthopsis crassicaudata. The sequence goes on from NC_133622.1 coordinate 246,567,549, forward strand.
CTATTATTCAATAGAATCAGTTCTGCAGCAATAATCTTTCCTCTAAGTCCAAATCTCACAGACATAAATTTTTCTTGAAAACATACATATGAGAGAGAGCAAGAGCCAGACCAAGAACAGGAGGGGGGAGAGAGAGAAAGAGAGAAAGAAAGAGAGAGAGACAAAGAGAGACAGAGAGGGAAGGAAGGAGGGAGGAAAGGAAGGAGGGAGGGATGGAGAGATGGAGAGAGAAACAGAGAGAGAGAGAGAGAGAGAGAGAGAGAGAGAGAGAGAGAGAGAGAGAGAGAGAGAGAGAGAGAGAGAGAGAGAGAGAGAGAGAAGAGAGAGAGAGAGAGAGAGAGAGAGAGAGAGAAGAGAAGAGAAGAGAAGAGAAGAGAAGAGAAGAGAAGAGAAGAGAAGAGAAGAGAAGAGAAGAGAGAGAGTGCAGCGTTTTAACTACAAAAACTTTTGTTAATAAATTTTAATTCTAGTAATTATCACATATATTACTGTGGAAAAGAATCCCCTATAAGAAATGGAGTAATCACTATAATATATAAAAAAGGTGAGAAAAGCAATACTTGGCTATTGAATCAAAAATAACAGGATGATGATATCTGTTGGAATCCAAGGAAAAGTGTTCAGCATTATATTGCTTTTCCCACTGGTGGGGAAAAAGTCCAAAGTTTGTCACTTTTTTGAAGACCTGTAATGTGTTCTACAAATTACTCTTATACCTACAAAACATGTCAAATTTGTCAAAGGAAATGAAAAGAGTAATATAATTAAGCAAAATAGAATTAGAATAGCAGGTAGATTTGGGTTTTTACTACAAAACTAAGAACAGCTTCATAAAAGAAAGCCAACTTCTACAGATTTTCAAGTTTAGTACATTAAGTAAGAAAAGCAAATGAAATATAAAAAAATTGGGGTGATGTCCATCATTCGGGAAATGGAGGAACAAATTTTGGTATATGTTTTCCTGGAATATTATTGTTCTATGGGAAATGATGAGCAGGATGCTCTCAGAAAAAAATCTTGGAAAATCCGCAGTGGACTCAAGCAAATGTACTATATAAAAAGTAATATCAGTGCTCTTTGATGACTAGCTGTTATTAGTAGTACTATGATTCATGACTACTCTGAAGAATTGTGTGATTTAAAAAAAATCTTTCCATACCCAAATGTGAAAATGAGTGCATCATGTATCTGAATATAGATTAATGTATTCTCTCTCTCTCTCTCTCTCTCTCTCTCTCTCTCTCTCTCTCTCTCTCTCTCTCTCTCTCTCTTCTCTCTCTCTTCTTTCTCTCTCTCTCTCTTCTCTCTCTTCTCTCTCTTCTCTCTTCTCTCTTCTCTTTTCTCTCTCTCTCTCTCTCTCTCTCTCTCTCTCTCTCTCTCTCTCTCTCTCTCTCTCTCTTTCTCTCCGTGTCAGTTTCTCTCTGTCTCTCTCTGTTTCCGTCTCTCTCTCACTTCTGCTGTTTCTTGTTCTCTTTGTCTCTATCTCTCTTACTCTCAATTTATTTTTGTAATTTTTTTATGTTAGGTTGAGAGATCTCTCTTTTTCTTTTACAACATGACTTTTATGGAAATGGTTTGCATAATTTCATATATGTTTTCTTAAAATGAACCAGAGTGGGAATAATAGAGAGAATCTGGAATGCAAAAGTTTTAACTACAAATGCAAAAATTATTTTAAATGTAACTGAGGAAACTATTAAATAAATTATTTTTAAAAGATTGTTTTATAAGACTTGAAATAAATAAATCTGAAGTAATTCACTGTTTCTACCCAGAGTTACATGTAATCACAAAGGGGAAAAAATTAAAAAATATATAAAGGAGTAACTCAAGTCATCACTGCATCCTCTTTAGAACAAATCACTAACACCAGAATGTTATGAGTAGTCTATGCTAAGCCCTATTTTCGCAGCGATATATTACCTTCCAAGGAAGATGTAGGTTTCTTGCAAGGTCTGATGCCTCCTTTACCTCAGAATAGAGCATTTGATGGAGAGCCTGCGCCACTAAATACACTGCATTATAAACATTTAGAATCAGTTCCATAAAAGCCATGTCAATATTCATGGAAGGCAACTCTCTAAAGGAAAGATCATTTTGGCACAAAAGATAAAATATATCTTCATCATTTCTTTTTGAAAATCTACAATTAAAGACTGATTCCCAGAAAGATTTTAGGAAAATGTCCTCAGGAATCTCACTTGTATTCAGGCTTCTTACAAAATCTGTAAAAACCAGGAATCTCCATCTGGGTATGAGAAAATAGTATTGTACCATGAAAATTGGCAAGTAGTTCAACATTACTATCAGTAGAAAAATCCCAGGAAGATGTGGTAATAAACAACTTCCCATAAGGTTTATAAGTTATCAATACAGAGGAAAGATCATGAAGGTAATCAGCTTCTCCATAGATGAAAATCACATTTGATGATGATGAAATAATCCTAGAAATTAGTTCAAAATCTTCTGAGTCTCTAAAATTTTGAGGCACTCTTTCCTTAAAAGTCACACACAAATCATGCCTGACCATTTCTTCTTTCAGATCATTGAAGAACCTTTCCCCTCCTGGATTATCAGAAACAAGCAGTCCTATCCATGTCCAGTCAAAATGCAGCATCAATTGGATGAATGCCAGGTGAAGAGCACACTGCTCTTTCCCCATTTGATATACATAAGGATACTGGACTTTATCATTCAGTAGAAGAGCAAATGAACCATAGCTAATCTAAATGAAACATAAAGAAGACAATGAGTTCCTTCAATTAAGGAATTTCTCCTTCATATTTCTATATCAAACAACTGTTAATGAGTATCAAAGAACAGATCATTTGCTTGTAAATTTTAATTTATAATTTTAGATCTCAAAATTATGTTGTTTTGGAATGGAAAAGTTGGAAGGAATATCTGAAACTGCACTCAACCAGAATTCTTTTTCCAATGTCTCCATCAATAATTTCTAAGTTTCTGTTTGAAACATTCCAAGGACAAAAATTCTCCCCAAAAGAGTCTTTACCCCTTTTAGATAACTTGATAAAATGTAGGATTTTTTTTAACTTTGTAGCTAAATCAGTCTCTTTGGAACATTGACTTGTTGTTCCCATTTCTTTTCTGTATATTCAAGAGGAACATTTTTGTGTCTCCTGAATGGAGCCATTTGTTAAATAGTTAATCATAGTTACATGTCTTCTCTAACTCATCTTACTTATGTTTGATTTCAAATATCAACAATTTTTTTACTGAGATTTTCTACAGCATACATTTCTCACCTCTCATTCTAGGGAGAATATGATTTCTCTGAAAACAAGAAATGTGTCTCAGATCTTGTTCTAGGAGCAAAAGTTCTCCATATCAAATCAATAAGGAATAGGAAATGGAGAACTCCTCATAATGAAATCTACTGCCAAGATTGGAATTTCACATAACTGATATATTATGAATAAGAATTCTGTAAGAGTTCTTAGTACTTCTTAGTAAGAACTGTGATAAGCAATGATTCACTCCATATCCAATGAGTACCATAATCTCTGAACTCTAAACACAATAAATAACAAAAATTGCACTTGTATGAGGCCATCAATCATGACATTTCTACAGGAGACAAGAGAAAATTTCCATATACACTATGTCTTTGGTATACTATTCAGCCCCAGTTTTACAAGAAGGTCATGAATTAACTAGCACTGAATTCTGATTTTAATCATCTCTGCAGTGATCCATTCAGGAAGGATATCCTCACACAGATTCTCAAACTCTTGGCTTTCTGAGATGCAACCCCTAAGGTCAAGTGTTTCAGAAATTATTGTCTTTATTTTTGTACCAGGAGGTGGAGCCAAGATGGAGGTGTAAAGTAACAAAGCTGCTCAAACTCAAACTCTCCCAGTTTCTTGAAAAATCAAAATAAAGTGTCTGAACAGAATCTGATGGAATGAAAACACTCTCTAGTTCAAGATAGAGTAAAAAAAATTTCAAGAAAGGTCAGTCTCACTGGGGTGAAAGGGGCATTTTGTCAAGTTTAGATAGACTCTGGGAAAGCCAGTGAGAGGAGGTTAATCACAGCAGTTCACCAATTAATACCCTCAGGGATGACTCAGTAGAGCAACTTGCATTCCCAGCTCAGAAGACAAACTCTGGGAAACCAGACTCTTTCCTGAACAGAGCAGGCAATGCTAACCTTGCAAACAATTTTCAATTGACAACATTAAAGCCATTTATAATTATATGAAAAAGTGCTCTAAATCACTATTGATTAGACAATTGAAAATTCAAACAGTTGTGCAGTACCATCACACTTCTCAGATTGGCTAAAATGACAGGAAAAGATAAAGATAAATGTTGGAGAGGATGTGGGAAAACTGGGTTATTAATGTTTTATTTGTGGAGTAGTGAACTTACCCAACCATTCTGGAGTGTAATCTATACTATGCCTAATTTGCTATAAAAGTGTGCATGTCCTTTGTCCCGGCAGTACCATTACTGGGTCGGTAGGAAAAAAATCACAAGGAGAGAAAAGGACCTACTTCTGCAAAAATGTTTGTAGCAGGTCTTTTTGTGGTAACAGAGAATTGGAAAAAGAGTGGATTCCCATCAGCTGGGGAATGACTGAATAAACTTTGGGCCATGAAAGTAATGAAATATTATAGTTCTATAAAAAGGATACTGAATAAGCTGATTTTAGAAATCCTGGAAAGATTTACATGAACTGATGCTGAGCAGAACAAGCACAACAAGGAATGCATTGTTCACACCAACAGCAAGAATGTGAGAAGATCATCCAGGAAAGGCTTGGTTTTCAACAGGTCAGAGGTCCAAAGGAATCCCAATAGGTTATGGGCCAGAATTCTGAACTTGAAACAAGGATTCTTAAAAGGTGCTAAATCAGTGGAATTGATAAAGACAATGGTTATCTACTTTAGCATGGTGTTTAGTAGTTCTCTAGTACTTAGTACTTAATATAGTTCTACAAGATTAAAACCTGTGATAATGGAGTATATAACAGCCGGCAAGGACTGAATCAAATTCAATTCTATCTTCAACAGCCTCATGGTTGGTTGACCTGTCCTCTTACATTTCTTCCACTGACAGCAAGTCTCCTCAGAAGGCCTCCAGAAATCTAGAGGAGACCCAAGTGAAGGAGCTAGGACTTCCAAGGAGACAATAAAGACTTTTGGATTTTAACACCTGTCTATTACTGTGATGATTACTCTGCTGAAAGGAAGGCTTCCCAAAGACCTCTAGAAAACCAGAACAACAACATTACACCAATAGACTTTGGACTTAAAATGCCGTCTGCATCCAGAAAAAAAGATCTAAGAAGAATAAATATAAATCAACACATACTATATTCACTTCATTTTTCTATTTTACAATCTCTCCCATTGTTTTTCCCTTTTGCTCTAATTTTTCACTCCCAACAAAATTCATAAATAATGTGTTTTAAAATCAAATAAACAAACAAAAAGTAGAGAAAGAATATTGCCAAATTACAACATGCTTCATACCATAAAGTGGGAAGGAAAGGCAAGAGTACTTTCTCATCCTTTAACATATAATATAATAGGTTTGGATGTGCCTTAAAATGTGCAAAATATGAACCACAATAATGGCAATTTTAAAACTTCAGTAGAGAAATTATGAAAAGTCACTCTTATATCCCCAGTGAGAAAAAAAATACATTTTTAAACAAGTTAGCTATGGTTTTATCTATAATATGCTAGGTAACTATCTCCTCAATGACTAAATACATATAAATTAAACTTCAAACTATTATCATAACAGCATAAATTGGCTGAAATGAGAGAAGGAACAAAGGACAAACAAAAGACAGAGGCTGTAGAAAATTTGGGATACTAAGACTTTTGGTGAGATTGTAAGCTGGTTCAACCTGTTTGAAGAGCAATTTTAATTACTCCAAAAATAGCACAAAACTATCTTTACCATTTGATACATTAACATCAGTATTAGGTGTATTTCTCAAGGAATTGCCTGATTGGAAGATCTCAGGAAACACAGAATGGGATGCTCTTTCTTAGTACATACTGATGAAGACAATTACTAGAGCTTCATGCTTTTAGGGCAAATACAGAAATCAATTTCAAAATGAAAAGGAACGGAGACCTCTCCGTAGGAATTTTTGAAGGTGGGAAAAAAGAAAGCTTTCTCCTATCTAAAGTCTTCAGAGTTCTATAAAGTATAAAAAGATGAATTAGAAGTATAGTCATCATTAGATTTTTGCTTGGTTCAAAATCATCAGACCATAACTTCACTTAACATACAGAATGATTTCCCAGATGGAAAAGGACCTCCTTTTTGTATCACCTTTTGTCAGAACATGTGGGAGGACTTCTTAATATTTGGTTATTGACTTATTGATAGTACATCACAACAGATTATAAAGAATTTGCTGTTTTAAATATAAAGAACATATTGGATTAAAATGAGTGACTGTATTGTTCTCTCTTACCTGTGGAACTTTATACAGTTTGAGAATGGTGGCCATGGCCACAGAAAGTGTAGTTGACATCCCTCCAATGACAGCCACAGAATTGGACTGTTTATCACAGCTATAGTTGGGGATAATGGGACCTCTCCCTGACAGCCATATTAAGGAGCTCTCCACAGCTAGTTTCTCCAGATGGAAGTTATTGAGTAACTGGTATCCCAAGGTTATGTTGGGCAGCAAATAGGGGTTCTTGTTGATCTCTTCAACAGCATATTGAAAAGCAAGGAAATGGTGGTATTGTTTGAACATTGAGCTAAAGTGAGAGGAAAAAAAAACAGGCAAAACTCTATATGCAAAGAAACAGCAAATTTTCATAGTGGGAAGGGTGTCACACACAGAGTCATTAATTCCTATCCTAAATACTGCCCCTAAAATTGACTAAAATTGTGGTCTTGAGCACATCATTTCACCACCAGGAGTTTCAGTGTCCACAATAGTAATATGACAGACTTGGACTACATCCTGTAAGGTTCTTTCAAGACCACACACATTAAGACATTAACACATGCACACACACACACACACACACACATATACACACACACACACATGATGATATACTTTAGACATTAGACTATGTCTCACTTTGAAAAAGAATTAAACAGATCATACAGATTGATTATCTTCAACAATAATAAAAAGATGCATTTCTAATTCTCAAACTGCAATGAGATTACTATACAAAGCCTATATTAGCTAAGAATAGATGATTATATAAGTAAAATTGCTTCTAAATGCCTTATAATGATTCTGGACATTATACATTGGAAAGCAAATGGAACACATATATTTCAAAAGATTGTCATGATCATGTAATGGGTAATACTGGAAGATTCAAGATTAAGTACTAATTTTACTCTAGCTGAAATAGGTACCTTAGTTATCCAGATAGAAAGACAATAGAGAGAAGAAAAATACCTCTGTTCTTTTGGCCACAACAGAAAATGTGTCAGTGTGTGAAATAGAAATTTGGGACAAAGATGATAAAATATGACTTGGAGAAAGTCATCAATAGCTTGGGGGAGCAGGAACGTCTTCATATCAAGTGAGTTAAATTTTAAATGAAAATAGCAATTCTGAGACATGGAACGTAGCAGAGATTCCATTCGTACAATTGGGGACAGCATGGACAAAAGCATGAAAATGAGAGATGGGGTATGGAACACAGAATGCGGTTTGGTGGTCTCTTTGGCTTTATTAAAATGCAACAAAAACGGCAAGGGATAACAAATGTCAAAAATTTCCCCATCCTTTATATTTTTAGACATAAAATGAGGAAAACCTCAGTTCATGTATTGGATCTTGTCAGTAGCACTTGTTGACATTGTAAAGTTCATATTGTTTGGTATTTTTGATGAATTGACATATTACTCTGATATTGGTAAAACATCAATATAGAATCATTCAGATCAAATGGTCCTATCACCCATAAAGTTTTTAAGTAAAGATAAGACATTTTATTGCTTTTCTTTAGCAGCTCTCTGCTGGGAAGATAAGGCTTGAAGCTTTGGATTAGATAAAACTGGACTGAGTATTCTGAATTTGTTCTTTTTTCTGATGCCTAAGATAATGAATGTTTGATCACATACCCCATTTTAGGTTGTTATGATTCAGAAACACTCTTTACCCAAATCTCACTCAACCCAAGCATTCATAAATGACCTTGAGAATTTCATCATGTATAAACACAGCTGTGAATATTTCCTCCTCTATTTAGAACAAGTAATCAAATCCTAACTATGTCCATTCTTAGAGAATATAGTTTTGACACCTAAACTCCAATTGGGAGTGTAGATCCTCTCTAATGTGTTTCACCCCTCCTTCTACTGGGTGAGGTTTTGTCATCAGTGGAGATGAATCTGTGATTGTTTATAATGTCAAATAGATTAGGGATGAATAGTCTCTCTATGTTTGCTGCACTGCACATTAACAATACTTTTAATTTATCAATTTATTGAAAATTAGATTTTTCATCATTTTTGCACCCACATCTTTGCTTTAACCAAAGTTCTGAGAATAAAGGAAACCCATCTCTACCAACAAACCAGTCAATAAGAAATATGGATTACTATTGCAGCAATTAGACAGGGTGAAAAAAAAACTACTTACTTTGGTACTGCTGGAGTTCGGGAGTGATATATTTTGAAGAAAAATTTGTCCACTTGAGTCTTAAACTTCACAAAAAGGGAGAAGAATCCAGCAATGATTAGGTCTCCTTCCTTTCTATACGTGGGATTGAAGCTTCTTTCTATGTGACAAGGATTCTTGGCCATCTGGTACTCAGATAAGAAAATCTGCAAAGTCAGAAATACAAATAATATAGAGGATGAGAAGCCCAGTTTGCCCAAACCCATGGCCAATATCCCAGATCTCTAAAGAGCCAAGGAATGGGGGAGTATAAGATTACAGGAGATCTTGGTTCTTGTAAATATAGGCACATGCTCTGTTGCTAAGCATTTGTCTTTTTAAATAGATGCTCAAGCTTTGTACAGTCTCTTTTCCTTAGGAAAATAGAATGTGAGACATGAAGTTGGCCTCTATTTGGGATAAAGGCAAAAGTTTGGATGAGCAGGACATATTTATTTGACATTTTTGCCTCCTGGATATTATTCATCTAGTTCCTTCAGAAAAATGGTTCCTTCTCATCTCTTGGGTGCAAGTCAAACAAATATTTTGACCAGAGTCTGAGAGTTTCTCCAAGGACCAGCTAGCCCAGCAACTCTGCACCTGTGTCCTTCATCTTAAAAAATTCCAAACTTTACAAAAAAATAATATGAGAACCTTCTTGCTTGTTTTCTGTCTCTGGAGCTTTCACAACTTTGAAGGGATCTGAAATGCCCAAAAGACTCTCTGATCTTTTTCATGCTAGGTCAACCCAGAAATTCCTTCCTTAAGAGTAGATATTAAAATCAAAAGTGAATTATTAGTCAATAAAAAGGAATGATAAAAAAGAATATTTTCAGAAAGAGCAATTATTATTTATTATAGCTTTTTGTTTACAAGATCTATGCAAGGGTAATCTTGCATTGACAATTGCAAAACCTTTAGCTCCAACTTTTCCCCTCTTTCCCCCCACCCCTTTCCCAAGATTGGAGGTTGACCAATAACTGTTAAATATGTCAAAGTATAAGTTAAATACAATATATGCATATATGTCCAAACAGTTATTTTGCTTTAAAAAAGAATTTGTCTTTGAAATAGTGTACAATTAACTTGTGAAGGAAATCAAAAATAGAGGGATTGGGAATTCTATGTAGTGATTTATACTAATTTCCCAGCATTGAGAAAGAGCAGTTATTCTGAAAGCCTTTTTCAGGACAAAATTTCAGACACAGAATATGATTTGAAAACATATTCAAGAAAACTTATACTTTCGCAATCCAATTCTTAACGTGCAACAAGAAAATTGGATTTACACACATATATTGTATCTAGGTTATACTGTAACACATGTAAAATGTATGGGATTGCCTGTCATCTAGGGGAGGGAGTAGAGGAAGGGAGGGGAAAATTTGGAAAAATGAATACAAGGGATAATGTTATGAAAAAAAAAAGGTTACATAGTTAAATGCAGTCTAGTAGCTGCACAGAGTACCCTATAAAGGAATTTACAAGCCTGAAAACTTAGATTGATAAAAAAGGTTTATTGTAGGGGTTTGGCAGTAAGGGTAAAGGTAGAAAGACACCAGGGCCAGAGCTGGCTTCCGGGTGGACAGGAACCCTTGGCATGGCAGATATAAGAATGCCATGTTTGGGTTCCTGCAAAGAGTAGACTTTTTATAATCTTGAAGGTGGATGGAGTCCTAGGTTCCTGGCTGGTTTCTGCCAGGGTTAGCATTGAATAGAATTCAATGGGTTTTTAGATAAGGAAGAAGGTGTTTGTGGGGGTTAGGGAAACCTGAGCAGATAGTGGGGTGCTGGGAAAGCCCAAGTTAGCTCAAATCCCATGGGGGCTGGGAAAGCCCAAGTTCATTGGAATTCAAATGAGATCTTTTGACCAGGATTTATGAATCAATGATCCTAGCTTACAACTAAAATTGCTAGAAAAGGAACAAATTAAAATCCCCAAGACAAACAAGAAACTTGAAATTCAAAAAATAAAAGGTAAGATTAATAAAATTGAAAGTAAAAAACTATTGAATTAATTAATAAAACTAAGAGCTGGTTCTATGAAAAAAACAACAAAATAGACAAACCCTTAATAAACCTGATTTAAAAAAGAAAAGAGAAAAAGCAAATTGTTAGTCTTAAAAATGAAAAAGGAGAACTCACCACTAATGAAGAGGAAATTAGAAAAATAGTTAGGAGCTACTTTGCTCAACCTTATGCCAATAAATTTGATAACTTAAATGAAATGGAAGAATACCTTCAAAAATGTAGCTTGCCCAGATTAACAGAGGAAGAAGTAAGTATTCTAAATTGTCCCATCTCAGAAAAAGAAATAGAACAAGCTATTAATCAACTCCACAGGAAAAACTCCCCAGGACCAGATGGATTCACATGTGAATTCTACCAAACATTTAAAAAACAATTAGCCCCAATGCTATATAAACTATTTTAAAAAACAGGGATTGAAGGAGTCCTGACAAATTCCTTTTATGACATAGACATGGTACTGATAACTAAACCAGATAGATTGAAAACTGAGAAAGAAAACTATAGACTAATCTCCTTAATGAATATTGATGCTAAAATCTTAAATAATATATTAGCAAAAAGACTTCAGAAAATCATCCCCACGGCAATATATTATGATCAAGTAATATTTATACCAGAAATGCAGGGCAGGTTTAATATTAGGAAAACTATTGGTATAATTGATCATATTAATAATCAATTAATAAAAACCATATGATCATCTCAATAGATGCAGAAAATGCATTTGACAAAATCCAACATCCATTCCTACTAAAAACACTTGAGAGTATAGGAATAAATGGACTATTCCTTAAAATAATAATGAGCATATATTTAAAACCGTCTGTAAACATCATATGTAATGGCGATAAACTGGAACCGTTCCTTGTAAGATCAGGAGTGAAACAAGGTTGCCCACTAGCACCATTACTACTCAATATAGTAGTAGAAATGCTAGCCTCGGCAATAAGAGCCTAGAAAGAGATTCAAGGAATTAGAGTAGGAAATGAGGAAATCAAACTATCACTCTTTGCACATGACATGATGGTATACTTAGAGAACCCCAAAGACTCTGCTAAAAAGCCATTAGAAATAATTCAGAAATTTAGCAAAGTTTCAGGATACAAAATAAATCCCCATAAATCCCCAACATTTTTATACATTACCAACAAAATCCAACAGCAAGAGATACAAAGAGAAATTCCATTCAAAACAAATGTTGAGAATATAAAATATTTGGGAATCCATCTACCAAAGAAAAGTCAGGAATTACATGAGCAAAATTATGAAACACTTGCCACAAAAATAAAGTCAGATTTAAATAATTGGAAAGATATTGAGTGCTCTTGGATAGTCCTAGCAAATATAATAAAGATGACAATACTCCCCAAACTAATCTATTTATTTAGTCTATACCAATCAGACTCCCAAGAAACTATTTTACTGACCTAGGAAAAACAACAACAAAGTTCATATGGAAGAATAAAAGGTTGAGAATTTCAGGGGAATTAATGAAAAAAAAGTCAGATGAAGGTGGTCTAGGTATACCTGATCTCAAGCTATATTATATAGTAGCAGTCACCAAAACCATTTGGTATTGGCTAAGAAATAGACAGGCTGATCAGTGGAACAGATTAGGTACAAAGGACAAAAAAGGGTACAACTACAGCAATCTAGTGTTTGATAAACCCAAAGATACAACATTAGGGATAAAAATTCATTATTTGAAAAACAATCTGTTGGGAAAACTGGCAATTAGTATACCAGAAATTAGATATGGATCCACACTTAACATCATATACCAAGATAAGATCAAAATGGGTCCATGATTTAGGCATAAATAATGAGATCATAAATAGATTAGAGGAACATAGGGTAGTTTACCTCTCAGACCTGTGGAGGAGGAAGGAATTTATCACTAGAGAAGAACTAGAGATCATTATTGATCACAAAATAGAAGATTTTGATTAGATCAAACTAAAAAGCTTTTATACAAACAATACTAATGCAAACAAGATGAGAAAGGAAGTAACAAATTGGGAAAATATTTTTACAGTTAAAGGTTCTGATAAAGGCCTCATTTCCAAAATATATAGAGAATTGATCCTAATTTAAGAAATTAAACCATTCTCCAATTGATAAATGTTCAAAGGATATGAACAGACAATTCTCAGATAATGAAATTGAAACTATATCAATTCATATGAAAGAGTGTTCCAAATCACTACTGATCAGAGAAATGCAAATTAAGACAACTCTGAGATATTACTACACACCTGTCAGATTGGCTAAGATGACAGGAACAAATAATGATGAATGTTGGAGCGATGTGGGAAAACCGGGACACTAATACATTGTTGGTGGAGTTGTGAAAGAATCCGGCCATTCTGGAGAGCAATCTGGAACTATGCCCAAAAAGTTATCAAACTGTGCATACCTTTTGATCCAGCAATGCTACTAGTGGGCTTATATCCCAAAGAAATACTGAGGAGGGGAAAGGGACCTTTGTGTGCCAAAATGTTTGTAGCAGCTCTTTTTGTAGTGGCTTGAAACTGAAAAATGAATGTATGTCCATCAATTGGAGAATGGTTGGGTAAATTATGGTATATGAAGGCTATGGAATATTATTGCTCTGTAAGAAATGACCAGCAGGATGAATTCAGAAAGGCTTGGAGAGACTTACATCAACTGATGCTGAGTGAAACGAGTAGAACTAGGGGATCATTATACACTTCAACAATGATACTGTATGAAGATGTATTCTGATGCAAGTGGATATCTTCTACATAAAGAATAGCTAATCCAATTCCAATTGATCAATGATGGACAGAAACAACTACACCCAGAGAAGGAACACTGGGAATTGAATGTAAAATATTAGTACTACTGTCTATCTACCCAGGTTACTTATATCTTCATAATCCAATACTTAATGTGCAACAAGAAAATTGGATTTACATATATATATATATATATATATATATTATATCTAGGTTATACTATAACACATGTAAAATGTATGAGATTGCCTGTCATCTAGGAGAGAGAGTAGAGAGAGGGAGGGAAAAATCTGGAAAAATGAATAAAAGTGATAATGTTTTTAAAAATTTTATTCATGCATATATACTGTCCAAAAATGTATAATTATACGATTAATAAAAAATAAAATAACAGGATCCAATATTTTTGAAAAAAAAAAAGAATCTAACCATTCTGGAGAGTAATCTGGAATTATGCCCCAAAATTTATCAAACTGTGCATACCCTTTGATCCAGCAGTGCTACTACTGGGCTTATATCCCAAGGAAATACTAAAGAAGGGAAAGGGGCCTGTATGTGCCAAAATGTTTGTGGCAGTTCTTTTTGTCCATCAATTAGAGAATGGTTGGGTAAATTATGGTCTATGACTGTTATGGAATATTATTGTTCTGTAAGAAATGACCAACAGGAGGAATACAGAAAGGCTTGGAGAGATTTACATCAACTGATGCTGAGTGAAATGAGCAGAACTAGGAGATCATTATACACTTCAACGATGATACTGTATGAGGATGTATTCTGATGGAAGTGACATCTTCAACATGGAGAATAGCTAATCCAATTCCAATTGATCAATGATAGACAGAATCATTTACATTCACAAAAGGAATACTGGGAAATGAGTGTAAACTGTGAGCATTTTTTTTGTTTTTGTTTTTCTTCCCATATTATTTTTACCTTCCGAATACAATTCTTCCTTTATAACAACAACAACAACAACAAAATTCGCTTCTACACATATATATTTTACCTAGGATATACTATAAGATATTTAATATGTATGGGAATGCCTGCCATCTAGGGGAGGGGTTGGAGGGAAGGAGGGAAAAAATTCAGAACAGAAGGGATTACAAGAGATAATGTTGAAAAAAAAATACCTATGCATATGTACTGTCAAAAAAAAGTTATAATTATAAAAATCAATAAAAAAATAAACTAAAAAAAACTTATTAAAAGTTTGTTCAATAATTAGATATGGATCCACACTTAACATTATATACCAAGATAAGATCAAAAATGGGTCCATGATTTAGGCATAAAGAATGAGATCATAAATAGATTAGAGGAACAGAGAATAATCTACCTCTCAGACCTGTGGAGGAGGAAGGAATTTATGACCAGGGGAGAACTAGAGATCATTATTGATCACAAAATAGAAGATTTTGATTACATCAAACTAAAAAGTTTCTGTACAAATAATACTAATGCAAGCAAGATGAGAAGGGAAGTAACAAATTGGGAAAATATTTTTAAAAGTAAAGGTTCTGACAAAGGTCTCATTTCCAAAATATAGAGAGAATTGACCCTAATTTATAGGAAACCAAACCATTCTCCAATTGATAAATGGTCAAGGGATATGAACAGACAATTCTCAGATGATGAAATTGAAACTATTTCCACTCATATGAAAGAGTGTTCCAAATCACTACTGATCAGAGAAATGCAAATTAAGACAACTCTGAGATACCACTACACACCTGTCAGATTGGCTAAGATGACAGGAACAAATAATGATGAATGTTGGAGGGGATGTGGGAAAACTGGGACACTGATACATTGTTGGTGGAGTTGTGAAAGAATCCAGCCATTCTGGAGAGCAATTTGGAACTATGCCCCAAAAGTTATCAAACTGTGCATACCCTTTGACCCAGCATTGCTGTTATTGGGATTATATCCCAAAGAAATACTAAAGAGCGAAAAGGGACCTGTATGTGCCACAATGTTTGTGGCAGCTCTTTTTCTTGTAGCTAGAAACTGGAAAATAAATGGATGTCCATCAATTGGAGAATGGTTGGGTAAATTATGGTATATGAATGTTATGGAATATTATTGCTCTGTAAGAAATGACCAGCAGGAGGAATACAGAGAGGCTTGGAGAGACTTACATCAACTGTTGCTGAGTGAAATAAGCAGAACCAGAAGATCACTGTACACTTCAACAACAATACTGTATGAGGATATATTCTGATGGAAGTGGAAATCTTCAACATAAAGAAGATCTAACTCACTTCCAGTTGATCAATGATGAACAGAGGTAGCTACACCCAGAGAAGGAACACTGGGAAGTGAATATAAATTGTTAGCACTACTGTCTATCTACCCAGGTTACTTATACCTTTGGAAGCTAATAATTAATGTGCAACAAGAAAATGGTATTTACACACATATATTGTATCTAGGTTATATTGTAACACATGTAAAATGTATGGGATTACCTGTCATCGGGGGGAGGGAGTGGAGGGAGGGAGGGGATAATTTGGAAAAATGAATAAAAAAAAATTAAATTAAAAAAAAAAGTTTGTTCAATGACTTTGTCCATGATACTATTGCTATTGTGGTGGATTTTGCTATTGGTATACAATTGTGTCTCATTCTGTGACTCAGACCATAGTACACCAAGTCCTTCTCTCCTCCATTATCTCTCAAGGATTGCTCAAGTTTTTCTTTATATTATTGATACTATCCATCTATTTTCTCTCCCATTTACTTTTCTTTTCACCTGCAATATTAATCTATAGCAGCATCTTTTCCAGGGAATTCCATCTTTCCATTGTATACATTGTTTTTTAATGATTATGCTTCAATATTTGACCTTCTAGTGAATAATCTCGATTGATTTGATATATTGGCCATTACTGTCACAGGGACTGTCAAAAGTCTTTTCCTGACCCACAATTCTAAAGTGTCAATTCTGGAGGGTTCAGAATTCTTTACATTCCATCCTCAAAAACTCCGTTATAACAAATTCAATTGAATTTGGGTCTCCCGTTCCCCATACAATTGATTTACATTTTTATTTTTAATAAATGTCAAATGATTTCAATGGCTGCAATTGATAACATGGTTTGAGGTTTGTGAATTTCATTTTTTCCCTTTTCTTTTGATATTTTCTTCCACATTTTCCTTCATATTCCAGATCAGACTTTTCTTCAGGCGAATTGAGTTTAAATAGTATTAGACATTTAAATATTTGGTAATCTCTAAACTGACTTTCCTAGTGTGGCCTTTCCTTATTTATTAACATATAAATCAAACTATCCAAGTTTACTTCATACACTGGTAATATCACAGAATAAGTAAATTAATTTCAGTATTCTTTTCATTGAATTATGTTGCTTTGTCTAATCATGAGCAATTAAAATTTATCCAGTTACTCAGATCTTTCTGTATTTGTGGGAAGAGTTTTCTGTGACTCTCAAATGTTTTGTACTGTCAATAACGTTATTAACAAAAATTTGTCTTTTTAGGGCTTCCTACACCATTGGGTAATTAACAAACAGAAATGTTAATGATTTGTATGGATTTATCTCCTACCCTGACATTTTTCTTAAATGACTCCTTATTTCAACTTGTTTTTAAGTTGACTGTCAAGGCCAGACTAGCTACCCGAAGACCTCAGAATCAGCCAGAGCCAGGATAAACAAAAGTCCTTGCCCCAAGTTGGGAGCCAAAATGTAACATTCTGTTATCTCTAGATTTGGGGTCATTCTCTGGGAAGAGATCTCTTGGGGAGTTTCTGGGGATGAAGCCTTGGATTTAGTTCTGTATTGTATCTTTCAACATCTTGAATCTTTTCCTGTCAGAATCTTTCCAGCCAGCTTCAGTCTCTAGCTCCCTCTGAATCCAAAGCCTCCAGTCAGCATGAAGGTAGAATCTCCTCCAGCTTCCCTGAAGTTCTCCTGGGAAGTGTTATCCTTAATCCAATCCAGATTGTGTCCTTCCAGACTGCCTTCTTCCAGACTGAACTTTAGACTCAATGTTGGCTCCTTTTATCCTCCCAGAGAATGGGCTTGTGAGAACTTCTTACAGACCAATGACCAAGCTCCTTTTAAAGGTGTAAACTCCTTTAAAGGTTTGAACTAAAGGTGTGAACTCTGTGCTGGAGAATTGTGATGTACCATGCTAAATTAGATAACCGAGTTAGCACTTAGTAACAGTTGACTTTCTAGAGTTTCCTAGGTAAAAAAATTACATCATCTGCAAAAAATGATAGAAATATTTTGTCCTCTTCTTGATTTTCAGGAAGACCTTGATTTGTTATACTTAACTCATTGACACGGGAAATCATATGTCTAATTCTGAAAGTAAGACAATTAATTTTTTCCCAGGATAATGGGGATGGAGAATTTTCTTGCCTGGACAAGAGAATTTGGAGCTGGAGAAAGCAGGAGTTCATGGCAAGGCATATCTTCCACTTGGTTTGGGAGTAATATGACACTCATTTCCTTTCAAGAAAAGCCAAAACCACTGGGTTCCTACATTTTTAAATATATAGAAGGCAAAGGAATTGTAAGTTTGTGGTATATTTAGGAATGAGAGCAAAGGAGATCCAGGAACTCTGAGAATGTCTGGAATGCCAGGTTGGGGACAGTAGTTCAGATACTGTTTCTAGAAGAATTAGCTAGGAATCAGTTCTTGAATTTTTGTGTTTCCTCTCTTCAGATTTTTACTTCTATGTTATATTATTTCTAGAAGAATGCTGACCTGTAAATATCACTATTATCAACCTGGGAATCTCCTACTAATTTTAGGTGGAATATTCATTTGAAAACAGAAACAAAAGAAAGAACAGAGATCTGGGCAGGGGAATTTTTGTAAATCTTTTTTTTATTGAAAAAATATTAGTGCATTCTCAAAAAATACCACATCTTATACACTATTGTTGATAGTTATAATGGTGTTTTTTTTTAAGAGAAAGTCATAGAATTTCAGCCATCGACTTTTCTTTGCCAGGTCAGCTAGGTGGTGCAGTGGATAGAGCACCATCTGAATTCAGGAGGATCTGAGTTCAGATCTGGTCTCAGACACTTAACACTGACTAGCTGTGTGACCTTGGGTAAGTCACTTAACCCCTGCCTCAGAAAAAAAGGGAAAAAAAGAAAGAAAAAAAAAAATTTCCTTTGATGTATCTATACCCAGAGATATATTCAAATATGTTAGAAAAACAAAAGAGGTGATAGGTTGCAATAATGGATGATGAATTGAATAAGTAATATGACCACTAAAATATTCTAATTGAAGTCATTTTCTTGAAGAAAGAAAAGAATATTATTACTCCTGTATTATAATCATCCCATTTTTATTATTCTATGACAATCAGTTACTTATATGCCCAAGGTTTGGTAACAAGATGTATTTGATGGACCTAATAAGGCTTTGAAACAGATTTCTAGATCCAATGATCACTCTACAATTACATAATTGATGGAAAAGTGAGAGGCTAAATGATTTCTAGTACATAATCACTGGTTAGAAACCATACTACTCAGCAAATTAATTAGCATTCTCCCAAAAATCTTTTCTCATAGATAAGTTCAATTCACTCAAAAATATTTGTTAACCATATAATTCAAACAAACTGGGGAGAAATTAAAGCTCTGATTTTCCAAGTAACAAATCAAAGATTCAGAATGCTGGATGGACTTATCAAAGTTTAGGATTAGAAGCCAGGCAGTTATTTACTGAAATTCCACAATTGTTTTCCACCAATATGTAAAAATATCATTCACATATTGTCTGCTATATGTAAACTAATTCAAAATATCCATTCTACCTCTAATCTTAAATCAGGCAATAGGATGCTTGAATATACTATTGTATTGAAATAAAAACAAAGATGAATATTAGAGAAAACAGAGGCAAATAAATGAGATGTATTTAACATTTTGTTATGACTTTGGATCAAAGGAGTTCCTTGATTGTGATTGGTGAGCTTTCCAAGACCTGGCTTCTCAGAGAATAGCTTTCTTTTTTAGTATCCCCAGAGTATTTTGTTCTGATCTCAGTAGGATCACAAAACACTTGGGAGCAAAGATGCAAGTGACAATCCCGGCACTGGAGGTCAAGATGGCAAAGACTTCCAAGGCCACGATGGCCTTGCCCTTGGAGCTCTGGTACGAGGGAAGGAAGGAGATCCAGACGCTGCAGAACACAAGCATGCTGAAGGTCAGGAACTTGGCTTCATTGAAAGTGTCTGGCAGGTTCCTGGCCAGGAAAGCCAAGGTGAAGCTCACCAAGGCCAGCAAGGCCAAGTAGCCAAGGACACAGTAGAAGGTGAGGAGGGAGCCCTCATTGCACTGGATGATAATGGAGCCAGGCTCAGAGTGGATGTCCATCTCCAGGAAGGGGGGGTATGTCCCAAGCCAGATGCCACAGAGACCCATTTGGATGAGAGTGCAGGTGAAAATGAGAGAGTAAGAAGCTGTGGATCCCAGCCAGCTCCGGAGCCTGCTCCCTGGTTGGGTGGCCCTGAAGGCCAGAACCACAGTGATGGTTTTAGCCAAAATGGAGGAAACAGCCATTGTGAAGACAACTGCAAATGTGGTTTGGCGCAGCAGGCAGGTGGCTGTGGTAGGATGGCCAATGAAGAGCAAGGAGCAGAGGAAGCAGAGGCTGAGGCAGACCAGCAGAGTGTAGCTGAGACTGCGGTTATTGGCTTTGACGATGGGGGTGTCTCTGTGCTTCAGAAAGACCCCCAGGACCAGCACAGTGAAGAGTGAGAAGCAGATGGCTGCACAGGCCAGAGTCATTCCCAGAGGTTCCTCATAGGCCAGGAAGGTCACAGTCCTGGGTAGGCAACAATCTCTATTCTTATTGGGATATTGATCTTCAGGGCACTGGAAGCACTCCTCTGCATCTGTGAAACACAGTAAAATCATGCTATATCCCAGACTGGTCATCTTTTTGTCTCCTATGAAGCATGGTGTGATTCATTTTACACTGAGGTCAAGCTCATTTTTGGACTCCTTTGAAGTAAGGAGGAAAAATGTTCTAAAGGCTGAATAAAATGAAGGTGCATTTCAGTATCTTCATTTCTCCACATATGGATAAAAAAAGTGTTGAATGTATTTATTTCATATCATAAGTTTACTAAACAAAAATTCAAAATCCCTGCAGTCCTCTAATTTGAAACCATCTACAATGAGTCAGAAAGTGTGCTTTTATACATTATTAAATACTTTAGGATCAGAAATGAAACACGGAAACCATAGAGGAAGGCCAAGAATTGTTTTTTAAAAATTAGGTTAACAAGACTTTTTGTTGTGTTTCTCTGAATGTAAGGTTATAGCTATAAGCCATTCTCCAATTGGCACTTGGTCCAAGAGTATAAACAGACAATTTTCAGAAGAAGAAATTAAAACCGGTTTTTATTCATATGAAAAAATGCTCTAAATCACTATTGGTTAAAGAAATCCAAATTAAGACACCTCTGTGGTACCACTTCACACCTCACAGATTGGCTAAGATGACTGGAAAAGATAATGAAAAATGTTTCAGGGGAAGTGGGAAAACTGCGACACTAATATGTTTTTGTTGGAGTTGTAAACTTACCAAACCATTCTGGAGAGCAATTTGGAACTATGATGAAAAGGCTATTCAACTGTGCATCCACAAGTAGATCTACTGTATCCCAAAGAAATCATAAAAAAGAGAAGAGCACCCATATGTAAAAAAAATATTTTAAGAGTTCTTTTTGTAGTGGCAAGGAACTGGAAACAGAGTAGATGCCCACCAGTCGGAGATTGGCTGAATAAATTATGATATATGAATGTAATGGAATATTACAGGCTGATTTCAGAAAGGCCTTGTGGAACTCATGTGATCTGATGCAAAGTGAATTGGGTAGAATCAAGAGAACACTGTACCCTGAAAGAGATACGCTGTGATTTTCAACTGTGATGGACTTGGCTCTTTTCAACAATGAGACTTGTGATGAACACAGACATCTATATTCAAAGAGAGGATTATGGGGACAGAATGTGGATCACAACATAGTATTTCCACCATTTTTGTCATTGTTTATTTCCTTGTTTGTTTGTTTTTCTTTTTTTTCCCTGTTGGTCCGATTTTCTAGTGCAGCATAATAAATATGGAAATATGGTGAGAAGAAATGTATATGTTTGACCTACATTGAATTACTTGCTGTCTAGGAAAGAAGAGAGATGAACAGGTAGGAAGATAAATTTAGAACACAGGATTTTTTTTTGCAAGGGTGAATGTTTAAAACTATCTTTGTATGTATTTTTACAAATGAAAAGCTATTATTATAAAAAAGAAAGACTTCATAATAAATACTACACATTATGATCAGAAATATAATTGTAATTGGAAAAAAAAAGAAATATTAACTGAAATAAGGGGAGAAATTATCTAATTTGTGGGCTTGACCATAACATTATAAGTAAAATGAAAATAAAAATCCATTCCAAAGGACAGACATAAAGAGTAAGTTTTATGTAAAAAAATAGAAGAATTAATAAATGAAGAAAGATAAACTACCAAAAAAAAAATCACCCCAAAGCTTAAGCTTTCAATCATACTATTTTATTGATTAATATCATGTATAAAGGACATCAAGATGATATCTCATCAGCTTGACAGTGATATAGGTTTCAGGATGATCAATTTTTATTCAATTTTTTTTTCAGCAAAGTTTCCGTTAATTGGGACTCCATCCTCCAGAAAACAAATCTTTCAAATAATCTTCATTGGGCACTCTGAACAATCTTATGCCAAGGGATATTTTCATGAGGACTAAATCCTGAGTCTCTTACAATAAATATATCTGTTCTTAGAAAATTTTTAGAATTAAGTATTTTTTAATTTATTTTTCCTTTAAGAGGGACGAAGCTTAGAACTATTTTAGATTAAGCTTTCCTACAGGAATGGGAAATATTCCAATTAGGCTACAAGGTCAAGGAAGTATTAGGGATTACCATGGTAGTTAAATCCTGATGGGTTCTGCTTGGACAGATTTTTGGTATCTTCAACCAGGGGATGTTTCTAATTACTATTATATATATAATAGTAATTAGAAACATATATGTATATGCATATATATATATATATAATTAGAATTCTAATTATAAGAATGATCACAAAGCAAATTGAATGAAAAGGACTGAATAATTGCAACTCAGAAAATATTATTTTGCCAAATACAAAGCATAACAGTTTAAGATGAACAGATTAGAACATTGGGGGTCGGAGCCAAGATGGTGTATAAGCTAGATGGAACTTTCTAAACTCTTTCTACCAAGATCCCTTTCTACCAAGTATTAAATTCAGCCTCAAATACAATGCTTGACTGGTAAAACCCAAGAAGATTGGAAATACAAAAACTTACCAGCGGAAGAGAATCTGGAATATCTCCAGAAAATGTTTGACCTGAGGTGGCAGAAGCAGAAGGGAGAGAAAAGAGAGGGGGAGGTGGCGCATCTGTGGTTGGAAAGTTTACACAGAGCTCTCTGCTGTAGCCTGATTGCTTTGCTTTGGTGCTTGGGGACCAGCAGAGAAGTTGGAGCCAGGGGTAATGGGTACACTGAAGGAAGCCAAAGCCTGAGCAGCTCTGGCTTCGCCGACCCATGACCGGAAGTGACCTAGCACAGACCATAACACAGCTCTTCACGGCATTCAGCAGGGAGGGGCTCTTGGGGGGCAGTCACACACAGCAGGAGCATAACCCAGGGCAGCCTTTCATCTCTATAGTGAGGGGCTTGCTGTGGATAGTGGAATTTCCCCAGCCAGCCTTCACTCCCCAAGGCTGGGACACTTCTGGTGTGGTGAGGGACAGGACTATTGCAAATACTCAAAGGAGGCGT
Organism: Sminthopsis crassicaudata; assembly: GCF_048593235.1. Taxonomy (NCBI): domain Eukaryota; kingdom Metazoa; phylum Chordata; class Mammalia; order Dasyuromorphia; family Dasyuridae; genus Sminthopsis; species Sminthopsis crassicaudata. The sequence goes on from NC_133622.1 coordinate 246,590,825, forward strand.
TTGTGGTGGTGGTGGGGGGGCAGTGATACCTTTGCTCCTTAATCACTAGCCCCAAGGCTGTCATTAAACCTCACAGTGGGGCTCCTAGCAGGGCACTTACACAGCCCAGCCTGTGATACCCAGGCATAATCACTTCCCCATGGAGGTCTTCCCAGAGTCCTCCTGCAGCTGGGCCATTCCTTGCAGCCCACTGAGAGCGCAAATACTGCCCATAAATCCATCCTCACTCTGCAACGGAAGCTGGTAATCCCCTTGCCCTGAGGGCAGACCCTGAAGGCTTTAAAAAAAATGAGCAAAAAAATTAAGAAAACAATTGAAAACTTCTATGCAGAAAAAGAGCTGGTTTCCAAACCTGAGGAGGCTAATAGGAGACAGTTTCCAGACAATTCCCCAAATAATGCTCTCCTAGAAGAGACTATTAAAGATCTGAAGAGAGAATTAGAAGAAAAATGGGGAAAGAGAAGCTATGCTAGAGAATAACAATGTCCTGAAATGTGAATTAGAAAAGGTAAACAACTTCCTGAAATGTAAATTGGAAAAGGTAAAGAATTCACAGGAAATGCAGGGAAACAGAATTAAGGAGTTGCAAAAAGGTAAAGAAATCACAGGAAAGTAGGATCTGTGAATTGGAAAAGATAAAGAATTCCCAAGAAAGTAAGATTTGTGAACTGAGAAAAGAAAATAACTCATTAAAAAATAAATTTAGTGAAATGGAAAAAAAACTCCATGGAGCAAAACAACTCATTTAAAAACTCAATTAGTCACATACAAAAAGAAGTTCAAAAAGCTAAAGAAGAAAATAACTCATTAAAAATCAGAACTGAACCAATAGAAATGAATAATTCACCGAGACACCAAGAAACAGTCAAGCAAAGCCAAAGAAAATGAAAATCTGCAGAAAAATGTCAGCTATCTACTTGCCAAAATGACAGACCTGGAAAATAGATCTAGGAGAGACAATCTGAGGATTATTGGACTTCCCGAAAATTATGATGAAAAAAAGAGCCTAGCTACTATTTTACAGGAAATCATCAAAGAGAACTGCCCAGAGATAATAGAACCAGAAGGTAAAATGGACATTGAAAGAATTCATCAAACACCTTCTGAAAAAGACCCTAAAAAACAAAACAACAACAACAACAACAAAAAACTCCATGGAACATTGTGGCCAAATTTCAGAACTATCAGAATAAGGAAAAAATATTACAAGCAGCCAGGAAAAAACAATTCAAATACCAAGGTGCCACAATAAGGGTCACTCAAGATCAGGCTGCCTCTACATTAAAGGATCGAAGGGCCTGGAATCTGATATTCTGAAAGGCAAAAGAACTTGGAATGCAGACAAAAATAAACTACCCAGCTAAATTGAGCATTTCCTTCCATGGAAGTAGACGGACATTAAATGAAACAGATGAATTCTATATGTTTCTAAGTAAAAAACCAGATTTAAAGAAAAAATTTGATCTCCAATCATAGGTGTCAAGAGAAGCAGAAAAAGGTAAAAGGGACTCTTGAGAACTGTATTTCTGTTGTGGATATACATTAAGATTATATGTATAATTTGATTTTAAGGATATAACCAAAAAAAAGGTAAGTAGAAATTAAAAGGGGATAGTGTAAGAAAATGGGGAAAGGGGAGATAAAAATAGTGAAATCACATCCCACAAAGAGGCAAAGAAAACCTATCATATCTGAGGGAAGGTAGAGAGGGGGAGAAACATTGTGTGAACCTTACTCCCATCAGAATAGGCTCAAAGAGAAAATTATTAACATATTAGCTTTACAGAAAATTCTTTCTCACCTCATTAAAAAGAGGGAAAGGGAAAAGGAAAAGAGCAATAAGGAAAGGGAATAAGAAAGGGAAAAAGATTTAAAGGGAGGAGGGACGGATATTAAAGAGGGAGGGCTGAGTGACACAAGTGGGGCTCATAAGTTTAATACTGGGAAAGGGTTTGGTGGGGGTAAGGGAAAAAAAGAATAATCAGGGGATATTATGATGGCAGAAAATACAGAATTAGTAATTTACCTGTAAATGTGAATGGGATGAACTCTCCCATTAAGTGGAGGCGCATAGCAGACTGCATCAAAAGTCAGAACCCTACAATATGTTGTTTACAGGAAACACATTAAAGCAGGGAAATACTTACAGAGTAAAGGTAAAAGGCTGGAGCAGAATCTATTATGCTTTCAGTGAAGTCAAAAAAGCAGGGGTAGCTATCCTTATCTCAGATCAAGCAAAAGCTAAAATTGATCTAATCAAAAGAGATAAGGAAGGAAACTATATCTTGCTAAAAGGTAGCATATACAGTGAAGCCATATCAATACTAAACATATATGAACCAAGTGGTATAGCATCTAACTTCCTAAAGGAGAAGTTAAGAGAGTTGCAAGAAGAAATAGATAGCAAAACTATAATAGTGGGAGATCTCAACCTTGTACTCTCAGAATTAGATAAATCAAACCACAAAATAAATAAGAGAGAAATTAAAGAGATAAATCAAATATTAGGAAAATTAGGTATGATAGATCTTTGGAGAAAACTGAATGGTGATAGAAAAGAGTATACTTTCTTCTCAGCAGTTGATGGAACCTATACAAAAATTGACCATATATTAGAACATAAAGATCTCAAAATTAAATGCAAGAAGGCAGAAACAGTAAAGGATTTCTTTTCAGATCACAATGCAATAAAAATTACATTCACCAAAAAGTTAGGGGTAAATAGATCAAAAAGTAATTGGAAACTAAATAATCTCATCTTAAAAGAATGATTGGGTGAAACAGCAAATTAACAATTTCACTCAAGATAATGACAATGATGAGACATCATACCAAAATTTATGGGATGCAGCTAAAGAGGTAATAAGGGGAAATTTCATATCTTTGGAGGCTTACTGGAAGAAAGTAGAGAAAGAGAAGATCAATGAATTGGGCTTGCAACTCAAAAAGGTAGAAAAAGATGAAATTAAAAACCCCCAATCAAATACTAAACTTGAAATTCTAAAATTAAAAGGAACTATGCCCAAAAAGTTATCAAACTGTGCATACTCTTTGATCCATCACTACTACTACTGGGCTTATATCCCAAAGAAATACTAAAGAAGTGAAAGGGGCCTGTATGTGCAAAATGTTTGTGTCAGTTCTATTCATAGTGGCTAGAAACTGGAAAATGAATGGATGTCCATCAATTGGAGAATGGTTGGGTAAATTATGGTATATGAAGGTTATGGAATATTATTGCTCTGTAAGAAATGACCAACAGGATGAATTCAGAAAGGTTTGGAGAGATTTACATAAACTGATGCTGAGTGAAATGAGCAGAACCAGAAGATCACTATACACTTCAACAACAATACTGTATGAGGACGTATTCTGATGGAAGTGGATATCTTCAACATCAGGAAGATCCAACTCATTTCCAGTTGATCAATGATGGACAGAAACAGCTACACCCAGAGAAGGAACACTGGGAATTGAATGTAAACTGTCTCTCTACCCAGGTTACTTATACCTTCGGAATCCAATACTTAACGTGCAACAAAAAAATTGGATTTACACACATATATTGTATCTAGGTTATTCTGTAACACATGTAAAATGTATGGGGTTGCCTGTCATCTAAGGGAGGGAGTAGAGAGAGGTAGGGGAAATTTTGGAAAAATGAATATAAGGGCTAATATTATAAAAAAAATTACTCATGCATATATGCTGTCAATTTTTTTCATAATTATAAAATTAATTTTAAAAAAAGAAAAAAAAAGAACAAAGGACAACACTCCCAACCAAAAAAAAAAGAAAAAAGAAAAAAGAAAAGAAAAGGAAAGGAAAGAAAAGAAAAGGAAAGGAAAGAAAGGAAAAGAAAAAAATCCACACCTTTAGCAAAGTTGCAGGATACAAAATAAATCCACATAAATCATCAGCATTCTTATATGTCACTAACAAAGCCCATAGTTAGAGTTACAGAGAGAATTTCCATTTAAAGTAACTACTAATAGTATAAAATATTTAGGAATCTATCTGCCAAGGGAAAATCAGAAACTACATGAGCAAAACTACAAAACACTTTCCACACAAATTAAGTCTGATCTAACCAATTGGGAAAATATTAAATGCTCTTGGATAGGGCGAGCAAATATAATAAAGATGACAATACTACCTAAACTAATCTATTTATTTACCGCTATACCAGACTTCCAAAAAATATTTTAATGACCTAGAAAAAATGACAACAAAGTTCATATGGAAAAACAATAGGTCAAGAATTTCAAGGGAATTAATGAAAAAAAAATCAAATGAAGGTGGCCTAGCTGTACCAGATCTAAAATTATATTATAAAGCAGTGGTTACCAAAACCATTTGTTATTGGCTAAGAAATAGACTAGTTGATCAGTGGAATAGGTTAGGTCCAAAGGACAGAATAATTAATAACTCTAATAACCTAGTTTGACAAACCCAAGGACCTTAGCCTTTGGGATAAGAACTCAATGTTTGACAAAAATTGCTGAGAAAAGTGGAAATTAATATGGCAGAAACTAGGCATTGAACCACACTTAACACGGTACACCAAGGTCAGATCAAAATGGCTTCATGACCTAGGAATAAAGAATGAGATTATAAATAAATTAGAGGAACATAGGGTAGTTTACCTCTCAGACCTGTGGAACAGGAAGGAATTCATGACCAAAGAAGAACTAGGGATCATTATTGATCACAAAATAGAAAGCTTTGATTATATCCAATTGAAAAGTTTTTGACAAACAAAATCAATGCAGATAAAATTAGAAGTGAAACAATAAAATGGGAAAACATTTTTATAGTCACAGGTTCAGATAAAGGCTTCATTGCCAAAATATGTAGAGAACTGACTCTAATATATAAGAAATCAAGCCAATCTCCAATTCATAAATGGTCAAAGGATATGAATAGATAATTCTCGGATAAAGAAATTGAAACTATTTCTAGTCATATGAAAAGATTCTCCAAAGCATTAATAATCAGAGAAATGCAAATTAAGATAACTCTGAGATACCAGTAAACACCTGTCAGATTGGCTAGAATGACAGGGAAAGGAAATGAAGAATGTTGGAGGGGATGTGGAAAAACAGGGACACTGATACATTGTTGGTGGAACTGCGAATACATCCAGCCATTCTGGAGAACAATTTGGAACTATGCTCAAAAAGTTATCAAACTGTGCATACGCTTTGATCCAGCAGTGTTGCTACTGGGTTTGTATCCCAAAGAGATCTTAAAGAAGGGAAAGGGGCCTGTATATGCAAGAATGTTTGTGGCAGCCCTCTTTGTGGTGGCCAGAAACTGGAAACTGAGTGGATGCCTGTAACGTGCTCTCCTGGCAGTTACAATTACTAGTCTGTCCTAGACCCACCAGAGTACCTTTGACCACTGTCCTTTGCAGTGTGAACTCTACCCGGCTCACCTCCTCTGAGGCCTTCTAAGGTCTCTGGCCACAATCTCTTGAATCTATAGCTTAATAACCGGTAGCGCACTCAGGAACAACCACGTGTAATCTTAAAAGGGCCTTCTAAGGTCTCTGGCCACAATCTCTTGAATCTATAGCTTAATAACCGGTAGCACACTCAAGAACAACCACGTGTAATCTTAAAAGCCTTTATTATACCTACTCACATAATGCCCTAACTGATGCCCTGACTTGTTGGTTCCCGAGTGAACACCTGGTCAGAAGACCCATGTGTTCACTACCAAAACCCTTACCTCTTTTGGCTACCCATCTTGGCTTGGCCACCCAGGCTGGGGAGCCAGGGTGAACAGCACGAGGTTAAAGAGGGCGGTTGCTGCCTGCAGTGGGCTTACATAGGGCCTGTGAGGTCACACACACAGCCAATCAGTGAGAGAGTCACCCATTACAAAACTATCTCAATATGGCCAGGATCCCGCCCAAGGGCAGTCCTAATATCCACAGAAATTACTTCTGGGCCTCAATCTCCAGATGCACTGTGTCCGCCCATTTAAAGGGCCCTTACAGATGCCCATCAATTGGAGATTGGCTTAACAAATTGTGATATATGAATATTATGGAATATTATTGTTCTGTAAGAAATGACCAACTTGATGATTTCAGAAAGGCCTGGAGAGACTACATGAACTGATGCTGAGTGAAATGAGCAGGACCAGGAGATCTTTATATACTTCAACAACAATACTATATGATGATCCATTCTGATGGACGTGGCCCTCTCCAACAATGAGATGAAGCAAATCAGTTCCAATAGAGCAGTAATGAACTGAACCAGCTACAATCAGTGAAAGAACTCTGGGAGACCACTATGAACCACTACATAGAATTTCCAATCCCTCTAATTTTTTTCCGCCTGCATTTTGGATTTCCTTCACAGGCTAATTGTACACTATTTCAAAGTTCGATTCTTTTTGTTCAGCAAAACAACTGTTTGGTCATGTATACATATATTGTATTTAATATATACTCTAACACATTTAACATGTATTGGTCGACCTGCCATCTGGGGCGGGGGGGGAAGGAGGGTAAAAATTGGAACAAATGGTTTGGCAATTGTCAGTGTTATAAAATTATCCATGAAAATATCTGGTAAATAAAAACTATTAAAAACAAAAACAAACAAACAAACAAACAAACAGACAAAAAACAAATTAGAACGTCTATTACTTTGGGAAAAGGACACGTTATCTTTAGGAACCCACCTGTCTGGTTGGAAATTGTGCCTTCAGGACATGGGGTGCAAGCATAGCAACACTTGGGCTGGCTTTCAAGAGCAGTCTTTTTGAACCCAGGGCCACACTTCAGATTGCACCTAGACGTTGGAGTCTATATTTCCACCAGAGAAAAGCAGAAAACATTGTTGAAAAAACAACTGGTGAAAGATGGATGAATTGAGGAAATTATAATTTCAAAGTTCTCCTATAGAAGACAGGTAGAATAAAATATTTGCAATTCTGCAGGACAAGAATGATCTAATTCTCAATGGAAAACTTGTATCGTCATATTCCAGTTCAGATCATCTTATCACCAATCATTCCACACAAATTACCCAGTACATACAATGAAACTCCTTGATATTTTTTCATTGTAATTTCTTGTTGATTTACTTTTTCCCAAGTAATATTTTAACTCTAAACTTCATTCCATTTTAGAATTGGTAATGCTGAAAAGTCTTTGGCCACACAAGAGGAAATATATTATTTTACTTTACAACCCCAAAAAGTTTTGGTTTTCTGTGTTTTCATAAATTCATAAATTCAAACATTCTTTCCAGAATGTTTCAGGGAATCATAATTTTAGAGAGTATGTACTAAGATAAACTAATTGTACTGTTCAGCTTGATTGAATCAAAGAATAAGGTGATTTTATAGGCTAATCTTATTCTCAGGCTGACATTTGAAATCTCTTCTTAGGATTGTAAAGGGTAGGATGGAATTTATCCAATTATACACAAAGAAAATTGTATACAAATAAATGTTTCATATCAGCAGAGGCTAGAGCTGAAACATTTTCATTAAAAATCCCTAAAGCCATTGTGTCTTTGAAATAAAAGACAGCTTTGTACAACTGTATCCAAATTAAACAAAAATTCAGATGAAATTATTTGCCTATACAAATCCAGATATCAAGTAATCTTATGTAAATAAATCCTCTTGGAGGATAATTTTTCTCTACTCTGTGCCCTCTTATTATTTTTTTAAACTTAATCACTTAATTTGGGATATATCAAAACGAACATTTCTGATCATTATTTATTTAACTTAGTTGGAAAGAATGTGCAAGTGGGACTGAAAAAAGAAAATCCTAAAACTCTTTTTTTTCAAAGTAAAAAGAAAAGTAAGTGGATATTAGTACCCTCTCATAGACATTTCCAGTATCTGTAAGAAACATGCGGGTACCCATGAAGAAACAGCCAGTGTCCAGGAAGCTAAAGAGACAAAGTCATAAAGTTAATATCTATTAGTCCCTTACCTGATGGAAATCTTCTGGCCAATCTATGTCTTCTTCCTTAATGGTGAATCTCTGAGCGAGAGGATACACTTCACCTACTTTGACCAGAGTCTCTATCTGGCCAGGGAAGGATTTATAATTCAGTATGTCATATATCTCAGCAGCTGGCTGGGCTCCATCCTCACGTGACTCATCACTGGCAGTATTGACAGAATTGATGGATTTCAGAAAGTGGTGGAGCTGAAGGCAAGGACAGGTGGTTGTTAGTCTTTGGAGAAAGAAGGATTCATGCTCATGTCCCAGGATTGACTATTAATGAAAAACTGGCTATGAAATTGGAGCTTCCAAAAGTTGCCTTTCTCCTTCTTGAGCTTCTCTTAGAGTTCTGAACACTTTTTCACCTTTCTCCTTGAACACTAAGACAAATGAAAAATAGCAAAGCTGGTAATCAATTATTTTCTATAGATATTAAACTTCAAAATATAGATCATCTTACTTTAAAAGATACATAATGGTCAGGCCAGTTCCAATGGTCTTGTTATGGAGAAAGCCATGTGCAGTCAGAGAGAGGACTGTGGGACTGAGTGGAGACCACAACATAGTTCATATTTTTAGTTTATTTGATTTTTGCTTACATTTTTCACCAATTCCCCTGAGTTTTGATCTGATTTTTCTTGTGCAGCATGATAATTGTGAAAATATGCACAGAAGGTTTGCAGATGTGTAACATGTATTGGATTACTTGCTGTCTAGGGGAGGGAGTCAGGAGGAAAAATATGTGCAACACAAGGTTTTGGAAAGGTGAATCTTTAAGACTATCTATACATATGTTTTAAAACCAAAGGCTTTAAAAAATAAAAAACGTAAAAAATAAAATTAATGCAAAAATATCATCTTCCATTCAGCAAATCAGGAATTCCTTACAAATATATCTGATTGTCTTACATTCCAAGTTCTTTGTTTAACAAAAAGCTGGTCCCAGAGAACTCAGTACATCTGACAAGCAAAAGCTTACTATTTCTTCATTTATAGATTTTCAGACACCCCCCTCCCAAACTGAGATTTCTTATTGAAGTATTTTATTGATAGAATTTAACATATGTCTTAATTCATAGTGTGTTCTTAAGAAATGTATAATTATAGATTGATATCTAGGGAAAATTTTATTCCTTGTTTCTGTCTTTTATTTTTAAAAAATGTCCAATATAACATTGTTGGTAGAGAGTAATTTGGAACTATGCTCAACAAGTTAAACTGTGCATACCCTTTGACCCAGAATTGTTTTAATTAGGCTTATATCCTAAAGAGATTTTAAAAGGACTCACATGTTCAAAAATGATTGTGGCCGTTCTTTTTGTAGTAGCAAGAAACTGGAAAATGAATAGATGCCGATCAGTTGGAGAATGGCTGAAAAATTTATGGTATATGTATGTTATGGAATATTATTGTTCTGTAAGAAATTGCCAACAGGATGATTTCAGAGAGGCTTGGAGAGATTTACGTGAACTAATGCTGAGTGAAATGAGCAGAACAAGAACATGGCAACAAGAAGATTGTACAATGATCAATTCTAATAGTCTTGGCTCTCTTCAACAATGATGAGATGATTCAAACTAATTCCTGTAAAGGGTAGAACTATGGGGAAATATACTTGAAAGAAGGAGTTAACTCAGTGGAATTGGTCAGACAATGCTTATCTGCTTTAGCATGGTGCTTAATAGTTCTCTTAGTTCAGTACATGTACTTAGTACTTAATATAGTTCTACAAGATTGACACCTATTCTATAAGATTGACACCTAAGATACTATAATTATAAAAGAGTATATAAGAGCCAACAAGGACTGGAGGAGAGAAACATTTCATCTTTGATCAGGCTCCTGGTGGCTCTCCATTATTTCTCCACTGAAACAAATCCCATCTGAAGACCCTCCAGAAAGTAAGCCAGGCCCCTAGTGAAGGAGAGAAACTGTGAAGGAGATAATAAAGACTTTTGGACTTCATCCCTAGCTATTCTCATGGTTATTACTCTGTTAAAACTAAGGCTGGTCCCAAGACCTCCAGAAAGCTATTAGAATATTACAAGTTCCAGTTGTTTAGTGATGAAGAGAGCCATCTACACCCAGAGAGAGGACTGTGGGATATGAATGTAGATCAGTCTTGCATTTGCATTTTCATTCTTTCTGTTGTTGTTTGCTTGGATTTGTGTTTTCTTTCTCTGTTTTTTTTTTCCTTCTTGATCCTATTTTTCTTGTGCAACAAGATGACTATAGTAATATGTATTCATATATTGGATTTTACATATATTTTAACATATTGAGCATGTGTTGAACTACCTGCTCTCTAGGAGAAGGGGTAGGTAAAAGGAGGAGAAAATCTGGAACAGAAAGTTTTGCAAGAGTCAATATTTAAAAAATTACCCATGTATATCTTTTGTAAATAAAAAGCTTTAATAAAAAAGATGAAAAAGGGAAAAAATAAAATTGTCCAATATAAATCTCAGAAGTGGATAATAAGCTCAATTTAAGAATAAAGGAGAATTTGCTATTCACAGTGATGCAATTCAAGATTAAAATAAAAGCAAATACAAATTATAATGAAACTAAATCTTTGGCAAAATCATTCTTGAAAAAATAGAAAGGACAAAAACTACAATGGAACAAATTGGGAATGAAATTTTAAAATGACAAAGTTTAAGAAAATGAAACAATAATTCAATCTGAGAAAGATTTGAAACAGAGTTTTTAGTAAAACCTGTTAGGATTACTAAGTGAGAACTGAGGTTGTCTGGATAGTTACAAGGTGAGAACTCAGGTTGACTTGGTAGAAGGAGCAAGCCCATTGGCTGAAGTGGTTCTTCCCAGAAGCCCTTGCATTATCCCACGCCCATTCTCTGGGAGGATAAAGAGGACAGCAATCCAGGAAGAGGGGAAGACTCTGAATTGCATCAGGCTTGACGGGGCTCTCTGCAGGAAGGGAAGTCTCTTCTTTGGACAAGAGTTAACAGCAACTACCTGGAGACAATGGTTCACTACAGGAAGAAGAATCTGTCTGAGAGATTTGAGTAGACACAGCAGATCTCTTCCCAGAGAGCGATCCAGCAGCTTCTGGAGACGACAGCTCGCTACATTTGGCGCCCAACGTGGGGCAAGGACTTTTGCTTATCCTGACAAGAAGAGCTAGACCAGACCTTCGCAATTTGGCGCCCGAACAGGGACTAAACCAGGAATCTCTTATAGCTGAAATGGGGCAGATGTTAGCTATATTCAATCCCTGGACCTCAGCCGACTCATCCCCAGCCCCAGAAGCAACCTCAGCTCCACCCCCATTCAGGAGTGGTACTATAGAGAGTATAATCAACATAATTGAGGAGCAGAGTTTACTTGTAACCTGGGTACAGATTGCTAAACTCTTGGCTGCATTAAGATGCACATCCCCTTGGTTCTTAGAGGAAGAAAAGATAGATGTAGATAAATGGAAGCTAGTGGGATATGAAATGAAAGAATTTCAAGCAAAAAATGGGCCTCGTTCAATTTCTGCAGAAGTATTTTATATCTACAACATAGTTCAATTAGCCTTAAACTATCAAGCAAGTTGTAGGAGAAGGAAAAGTTCTAAAAATGAACAGAGGAGGAAGTGTGAGGAAAAAAGGAAAGATCAAGATCTTTCCCTAGAGCAAGAGGATTTAAATGAGGAATTATGGTATGATTCTCTTGAAGAAGCTTCAACCCTGCCTAGAGAACAGATTATTGACAGGCCCACATCAACCCCACCTTCAGAGGTGGAGGAAGAAAGAGGGGAAGTGTCAACTAAACTAGGTGAAAAGGATGAATCAGATAACAATGAAGTTAAGTACAATTCTGAGCAACAGGAGCACCTCCCATCTCCTCCCTCAATTAACCCTTCATGGGTGGAGCAAGAAGGAGGAGAGGAAGAGGCAGAAACACAAACAGAATTGCCTGTGAAGCAGCCTAAGCCTATGACAAGATTAGAAAAAGCATTGGTTAAAGCTAAGAGAGAAGGACAGGATATAAGTGATTTTATACATGCATATCCTGTGATTGAAAATATTGATTCTGTAGGTCATAAAATGAGAAGATATGCACCTTTAGATTTGAATAAAATTAAGGATTTGAAAAAAGGTTGTACCCTTTATGGGACTACATCAGCTTATGTCAAAATGTTACTAGATGGTTTGTCTTATGAAGTCCTAACCCCGAATGATTGGAAATCCATAGCAAGGATATGCCTGGAACCTGGAGAAAATTTATTATGGCTTTCGGAATTTCATGAATTATGTAAAATTCAAGTCAGATGCAATTTGGAAATAGGAGTTAACACACAATTCACTTTTGAGCACTTGGCTGGTGAAGGTCGGTATGGAGAGAATTCGGAACAGATTAATTATACCATGACAATATATGAACAAATTGCTAAGGCTGCAATAAAAGCTTGGGGTGTCCTTCCTGGACAGAAAGATCGTGGAGAGGCTTTCACTAAAATACAGCAAGGTCCCAATGAACCTTTTGCAGATTTTGTGGGACGTTTGCAAACTGCTGTCAAAAGAACTATTGGAGAAAATGCAGCTACAGAAATAATGACCAGACATCTGGCTAAGGAAAATGCCAATGAGATTTGCAAAAGAATTATATGGGGATTAGACAAAGATGCTCCTTTAGAGGAGATCATAAGACGCTGTGCTACAGTGGGAACAAATGCTTTTTACACCGGGACAATGATGAATGTGGAAAGGCAGGGTCCCTCCTGGCAAGGGACTTCTAGAGAAACTCGGCGATGTTTTCAATGTGGAAAAATTGGACATCTAAGAGCTCAGTGTAGGTATGGAGATACAGTGAGAAGACAGGGTGAAAGAAGACCTAAAACCCCATGTCCAAAATGCAACAGAGGATTCCATTGGGCATCAGAGTGTAGAATAATTCAGGGAAATGGGATGAGGGGCCCAGGTCCTGGGCCCCAGGCAAAAAAGACTTGGGGCATGATGGCAGCTGATGTTACACCCAAAGAACCTTTAGAAGGCCAGGACTCTGATTTAATCAACCAGCAGAAAAGCAATCACATGGCAGAAAGGGATTACCCAATCAGTCAACCAAAAGGCAATCAGATTGCAAAAATGGATTACACTTGGGGAGAATACAGGCCTTTTAAACCAACAGGGCTGTGTCCAGTGCAAACAATTCCGATGTAATTGCCAGATGATGAGAAGAGATTTAGAAAGTGGTAAATAGAAGGTAATTAGATAGGTTAACTGCCTGGGAGAGAGGGTTTGCTTGTATTTCTTCAGCAGGAGAAGGAATCAGATGGGTGCCAACGAGTCATATTCGCCTTGTCCACCAGAGAGAGACAGAAAAAGAGAAAGACCTCAAAATAAAGGAGAAGATCTAAGAAACATCTTACACCGAAAGAGCATGGATAATAAAAAGACTGTTAAAGAACTTTAAAATCAGCAGGAATCATTGGACTTCCTCACACAAGATGAGACTAATGGACAATGGACTTATGGACATTTATAAATTTTCAATTTATGATTATTTGATTATGATTATGTTATATACTTCTAGCATGTGTTATGTTACTATGTTACTATGTGCTTATGTAATTTATGTAATTATCTGTAATACTTCCCATATTGATGGATTTATGTTTCAAGGTCATGACTGTCCTATGTTCTAAATCAAAAGAAAGGGGGAGATGTTAGGATTACTAAGTGAGAACTGAGGTTGTCTGGATAGTTACAAGGTGAGAACTCAGGTTGACTTGGTAGAAGGAGCAAGCCCATTGGCTGAAGTGGTTCTTCCCAGAAGCCCTTGCATTATCCCACGCCCATTCTCTGGGAGGATAAAGAGGACAGCAATCCAGGAAGAGGGGAAGACTCTGAATTGCATCAGGCTTGACGGGGCTCTCTGCAGGAAGGGAAGTCTCTTCTTTGGACAAGAGTTAACAGCAACTACCTGGAGACAATGGTTCACTACAGGAAGAAGAATCTGTCTGAGAGATTTGAGTAGACACAGCAGATCTCTTCCCAGAGAGCGATCCAGCAGCTTCTGGAGACGACAGCTCGCTACAAAAACCTATAATTTATGTGGGACAGTCAGGTTGTGTTTTTCGTTGGTCAATGGAAAATATTCAAGAAAATTTTCCCAGATAATTACAAAATATAGAATGAGAAGTTTGAAAAACAGAAATTTAATCTACATTGTTTATCACTGAGAAATATAATGGTAAGTCCTGAATATTTTAGGTAAAAGAAAAATAATCTAATTGGACAGAATTTATAGTATACATTTGTTGTCCAGTCATTGAGTCCTGTCCCTACTGTCCATGACCTCATGGACCATAGCCTATATCACCCTGCTATGATCTACTATATCTCAAAGTCTGTTCAAGTTAATATAAACTTTTCCATGATACTATCTATCTTAAAGTGTACCATTCTTTGTTCCTTTTACTTTGAACCTTTTCCAACAACAGGGGTCCCATCTTCCTATTATGTGGCCAAAGGTTTGACCTTCTGCTTCAGGATTTGAACTTCCAGTGAACAATGGGGATTAATTTAAGTATTGAATGATTTTATCCCCTTGTTGACCAAGAGTCTCTCTAAAGTCTTATCTAGCAGGACTATTATTCAATAGAATCAGTTCTGAAGCGCTTATCTTTCCTTTAAGTCCAAATCTCACAGACATAATTTTTTCTTGAAAACACACATATGAAAGAGAGCAAGAGCCAGACCAAGAGCAAGAGAGAGAGAGAAAGAGAGAGAGAGAGAACACAGAGTTTTAACTACAAAAACCTTTGTTAGTAAATTTTAATTCTAGTAATCATCACATATATTACTGTGGAAAAGAATCCCTTATAAAAAATGGAGTAATCACCATAACAGATAAAAAGGTGAGAAAAGCAATACTTGGCTATTGAATCAAAAATAACAGGATGATGATATCTTTTGGAATCTAAGGAAAAGTGTTCAGCATTATATTACAAACATATGCTTTTCCCACTGGTGGGGAAAAAGGCCAAAGTTTGTCACTTTTTTGAAGATTTGTAAGGTGTTCTACAAATAACTCCCATACATACAAAACATATCAAATTTCTCAAAGGAAATGAAAAGACTAATGTAATTAAGCAAAATAGAATTAGAATAGCAGGCAGATTTTGATTTTTTATTACAAAACAAAGAAAAGCTTCATAAAAGAAAGCCAACTCCTACGGATTTTCGAGTTGAGTACATTAAGTAAGAAAAGCAAATAAAATATGAAAAAAAATTGAGGAAACGTTTATCAATCGGGAAATGGAGGAATAAATTTTGGTATATGTTTTCCTGGGATATTATTGTTCTATGGGAAATGATGAGCAGGATGCTCTCAGAAAAAAATCTTGGAAAATCCTCAATGGACTCAAGCAAAGTGAAATGTACTGTTTACAAACAAATATCAATGTTCTGTGAAGACTAGCTGTTATCAGTAATACAATGATCTATGACTACTCTGAAGAACTATGTGATTTAAAAAAAAATCTTTCCATACCCAAAGAAGAAATGAGTGTGTCATGTATCTAAATATAAATTGATGTATTCTCTCTCTCTCTTTCTCTCTCTCTCTCTCTCTCTCTCTCTCTCTCTCTCTCTCTCTCTCTCTCTCTCTTTCTTTCTCTCTCTCTCTCTCTCTCTCTCTCTCTCTCTCTCTCTCTCTCTGTCACTTTCTCTCTGTCTTTCTCTGTCTCTGTCTCTGTCTCACTTCTGCTCTGTTTCTTGTTCTCTTTGTCTCGCTCTCTCTCAATTTATTTTTGTAAGTTTTTTTTATTAGGTTGAGAGATCTCTCTTTTTCTTTCACAATATGACTTTTATTGAAATGGTTTGCATATAAGATGAATTCAAAAAGGTTTGGAGAGACTTGCATGAACTGATGCTGAGTGAAATGAGCAGAACCAGAAGATCACTATACACAAACAACAATACTGTATGAAGATGTATTCTGATGGAAGTGGAAATCTTCAACATAAAGAAGACCAACTCACTTCCAGCTGATCAATGATGAAGAGAACCAATTACACCCAGAGAAGGAAAACTGGGAATTGAATGTAAAATATTAGCACTACTGTCTATCTACCCAGGTTACTTATACCTTCAGAATCCAATACTTAACGTGCAACAAGAAAATTGGATTTACATACATATATTGTATCTAAGTTACACTGTACCACATGTTAAATGTATGGGATTACCTGTCATCTAGGGGAGGGAGTAGAGGGAGGGAGGGGAAAATTTGGAAAAATGAATATAAGGGATAATGTTATAAAAATTGCTCATGCAAACATACTGTCAAAAAATTATAATTATAAAATTAATAAAAAAAAGAAATGCTTTGCATAATTTCTTATATGTTTTCTTAAAATGAACTGGAATGGGAATAATAGAGAGAATCTGCAACACAAAAGTTTTAAAAACAAACGCAAAAATTATTTTAAATGTAACTGAGGAAACTATTAAATAAATTATTTTTAAAAGATTGTTTTATAAGACTTGAAATAAATGAATCTGAAGTAATTTACTGTTTCTACCCAGAGTTACATGTAATCATAAAGGGGAAAAATTGAAAAATATATAGAGGAATAACTCAAGTAATCACTGCATCCTCTCTAGAACAAATCACTAACAACAGAATATTATGAGTAGTCTATGCTAAGCCCAATTTTTGAAGAGATATGTTACCTTCCAAGGAAGAAGTAGGTTTCTTGCAAGGTCTGATGCCTCCTTTACTTCAGAATGGAGCATTTGATGGAGAGCCTGGGCCACTAAATACACTGCATTATAAACATTTAGAATCAGTTCCATAAGAGCCATGTCAATATTCATGTCAGGCAAATCTCTGATGGAAAGATCTTTTGGGCACAAAGGAGAAAATATTTCTTCATCACTTTTTTTTGAAAATCTACAATGAAAGGCACTCTCCCAGAAAGATTTTAGGAAAATGTCCTCAGGAATCTCACTTGAATTCAGGCTTCTTACAAAATCTGTAAAACCAGGAATCTCCATCTGGGTATGAGAAAATAGAATTGTACCATGAAAAGTCGCAAACTGTTCAAAATTACCATCATCAGAAAAATCCCAGGAAGATGTGGTAATAAACAACTTCCCATAAGGTTTATTAATTATCATTATAATGGGAAGATTATGAAGATAATCAGCATCTCCATAGATGAAAATCACATTTGATGATGATGAAATAATCCTAGAAAATAGTTCAAAATCTTCTGAGTCTCTAAAATTTTGGGGCACTCTTTCCTTAAAAGTCACACACAAATCATGCCTGACCATCTCTTCTTTCAGATCATTGAAGAACCTTTCCCCTCTTGGATTATCAGAAACAAGCAGTCCTATCCATGTCCAGTCAAAATGCAGCATCAATTGGATGAATGCCAGGTGAAGAGCAGACTGCTCTTTCCCCATCTGATAGACATAAGGATACTGGACTTTATCATTCAGTAGAAGAGCAAATGAACCATAGATAATCTAAATGAAACATAAAGAAGACAATGAGTTCCTTCAATGTAAGAATTTCTCCTTCATATTTGTATATCAAACAACTGTTAATGAGTTTCACAGAGCAGATAATTTGCCTGTAAATTCTAATTCATAGTTTTAGATCGTAAAATTATGTTGTTTTGGAATGGAAAAGTTAGAAATTGCACCCAACCAAGAATCTTTTTTCCAATGTCTCCATAAAATAATTTCTAAGTTTCTGTTAGAAACATTCCAAGGAGGAAAAATTCTCCACAAAACAGTCTTTACCCCTTTTAGGTAACTTGATAAAAAGTAGAATATTTTTTCTTTAACTTTGTAGCTAAATCAATCTCTTTGGAACATTGACTTGTTGCTCCTATTTCTTTTCTGTATATTCAAGAGGAACATTTTTGTGTCTCCTGCATGAAGCTATTACTTAAATACTTAAGCGTAGTTACATGTCTTCTCTAACTCATCTTACTTGTATTTCATTTCAAATATCAACAATTATTTTACTAAGATTTCTCATAATTTTAGGGAGAATTTGATTTCTCTGAAAACAGTTAATGTGCCTCAGAGCTTGTTCTAGGAACAAAAGTTCTCTAAATCAAAATCAATAAAGAATAGGAAATGGAGAACTCCTCATACTGAAATCTACTGCCAAGATTGGAATTCCACATTACTGATATCCTATGAATAAGCATTCTGTAAGAGTTCTTAGTACTTCTTAGTAAGAAATGTGATAAGCAATGGTTCACTCCATATGCAATGAGTACCATAATCACTGAACTCTAAACACAATAACAACAAAAATTGCACTTGTATGAGACTATCAATCATGACATTTGTACAGGTCACAAGAGAAAATTTCCATATACACTATGTCTTTGGTATACTATTCAGCCCCAGTTTTATAAGAAGGTGATAAATTAACTAGCACTGAATTCTGATTTTAATCAGATCTCCAGTGATCCAATCAGCAAGGATATCCTCATACAGATTCCCAAACTCTTGGCTTCTGAGATGGAACCCCTAAGGCCAAGTGTTTCAGAAATTATTGTCTTTATTTTTGTATCAGGAGGTGGAGCTAAGATGGAGGTGTAAAGTAACAAAGCTGCTCAAACTCAAACTCTCCAGTTTCCTGAAAAATCAAAATAAGTGTCTGAACAGAATCTGATGGACTGAAAACACACCCTAGTTCAAGATAGAGTAAAAAAACTTCAAGAAAGGTCAGTCTCACTGGGGTGAAAAGGGCATTTTGTCAAGTTTAGATAGACTCTGGGAAAGCCAGTGGGGGGAGGTTAATCACAGCAATTCAGCAATTAAGACCCTCAGGGATGACTCAGTAGAGGAGCAAATCAGTAGAGCAACTTGCATTCCCAGCTCAGAAGACAAACTCTGGGAAACCAGACTCTTTCTTGAAGAGAGCAGGCAATGCTAACCTTGCAAACAATTTTCAAATGATAAAATAAAAACCATTTATAATTATATTGAAAGGTGCTCTAAATCACTATTGATTAGAAAATTGAAAATTAAAACAGTTCTACAGTACGATCTCACACCTCTCAGACTGGCTAAAATGACAAGAAAAGAAAATTATAAATATTGGAGGGGATGTGAGAAAACTGGGTTATTTTTGCTTTAATTGTGGAGTTGTGAACTTATCCAACCATTCTGGAGTGTAATCTATACTATGCCTAATAGGATATAAAAGTGTGCATGTCCTTTGTCCCAGTAAAAAAAAATCATAAAGAGAGAAAAGGACCTACTTCTGCAAAAAATGTTTGTAGCAGATCTTTTTTTGTGGTAACAAAGAATTGGAAAAAGAGTGGATTCCCATCAACTGGGGAATGTCTGAATAAACTTTGGGGCATGAAGGTAATGAAATATTGTTGCTCTATAAAAAAGATGCTGAATAAGCTGATTATAGAAATCCTGGAAAGATTTACATGAAGTGATGCTGAGCAAAACAAGCACAAAAAGGTATGCATTGTTGACAACAACAGCAAGAATGTGAGAAGATCATCTTGGAAAGACTCAGCAGGTCAGAGATCCAAAACAATCCCACTATGTTCTGGGCCAGAACTCTGAACTTGAAATAAGGATTCTTAAAGGTGCTAAGTCAGTGGAATTGATAAAGACAATGTTATCTAGCTTAGCATGGTGCTTAGTAGCTCTCTAGTTCAGTACATGTACTTAGTACTTAATATAATTCCATAAGATTCAAATCTGTGATAATGGAGTGAACAACAGCCAATAAAGACAGGACCAAATTCAGTTCCATCTTCATCAGCCTCATGATGGCTGGCCTGGCCTCCTGCATGTCTTCCACTGACACCAAGTCTCCTCTGAAGGCCCTTCAGAAAACTAAAGGAGTCCCAAGTGAAGGAAATAGGACTTCCAAGGAGAAAATAAAGACTTTTGGACTTTAACACCTGGCTATTCCTGTGGTGATTACTCTGCTGAAAGGAAGGCTTCCCAAAGACCTCCAGGAAACCAGAAAAAAAAATTACACCAATAGATGTTGGACATAAAATGCCATCTGCATCCAGAAAAAAAGATCTAAGGAGAATAAATATAAATCTACACATGCTATGTTCACTTCATTTTTTGTATTTTACAATCTCTCCCATTGTTTTCCCTTTTACTCTAATTTTTCACATCCAAAAAAATTCAGTAATAATGTGTATTAAAAACAAATAAACAAAGAAAAAAGTAGAGAAAGAATATTGCCTAATTACAATATGCTTCATACCATAAAGTGGGAAGGTAGGGCAATAGTACTTTCACATCCTTTAACATATAATATAATAGGTTTGGATGTGCCTTAAAATGTGTAAAATATGAACCACAATAATGGCAATGTTTTACCTTCAGTACAGAAATTATGAAAAGGCTCTCTCATATCCCCAGTGAGAAAACAAATACATTTTAAAATAAGTTAGCTATGGTTTTATCTATAATATGCTAGGTAAGTATCCTCTCATTGACCAAATAAATATAAATTAAACTATAAACTACTATCATAAAAGTATAAATTGGCTGAAATGAGAGAACAAAAAACAAACAAAAGAGGGGGGTTGTAGAAAAATTGGGATACTAAGAAGAGCAATTTTAATTACACCAAAAATAGCACAAAGCTATCTTTACCACTTGATACATTAACATCACTAGTAGGTGTATTTCTCAAGGGATTGCCTGATTGGAAGATCTCAGGAAACACAGAATGGGATGCTCTTTATTAGTACATACTGATGAAGACAATTACTAGAGCTTCATGTTTTCAGGGAACATACAGAAATCAATTTCAAAATGAAAGGGAGACCTCTTCATGGGAATTTTTGGAGGTGAGAAAAAAGAAAGCTTTCTCCTATCTAAAGTCTTCAGAGTTCTATAAAAGTATAAAAAGGTGAATTAGAAGTATAGTCACCTTTAGATTTTTGCTTGGTTCGAAATCATCAGACCATAACTTTACTTACATACAGAATGATTTCCCAGATGGAAAAGGACCTCCTTTTTGTATCACTTTTGTCAGAACATGTTGGAGGACTTCTTAAATATTTGGTTATTGAATTATTGATACTACATCCCAACAGATTATAAAGAATTTGCTGTTTTAAATGTAAAGAACATATCGGATTAAAATGAGTGACTATATGGTTCTCTCTTACCTGTGGAACTTTATACAGTTTGAGAATGGTGGCCATGGCCATAGAAAGTGTAGCTGACATCCCTCCAATGACAGCCACAGAATTGGACTGTTTATCACAGCTGTAGTTGGGAATAATGGGACTTCTCCCTGACAGCCATATTAAGGAGCTCTCCACAGCTAGTTTCTCCAGATGGAAGTTATTGAGTAACTGGTATCCCAAGGTTATGTTGGGCAGCAAATAAGGGTTCTTGTTGATCTCTTCAACAGCATATTGAAAAGCAAGGAAATGGTGATATTGTTTGAACATTGAGCTAAAATGAGAGGAAAAATAAAAAAAAAAAAAAACAGGCAAAACTCTATATGCAAAGAAACAGCAAATTGTGATAGTGGGAAGGTGTCAGATACGGAATCAGAAATTTCTATCCTAAATCTTGCCCCTAAAATTGACTAAAATTATGGTCCTGAGCACATCATTTCACCACCATGAGTGTCAATGTCCACAATAGTAATATGATAGACTTGAACTACATCCTGTAAGATTCTTTCAAGACCACACGCATTAAGACATTAACACACACACACATATACACACACACGCACACACACACACACACACACACACACAAATGATGATATATTTTAGACATTAGGTTATGTCTCGATTTGACAAAGAATTGTACAGCTCATACAGACTATCTTCAACAAAAATAGAAAGATGGATTTCTAATTCTCAAATTCAAGGAGATTACTATGCAAAGCTATTAGCTAAGAATAGATGATTACATTGATAAAATTGCTTCTAAATGCCTTATAATGATTCTTGACATTATACACTGGAAAGCAAATGGAACACATATATTTGAAAAGTTTGTCATGACCATGTAATGAATAATACTGAAAATTCAAGGTTCAATACTAATTTTACTCTAGCTTAAATAGCTACCATAGTCATCTGGATAGAAAGACAATAGAGACAAGAAAAAATACCTCTCTTCTTTTGGCCAGAAATGAAAATGTGACACTATCTGAAGTAGACATTTGGGACAAAGATGATAAAATATGACTTGGAGAAGGTCATCAATAGCTTGGGGGAGCAGGAACATCTTCATATCAAGTGAGTTGAATTTTAAATGAAAATAGCAATTCTGAGACATGGAACATAGCAGAGATTCCATTCGTACAATGGGGGACAGCGTGGACAAAAGCATGAAAATGAGAGATGGGGTATGGAACACAGAAAGTTTGATGGTCTCTTTTATCTTTATTAAAATGTCACAAAAATGGCAAGGGATAACAAATGTCAAAAATTACCTTATACCTTATATTTCTAGACATAAAATGAGGAAAACCTCAGTGCAAGTATAGGATCTTGTCAATAGTTTGATATTCAATGCACCTGTTGACATTGTAAAGTTCATATTATTTAGTATTTTTGATGTATTGACATATTACTCTGATACTGGTAAAACATCACTATGGAATCATTTAGATCAAATGGTCCTAACACCCATCAACATTTTTAAGTAAAGATAAGACATTTTATTGCTTTTCTTTAGCAGCTGTCTGCTCCGAAGATAAAGCTTGAAGCTTTGGATTAGATAAAACTGGACTGAGTATTCTGAATTTGTTCTGTTTTTTGATGCCTAAGATAATGAATGTTTGATCACACACCCCATTTTAGGTTGTTATGATTCAGAAACACTCTTTACCCAAATCTCACTCATGCCAAGCATTCATAAATGACCTTGAGAATTTCATTACGTATAAACACAACTGTGAATATTTCCTCCTCTATTTAGAACAAGTAATCAGGTCCTAACTATTTCCATTCTTTGAGAATATAGTTTTGACACCTAAACTCCAATTGTGAGTGTTGATCCTTCCTAATGTGTTTCACCCCTCCTTCTACTGGGTGAGGTTTTGTCATCAGTGGAGATGAATCTGTGAGTTTTTATAATGTCATATAGAGTAGGGATGAATAGTCTCTCTATGTTTGCTGCACTGCACATTAACAATACTTTTAATTTATTAATTTATTGAAAATTAGATTTCTCATCATTTTTTGCTCCCATATCTTTGCTTTAACCAAAGTTCTGAGAATAAAGAAAACACAACTGTACCAACAAACCAGTCAATAAGAAATATGGATTACTATTGCAGCAATTAGACAGGGTGGGAAAGTAACTACTTACTTTGGTAGTGCTGGAGTCCGGGAAGGATTGATTTCGAAGAAAAATTTGTCCACTTGAACATCCAACTTCACAAAAAGGGAGAAGAATCCAGCAATGATTAGGTCCCCTTCCTTTCTATACATGGGATTGAAACGTCTTTCTATGTGACAAGGATTCTTGACCATCTGGTACTCAGATAAGAAAATCTGCAAAATCAGAAATACAAATAATATAGAAGATGAGAAGCCAAATTTGCCCAAACCCATGGCCAATATCCCAGATCTCTAAAGAGCCAAGGAATGGGGGAGTATAAGATTACAGGAGATCTTGGTTCTTGTAAATATAGGCACATGCTCTGTTGCTAAGCATTTGTCTTTTTAAATAGATGCTCAAGCTTTGTACAGTCTCTTCTCCTTAGGAAAACAGAATGCGAGACATGAAGTCGGCCTCTATTTGGGATAAAGGCAAAAGTTTGGATGAGCAGGACATATTTATTTGACATTTTTGCCTCCTGGATATTATTCATCTAGTTCCTTCAGAAAAGTTTTTCCTTCTCATCTCTTGGGTGCAAGTCAAACAAATATTTTGACCAGAGTCTGAGAGTGAGTTTCTCCAAGGACCAGTTAGCCCAGCAACTCTGCACCTGTGTCCTTCATCATAAAAAATTCCAAACTTTACAAAAAAAAAGTTTGGGAATCTTCTTGCTTGTTTTTTGTCTCTGGAGCTTTCACAACTTTGAAGGGATCTGAAATGCCCAAAAGACTCTCTGATCTTTTTCATGCTAGGTCAACCCAGAAATTCTCTCCTTAAGTGTAGATATTAAAATCAAAAGTGAATTATTAGTCAGTAAAAAGGGTGATAAAAATAATATTTTCAGAAAGAGCAATTATTTTTTATTATAGCTTTTTGTTTACAAGATCTATGCAGGAGTAATCTTTCAGCATTGACAATTGCAAAACCTTTAGCTCCAACTTTTCCCCTCTTTCCCCTACCCCTTTCCCCAGATGGCAGGTTGACCAATAACTGTTAAATATGTCAAAGTATAAGTTAAATACAATATATGCATACATGTCCAAACAGTTATTTTGCTTTTAAAAAAGAATTGGACTTTGAAATAGTGTACAATTAACTTGTGAAGGAAATAAAACATAGAGGGATTGGGAATTCTATGTAGTGGTTCATAGTCATTTCCCAGAATTCAGAAAGAGCAGTTATTTTGAAAGGCTTGTTCAGGACAAAATTTCAGACACAGAATTTGATTTGAAAACATGTTCAAGAAAACTTCAAAGAAAAATAAATTATTTTAGCAAAGTCGCAGGATACAAAATAAATCCACATAAATCCTCAGGATTTTTATACATTACCAACACAATCCAATAGCAAGAGATACAAAGAGAAATTCCATTCAAAATAACAGTCGATAGTATAAAATATTTGGGAATATATCTACCAAAGGAGAGTCAGGAATTATATGAGCAAAATTACAAAACACTTGCCACAAAAATAAAGTCAGATTTAAATAATTGGAAAGACATTCAGTGTTCTTGGATAGGCCGAGCGAATATAATAAAGATGACAATACTCCCCAAACTAATCTATTTATTTAGTGCTATACCAATCAGACTCCCAAGAAACTATTTTAATGACCTAGAAAAAATAACAACAAAATTCATATGGAAGAACAAAAGGTCGAGAATTGCAAGGGAACTAATGAAAAAAAAGTCAGAGGAAGGTGGTCTAAGTGTACCTGATTTAAAGCTATATTATAAAGCAACAGTCACCAAAACCATTTGGTATTGGCTAAGAAATAGACTAGTTGATCAGTGGCATAGGTTAGGTTCACAGGGCAAGATAGTGAATAAAAATAGCAATCTAATCTTTGACAAACCCAAAGATCCCAAATTTTGGGATAAGAATTCATTATTTGACAAAAACTGCTGGGAAAACTGGAAATTAGTATGGCAGAAACTAGGCATGGACCCACATATAACACCACATACTAAGATTAGATCAAAATGGGTCCAAGATTTAGGCATAAAGAACGAAATCATAAATAAATTGGAGGAACATGGGATGGTTTACCTCTCAGAATTGTGGAGGAGGAAGGAGTTTGTGTCCAAGGGAGAACTAGAGACCATTATTGATCACAAAATAGAGCATTTTGATTGATTACACCAAATGAAAAAGTTTCTGCACAAACAAAACTAATGCAAACAAGATTAGAAGGGAAGTAACAAATTGGGAAAAAATTTTTACAGTTAAAGGTTCTGATAAAGGCCTCATCTCCAAAATATACAGAGAATTGACTTTAATTTATAAGAAATCAAGCCATTCTCCAATTGACAAATGGTCAAAGGATATGAACAGACAATTTTCAGATGATGAAATTAAAACTATTTCCACTCATATGAAAGAGTCTTCCAAATCACTATTGATCAGAGAAATGCAAATTAAGACAACTCTGAGGTATCATTACACACCTGTCAGATTGGCTAAGATGACAGGAACAAATAACGATGAATGTTGGAGGGGCTGTGGGAAAACTGGGAAACTGATGCATTGTTGGTGGAGTTCTGAAAGAATCCAACCATTCTGGAGAGCAATCTGGAATTATGCCCAAAAAGTTATCAAAATGTACATACCCTTTGACCCAGCCATACTACTACTGGGCTTATACCCCAAGGAACTACTAGAGAAGGGAAAGGGTCCTGTATGTGCCAAAATGTTTGTGGCAGCCCTTTTCATAGTGGCTAGAAGCTGGAAGATGAATGGATGTCCATCAATTGGAGAATGGTTGGGTAAACTATGGTATATGAATGTTATGGAATATTATTGTTCTATAAGAAATGACCAACAGGAGAAATACAGAGAGGCTTGGAGAGACTTACATCAACTGATGCTGAGTGAAACGGGCAGAACCAGAAGATCATTATACACTTCAACAATGATACTGTACGAGGATATATGCTGATGGAAGTGGATTTCTTCAACATAGAGAAGAGCTAATCCCATTCCAATTGATTAATGATGGACAGAACCAGCTACATCCAGAAAAGGAACACTGGGGAATGAATGTAAACTGTTATTTTTACCTTCTGAATCCAATTCTTCCTGTGCAACAAAAAATTCGGTTCTACACACATATATTGTATCTAGAATATACTGTAATATATTTAACATATATAAGACTGCTTGCCATCTGGGGGAGGGGGTTGGGGGAGGAAGGGAAAAAATCTGAATAGAAGTAAGTGCAAGGGATAATGTTGTAAAAAATTACCCATGCATATGTACTGTCAAAAAAATGTTATAATTATAAAATAAAATAAAAATTTAAAAAAAAAGAAAAATAAACTTGGGCAGAATTTTGATTGCAATTTCAGAAAGAGAAAAGGCAAGGTATTCTTACAGATCTGAGCTCTGAGATCTTATACTTGCTACAGGCTCAATCACAGGTGTATCCTGGACCCCATAGTTGGTGATGCTTCTTTCTGGGTCAGTATCCAACCTAAGCTTTAACTGGCCTTGGGCTGGGGGAAAAATCCCTAAATCTAAGCTTTTATATACCAGGCCAATCCACAATTTAATTTGAGGAGCTATTCTAATGATATTTGAAGGGACGTACTAGAAGAACTTTGCAGTATTGCTTTCTTTGTTCCACTATTTGGGCTGAATTGGAATTCCTTGAAATATAATGTCCAGGAACCATTTTAGTCACAGTTTTCTGGTGTACTAATAATGCTTAAACTTTCTTTCTTCAATGTCTTAATGGTTAGTTGTTTTGAAATATATATTTTTTTCTAATTTTATATTTATTATTGTTATTTTTAAATTCATTAGTCACATTGAGGAATTATTTTTGTTGCATTCTAATTTTCAAAAAAAATTTTCATATTTGTTATTCTAAGCTGAAGAGTCTTCCAATAATTTGTTTTTTAGGCCACATTTATTTTTGCATTTTTCCACTATCATTCAATATTAAAAATAATTTTAATTTCTTAAAAACACAATGTATCACATTTTAAGCTAACCTAATGAAAACCAGTGTGAATTCAAATTATTTATTAAACATTATATGCATTTCTAAGTGTATATCTATAATGAGAAATTAAGTCAAATACTTAAGCCAATTCCTTATCTGGAAAATTCTCAGGTATACATAGAGTAGGCAGGGATTTGAAAATTAATATAAATCTTGAAGATAGTAAAGAAAAATATGATATGAAGCTAGGAAAAGTCACCATTTCTTTTTCTTAATACACTCCTACACACACACACACACACATACACACACATACACACCAAAATATGATTGTATATATTGGATGGGGATGTGAAATATGATGTCTCTGAATTATTTCTATATTTATTTTGCTAATTAATAATAATTTACAGAATTTTTTCATGTAACAAGTAATAACTTTAAATTCATTTTCCCCAAAAATCCCCTATTCAAATCTTCTGTCAATTTATTAACTGGGAAATATTTTATATATTCCTATATTTGGTTCAGTTCCCTATTTATTTATGAAATAAGATGTTCTTCAAAGACATTTGGTGCATATATATATATATATATATATATATATATATATATATATATATATATATATACATATATATATATATATACACAAATATATGTATGTATATACATATATGTTACTTTTTGTAACTTTTCTTCCCATTTTAGTTACATTTTTTTTGCAAATCAATTTTAATTTCCAGTACTTTTTTTTATTAGGTTTCCGGTGATTCTTTTTATCTCTTCTTTGGTCACAAGTTCTTCCCTTATCCATAGATCTGACAGGTCTATTCTTCCATGCTCCTTCAATTTAAGTATATTAACACTCTTAATCTCTAAATTATTTCTCTTTTCTAATGTTATCTTAATTTTAATGTGTTATAGTGGTCTATAGCTAGTTCTGCTAAATTGCCTTCCAGTTTTGCCTACAAATTTTCTCCAATGGTGCGTTGCATTGTGAAAGCTAGGATCTATAGGTTTATCAAAGTCTGGATTACCAAGGTCCTTATTGTGTATTGTATAATACATACAGTATGTGTATTGTGTCATTAATCTATTCCTCTGAGCTAGTACTTTGTTTCTTAGCCACTAGTACTTTGTCATATAGTTTATAATCTGCTGTTGCAACACTAGTTTTCATATTTTTTTTTGGACTGTCTTGATACTCTTGGCTTTTGTTGTTCCAGATGATTTCTATGTGATTTTGTTTTAATCTCCATACAATGATACTTTTGAAATTTCATTCATATGGAACTGAAAAATTAATTAACTTAGGTATAATTGTCTTTTTATTAATCTTTGGTTTTCAACTCTTTACTCTCTCTAGTTGTGGTAACAAAATGATATTTGTGTCATAAAACGCATTTTATTGCTACTTATTAATTACACTCACCACTTAAATATGTCTTGTTGTAATTCTCCAAAATTGCAGAATGATCAAACATCCAGATATTGAGTCCCATATTGTTGAAAGGAGTACTCTACCAGGCTCATATTGACTCCAGTTAAAGTTGACACTCCACTGACACAGAAACTCTATAGATAAAACAAAATTTAAATGTGTATTATTTCATTTGATGCAATAATCTGTTAAGGCAATTCCAAGGCCACATAAATATATGCTAAATACAAATAGCTCAATACTTTAAATTCAAAACCTAAAAGAGTCTATATGGGTATTTACTTCAAATACCCCCCTTATAATCACTGGATTATGATGGTCATTTAAGCGAAGAATGCAGTCCAAAGCAGCAATGCCATTCACATTGTCACTTTTTAGTCACCTTTTTATATGAAACCTTTGAGTCCATATCGTCCACTGCTCATATGAATTACTGATGAGAAAATTGTCAATATTTATTTGAGAATCTAATAACCTCCATTTCTGTACTCACTTTTGTTCCCTAACACTATTCTTACAGTCCTCAGTTCATGAAATGCCAAGGTCCATTTTATTTCTAGAATGCATTTAGAATTTTTGTTTCTTCGTTTTTCAAAGGCTTTTAACAAAAGTCAAATCTCTTTATCCTATCTTCTCCAGATGATGTTGTATACAAATATTTCATACTGCCATGCTCTTTCTAACCTCATTTGTTTATATGTATATATGTGTGTAAATGTTGTGCCTTTGTCTTCTCCTCAAAGTCAACCAAAATTGAGCTTATTATCTCTCTGAAATGAAATTATTACAAAAAGATAGAAAATTTGAGACTGTTTAAATTTCAAAATGAGAAATAAACCTTGGTAATGGTTGATAAGTGAAGTTCTTTTAAATTATTGTAAAATAGAACCAAGATAACATAATAGGGAAAGAACCTGCATGAAGTCTTTCAAATTCTCTTGGTTATAAGCCACTACAGAATAATGTGTTGAAATGAATTCAGAAATGGCTGAACTAACAAAGGGATGAGTTCAAACAACTGGCCAACTTAAGCCAACTTAGAAAGTCCACAAGAAGGGTATGTTTCATTAGGGTAAAAGGGGTTTACCCTTTTACCCAGGTAGTTTCCAGGCAAGCTAGAAGCAATCTGAATACAAATGAGCAAACAGCAAGACTTCAAACTCCATGACAGGTTA
Organism: Sminthopsis crassicaudata; assembly: GCF_048593235.1. NCBI lineage: Eukaryota > Metazoa > Chordata > Mammalia > Dasyuromorphia > Dasyuridae > Sminthopsis > Sminthopsis crassicaudata. Next base: position 246,620,709 of record NC_133622.1, read on the forward strand.
GTATTGAGGTCCTGCAGCCCCAGCAGAAGAAGCATCTGGCAATGCCCCTCCATCTCCCAAATAGAATCCAATCTTACCATGTAAATATAAAAAAATTAGGCTGGAAAATGAAGATACACTAACCAAAAAAAGTTAGTATGATGATAGAAATTATTGAAACACAGATAGAACAAAAGCAATTTAAAAATTTGAGTTACAGATTCTTTCTTCACACTCATTGAGAATGCAAGCAATTCAATATAGTTTATATTTATATAGATATTCAAAATGCTTTTATGATAGTCAAATTGTGAAAGAAAACATAAACCAAAACAATCCAAAACACCTCAAGCAAAATAAATGAACTTTTAAAAAGTATGCTTCACTCTGCATTCAGGCACTATTAGTTCTTTTTCTGTTTGTGAATAGCATTTTCATCATGAGTCATTCAGAGTTGCCTTGGATCATTGCATTGCTGATAATATTTATGTTATTCACAGCTGATCACCTTACAATATTGCTGTTCCTTTGTACATAATCCATTTCAGTTTGCATCTGCTCATGGAAGACGTTCCAGGTTTTCTTTTTTTTTTAGAGAATTCTGTTTATCCTTTCTTATGACACAATAATATTTACATCATAATTACATATCACAGTCTATTTAATAATTTCCCTATTGATGAGTAACCCCTCATTCTTTTTTTTTTACTCTAGAACAGAGCTGCTATGAGTATTTTTGTACATAAAGGCCCTTTTCCTATGTTTTTTTTATCTTTTGGGGGATACAGAATTAGTAGTGATATTGTTAATTCACATGGTATGCATGGAGCCATTTGGCCATGTTTCCAACTGCTCTTCCAAATGGTTAATCAGGTTACTACTCTACCAATGTACATTGATATTTCATTTTCCTCCACACCCCCTCTAACTATTGTTATTTTTCCTCTTCTATTCTATTGCCCAATCAAAAACATATGTTGTGGTGCTTCAGAATACTTTTAATTTGCATTTCTACAAGTGATAGTGTGTTTTTTTCATATGGCTATAGACATCTAAGGTTATTTCATCTGAAAATGGTTCTTATCTTTTGATCATTTATCAATTAGGGAATAACTCTTTTTTGATTTTTTAAATTAATTTTATCATTATAACATTTTTTGACAGTACATATGCATAAGTAATTTTTTACAGCATTGTCTCTTGTACTCCCTTCTGTTCTGTTCTGAATTTTTCCCCTACTTCCCTCCACCGCCTCTCTAGATGGCAGGCATTCTCATACATATTAAATATGTTGTAGTATATCCTAACTACAATATATATGTACAGAACCGAATTTTGCTGTTGTTGTTGTTGTTGTTGCAAAGGAAGAATTGGATTCGGAAGGTAAAAATAACCTGGGGAGAAAAAAAATGCTAACACTTTACACTCATTTCCCAGTGTTCCTTCTCTGGGTGTAAATGATTCTGTCCATCATTGATTAATTGGAATTGGATTAAATCTTCTCTATGTTGAAGATATCTACTTCCATTAGAATATATCCTCATATAGTATTGTTGAAGTGTCTAATGATCTCCTAGTTCTACTCGTTTCACTCAGCATCAGTTGATGTAAGTCTCTTCAAGCCTCTCTGTATTCATCTTGATGGTCATGTTTTACAGAACAATAATATTCCACAACATTCATATACGATAATTTACCCAACCATTCTCCAATTGATGGGCATCCATTTATTTTCCAGCTTCTAGCCACTATGAAAAGAGCTGCCACACACATTTTGGCACATACAGGTCCTTTTCCCTTCTTTAGTATTTCCTTGGGATATAAGCCCAGTATTAGCACTGCTGGATCAAAGGGTATGCACAGTTTGATAACTTTTTGGGTATAATTCCAGATTGCTCTCCAGAATGGTTGGATTCTTTCACAACTCCACCAACAATGCATCAGTGTCCCAGTTTTCTCACATCCCCTCCAACATTCATCATTATTTGTTCCTGTCATCTTAGCCAATCTGACAGGTGTGTAATGGTATCTCAGAGTTGTCTTAATTTGCATTTCTCTGATCAATAGTGATTTGGAACACTCTTTCATATGAGTGGAAATAGTTTTAATTTCATCATCTGAAAATTGTCTGTTCATATCCTTTGACCATTTTTCAATTGGAGAATGGCTTGATTTCTTATAAATTAAAGTCAATTCTCTGTATGTTTTGGAGATGAGGCCTTTATCAGAACCTTTAACTGTAAAAATGTTTTCCCAATTAGGAGGACTTAGAACAAAGTCCAATGCCATTGACATTGTAAGACCTAGGACAATACAAAATTAAGTTAAATTGTTATGTCTCTTCCTAAAATTCCAAAATCATTGTAGTGTTAAGAAAATGTGGGAAATGAATGGAAAGAAAGCAGAGTAAAAAGATTAAGGATAAGGAATAAGGATAATAATGAAGACTGAATGGATTGTTTTAATTGTAGTTTCTCAAACTTCAAAAGCAATCTCATTATTCAGAAGAAAAATATTTGCAGAAATTATCAACTCAACCATAGGCAACATGAAAACAATTTGTTTTAATAGGAATTAAAAAAAATGGTGGGACCAGGGTCATTTTTGATTTGCTAATCCCTAGATCATAGTCAGTACATAATCTTCTGATTGTTCATTTGAGGAAAATTTCCCTATGTCTTATATTTCCCAGACATAAAAGAATGGAAAACCTTAGTGCAAGTATAGCATCTTGTAAGTAGATGGATATACATGGCACTTGTTGACATTATAACTTTATATTTTTCAGTATCTTAGATATATTTTCATATTATTCTTATATTGATAGAACTCCAATCCAGAATCACATAGATTGAATTGTCCCCAAGTCCATCAAAGTTTTTAAATAAATATAGATATTTTGCTCTTTTTCTTTGGCAGATCTCTGCTGGGTAGATAAGGCTTGAATCTTTGGATGGGATGAAACTCTGGAACCATTGGAGTATTCTGAGTATTTTCAGGAGCTTAAGGTAGTGAATGTTAGATCCTCCCTAAATTTATGTTATTTTGATTCAGAAACTCTCTCTCCCAAACCTCACCCAAGTCTAACATTCATAAGTGACCTTGAAAACTTCATCACATATGAACCTGATTAGGAATATTTCTTCCCCTATTTAGCACAATAAGGTCTCAACCATGTCCATTCTTAAGGAATATTATTTTGAAACCTGAACCCCAACTTTGAGCCTATTTCTTTCCTGATATGTTTCACCCCTCATGTACTGGGTGAATTTTTGTCATCTGTGGACTTGAATGTTCTGACATATAATATCATATAAGATATGTATGAATAGTCTCTCTGTACTAGCTACATGGCATATTAATAACACTTTTAATTTATCAGTTTCTTGTATGTTAGATCCAGTTACTTTGAAACCCACATCTTTGCTGTAACTAAAGCTCTGAGAAGAAATAAAACACAACGCTACCAACAAACCAGTCACTAAGAAATATGAATGATTGTTGCATCAATTAGAGGGGGAAAGTAACCACTTACTTTGGTTCTGCAAAAATCCAGAAGGGAGATTCTTTGAAGTAATTTCTTCCTATATGATCCTGTACTTTCAAAAAAGGGAGAAGAATCCAGCAATGATTAGGTCTCCTTCTTTTCTATATGTGGGGTTGTAAATTCTTTCTATGTGACAAGGACTCTCGACCATCTGGTACTCAGGTAAGAAAATCTGCAAAATCAGAAATACAAATAATATAAAGGATGAGAGTCCCAGTTTCCCCAAGCCCATGGCCAATATCCCAGATCTCTAAAGAGCCAAGGAGTGGTGGAGTATAAGGTGATTGGAGATCATAGTTCTTGTATCTATAGGCATATGTTGTCTTGCTAAGCATTTGTCTTTTTAAATAGATGCTCAAGCTTTGTACAGTCTCTTCTCCTTGGGAAAACAGAATGTGAGACGTGAAATGGGCCTCTATTTGGGATAAAGGCAAAAGTTTGGATGAGCAAGACATATTTATTTGACATTTTTGCCTCCTGGATGTTATTCATCTAGTTCCTTGCAGAAAAGTCATTCCTTCTCATCTCTTAGGTGCAAATCAAATGAATATTTTGACCAGAGTCTGAGAGTGAGTTTCTCCAAGGACCAGCTAGCCTAGCAATGCATCCTTGATTTCAGACACAGAGTATGATTTGAAAACATCTTCAAGAAATCTTCAAAGAAAAATAAACTTGGGCAGAAATTTGATTGCAATTTCACAAAGAGAAAAGGCAAGATATTCTTATAGACCTGAGGTCTGAGATCCTATACCCGCTACAGGCTCAATCACAGGTGTATTCTGGACCCATGGTTGGTGATGCTTCTTTTTGGGTCAGTCTCCAACCCAGGGTCTAACAGGTCTAGGTCTGGGAAAAATTCCCTAAATCTAAGCTTTTATTGACCAGGCCAATCCACAATTTAATCGAAGGAGTTATTTTAATTATATTTGAAAGGACATACTAGAAGAACTTTGCAATACTGCTCTCTTTGTTCTGCCATTTTGGCTGAATTAGAATTCCTTGAAATATAATGTCTAAAAACTATTTTAGTCACAGTTTTCCAGTGTATTAATAATGATTAAGCTTTATTTCATTAATATCTTAAGGGTTAGTTATTTTGAAATATATTTTTTTCTAATTTTATACTTATTAGTTTTATTTTTAAATACATTAGTCTCATTGAGAAATTATTTTTGTTTTTTATTTTAATTTTCAAAGAATTTTTTCATACTTATTATTCTAAGCTGAAGATTCTCCTTCCAATACTTTGTTCTATAGGCCACATTTATTTCTGCATTTTTTTCCACTATCATTCTCATTCAATTTTTAAAATCATTTTAATTTTTTAAAAAACACTCAATCCAGCATATTTTAAGGTAATCTAATGAAAACCAGTGTGAATTCAAATTATTTTTTAAACTTTATATGTATTTCTAAGTTTATATCTATGATGAGAAATTAAAGTCAAATACTTAAGCCAATTCCTTATCTGGAAAAGTCTCAAGAATATATACAGTAGGTAGGATTTGAAAATTGATCTAACTCTTGAAGATAGTAAAGAAAAATATTATATGGAGCTGGGAAAAGTCACTATTTGTTTTTTTTAATACACTCCTACACACACACACACACACACACACACACACACACACACACACCAAAATATAGTTGTATATGTTGGGTGGGGATGTTTGGAATAAGATGCCTCAGAATTATTTTAATATTTTTTCATTAATTAATAATAATTTACAGAATTTTTTCAGGTAACTAGTAATAACTTTAATTTATTTTTCCTGAAAATAGCCTATCCATATCTTCTGTCAATTTATTAACTGGGGAATACTTTGTATATTCCTACATTTGGTTAAGTATCCTATTTATTTATGAAATGAGATGTTCTTCAAAGACATTTGGTGTAAATATATACATATACACAAATATAGATGTACTCTCTGTTGCTTTTCTTCCCATGTTAGCTATATTTTTATGCAAATCATTTTTAATTTTCTGTAAATTTTTTAAATTAGGTTTCCTGTGATCCTTTTTATCTCCTATTTGGTCACAAATTCTTCCCTTATTCATAGATATGACAGATCTATTCTTCCATGCTCCTTCAATTTAAATATATTAATGCCCTTTATGTCTAAATCATTTTTCTTTTTTAATGTTACCTTAATATTTGGTGTATTATGTGGGTCTATACCTAGTTCTGCTACCTTCCAGTTTTGCCCACAAATTTTCTCATATGGTGAGTTTTATTCTGAAAGCTAAGGTCTTGTATGATTTTATCTCCTATTCTGCCATTCTGCTGAAATGACTCCTTATTTCAACTTGTTTTTAAGTTGACTTTATAGAGTTTCCTAGGTACAAAATCACATCATCTGCAAAAAGTGAGAGACACATTTTGTTCTCTTCTTGATCCTTAGGAAGATCTTGATTTGTTATACTTAACTCATTGACACAGGGATGAAAAATCATATGGGCCTATCTCTGAAAGTAAGACACTTAAGTTTTTCCCAGGCTAATGGGTATGTAGAATTTTCTGGCCTAGAAAAGGGAATTTGAACTGGAGAAAGCAGGAGTTTATGGCAAGGCATTTTATCTTCCACTTGGTCTGGGAGTAAGATGACACATTTCCTGTCAAGGAAAGAAAGCACAAAGTACTGAGTTCCAACATTTCTAAATTTGTAGAAGGCAAAGGAACTGTAGGGTTTTGGGATATTTGGGAATGAGAGGAGAGGAGAGCCAAGATCTCTGAGAATATCTGGAGTGCCAGGTTGGGGATAGTATGTTATGATTTCTAGAAGAATTACCAAGGAACCTGTTCTTGAATATTTCTCCTTCCTCTCTTCAAATTTTTTCTTCCCTTTTATATTATTTCTGGAAGAGTGCTGACATGAAAATATCAGTATTATCAACCTGGGGAATCTCTACTTGTTTTTGGATGGAATATTCATTTTTAAAAAGAAAGAATAGAGATCTGGGCAGGGGACTTTTTGTAAATTTTTCTTTATTGAAGAAATATTAGTGCATTGTCAAAAAATACCACATCCTATACCCTGTTGTTGGTAGTCACAGTGTTTTTTGTTTTTTTTTTTTAAAGAATAGGTCACAGAATTTCAGCAATCAATTTCCCTTTGAAGTACCTAAACCCAGAGATTATTCAAAGATCTCAGAAACACAAAAGATTATAGGTCGCAATAATGGATGATGCAATGAATAAATAATATGACAACTAAAATAGTCTAATTGAAATAGTTTCCTTGAAAAAAGAAAAGAATATTATTACTCCTGCATTATTATTGTCTCATTTTTATTATTCCATGACAATTAACTACTTATATGATCAAAGTATCATTACAAGTATTTGATGGAAATAATAAGGCTTTGGAATAGATTTCTCAATACAATGACCACTCTACAATTACATAATTGATGGAAAAGTGAGAGGCTAAATGACTTCTAGTACATATTCACTTGTTTAGAAACCATTCTACTCAGCAAATTAATTAGTATTCTCCCATAAATCTTCTCTCAGAGGTAGGTTCAATTCACTCAAAAATATGTGTTAACCATAAAATTCAAGCAAATTACGGGTAATTTAAAGTTCCAATAACAAATCAGTGATTCAGAATGCTGGATGGACTTATTAAAGATTAGAATTGGAAAACAGACAGTTGTTTACTTAAATTCCACAACTGTTTTTTTAATTTTTTTTTATTAATTTTATAATTATAATTTTTTGACAGTACATATGCATAGGTAATTTTTCACAACATTATCCCTTCTACTCCCTTCTGTTCCGAATTTTTCCTCTCCTTCCCTCCACCCTCTCCCCTAGATTGCAGGCATTCCCATACATATTAAATATGTTATATTATATCCCAGGTACGATATATATATATTTGCAGAACCAAATTTTGTTGTTGTTGTTGTTGTTGTTGCAAAGAAAGAATTGGATTCAGAAGTAAAAATAATTTGGGGAGAAAAACAAAAAATGCTAACAGTTTACACTCATTTCCCAGTGTTCCTTCTCTGGGTGTAGCTGTTTCTGTCCATCATTGATCAACTGGAAGTGAGTTGGATCTTCCTGATGTTGAAGATATCCACTTCCATCAGAATACATCCTCGTACAGTATCATAGTTAAAGTATGTAGTGATCTCCTAGTTCTGCTCATTTCACTCAGCATCAGTTGATGTAATATTACTAAGTGCTAAGTCGGTACTTGACAATTCTCTAGTTCCGGCCTTTCCTGGAGAAGAGCTTGCATGCTTAGGAGGAGCAAGCTCATTGGTTGAAGTACTTCTTCCCAGAAGCCCTTGCATTATCCCACACCCATTCTCTGGGAGGATGAAGAGGGCAGCTCTGGAAGAAAAAGTGAGTCTCTGCTCTACATCAGGCTTGATGTAGCTCTCTGCAGGTAGTACATCAGCTTATGTTAAAATGTTACTAGACTTCCGGCCAAGATGGCGGCATGGAGGCAGACAGCTGCTTGAGCTCCTCATTTTCTCTCAGAACTTACTTCATGACAAGCCTCAGACTTAATGCTTGACCCAGAAAGAAACCCACAAATAATCACCAAGAGAAGCCATCCTTGAAAGTCACCAGAAAAGGTCTGTGTTTGCTCGGGGGAGGGTCAATCAGACTGGGCGCAGACTGAGGGCAGACAGCCAGAGCAAGACAGGCAGCTCACACAGCTCAGACCGGAGGGGGAGGGGTGTGATCTCTGCCGTTTCTGCGAAAGGGCTTTTGCCCCAGTGTGGATGCTCCATCTTGGCAGCAAGCCAGGAGCAGCGGAGAGGGTGTAAACACCGGAGGTGAAGATTAAAACCCCAGAAAGCCAGCATCTCTCAGAACCCAGCCACCCCCAACACCCACCTGGACTGACTCGGTGCGTTCTCGGAGCCTCAGAGCGCAGACTCAGTACAGTCATTGCTGCTCTGTTAGTGGCTCTCTGCTGCCCTACCCTCAGTCTGTAGAGGAAGCCCATTAATACCATCCAGCCCCATCCCCGGCAAAACAGACCAATTGTTTCTCTTGTCAGTTTGTTTTCTTTGATTCCTATTCTGACAAAATGAACAAAAAATTCAAAAGGGCTCTAACCATTGACAGCTTTTGTGTGGAGAGGGAGCAGACTTCAAATGCTGAGGAGACTAGGAACAGACTGTCCCCAGATGTATCCCCTGGGAGGGATATAAGCTGCTCCTCAATACAAAAGAACCTCATAGAGGAAATCAAAAAGGCTCTCACAAGAGAGCTGGAAGAGAAATGGGAAAAGGAAAGGGAAGCTTGGCAAGAGAGCCTGGAGAAGTCATCCCATGCATTCAAAGACAGAGCGGATAAAGAAATCAAATCATTGAGAAACAAGATTAGTGAGCTGGAAAAGGTAAACAACTCCAAGGAAAACAGGATTAGTGAGCTGGAAAAATAAAACAGCTCTCTAAAAAATAAAATGGATAAAATGGAAAAAAATTCCATAGAAGATAAAAACTCAATTGGACAATTACAAAGAGATATTAAAAAAGTGAGTGAAGAAAATACATCATTGAAAATTAGACTGGAACAAGTAGAAATGAATGACTCAAGGAGAAACCAAGAGGGAGTCAAGCAAAACCAGAGAAATGAAACAATTGAAAAGAATGTCAAGTACCTTACCAGAAAGACAACAGACCTGGAAAACAGATCCAGGAGAGACAATTTGAGAATAATCGGACTCCCTGAAAAATGGGTGGAAAAAAAAGAGCTTGGACACCATTTTCGAGGAAATTATCAAAGAGTACTGCCCAGACATTCTGGAAACAGAGGGTAAAATAGACATTGAAAAAATTCATCTATCACCTACTGAAAGGGACCCTAAAATCAAAACGCCAAGAAATATAGTGGCCAAGTTTAAGAACCATCAGACAAAGGAAAAGATATTGGAAGCTGCTAGAAAAAAGCAATTCAGATATGGAGGAGCCACAATAAGGATAACCCAGGATCTAGCAGCATCAACATTAAAAGAACGAAGGGCCTGGAACATGATATTCCAAAAGGCTAAGGAACTTGGTATGCAGCCAAGAATAACTTACCCAGCAAGAATGAGCATCGTTTTCCAGGGAAGAAGATGGACATTTAACGAAATAAATGAATTCCATCTATTTTTGATGAAAAAACCAGACCTACATAAAAGGTTTGATCTTCAAATACAGAACTCAAGAGATTTCTAAAAAGTAAAAAGAAATCTTGAGAACTATACTTCTGTCAAAAAAATATGTAAAGAACATATAAACAATTTGTCTTAGAAACTAGAGGTGGAAAGGAAATTATATCATAAAAAAGTGTAAAGTGGTGGTACTACATCTCATGAAGAGGCAAAAATAACCTATTATATCTGAGAGAAAGAAAGGAGGGAGATGAACATAGTGTGTATCAATAGACATATTCGATTTATGGTGAAACTTCTTCCACTTCATTGAAAAGTGAAAGGGAAGGAGTAAGCCAAGGGGAAGGGAATACAGAAATTTCGGAAAAGGGGTAAAATAAGGGGAGGATCTTTAAGGTGGGGAAGGGATCCTAAAAAGGGAGGGCTGTGAAAAGCAAGTGGTGTTCACCAGTTTAATACTGGGTAGGAGGGTAAAAGGGAAGGAAAGGGGAAAAGCATAAGCAGGGGTTAATAGGATGGCAAGCAATATAGAATTAGTCCTTCTAACCATAAATGTGAATGGAGCAAACTGCCTCATAAAGAGGAAGCAGTTAGCAGACTGGATTAAAAATCAGAATCCTACTATATGTTGTTTACAGGAAACACACCTGAAACAGGGTGATACATTCAAACTAAAAGTAAAAGGGTGGAGCAGAATCTATTATGCTTCAGGCAAAACCAAAAAAGCAGCAGTAGCCATCCTCATCTCAGATCAAGCAAAAACAAAAGTTGATCTAATTAAAAGAGATAAGGAAGGGTATTATATCCTGCTAAAGGGCAGCATTAATAATGAAGCAGTATCAATATTAAACATATATGCACCAAGTGGTGCATCATCTAAATTCTTAAAAGAGAAATTAAGAGAGCTGCAAGAGGAAATAGATAGCAAAACTATAATAGCGGGAGATCTCAACCTTGCACTCTCAGAATTAGATAAATCAAACCGCAAAATAAATAAGAAAGAAGTCAAAGAGGTAAATAGAATACTAGAAAAGTTTGATATGATAGATCTTTGGCGAAAGCTAAATGGAGACAGAAAGGAATATACTTTCTTCTCAGCAGTTCATGGAACCTATACAAAAATTGATCATATACTAGGGCATAAAAACCTCAAAATCAAATGCAGTAAGGCAGAAATAGTAAATGCATCCTTTTCAGACCACAATGCAATCAAAATAACATTTAATAAAAAGCCAGGGGAAAATAGACCAAAAAATCATTGGAAACTAAATAATCTTATACTAAAGAATGATTGGGTAAAACAGCAAATCATAAAAACAGGCAATAGGATGCTTTCAAAATGCTATTATATTCAAATAAAAAACAAAGATGAATTTAGTGAAAACAGAGGCAAATGAATAAGATGCATTTAACATTTTATTATGACTATTGGATCAAAGGCGTTCCTTGACTGTGTTTGATGAGCTTGAGAAGACCTGACTTCTCAGGGAGAAGCTTTCTTTTTAAGTAACCCCAGAATATTTTGTTCTGATCTTAGAAGGATCACAAAGCACTTGGGAGCAAAGATGCAAGTAAGAATCCCAGCACTAGAGGTCAAGATGGCAAAGACTTCCAAGGCCACAATGGCCTTGCCCTTGGAGCTCTGGTAGGAGGGCAGGAAGGAGATCCAGACGCTGCAGAAGACAAGCATGCTGAAGGTCAGGAACTTGGCTTCATTGAAAGTGTCTGGCAGGTTCCTGGCCAGGAAAGCCACAGTGAAGCTCGCCAAGGCCAACAAGGCCATGTAGCCCAGGACACAGTAGAAGATGAGGAGGGAGCCCTCATTGCACTGGATGATAATGGAGCCAGGCTCAGAGAGGATGTCCATCTCCAGAAAGGGGGGATATGTCCCAAGCCAGATGCTACAGAGACACATTTGGATGAGGGTACAGGTGAAAATGAGAGAATAAGATGGTGTGGATCCCAGCCACCTGTGGAGCCTGCTCCCTGGTCGGGTGGCCCTGAAGGCCAGAACCACAGTGATAGTTTTAGCCAAAATGGAGGAAACGGCCACTGTGAAGACAACTGCAAATGTGGTTTGGCGCAGCAGGCAGGTGGCTGTGGTGGGATGGCCAATGAAGAGCAGGGAGCAGAGGAAGCAGAGACTGAGGGAGACCAGCAGAGTGTAGCTGAGACTGCGGTTATTGGCTTTGACTATGGGGGTATCCCTGTGCTTTAGAAAGATCCCCAGGACCAGCATAGTGAGGAGGGAGAAGCAGATGGCTGCACAGGCCAGAGTCATTCCCAGAGGTTCCTCATAGGCCAGGAAGGTCACAGTCCTGGGGAGGCAATGATCTCTTTCCCTATTAGGATATTGATCTTCAGCGCATGGTAGGCACTGCTCTGCATCTGTGAACAACAATAAAATCATGCTATCTCCCAGATTGATCAGTTTTTTTTCCTCCTCTTAAAGCACACTGTTATTCATTTCAGATCAAATTCAGTCTCATTTTTGGACTTCTAAATCAGAAGGACAAGAATTTTAGAGGCTGAATAAGGTAAAAACACATGTCAGTATCATTTCTCCATGTAGATTAAATAATATGCTGAAAGTATTTGTTCCATAACATAGCTTTACGAAATAAAACATTAAACTTTCTACCATTCATTTCAATTTGAAATCACCTTCAAGGAGTCCTAAATAGTCACTTTACAGATAATTCATTATTTTCCGAACAGAAATGAGACGTTGTCAACTTTATCATGGATGTCATGGATGAAAGCCAAGAACACGTTTAAAAAAATAGATTAAAAAGAATTTTTGATGTGTTTTTCTGAAAGTATGGTCATAACTCTTAATCTTCTGGGTTGTTATGGAACATGATTTTGATTATGCAAATCAACCTGTCCCCAAATACAGTATTTTCCATAACAATTTTGAAGTTTATAAAGCAGAAAATATATTGTGCATTTATTACAATGTTTCTTTAGGTTACCTATAAATGAGGATTTCAAACTTGTCTCCTTCATGTTTCCAAGTTTTTAGTGTTATGCTGTTATTGGCTGTATGTGCATTATTACTCCAGTTTCTATTATGATTACTCTCACAGGGCCTATTTCTTCTATATCATACTTACATGTATATTTCTTTTGTTGTTTGCTTAATTGTTAATGAATTGTACCATCATTTACTTTGAGATTTATTTTTACTTAAGAGATTGCACCAAAGAGGGAAAGTCAACTGATGGAAAATTATGTAAACCATTGATTTTCAGAGTTATTTGATAAATGGCAATTTGACAAAAGGCATTTAATCAAATAGTAAATTGGCTTCCAGATAAGTCATTTTTCAATAAGAGGGAAGTGTCAACTTTAGTAATTGCTATTGAAATATTAAGTGAAAAATACCTTTGTTAAAGCAGCCAGATAGCATGTTGATACAGTAAGAGCCCTGGATGTCAGAAAGACCTGATTTCAAATATAACTTCAGAAACTAATACATTTGTGTGACCCTGGACAAATCATACAATTCTGATTGCCTCAAAAATAAAAATAAAAGATTCCCTTCTTTCAGGAAATTCAGACAGCCTATGAATTGTGAAGTATTCTTTAAAAATATTAAATACTCAAGCTACCAGGAGAACAAGATTTTCAGTAATCCAATATTAATTAATAATATTGAATTAAGTTTGTAACAATTCTTTTTTTATTGGTAAGGAATAGGAAACTGAGTGGATCCCAAGCAACTGGCGAGTTGCTGAAGTTATAGTAAATGAATATTATGGAATATTATTGTAAGAAATAATCAGCAGGAAGACTTCAAAAAGATCTGGAGAAATGTACATGAAATGATGCTATGTGAAGTGAGTAGAGCCAAGAGAACATTGTACCTAGCAACAACAAGATCATATGATGATTGATTCTGATGTACATGGTGATTCAGGCTAATTCCAATAGACTTGTGATGGAGAGAGCCATTTGCATCCAGAAAGAAAACTAGCAGGACTGAATGTAAATTGGAATATAGTACTTTCACCGTTTTGTTGTTATTTACTTGATTTTTTTCCTTTTTCTCATTTTTTTTCCTTTTTGATCTGATATTTCTTGTGTAGCATGATAAATAAGGAAATATGTATAATAGAACTGCACGTGGTTAATATATATCAGATACTTGTTGTCTAGTGGAGGTATAGGAAGAAGGGAGGGAGAAAAATTCAGATCATAAGGTTTTGCAAGGGTGAATGTTGAAAACTAACTTTGCATATGCATATCTTGAAACCAAAAGGCTATTATTAAAAAAAGGAAAACACTGAATTAATTGCAAGAAACCACCCCAAGGAAGGAGAAATACTTGATTCACTGGAGAATTATATGAAAACCTTTTTTTTTTTTAAAAGTGGTACAATATCACCATCATTATTCTTAAGAATTAAGAAAGGATATTACTAGATCCATTTTATGAGGCAAATAAAGTCCACTGTTCAAATTAAAGAAGCATAAAACACAGGTGATATCTTTTAAAATTATTAATATCTATTGAAAATTTTTAAATAAACTCCTGACAAGAGGTTTTCAGTGATTCACCCACCATGCAATTCATTCTCTGCAATTTCTATTTAAATTAGAGAAACAAAAATAGTTCAAATTTAGGGGAAAATGACATCAATTCAAGACAGAAATTATAACAAAGAAAAAAATTTAAGAAAGTAAAATAAATGCTTATTCTGAAAACACTACAAAAATATAAAGAACTTTTAAGGCATAATAATACATCTTTTAAAGGCTACCAAATTATGCAAAAATGCACGCAAGTATTTTTCACAGTGAGTATAGGAATAAAACTCATATGACTAATCTTTTCCTTAATTACTACAGAACTGGAAATGGAAATGAGAACATTGAAATGAGAGAAATTAAAACATAAAGACAGGAAAAAGATATCCAAATGTTTCTATTTTCATATGACATAAAGTTTTATTTTAAAAATATTAAGGAATTAGTTAAGGAACTAACAGAAAAATTAATAAATTATTCAGGCAAACAACAAAATAAATCTATTGAACCTCTAAATTTTTACATAATAAAAAGAGTTATAAAGAAAAAGAAAGATTATTTGAAATAACTGAAAAAGTGCTTACAGTAACAAAATATCTTTGGAATTATTCAAAATCCTTATGTTTATTCAATTACAAAGAAGACCTTAAAGAAATAATTAATTGCAATTAAATTACAATTAAATTAAAAGGAGAAGTGGTCTATTTTTCTAGATTGACTATAGTGACATTAGCAAAATAAAAACAAAAGTCCAAGAATTCCAAAGGGCAGACATGAAGAATAACGGCAATAAGAGAGACACAGAGACACAGAGACACTGAGAAAGAGAGAGATAGAGAGACAGAGACAGAGACAGAGACAGAGACAGAGAGACAGAGACAGAGACAGAGAGACAGAGACAGAGACAGAGAGACATAGAGAGAGGAAGAAAGAGTTAAATGGAGAGAGGACACTTTGTTCAGTGAAAGATAAGCTACCAAAAAACAAAAGTTTAAACTTTTGAAGATACCATTTTATGAAACAACACCAATTACAAAGCTAATCAAGACCAGGCCTCATCAGTTTTGAAAATTAATCTAACATGCAGTGGGTTGCGATGTGGTATGGCCAATTTTTATTTGGTTTTTTGGGATCCAAGTTTCCTAGAGTTAGGATTACAACCTCCTGAAAATAGCTTTTCAAAAAACAATCTCCCTCCAGGACTCCAGTTAATCTGATAATCTTATAAATTATCAGGAAGATTAACTCCTGAGGCCAGACTCCTATTGTCAAACCAAATGCATCTGTGCTTAGATATTTTTTTTTAGATTTTAAGGTTTGTCCTATTAATATTTCTTTTAGGAGTGAGACAGGTTAAATAAGTTTTAGATTACACTTTCTCATAGGAATGAGGAAGATTACAATTAGGCCACAAGGTCAGGGAAGTATTGGGGATTTCTATGGTATTAAAATCCTGGTGGATTCTGCTCAGATAGATTTTTGGCATCTTGAACCAAAGGTTGCTCTTGATAGTTATAGGAATGACCAGAAAGCACATGGAATGCAAGGGACTGATTAATTGTAGTGTTATTTTAACTCAGAAATTATTATTTTACCAAGCAAACATCACTTCAGTTTAAGATTAACAAAATAGAATATCTATTACTTTGGGAAGACAGTTTACCTTTAGGAACCTACCAGTCTGGTTAGAAATCTTCCCTTCAGGACATGGGGTACAAGCAAAGCAGCATTTGGGTTGGTTTTCAAGAGATGTTTTCTTGAATCCAGGGCCACATTTCCCACTGCACATGGAAGTTGGAGTCTGTATTTCCACCAGAGAAAGGGAGAAAATGTCATTGAAAGAAGGACTACTGAAAGGTGGATTTAGTGAGGAAACGATGATTTCAAAGCTCTCTTACAGAAGACAGTTAGAAAAACTTAATTATTATTCTGCAGGGCAAGAATGAGATAGCTGGAAAGAATGTGCAAGTAGTACTGAAAAAAAAGAAAATCAACTCCTTTGTTCAGAGCAAAAAAGAAGAAGTGGGTATTAGTACCCTATCACAAACATTTCCAGTGTCTGTGGGGAACATCCTGCTATCAATGAAGAAACAATTAGTGTCCTGGAAGCTAAAGAGTCAAAGTGATAAACTTCCTATTCATTGGTCCCTTACCTGATGGAAATCATCTGGCCAATCTATGTCTTCTTCCTTAATGATGAATCTCTGAGCAAGAGGATACACTTCACCCACTTTGACCAGAGTCTCTATCTGACCAGGGAAGGATTTATAATTTAGGATATCATAAGCCTCAGCAACTGTCTTGGTTCCATTCCAACATGACTCATCACTAGCATTAGTGACAGAATTGATACACTTCAGAAAGTGATGGAGCTGAAGGCAAGGATAGGTGATTGTTAGTCTTTGGGGAAAGAAGGATTTATGCCCCTCCCCCAGGATTGCCTATCAATGGAAAACAGACTCAAAAATTATCATTCTCCTTCTTAAGCTCCTCTTAGAGCCCTGAACTCTTTTTCTCCTTACAAGCTAAGTGCAATGGAAAAATAGCAATTCCAGTACCCAGTTGTGTGTTATAAAAACTAAACATATTGAAAATGTATCTGACAAGCAAAAGCTTACCATTTCTTCATTATTCGATTTTGAGAAGCCCAAACTAGGCATATTTTAAAAAATTAACATTAAAACTTAACATATAACCTAATAAATGGTGGGTGCTAAAGGAATGTGTGATGATGGACTGGATTTTAAGGGAAATCTTATTCCTTGTACAAAAGAATCTTGAATAAAATATAATATGAATCTCTGAAGTGGTTGATAAAGTCAACTTAAGAATAAAGGAGAATTTGACATTCAGAGTGATGCAATTCATCCTTTGGAAAATTCAGTCCTTCAAAAGACATGGCCAGGAGAATGATTCCCATAGAAGAAATTATGAAAGGGATTTCAAAATGATAAAGTATAAGAAAATGAAATACTAAGACAATCTGAGAAAGATTTGAGAAGCAGAGTTCAATAAAAGCCAGAAATTTATTTGTATCACTTAGGTTATGATTTTCATTGATCGAGGAATATTTTCAAGAAAATTTCCTAGAGAGCTAGAAAATGTAGAATGAGAAGGCTGAAAAACAGAAAATAAAGCTGCATTGTTTCCATGAGAAATTTCCTGGTAAGACTTTAATACTTTAAGATTTTAAAAAAAATGTGAAAAGAAAGAATCCAATTTGCCAGAAATAATAATACACATTTGTTGTTTAGTCATTGAGTCCTGTCCAACTTTTCTTGACTCCACCAACCATAGCACTCCTTTTTCTGCTATACTTTACTATCTCTTAAAGTCTGTGCAAATTCACATTCATAGTGTTATGGTAGTATCTATATATCTTATTCTCTGCCTGATCTTTTTATCAAATAATTTGTAAGAGGGGGTGGGATTAACATGGTCCCTTTAAGGTACTGGAGAAATATAAAGAGATAACATGAGGGAATTAATATACACATCTGACAGAAACAATAAAAATTTTAAAAAGAACCTTGAAGAGAAAAGAAGGAAGTATGGTTGAGAATATTTTGTTTGACACTTGCCACAAAAATAAAGTCAGATTTAAATAATTGGAAAGACAATCAGTGCTCTTGGATAGGACTAGCGAATATAATAAAGATGACAATACTCCCCAAACTAATCTATTTATTTAGTGCTATACCTATTTTAATGACCTAGAAAAAATAACAACAAAATTCATATGGAAGAATAAAAGGTCGAGAATTGCAAGAGAATATTTTGTTTGATCTCTAATGAATATTATAAATAAGAGTGTAAGCTAATGAAGAAAAGAAGGAAAATGTTACATTAATAAACCTTAAGCTTCCTGTTTAAATAAAAGAAAATCATTGAATTTAGATCATTAAAAATTATTTATCAGGCTGTGTCACAATAGCTGACTAGAGGAATCAATTCAACTGAATTTTCTCAATTTTTAAAAAATCATGCCTCAAATCAAATTCTGGAGCAGCACAGTCAATAAAATGTCATAATGAGACATTTTCTCATCTCTGAACAACTTATAAGGTTGGAAGTAAATGTCTGTGGCAGCTCTTTGGTGGCTAAATAAAAGTGGACAAAAATGAAAAGAGTATTGAACAGAAATGCAAGAGCAGTTGCAGTGACGTACAGAACTATTATTCTATACCCAGATGTCCTCACGTATATTATGAATTCTACTAGGTTATAACTACTCTCTAGATTTCCAGGTTCCCAACATTTCAAATATAGAGACCAGTACATTCAAGCACCAAGATCATACTTAGGATACAGTATATTCTATAGAAGAAATTATGGTTCCATAATGGTTCCTCTTCATTTAAAAAAAAATGAATGCAACATTGAAGTAAATATACTCATGTGAAAATATCAGCTAAGCTGCTCAGCTATCAATGTTAGTAGAAATTAAAAGAAAATGATCAATTAGAAATTGATTAGAAATTTTGAAGGTCAATGATACAGACCACTATAAAGGTCTTAATTTAGAATAGATATAATGAATGTCTCCTGCCACATAGACTCAGACACAGAGAAATGGGTAAAAGGAAGCACTCCAACAATTTCAAAAAGATTGCTCTATAAAAGTTAAAATAAATGCCTATTATCACAGGTAATTTCAATTTTTTTGCCCAGATTTCAATGTATCCCCAAAAGGAAAAAAAAAACTGGAAAAATATATTAAGGAATAAGTCTTTTATGGAACTTTCAGGTAATTGCTTCATCTTTAGTACAGATTACTAATGATATAATGTGAATATCATGTGCTGAGTATAATTTTGGAATAAAAATGTTACCTTCCAAGGTAGATTCGAGTTTCTTGCTAGGTTTAATGCCTCTTTTGCCTCAGAATGGAGCATTTGATGGAGAGCATGGGCAATTAAATACACTGCATTGTAAACATTAGGAATCAGTTCCATAAGGACCATGTCAATTTTCATAACAGGAATATCTTTAAAGGAAAAATCTCCTGGGCACAAAGGATAGAACATTTGTGCACTATTTTTTTCTGAAAATCTACAATTGAAGACTGATTCCCAGAAAGCTTTTAGGAAAATGTCCTCAGGATTCATGACTGGATTCATATTTCTTACAAAATCTGTGAAACCTGGAATTTCCTTTTGGGTAGCAGAAAATAGTATTGTACCATGAAAAATGGGAAACAGTTCAAACATAGGATCAATAGAAAAATCCCAAGAAGAAGTGGTAACCAATAACTTTCCATAAGGTATAAAAGTTGTCAATACAAGAGAAAGTTCTTGAAGGGAATCAGAATCTCCATAGATGAACATCACATTTGATGATGATGCAATGACCCTAGAAAGGAGGTTAAAATCTTCTTTCCTTTTAAAATATTGAGGCACTCTTTCCTTAATAGCCACACAGAGCCCATTCTTGGCCATCTCTTCTTTCAGATCATTGAAGAACGTTTCCCCTCTTGTGTTATCTGAAAGGAGCAGTCCCACCCAAGTCCAGTCAAAATGCAGCATCAATTGGATGAATGCCAGGTGAAGAGTAGATTCCTTGCTGCCCATCTGGTAAACATATGGATACTGAACTTTATCATTCAGGAGAGGATCGAATTGACCATAGGTAATCTAAATAAAATATGAAGAAGACAGAAATGATGATTCAATTGATTCAGAGTCAAAATTTGTCCTTCATATTTGTATGTCAAGCAAGTATATTACTTTCAGAAAGTAGGTAATGAATAAATGCTTGCAAATTTTAATGTATAGTTTTTGGTTACACTATTACACCATTAAATAATGGAATAATTGAAAGGAAATGTTAAAACTGTATCTGATAAAACATTTCTCCCATGTCTCCAGCAAGCAATTCCTAAGTAATTGCTTAAAACATTTCCACGAGAAAAAAAAATCCGTTCCCCCCAAAAGTCTATTCCTCTTTTAGACAATTTGATCAAAGGAGAGAATGTTTTTTTTTTTCTTAATTTTGTAATTAAATCAACCTTTTTTGGAATATTGATTTGTTGTTTGTATTTCTTTACTGTTGATTCAAGTGGAACATTTTAGTGTCTCTGGCAAGAACCTGTTATTTAAGTAAATAGCATAGTTACATGACCTCTCTCACTCATATCACATCTTTTTCAGCTCTAATATCAATCTTTCCTCTATCCAGACTTTCTGTAGCATACATTCCCCTCCTCTTTTGATTCCAAGCATAATTTTATGTCCTTGATAATAAGTGTGTCAGGTATCATGCTCTAGGGGAAAAAGTTCTCCAGTCCAGCCCACTGAGAAAAGAGAGATGGAGAATTTCTCCTACTGGAATCTACTGCCAAGATTGTCATTAAAATATGTCCCCAAACACATCAGTAAGAATTCTCTGATATAAACAATGGTTCACTCCTCCATAGCTGAGTAATACCCAAATTTTTATCTCTAACAACAAAAAACGATGCACTTCTGTGAGACCTTCAATCATGAGATTTGGCCAGAAGATGAGAAATTTTCATATGGAGAGTTTCTTTGTTATATCATTAAGCCCCAATTTTCTGAGAAGGACATAAAGTAACTAGTATAGATATCTGATTTTAATCAGGACCCCAGTAATCCAATCAGCAAGAATTTCCTTATCACAATTCAAAACCAGATGGCCTTGTGAGAACAAACTCCTAAGGCCAAGTGTTTCAGAGAGTATCATCTAATTCCCATAAAATGGGAAAATTATGTAACATAACATCAGTTTATTCTTAGACTTGGACATGTGACTTAAAAATATATAAAATATGACTCACAATAATGACATTTTTCCTTCAGAAAAGTAATTATGAAATGGCTCTCCTAATTCCAGTTAGAAAGCAAATCCATTTTTCAATAATGAAAGCATGGTTCTACTTGCCATATACTAAAAATCCTCTCATTGAAATTTCTCATTGAAATTAAATTATGTATGTAATAGTATTCTATACCTATCAAATTGACTGGCAGGAGTGAAGGAGCAAAGTACAAATGTTGGAGGGAATGCAGAAAATTGGGATACTTCTAGATTACTGGGATATTATGAATTTATTCAATGATTTTGAAGAGCAATTTAAAATTGTACTAAAAAAGATATAAAATGAACTGAACAACGTGATACAGCAGTACCACTATATATCCCAAGGTTATCAGGGTAAAATAAAATAATACTACATTTTATAAAATATTTTTGTTAACGCACGTAGTGATGGGAAAGAATTACCAATGGCCATCAACAGGAAAACCTTAAAGAAGTTCTATATAATTGTGATGTAGTACTACAGTGGCATGGCATGAAATACATGGAAAATATCAAATCAAATTATTTAGAGTGAAATGAGCAAAACCAAGATAACATCAAACACAAAGTCAGAAACAGGATTCAAATATTATTGCTCAATGACAACTATTCTGTGTAATATAAACTTTGAAATTACCTATGAGTGGCTTATGGAAAAAAATTCTACTGATCTCCAGAAAAAGAATTGATCTATGGCAATAAGTCAAACATCATTTGAGCATTATTATAGTGGGTCCAGTGTTGTATCTTGTACTCTAGCCAATCATAATCATACTTAATATCTCTTTGAAATCAAATAATAGCATAAATAAAAATGATAAAATTAGAAATCAAATTATCTTAGATTTAAAATGAAAAAATGTATCATGGTAATGCTTGATATTTTCTTTTTCAAAACTGGAAAAAAGGATGATGATGGCAAAATAAGGTAAGAATTTGCCTAAAGTCTTCCAAATTTTCCTAAAAAACAATAAAATAATGAATCATGATTAATTCAGGAGTGGCAAAACCAACAAAGCCATGGATTCAAATAATTATCCAGTCCAAGACAACTTAGAAAGTCATCAAGAACATGTTTAACCCATATTGTGGAGCTTTCTATGGGCAAGGGATGTAGGGAGGAATGGGGGAAAATTGGGAACACAAGGTTTTGTAAGAGTGAATGTTGAAATCTATCTCTGCATGCATTTTTAAAAATAAAGTTATCATAAAACTTAAAAAAATAAGCAAAAATCATATTTGGTATCATGGTAAAAGAAGAGCATACAAAAGCTGCAGTAGTTTCTAGGCAAGGCAGCAAGAAGGCCTCATACTCTAGGATACATTAACAGTGAGGTCCTGAGCTTCAGTTCCAGAAATTTGAGACAATTCTTCTCTTCGTCAAAAGCAGGACTCAATATTAACATTAATATAAAAATGTAAAACAGACTGCAAAATAAATGCACACATATGAAAGTAAAAGAAAAAAATTGAAGCCTACTATAGAAAATTTCTATGGTTACACATTAAATTAGAATAGAAACTCAGAAGAGGACAATAATAGCAAAATATGTAGATTTGAAAACTCAAAGAAAATATGGATTTGTTTCATACCAAAAAAGAATTCATTGTAGAAAGTCCACCAGAAAGGGATACAAAAAGAAATTCAATTCAAAATAACAATCATATTAGAAAATATTTGGAAATTAATCTGCCAAGGGAAACTCATGAACTATATGAACACAACTACAAAACACTTTCCTTGCAAATAAAGTCAGACTTAATCAGTTGGAAAAATATCAAGTGCTCATGGGTAGGTAAAGCAAATATAATAAAAATGATAACATTACCTAAACTAATCTACTTGTTTGGTGTCATACCAATCAAACTCCCAAGAAATTATTTGAGATATTAAAAAATGTAGTAATGAAGTGCATCTGGAAGAACAAAAGGTAAAGACTTGCAAATGAATTAATGAAAAAAATTCTAATGAAGATGGCCTAGCTGTGCCACATCTAAAACTACATTATAAAGTAGTGGTCATCAAAACCATTTGGTACTGGCTAGGAAATAGATCAGTGAAATAGGTTAGGAGGATAGGACTGAATAGGCAACAACTGTAGCAAAGACCCCAGCTTTTGGGATAAGAACTGGAAAAATTGGAAATTGGTATGGAAGAAATTAGGGCTCGACCCACACCTAACACCATATTCCAAGATAGGTTTGAAATGGGTTCATGATTTAGATATAAAGAGTGATATTATAAGCAAATTAGAGGAACATAGGATCGTTTATCTCTCCAATTTATGGAGGAGGAAGGAATTTGTATCCATAGAAGTCATAGAATTCATAAATAAAGACAAGATAGATGATTTTCATTATATTAAGTTTAAAGATTTCTATAAAAACCAAATGCAGACAAGATCAGAAAGGAAGCAATGAACTGGGAAATAATTTTTACATTTAAGGGTTCTGAAAAAGGATGCATTTCTAAAATATATAGAGAATTGACTCAACTTTATAAGAATTCAAGCCATTCTCCAATTGATAAATGGTCAAAGGATATGAACAGACAATTTTCAGATGAAAAAATTAAAACTATTTCTATCCATATGATTAAGGCAACTCTTGAGATACTAGTACACACCTCTCAGATTGGCTAAGATGACAGGAAAAGACAAGGAATGTAGGAAGGGATGTGGGAAAACTAGGACACTAATACATTGTTTGTGGAGTTGTGAATAGATCCAGCCATTCTGGAGAGCAATTTAAAACTATGTTCAAAAAGTTATTATACTGTGCATACTCTTTGACCCAACAGTGTCTCTATTGGGCCTATAACCCAAAAAGATCTTAAAGGAAAGATAGGGAGTGATATGTGAAATTAAGTTTGTGGCAGCCTTTTTGATAGTCGCAAGAAACTGGAAACTGAATGGATGCCCATCAGTTGGAGAATGGCTGAATAAGTTATGATATATGAACATTTTGGAATATTCTTGTTCTATAAGAAAGGTTCAGGGGGAGGATTTTAGAAAGACTGAAAGAGACTTAGCATGAAGTGATGTTAAATGAAATGAGCAGAACCAAGAGATCATTATACATGACAACATCAGTATTATACATTGATCGAATCTGATGAATGTGACTCTTTCCAACTATGAGATGACCGAGGCCCGTTCCAATGATTGTATGATGATGAGAGTCATCTACACTCAGAGAGAGAATTGTACGAACTGAATGTTTATCAAAATATAACATACGCACTCTTTTTGTTGTTTGCTTGCATTTTGTTTTCTTACTCATTTCCTTTCTTTTTTTTAACTTTATCTTTTGTGCAGTAAGAGAATTATATAAATATGTTTATACATATTCAATTTAAACTGTATCTTAACATGTTTAATGTATATTGAATTGTTGCAATCTGGGGAGAGGGTGGGAGGAAAGAGAAGAATATCTGAAACACGAGGTTCTACAAGGGTCAATATTGTCAAATTATCCATGCATATATTTTGAAAATGAAAAGCTTTATTAAAAAAGAATTCATTGTAGAATTCAAAAATGATATTAAAAATCAAATAAGAGAGTCTGAAAAAGGGGGAGGGAGGATGAAATGAGAGTTAAAAAAAAGAAAACCATGAATAAAGAGGAATCAACTTAGCAAAGTAAATGTAAAAAATAGCCTAAAATTAACAAAAATTCACCAAAGAAAACAGCTCTTAAAAAGTTAATTTTAATAATGAGATACAAAAATTAACTGAAGTAAATACTTTCTTGCTGGAACTCTATCTTTCCAGAAATCAAGCAAGAGTCAGGATCACTAAACGTCTTTATTCTAGATCTTTACCGTCGCCTCCAACGCCAGGTCACGAGTGCAAGTGAGCATGAGTTCCACCACCCAAGTTTCTCTTGCTCCTCCCACACAAATCACTTCCCTCTCTTCTGTCTCACCAATCAAGTCAGCACAGATACAGCTGGGGAGGGTCAACCTTAAACAAGTTAATAGGGGAACCGTCCAATTGGCAATTAGTCTCACGTGCTTTATCATCCAAGTGCATTGCTCAGTTCTAGCCCTTGTCAGTTTTATTAACTGTGTCTAGCAGATAATTAATAAATGGTAAACAACAATATTTTAATTGTCATTGAGATATTTAATAAAATGATGGCGATGTGACTTTCTCTTGTAAATTAAAGATAATTTATGTAAGTCATTTAACACTTATATGCCCTTGAAAGAGTAAGTATTCTCTTCAGATGAAAATCAGAATTAACTAAGAATTAATGAGAAAAATGAATATTATAGTGAGAGGTGGGCTTATTCTAATAAGGAACTGAAGACAATAAATTAATAATGTCACTTATAAGCAAAGAGAAAAAAAAAGTCATAGCATTTCTGCCTTCAGCAAGTTATAAGAAAAGATCCCCCAGTCAATGATCAATGAAAAACGGTGGAGTTAGAATTCCACCTATATGAGCTGAATTTAGTGGAGTGTATGTTTTGGGAAGAGACAGAAATACTCTTGGAAGATTGGACTTTGAATGAAGAGTTAAAAAGAAAGGAAAAAAAAAACATCTGGCTCCTGTATTAATTGGTAATTAACATAGAAGAGAAATAATAATTTTTCTCATTGCACAAAGAGTGAAGGAAACAACTTGAATATTATAGAGTTGCAGTGGTGATAACATTGATTTAAGAAGCTTTGGTCTCAATAGATCAGAGTATTCATTCACCCAGTGAAAGTGAGTATAATAATTCAGGTAGAAAATGGAACTTCAATGAAATTAAAGCAACCTTCAAGTATTCTTGAAAAAAGAGACGAGAGCTAAACTGAGAACTGAAAATTTGACTTTCAAATAAAATATAGAAAGAAGCAAAACAGGAAAGCAGGAAAGAGAAACCACAACTAGGTTAAACTGAATGCCATCCCAAGTGTGAACATGGTGCTTGTATTCTTAAGAACTTTATCTCAATTAAGGAAGCTAAAAGTATACATAGAGAGAAGGATCAGATCCTTAGTTGATGATGATGGGCTAATATCCAAAAATATTATGTTATTTGGTGGAAAAGAAGATCACACTGCAAGTAGAGGGAAAGGTGGGGAGAACATAATAAATGATCTTATAAGAAGAGGTACAAAAGACGTATTACAGTGGAGAGAAAATAGGGAGCAAAGACAGGAAATATTTTAAGATTAATCTCGTTGTACTTGATTCAATAAATCAATTCAAACAATAAATATACATATTCAGTTGGGCACAAAAATCTATCTTACTCAATGAGTAAGTAGAATAAGAAGTGGATCAGAATAAAAGAGAGGAGCTGATAAGAGGGAGGATATATTAAAAGAAATGGTGGTCAGAAACAAAACAACAGACTTTTGCTGAGGACATAAGGAAAAGTACAAACAGTGAAAAAATATTGTGGAGGGAAATATTCAGTAATCAAAAATATGAACATTAATTCAATGAACTCATAAAACAAAAACGCATAGCAGAAGGCATTACAAAACAGAATAGAGAACTACTGAGACTGAAGGTGGATCAAGACTATTGTTTTCACCTTTTTGTTTGTTTATTCTTTTCATTCTCATGTTTGTTTGTTTATTTTTCCTTTTTGGTCTAATTACATATCATAGAAAAAACTTTTGAACAAACTATCATTAATTTAAAGCATTAATTTACTAAGGAAAAAAATCCCAAACAAGAAAGATTAACAAGTGATTTCT
The DNA here is from genome assembly GCF_048593235.1 of Sminthopsis crassicaudata. Lineage (NCBI taxonomy): Eukaryota > Metazoa > Chordata > Mammalia > Dasyuromorphia > Dasyuridae > Sminthopsis > Sminthopsis crassicaudata. Next base: position 246,647,414 of record NC_133622.1, read on the forward strand.
ACCAAATATTTGAAAATTAGTTAATTCCAATACTTTATAAACTCTGGGAAAATAGCAAGAAGCATCAATGAGTATTCGGTAAGCTATTCTGTGCAATGTATAATTTCTGAAATCCTGATAAATGTAATTGTTATTTCTGCTCAGGTAAGGATTGGTTGGTACATAAACAAGAAATGGCATCTTGAATTTGCCCTAAACAATTTCTGTATCTCTTACAATGTACTATGCCCTCCCAATTTGGATCACATTAGGCTCATCATAATGTTCTGTAAGTATCAATTAGAAAACAAATATTTAGCAACTGATAAATGTTTATTTTTTTGTAAATAACATGAAATGAATATATAAACTGTTGATGTTCTGAAGGGATACATCCTGTATTTGGCAAATCAGGCACAAATTCAGGAAAGAGGCAAATTTTCATCCTAAATTGGAAGCTCTCTCTAAACATAGAAGTGGATGCTCATTATTAGTACAAACTAATGAAGACAAGTATTAGAGCTTCATCTTTTCAGGGAAAATGAAAAAATCAATTTCAAAATGAAAGGAAAAAAAAAACCTTTACCTGGGAATTTTATGATGGAAGAAAGGGAAAACTTTCTTCCATCCAAAGTCTTCAGAATTCTATAGAAATATAAAGAAATGAACTAGAAGGGTAGTGAAATTTAGGTTATTACTTGGTTCAAATCTACGAGGCTTAAATCAATAGAGTATCACCTCACCTAAAGGACAGAGTGAGTTCACTGATAGAAAGCACTATTCCCCCATTTTTTGTATCACCTGTTGTCAGAACATAATGCAAGGCTCTTCAATAATTTTTTTATTGACTCATTAATATTACATCAGAACAGATTATGAAGCATCTGCTGCTTTAAATACATAGAACGCATTGGATAAAGGTGAGTGATAGTATTTGTCTCCCTTACCTGTGGAACTTTATACAGTTGCAGAATGGTGGCCATGGCCATGGACAGCATAGTAGTCATCCCTCCAATGACAGCCACAGTATTGGACTGCCTATCACAGCTATAGTTGGGGATAACTGGACCTCTCCCTGACAGCCATATTAAGGAGCTCTCCACAGCTAGTTTCTCCAGATGGAAGTTATTGAGTAACTGGTATCCCAAAGTTAAGTTGGGCAGCAAATAAGGGTTCTTATTGATCTCATCCACAGCATACTGGAGAGCAAGGAAATGGTGATATTGTCTGAACATTAACCTAAAGTGAGAGGGAAAATGTAAAAAAAATGGCAAAACTATATGAAACAGCAAGTTTTCTCTATGGAAAGAATGTCAGATATTTTAGGAACTCCTATCTTAAATCTTGCCCCTAAAATGTATAAACACTGTGTTGCCGGGAAGACCATTTCACCACCACAAGTTCCAGTGTCCCCAATTGTAAAATGAGACTATGTAAATTCCTTTCAAGAACACACACACACACACACACACACACACACACACAAATGATGTTATACTTTAGGCATTAGAACATGTCTAGTTTTGAAATAAAACTGAACATACCATGCAGACAGATTTTCTATCTCATGCAAACTTAGAAAAAATGGGTTTCTAATAGTTAACTTGCAATGACAACATCTTTTTAATGATCCCCTCGACCATGCATAAATAAGGAGCTTCTATAAACAAAATACATTCTAAATGCATTGTCATGATATTTAAGATTATACATTGGGAAGAAAATGGAACACAGGTATTTCAAAAAATTGTGATCGCAAGGTAATGAGTAACACAAAAAGATTCAGGGGACACTACTGATTTTGCTCTAATTGAAATAGCTACCTGAATTAAAGCAGGAAGATGCACAAAATTTGAATTCCTTGGTCATGCAGTCCATACTTCTGCTTTATTCGATTAAGGAAATACTGTTTCTCTCTTAGAGAATCAGGTTATCAATCAATCATCACTTACTACACCTACTTTTGTCTAGGTACTGTGCTAAGCAATAAGAATACACAATAAACAGCAACAGAAAATGCCGTCTTCAAAAAGATTACATTTTAAAAAGAAAGATTGCTTGTAATCAGAGAGGGAAAGATAAACAGATAGACAGAGACAGAAAGAAACAGAAAGAGATACAGAGAGTGACAGAGAGTCAGAAAAAGAGACAGATAGGCAGAGTGAGATATTTAAGAGATATTGCCAAGCTGAAAAAGCTAGATTTTGAAAACAGCTTGTATATGTGGGGTGGGGGATAAGGAAGAATTTAGGATCACTCCGATGCTGTGAACTTAAGGGCATCAGAGGATGTTGTTGCTCTCTATAGCAATAGGGTAAGTAAGAAGTAAATAGGGCAAAAGATAATGATTTCTCAATTGAAGATGTCCTGTGGGAACTTAGTCCAAGATATCTGAGAGACCATTGATGATATGACCTGTGAAGTGAGCAGAAAGTTTGGATCAGGATAGGAAATGTGAAAAATAGTAACATAAAGATGCTAAGTCAATCATGGGAGCTGAGAAGATAACTAAGGAAAGTAGTAATGGGTTAGATACAGATCCCTGAGGGACACCTATAGTCACACAGTATGATCTCCGGAGGATTCAGCAAAGGAGACAGAGAAGGTGAAACAAGAAAAGAAGGAGCAGAAAAGGAGAAAATTGTCCCTAAAACCTAGAGAAAATAGAATACCAAGGAGAACAGACTAATCAGCACTGTCAGTACAGAAGGCAAAGAGAATAAAGAAGAGAAGTTACAAAAATTGTCTCCAACTCATAATGTAGTAAATGAAAAGATAGAAATTGAAGTTCCCAAGAAGTAAAAGTTGAAATGTTTAAGAAGTGATATTGATAAGCTTACAAGCATTTATGAGTCCCTTACTAGAGGTCAGCCATTTATGCAAGTCATGGGGATAGAAAGACAAATAAGGAAAAAAAAACTTCTGTTTACAGAGTTTTATGAAATTCATAGACCAGAAAATGTGCTCATACATAAAGCAGTACATTAGGGACAAAGTTGGTAAAATATGACTTGGAGGAAGTCATCAACAGGTCAAGGGGAGCAGAAACATCTTCAGATCAAGTGATTTGAATTTTAAATGAAAATAGAATTCTGAGATATGGAATTGAGGAGAGATTGCATTCCTAGAATAGGGCATTTGTCAAAAATATGAAAATGAGAGATGGGTGTGGAACATTGAGAGTGGTAGGGAGGGACAGCTAGGTGGCACAGTGGATAGAGTATCAGCCTTGAATTCAGGAGGACCGGAGTTCAAATCTGGTCTCAGACACTTAACACTTCCTAGCTGTGTGACCCTGGGCAAGTCACTTAACCCCAGCCTCAGGAGAAAGAGAGAGAGAGAGAGAGAGAGAGAGAGAGAGAGAGAGAGAGAGAGAGAGAGAGAGAGAGAGAGGTGTCTTTGGGATTTTATTTAAAAGGACACAAAATGATGAGAGATACCATGTGTAGATATTTACATGGTGACCAAGGTATAAAGAGCTTAAAAGCTTTTGAAGTTAGCAGTTGATCAAGAGAGGAATCAGAGAGTGGTTCACAAATTAAGAAGTGTCAAACCAAATCATGCACATTATGTTCCCTTGTGCAAATATGAGGAGACTTGAAAAAATCTAAAGAGCTATGTGGCAGAAGAGCCATTGGGGCCATTTCAGTGCTCCCCAGGAGAAGTGACCACTTCTTGTAAAAAGTGATTGAGCTGGGGATTGGGGGGTTATGAGAGAAAGGAAATGAGGATAAGAAGTTTTAGGCTGGTGGAAATTATGATACAAATGAGTGGATACATATCTTCATTCATTCATAGATATAAGTATGTATGTGTGTATACATGTGTATGTTTCTATATGAAGCCTATACTTGTGTCTATATGTGCATGAATCTATGTATATGTAGTGTGTTTTCATATTCACACTGCCTTTCATGTACATCACTGTTCAAAGCTAGGGATCAAAATAAAGAAAAAAGTACTCACTTTGGTTCTGCAAAAATCCAGAAGGGAGATTCTTTGAATAACTGTATTCTCATATCATCCTGTACCTTCACAAAAAGGGAGAGTAATCCGGCAATGATCAGGTCTCCTTCTTTTCTATATGTGGGATTGTAAATTCTTTCTATGTGGCAAGGAGTCTTCATCATCTGGGATTCAAAAAGGAAAATCTGCAAAATCAGAAATAAAAATAATATAGAGGATGAGAGACCCAGTTTTCCCAAGCCCATATCCCAAATTTCTAAAGAGCCAGGGAGTAAGGGAGTATAGGGTGACTGGAGATCATAGTTGTTGCATCTATGATTCTTCTTTCCTAATAGACCTTCAAGCTTTGGACAGTCTTTCCCATTAGAGAGAGCAGAATGTGAGACATGAAGTGGGCCTCTGTTTAGGGCAAAGGCAAAAGCTTGAATGAGCAGAGCCTATTTATTTGATTTTTTTGCCTCTTGGATATTATTCTCCTTTTTCCCTGTAGATGGGGAAGGAAAAGTGGTCCATCTTCATCTCTTGGGTGCAAATCAAACAAATATGTTGATCAGAGTCTGAGAGTGAGGGTCTCTGGAGACCATTTAGCCCAGAAACTCTGCATCTGCATCTTTCATCTTAAAAACTTCAAAAACTCAACCAAAAAAAAAAAGTTTGGGAACCTCTGTTCCTGCCTTCAGTCCCTGGAGCCTTCACAGCTTCCATTTTGAGATGCCTCCATCTCTCTGATCTTTCTCAAGCTAGATTTTAGGGATCTTTCAGAGGAGCACTTCCATTCTCACCAAGCTCAATCTCTGCAATGGCCCCAATTTACCAAATGTTGCATCAGTCAGAGAACAGTGTGACCTGACTAAGGCAGAAAGTGATAATGAGAGTAACAAGGTCTAGGCCCTCATTCCCAGACTGAGATGAATTTTATAGTTTTCTAGCTTTGATATCAATGATCACAATGCTTTGGCCATTTCAAGTACACACTAAACCATTGATGAGTGAAGGAATAAAAAGAGACAAAATGGAATACTCAATAATAATCTTTTTAGGTTGCTCATTCATATCCCTCACAAGTCTTGTCTGTTACCTCAATCCTGGAAATCATAGGTGCAGTAGAGCAATTACCTCCCACAGGCACTTAAGGATTGTAGAAGGTGGGGGCAGCTAGGTGGCACAGTGGATACAGCACCAGTCCTGAATTCAGGAGAACCGGAGTTCCAATCTGGTCTCAGATGCTTAACACGTCCTAGCTGTGTGACCCTGGGCAAGTCACTTAACCCCAGCCTCAGGGAAAAAAAAAAAAGAAAAAGGATTGTGGAAGGTAAAAATGTGTCACATGTGAATTGAATGAAAAGTTAGAGAACCAGATTTCTGAATTATTCATGATCAATTTGCTAATTAAGTTACCAGGCATTCATTAAATTGACGGCCTATGGTCTTTCTTAGTAACCAAAGACAAAAGCACAGACATCAATGAAATTTTAAATCTCTTTGGGAAAAAGGGGGGCCTTTGACAGGTGAAATCATCCCTGATTTGTTAACAACTAATGCAGGAGTAGAGTTTTATTATTAATTAGAAAATTTATTATTATTTAGAGGAACATGAAACATAATATTTATCAGCCTTATGGATAGGGAAACAGTTTGAATAAAGACAGAGGACAAAGGTGTAAACTGGATCATTTACATTATATTACATTTTTGTACAGATAAAATAAATGTAGTCAAGACCAAAAGGAAAGCAGAAAATTGGGGTAGGGATTTTTACAAACAGTTTATCAGATTAAAGTCTTATGTCTAAGATATATGAAGAACTTTGTCAAATCTAAAAGAATACAAGACATTCTCCAATTGGTAAATGGTTAAAGCATATGAATATGCAGTTTTCTGTAAAAGAAATCAAAACAATTTAATCATATGAAAGAATACTTTAAGTTATTATTAATTATAGAAATGCAAATTAAAATAACCTTGAGATATCATTTTAAACCTACAAACTGGCTAAATAGGAGGAAAAAGTGACAGATGCTGAAGGGAATATGGAAAAAATTAGGACACTAATTTATTCTTGGTTGAATTGTGAATTGATCCAACCATTTTGGAGAGTAATCTGGAATTATGCCCAATGACTTATTAAACTACCTATTCCCCTTGATCTAGCAATACCACTATTTGGTCTGTTTCTAAAGAAGATTAGGGGAAAAGAAAAAAATTGTTTCTAGCAGTTCTCTTTATAACGGCAAAGAAATTGAACATTTTCAGGGATAGCCATCAACCTGGGAATTGCTGGACAAGTTGTATTATATGGCTGTGATAGAATGCTATTTTCTGCAAGAAATGATGAACTTAGTGATTTTAGAAAAATATATAATGACCTACATGAAATAGTGAAAAGTGAAGAACATGAGAATATTGCATGCATTAAGAACAATATTGTTTTAAGAATGACTTTGAGTGAATAAGTTATGTTATAGTCAAATTAAGATAAAGGACATATGAAGAAAAACACTATCTGCATCCAGAGAAAGGATTGATATATAAAAGTATGTATAGAATAAATTTGCATATATGTATATATGTACATATAGATATGTGTATGTAGATATATATGCATGTGTGTATATCTATATATTTACATCTATAGATATACATTTGTGTCTAATGTTGTGTCTCTAGGGCAGGGGTGAGAAAGAAAAATAAATAAATGATTATTTTGTTGGCTATTTTAAAGTAGTAGCAAGTACATGGTAGATTTATATTTTCATAAGCAATCATCTTTTTTATTGGGCAAAGGGAAGCAAGTAAAGCTTGACCCCTCAGATTCCAGCACATACAGACTCCAGTGAAAAATGAGCTCAAGCTTAGAATATATAGAATAGAGTATATAGAATTCCTAAAAAGTTCTCTTACTCAAGTCTTAGTGACAATCGCTTTAGGAATGGCACAGCTTTTATTTTGGATCCCTTGTCAGCTTTTAATCTGCTTTGCTCCAACACATCCAGTCTGTTTTTGCTCCCTTAGAAGCCACTGTTCTTAGAGTTCACTGTCCATGTACAATACTAGATTACTAATGAAAAAAGTCCAAATTTTCCTTTTCTCTGAAGTTAACAAAGTTTTTCTCAGTTCCTTTAGGGGTGAGAATGATTAACAAAGAAATTATGAGGTCATGACAATGTTTTCCCCATCCCAGTCCATCGCAAATATTCTATTCTTAAGAGCTTGACCAAGTCAGTTTGACCCCATCCCTCTTTAATTCCTTGTTTCAAATTGTCTATTTACTATAAACAATAGAAATAGAGTTTCCACAGCTAATCCAGACATACTTCCTGAGCAATGTCACTCTTACTCATTTATTAATATTCAAGGACAGCTAAACTGATGAAGAACTTCTTTGTGCGTGATCTTATAGAGGGCAAGAACTCTGGAGAAGTCTACTTGAAACAAGGATACTTACAACAAGGTGTTAACTCAGTGTGATTGATGAAATGATGGCTCTCTGTTTACATATGCTGAGTACTTGTCATGGTGATATAATGATTCTCTAGTTCCCACGTGATCAGTATGCTATAATGATGTAATTGTAATAGGGTATTTAAGGGCTGAGAGAACTGGGGTCAGAGAGTCAGTCAGTCAGAATGAACAGACTGTGAAGGAATCAGAATGGGATAGACTGTGAAGGAGACATTAAAGACCTTAGACTCTACTCCTGACCATCCTTGTGGTGACTATCCTGCTGAGAATAAAGCCCGTCAGGAGGACCCCCAGAAAGCTAGCCCAGACACTACATGACCTAAAGACTATAATTTGTTGAATCAACAGAAAAACATTTGCACTTGACTAAAATTTGAGGGAGATGTTGCATCTTGAGAACTACTTGGGTGGGTGGAGGTTAGAATGACTTGACTCAATCCTTGTATAGCTATCATACATAACAAATCATTAGATATCTGCACCTTAGGATTTCACCCCAAAATAATAGTCTCAAGACACTAACCATGCATCTTAATATCATTTGTGTTTCCATTTTCTTTTCTATAAAATGTTGATTAAATTTGATGACTTTCCTGTAATGTATATCTTTCTACATCTTCCCCCTTAAAGAGAAGAAAAGATGGAGGAAATATGAGAGGGGAAGAGATTGGGATTGGGGATATGAGATGTGCTAGGATGTTGAGCAGAAGAACTTGGGCTGAGGGGCAGCAAGGCAGCAAAGATGGAAGTGGGGCCATATCAAATAACAGGTTATTTTGTGGGAGATGTTATTTCTTCCAAGCAAAACTCTAGCACTTGAACTTGTGTCTTACTTCATTTCCCCTCAGAACAATGGGCTGATTGTTGTCCCTGGTGTCTCTGGGAGCTGAGATGTGCAAGTCTCTTAGAAGGTAAATTCCACCATTTCTACCTGAAGGGATGGGGAAGTTATGAGGACCTAGAGAAAGTCCCATTCCAAACTGGTCCCAAAAGACAGAGGCAGAGACTTGTGGGTTCCCTCCCTTTTTGTTTCATCAAATAGAGGAAGACACTTTGTGCTCTAGATCAGATTCGATTTCTGTTAGAACCTATCCTCTGAGTCTAGAAGTTTGTTCTAAAGTCTTTTAAGAGAAGCGTGAGAACACAGTGGGCTTGAGGCTAGAGTAGTTTAATCAATTAAGCTATCAACTTACAAGGATTTATTAAGCAGTTACCATGTACCAGATACAGTGTATGACAGTTGTGGGAAAAAATATATTATATATAGATATAGATATATTCCATCTATATTCCTCCCAATGCCCTATATTGTGAGGAATATAGAGGTTCAGACAGCTTTAAGGCAGAAATTTTCAAAATCAAGTCAAGTTCAAGGCATTTGAGCAGGATAGTGTTTGCTTAGAATTCCAGACAATTGAGATTATATAAGTTCTATGAGGCAAGAGATCTAGATGATCTTGGAATCAAGTTCCTGGAACAGCAGTAGAGTAATCCCTGGACTGAGAGAAAAATCTGGGACCTGGATCCATTGGCTCCAGATTTCTCTGAGAAAAAGGGAAATGGGGATGATTTTTGTGATCTTGACCTGAAGGTGATTGCAGGAGAAGTCAACTAGGTAGTAATTTGAATAACCTGACTAGTGAGGCAATTCTGAGTGCATTTAAATCAACAATGAGGCTACACAGTCTTTCTGAGAGTCTCCATAAGTACCCAGAGAAAGAAGTCCAACGGTTGGTGTCTTGTCCTATCTTCCTGCCTGGAGTCAGCTCAAGAGAGAGATGGGATAGACGAGACAAGGGTGCAGAATGCATAGCACAGCATTTTGGTGGGGAGTCCAAGTCAGGGAAGCATAAAGTTCCCAAGGCCAAAGAACTTTTTCTTGTGGCCTTCTTTTCTTCCCTTCATCATCATGGGAGAGATTGGGCCAAAATGCAAAGAATAATTTTTTGGAATCAAAGCTTCAAACCCAGCTAGGCTGCTTCCTATTCCTGTGATCTTGACCTTGTCAGATTTCTTCTTTCAGCCTCAGTTTTCTTATCTGAAAAAGAATGGTACGTGGACTAGATGGGATTTAATGATTCCTTTCTGTTCCAAATCCATCATCTTCCTCCCTTACTCTTCTGTGACCTTGACACTCAGCAGGCTGTCACAGTGGATGAAGCTTGGGGGAAGCTGAGGAGAAGAGTGATCCAATGAAGATTCTGCTAATTCTGCCTAGTGACAGCCCCGAGGTAATTAGTAGATTGTTCTGCCCGGAAAGGAAAATGAGAAAGGGCTCATGACCAAAACTGAGGTGGCTATTTTATCAAAGACTTTCAGGAAAACAAAATCATCATCCCATCCTCAGTTAAGAAATATCCATTCTAATAAAGCACCATTCCTGGTAATGGGGAAGCTCATTATTCAATCACCACAATGTGTCTGGCTTTCTGAGAACGTGGCCTCTGAGGGGCGTGATCCCTATCTATGGAGGGAGAGGAAACAGTAAGAGGACCATTGATTTACTGGTATGTTCTCAATGATCTTTAGTGCCAGCACAACACTTGGCAAGAAATATTGATGCCTGGTATTGACCTGGTGAATTGTTATTATAGATAAATCATTTAATGTTGGTTTAGTGAGGATGGGTAAGGAGACTGAGCGGAATCCAATTCAAACATGAGAAAAACAAGTATTTTGGTATTATATTAATCAACAGTGGTTAGTCTGTGATCCAATTTGTTTTCTTCTTCTTTATTATTGACGTAGTCCCCTTCCATAAGTGACTGTAATTCACTCTCTACTTATAGGTACCATAGGCCCCAATCCTCCCCAGCCTATTAGAAGAACTCCTTTCTATTTAGAATGAAAACAGCATTCAATGTAGGGGGATTCCATCCCCAAAGCACTAGTTTTATGTCCTTGGAATGCCCCCACTGGAATTTAAGGCAACTCAGTTCCAGGGTGCTGAAGGGAGCTGAACCCCATGAGTAAACCACATTTTTAGCAGGAGTGGCTGAGGACTTTTGGCCCCACCTACATATTTGAGAAAGTCCACTCTCTCATTCATGGTTAACCAAAATCAGGAAGGATTTTCACCTATCAGGATATTCCAAAAGGATTTAAATCCTCAGTAAACCCTATTGATTTGTTGTTAGTTACTGCGAAAGACCCCTGATCATCAATCTATTAATTTCCTGCTGGTCTAATGAATTTATCTTTAATTACACAGAAATTCAATCTCACTGGCTTTTTCCTTTATCTCAAGTATGACACACTTTCATGGTCAACAATCTTTTTCATGTGTCAGTCATAGTTATGCTACCGAGCCCACGGTTTCCACTAGTGAGATGACAAGCAGATTTGTGAAGAATATGATGTATCAACCTAAAAGCTTTCTTGAAAATTTAATTTTGATTATTATTGTTAGTTCATTCATCATCAGTCTAGTGTATACTTTCACTGGCCAAATCACTTGTGGTTAATTCTATCAAATTGAGAACAATATAAATTTAATCTCAGCCTGGAGATCTAGACTTTTTACTATGATTCATACTTTCTACTCTTGTCATATCACGTTGTCCTCTGACTGATGAAACATCGGGTAATATTGAATCATTGCATGGATTTGGGCTGGGGGAAATGGAAGCAGTCCTCTGAAAGGCCCATGAGACCAAGCTTGAGGAAGATCAGAGACCCTTGTGGACATCTCCGAATTCAGGACTATGAAGGCTCCAGGGACTGAGGGCAGACAAAGAAGTTCTCAAACATATTTTTTTAAACTTGTGTTTATGAAGCTTTTTAGTTGAAGGTCACAGGTGCAAAGTTATTGAACTGGAAGGTCACCAGAGACTCTCACTCTTCCACTCAGGTCAACATTTTGTCTAACTTGTACTCCAGAGACAAGCCAGTGGACCACCTTTCTCTATTTATCCACAGAGAACAAGAAAAATAATATCCAGGGGACATAAATGCGCCATAAATATGCCCTGCACTTTCTAGCTTTTGCCTTTGTCCTAAACACAGGCCGCTTTCATGACTCACATTTGGTTTTCCCAAATGAGAGGGAGTATTCAAAACCTGAGCTTCTATTAGGAAAGAGAAATCCTTAGCAACAGAAAATGTGCCTGGATATGCAAGAACTATGACCTCCAGTGACCTTGGATCTTTAGTGATTTGGGAGACTGGCCATGGGCTTGGGAAAACTCAGACTCTCATCCCGTAGATTACTTGTAATCTTGCTCTTGCAGTTTTCTCTTTCTAGGTACCAAATGGTGAAGAGTTCTTGTCATATAGAAAGACTTTACAGTCCCACATATAAAAAAGAAGGCGACTTCATCATAGGAGGCTTCTTCTCTTTGTTTATGAAGGCAGAGGACAAATATCAAAAAGAATACTTCAAATTTCCTCCTCTTTGGAATGGTGCAAGAGAGTAAGTGAGTAAATTTCTTTCTGATTGATGAAATGTTCATCCATATTTCTAACTGACTTGTTTGTTGGTAGAATTGTATTTTATTTGGCCTCACACTTTGATTAAAGCAAACACTTGGGTTTGACATTTTTAACAAACATGATATTCAGGAAGTTCATAAATTAAAGGTTTTATTAAGGTACATTAAGCAAACAGAGAAATAGAGACTATCCAGATCCACCCCACTTTAAGCTTAATCTGCCTTTGGGGGGTGGGAAAGGACAAAAATGCCTGTTTTGCTTATAAACTTTGATGAACTTTAGGAATATTTGATCTAAGTAATTCCATATTATAGTACGATCATTATAAGTATGACATTAAAATATTTCTCAAACACCAAAGAACATAAAGTTTACATAGATCACAAGTGCCATGAATATCACATCACTGATAATGTTCATTAATTGCACAAAGTTTTAAATCCTTTTATGCATACATAATATAAACTGTAGAGGAAATTCACTAGAATATAACTAGATAAGGGATGAGTTACAAGCTAGTGATGAACAACACAGAAATGATCATGGCATCAGGAATTATTTCATTTACTATCATTTCAATGTTGCCTGTGTTTGAGATGATCATTTGTGCAAATAATTCCTCCTGTGGGTAACAAAATTCATTGCAAATATCTGTCCCTCAGTTTGGATTTCACTCAAGGCAATCCATATACTGCCTCCTAAATTACTTTCTTCTTATTCTTTCTAAAGCAGCTCTTCAAAGTCTTCACTTGAATTTGTAAACTTCCAATATTGTTTCATTCTCCACATTCTCATCAGAGCCTAATTGTCAGAACAGCAGCCAGTAATTTCAAGTGCTACTTTTTTTCACTATATTAATTATATTATTCACATAATTACCTATCTTTCTTCATTTCATCTAGAGCCTAATCAAGATCCAATCCAATATTTTATTGTCATCATGTTAACAATCATTCAAATGTTTACATTTGTCCCTCTTTTATCAAATGCCCATTGACTCCTCAACAAGAATTGATCGCCTTTTCTATGGAGCAATGAAATGGCCCCCTAATGGCCATCCTGCCTACATCTTCTGACTTTTGCTGGTCATATTCATATTTGTTTAATTTGCATCACGTTCTCTAATCAAACATAAACCTCACAAGTATTCATTCTAATGTCTACTATAAATCAATTATTCTTTATGTTTTTATGTGTATCTGAAAGGTTTTAGAAGATGTATAATCCAAATTTCTCATTTGATATATATAGACATGGATACTCATGGTGTTAAAATGATTTGTTCAAGATCATTCTGTTAATAAATGGTAGGGGCAAAAATGAAGACAGCAGTTTGTGACTCCATGTCCAAAATTACATTCACTTTGATATTTTTCCATTTTTGTGCTTACTGTTTTCCCTGTTATGTATATATGCATATATTTCCTTTCACTTTAGGTTATTTATCAAACGTTACCAACATTTTCTCACTTTCCAATTTGCTGTGGATGAGATAAACAAGAATCCCCACTTGCTGCCCAACTTGACCTTGGGATACCAATTACTCAATAACTTTCATAACTATGCATTAGCTGTGGAGAACTCCTTGATGTGGCTGTCAGGGAGTGGTCCAACTATCCCTAATTATAGATGTGACAAGCAGTCCAATTCAGTGGCTGTCATTGGAGGAATGTCAACCACACTGTCCATGGCCATAGCCACCATTCTCAAACTTTACAAAGTTCCACAGGTAAGGGAGTCCAATAATGTCACTCAATTTCATTCTCTAGGTTCTTTGTATCTAAAACAGTAAATATCTCATATTCTCTTCTGGTGAAGTGTCAGAAAGTTGCTAAATAATTTTCAGAAATTCTAGGCATTATTCTGATAAAAAGGAGGTACTAAAAAGAGAGGGGAAATCCTTCTACCAAAGAACTCACTATCCAAAGGGGAGGTATAGCTTTATTGGTTTAAGTTTGATGGGTTTGAATGAAGTAAGAATCTGACCACTTAAAGGGCAACTGTGAATGACTTATTCTCAGAAATAAAATGATTGAAGATAATTCCAAAAAAATTATGATGAATATTATCAATTTTCAGAGAAAGAAAAGATAGATACTAAATGAAAATTGAAACATCCTTTTTTTCCCTATTTCAACATACTTGACTTTTATTGTTTTTTTGGTCTGCATAAATTTTTGAAATAGCTAAAATGAAAATATTTTACATGATTTCATTTGGATAATCTATATCAAACTGCTTCAAGCAGGGGAGTAGGGACTGGGAGAATTTGAAACTAAAAATTGTGCAAAACAATTATAAACAAATTTTCTTCATATAAATTTAGAAAAATAAAATTAAAATTGATGCATACCTCTCATTCCATCCCCTCCAAAAAAAGACAAGATGACTTAGTACAGTTGAAGCATCACTTGAGTATAATATTATGGATGCAGGAATTATTTGACAGTAAATACTTGACAAAGAAAACAAAGTGATAACTACCAACTAAGGTTCTTATCACAATAGATTTAGGTTTTAAATATTATCATTTGGATGAGAATTATGATCCTTCTATATTATTGACTGGCTGAAGTTTAGGGAAAGAAAAATTACAGATGACAGGATGGTGAGAACCATCTGCCCAGTGTCTAGTCAAAATTATTATATCTAATAATGTGTACATTGAGTATAATGGAATAAATTCATAAAACATAAATATGTTATGATCATAGTTTATCTTCATACTAAGTATTTGGTTTTCATGACTTTGTTTATTTTGCTGCACCTTTTGCTTGAGTCCCTTGTTTATTTTGCTATATGCACTATTATGTTGTTTGCTTGGTCTTCCATTGCAATTATTTCTATCCTTATTCTATTTTTTTCTTAAACCAATTGTCATGTGTCATTGAGAAATATCTAGTATATGCTATGGATTATTTTGGCTGGTAGTCATTGATACAATCAATCAAGTTTATGTTAGCTTTATGCTATTTTTATTGCAAGGATTTCTAGTTTTTCTTTAACATTCATTTCCTCCATTTAAGATGATCTCTCATAAATATCTGATGATACTCCTGTTTTTTATAGTACAGTGTTCCTTTTTTGCAGCATAAGTTTTCAGATCAACTCAGGAATCTCATGACTGAAGATCTGACACTGGAAGATGTTTCTCGTTAGAGATCAGGGGTGTGAATCCTCCCTTATTATGGAGAAGTGAATCATTGCTTTTCTCATAGACTTCTTACTAATTGAGCAGGAGTAATGTGTAATGCCTTCCTTGACAGGAGATTTCAGTATGAGGAGATCTCTATCTCTCATCTCTTGTTGGGTCTGGGGTAGACAACTTTTCCTCCTAGACCAAGCTCTGGACCATATTTCTTGGAATCGGCACGATACCATTCTCCCTGAAATCCTTAGATGAGTGAGTGTAATTCTTGTAGTAGAAAGGCTCAGTAGATGAAATGCTGATATGTGAGTTGAGAGATGAGTTAGGGATGATGTGTCACTATGCTCGAATATTTAACTAACATATTATGCAGAGTAAGCATGTTATCCTGGAATCAAGATGAAAAAAATAAGGGTAATAAGATAATGTTCCTTTGACACTGATTTACTTAAATAGTTAAGAAAAAAGATCTAATTGGTAAAGTTACATAAAAGAGAAATGTTCTTTTTAGAGGAAACTGTGTTTTCCATCATTGGACAGTATCGAGATTTAGTAATTGATTGATGAAGCCATGGAGAAAGAGTTCTAGGTGAGGTGCATTTTCAGAATTTCCTTCTAGTTGTGTCATGATGTAATTCCATTTCATAATAATGAAATTTTGGGATGTGAAACTCTAACTTAAAATGAGTAATTATTCATTACTTGCTTTGTGAAAGTTATTGATTATAACTTAATATACAAAAGTTGAAAAAAGACAAATTCCTATTCTGAAGGAACTTAAGTCTTTATTCCAGTGTTCTTTTTTCCCCATTTAGATCAGCTATGGCCTGTTTGATCTTCTCCTGGCTGATAAGGTCCAGTACCCTTATGTCTATCAGATGGGCAGCAAACAATCTACTCTCCACCTTGCATTCATCCAACTGATGCTACATTTTGACTGGAATTGGGTTGGAGTGGTTCTTTCAGATGACACAAGAGGGGAAATTTTTTTCAGCAATCTCAAAGAGGAGATGGTCAGGAATGGTCTGTGTGTGGCTTTTAAGGAAAGAGTGCCCCAAAACATTGGAATTGATGAATATTTCAAACTTTTTCCTAAGATCATGGCATCATCATCAAATGTGATTTTCATCTATGGAGATCCAGACTCTCTTTATCAATTTTCTATTATATTGATTGATTTTGTTATTTATGGGAAGATATTAGTCACCACCTCTTCTTGGGATTTTTCTCCATTTTCTAACATTGAAGTTTCGAGCCATTTCCATGGTACAATAATATTTTCTGATAGCCAAAGGGAGCTTCCAGGTTTCACTGATTTTTTAAAAAGACTGAATCCCAGTGTGAATCATGAGGACATTTTCCTGAAGACTATCTGGGAGTCAGGCTTTACTTGCAGATTTTCAGAAAAAAGTCATGTGGACATATTAAGACGTTTATGCCCAGAAAAAAATGACTTAACCAAATTACTCTCGGTAAATTTTGGCAGGATCATAACAGAACTTAGTTCTAATGTTTACCATGCAGTATATTTAGTGGCCCATGCTCTCCATCACATGCTCCAGTCTGAGGCAAGAGAGACATCACACCTTGGACAAAACCCAGATCTTTCTTGGAAGGTAACAATTCTCCTCTTTTGTGGCCTTAGCATGAGATATTCACAACATTCAATTGATGGTTATCTGTTCTTTAGGTGATGCAGCAATAACCTGAGATGTAAATATGGTGACTTATTTCTTCATAGTTTTCCTTTTATAATTTATGACTTCATTGACTTCTGGGAGAAAACAATTATTACCTCAGATAAGAGGCTTTTACTTCAAAACTGCCAGAACAACTATTGAAGTTGTTCTTCCTCTTTCACCCATTTCTGATTATAAGTCTATGTGGCAGGAGAGTTTCATTAAATGTTCCAATTTGCAACATTTTCCATGGCCTAGGTTGTGATATTTTCAATGTCAAGGTTCATTGTGGGATTTCTAACTGATCAAATATCTTTTCATTTCTATCCACATGTATAAATAAGTGGCAATTTTTCTACATGGGTTCATTTTCTTCAATATTTCATTCTTTTTTTATGAGGTAGAGGAAACCATCACTGGAAATAGGATCCTCTATGTGATTCTATGTGTTTGAAAGACTTGTTTCCTGTGATGGAAATACCAAAAACCTGGGAACCTTGACAGTGATTATAGCATAGAACCGTTTATAATACAAGAATACCTGGGTACAGAATGATCAACATTCTAGATTTAGAGAGAACACACTTCAGTCATATCAATGAAAAATTTATTTGGTGTGAAGTTCTTTGGGATCTGCCATCCCAGCATAAATAGGAAGTTCCAAGGTAGTAGCTCAATAGTCAAAAAGAGAAATGATACCAAAGAGGAAGAAAGAGAGGTCTTGCTTGCCTAGATATATGAGGAGACACCAAAGGCCCAACCTCCAATACAGATGT
This sequence comes from Sminthopsis crassicaudata, assembly GCF_048593235.1. Taxonomy (NCBI): domain Eukaryota; kingdom Metazoa; phylum Chordata; class Mammalia; order Dasyuromorphia; family Dasyuridae; genus Sminthopsis; species Sminthopsis crassicaudata. Next base: position 246,664,855 of record NC_133622.1, read on the forward strand.
ATACATTCTATATATGGTGGAAGGAAGAAGGTCAATGTAACCAGATTTCCAAGCGAAAATCTGAAGTAGTTTTGCAAGCAAAATTTCAAGCAAACCAAACAGCAGAATTGTATGACTTTGGTGAGAAAATGAGATTAATAGAAATATCATTTTTCCTTTTCCTTTTGCAAATTTTAGATCATTTGAAAGAGAATGATAGAAGAAAATATGACATGACAGCATTGAATGAATGGAAAATTATAATTGCTAAGAGTACACTGTTTGCTCAGTATACTATTATCATCTTCCATCAAAATGAATTTACAACCAAAGACAAAAAAATAAAATGAGTTATTTGGTCTGGGCATTAATCATAGAATGAAATTCCTATAACCAATCTCTCAATTAGCCAAGTGAGCATAGTAAATAGATTGGTAAGAGATAGTTAGAGCAGGGTAAAGATTAACGTAGCCCAAGGCTCAAGAGTTTGGATTGACTGAATATAGTTTCTGGAGACATCTAAGGCTTTGTATCTGTATTCATAAGTCAGAGGGAGAAGTTCCCACATTTTGGGATGAAACTTTTTTTTTTTTATTGTTTTCATGATTTTATTTTTTTTCTCTTTGAGAACCTGACAACTCAGCTAATTGACTTAGTGCTGGGTCTAGAGTCTGAGAGGTGTCAATTAAAATCTAGCTTCATACATTTAATAATTGTGTGCCTTTGCATAAGTCACTTAATTTCCATTTGTTTTCTCTGATATGATATGGTGATAATAACTGTACCCACCTTTGAGAGGTTTGGTATGAGATTAATAAAAATAATATGTATAAATTACATGGCCCAGAGTCTAACTGATATTAAAAATTATATAAATGCTTATTCCACTAAAAAGATAATTATCTTACCAGAGATGTCATTTACAAAGTAATTTTAAATTTGTGTTTGTTATTTATTGTTCTGTATTAAGAAATGTGTAGGATATGTAACATTTTTTCTATTGGCTTCTTAATTTCCCAAGGAAATGTGTCAAGTTTTTTTTTTTGTTTTTTGGGGGGTTTTTTTTGGTGGTGTTGCTGGTAATTATAGAAGATGATACAGGATTTCCTAGAACCAAGAAACTTTGACCTCTTTGATATCAGTAGTTGAAGTATAGACTTGTATCATTATGCTGTTGAGAACTATGCCTTAGATTATAACAGATGCTATTGTATCATTTTTGAGGCGAAACCCTTATATTACATTTTCCAACCTTTTATATGTTACAAAGGCTACTCCATTTCTTCTAAGAGATTCTTGCCCACTGTGGTAGATGTGATGATTACAAGAATTAGATTTGCTGACAAAACTTTGTTAAGCAAAACTACAGTTTTCCAATAATAACATATAGTTGTGAGATTTGAACTTTAAGGAAATCTGAGTGCTTCAGAATCCATATTCTTGAATAGTAGAGCTGGAGAAGGCTTTTGAGAATCTCTTGGAGAACAAGATGATCAAATCATTCAAGACTTAAAGAAATTAATCCAGACTTTTCACTGGAAAGTAAAATCCAGACAATGAAGCTAAAATTCTTTGGTGACATAATTAAAAGATTGTATTCATTGGAAAAATCTCTGAGGTTGGAAAAGATTGAAGGGAAAAGGAAGAGGGAACAGCAGAGAATAAGATGGATAGACAGTGTCATGGAAAACATGATGATTAACGTGGATAGAATTTGAGAGATAATGTAGATCCATGATATTATGGAAAGTTGGAGAGAAGGATTCAATAACTGAAAAAACAAATATGGAATATTATTTTAATTAGTTTCTTTCCTCCAGAAATTATGAAATCTTGCCATAGTAATTCTTAATAAGGATAATGGAAAGTGCATTTCTGTTTTCATCCTTCTCGTTCTATATATTCCATAACTAGGGAATTTTCTTGAACATTATCAATTGAATCTTGTATATCCAAAACACTTTGCTAGATTACATTGAGACTTCAGCTTCTCAAATATTTCTTAGATGGCTTTAATGATTCATTTTCTTACAATTTATCATTATGCAACTTCATTTATATTTTCTTCCATTGAAATTATTCTCTTTCCTATTTATTTTGTATCACTGAATTTTTCAAATAGCTTAAGTCTCTAAATCATTAGTATTTACTTTTTCTTCTATGCTTTCATCAGGAACGCCAAATTGGGCTTTACACCTGTTTATGTTATCAAAAATATTAGACATGTATATTGCATATTTTTTATAAAAGAAACTTTTGAGTAAAGAGTAAGAAATTCCCTTAAAATCAGTCCATCATCACATATTTTTAAGAACCTACTCTATTTTAAAAAACATACTGAGCTCTGGTGATGAAAAGAAAGTCCCTATTTTTGAGGCTGTCACAAGCTAATGTGAAAGAAATGAAAAGTTTCTTCTTATAGAATGCATTTAATTCCCTATGATCACACATTTTAGAAAGTACTTTGAATGCAAGACATCAGAGATTTTTGGAAGAAATCCCTGATTGGTAAAAAAAAAAAAAAAAAAAAAAAAAAAAAAAAAAAAAAAAAAAAAAAAAAGATGAAATGGCTTTCAATGTATATTACACAGTTATTTACTTGCTTTATTATTCTTCCATTGTCTATGGTTTGATATGGAAAAGCAGAAAAAGACTTCTAAGGAAATCTCAATAATTAGAGTTCGAAGCAAAACAAAAAAACAAAACAAAAAAAAACAAAACAAAAAAAAAAAAACGATAACTTTTGGAAGCTCCAAATTCAAAGCTTATTTATGATAACTATCAATCCTGGGATACAGATATGAATCCTTCTTTTCCCAATGAGTAACAACTACCTTTCCTTACTTTTAGCTCCACCACTTCCTGAAATGCACCAATCCTGTCATTAGTGCTAATGATAAGTCTTGTGGGAATGGAGCCAGGATGGCTGCTGAGACATATGATATTCTGAATTTCAAATCCTTCCCTGATGCTATTGAGATACTGGTGAAAGTGGGTCAAGCGATCCCTCTTAATCAGGAATTCAGCATTAATGAAGAAGACATCGATTGGCCAGCAGAGTTCTCTCAGGTAATGAATTATAAGCTTTATCACCATGTCTGTTTAGAGTCCTTGATACTTTTTTCCAATGAAGGACTGAGATCTTAACAATTAAAATAAAATGAATATAATTAGTTGATTTGTGCATTTCTGAGCAAACAATAGTACTCCATCAGATTTAAAAAGTAAGTAGACAGACCATTGTGGATTAAGTGGATTTGGAGTAAAGAAATAGTAAAGAAAGAAATAATCAAAATAACAATAACTCTTCTTAATATTTTGACATTTGGAAAAGATGAGCTTTCAGAGAAAAGGAAGGCTGAGAAGGCAAGCTTAGTGTAATAGAGAGTACCCTGAACTCAGACTCAAGAGACCTAATTTCACTTCTGACTCTGATGAGAATGGTGATCTTCATTTAGTAAGGGATGAATTAGTATTTGTTGAAATGAACTAAATTGAATTGAATTGACCCAATGGTTAAGTAATCTAGAATAGATCCCTTACTTTTTCTGTCTCATAAAATTTTTCTCCAGCTATAAAATGAACCAAGGTAGATAAAGAGAAACTAAAAGCTACTTAAGAGAAACTACTTAAAGAGAATATAAAACTAAAAAACTACTTAAGATAAACTACTTAAGGGGAATAAAAATAATAAAAATTAATAATTTTTAAATGAAATACTGAGTGCAAACAGATTCTATTTTTTTCCTGGGAGATTTTTTTTTGAAGATAATCACCACAAAATGTAGATTCTTAATTTAAATGTTGTGGTTATATATCTTGCTAATTCAAACATCTGTATCTCTGAAGTCTCATTATCTATGTGATTTGATAATTCCTACCATACCCTTCAGAGGATGGTACAAATGTCAGCCCAATAATAAGATTAGCCAATCAAATCATCTGCTTCTCATTTAGTCTCAAGCAATCAGAACTCTCTACTTAGTACATTACAGTGAAAAACCTCTAAAATTATGATTCACTCAAACATTCAAGATATTTCATGAAAATAGGAAAAGCAGGACTCAGGAGGAAAAATTAAAGAAATATTTCCCCTATGTAGTCAATGAATTATTTCAGCATTACCTATTCAAAAATAGAATGCAGTTTAAAGATGTATTAGCACTTTGGGGAGAAATATGTCACAAGATATTGCAGTTTAAAAAAATCAAGGAACATAAGTGTGCCTAGTGGAGAATCTGTGGGATTGGGGAAAGGTTGCTCTGAAGTGGAAGATGGAAGATATAGAAAGAATTCAACATTGAGAATTAGATCATTTCTGTCCTGAAATATTGCAAATACTTTGCTCTGAATATTTTCCCTAGGGGAAAAATGAAACCATCATGGCCTCAGTGTATCCACTTTTAGTGTATTCACTTGTAAGAATGACAATGAAATTTTCTCCCTTTTTGTTGTGGAAATACAGACTCCAATTTCTACTTGCAGTCTGAAGTGTGGCCCTGGATTCAAGAAGACAGCCCTTGAAGGCCAGCCTACATGTTGTTTTAATTGCACCACATGTCCACAAGGGAAGATTTCCAACCACACAGGTGGGTTCCTAAAGATAATGTCCTCCCAAATTAAAGGATATTTTGTTTTTGGGATGGGAGAAAGAAAATCTTAAACTGAAGTAACTTTTCCTTAAAAATATATTTTCTGAGTTAAATTATATATAGTGCTCTTATTAAATTCTTTTTATTTAGTATGTATTTTTGTCATTCCTGCAACTATCAGGAGAATACTCTGGTTCAAGATATGAAAAATGTACCCATGGAAAATTCAGCAGTACTTTAATACTACTGGAGTCCCTAATGCTTCCCTGCACATATTGCCCAAATGTAAACTTCCCCATTCCCATGGTAATGTTTAATCTAAAATTTCATTTTACTCTTCCCAAATCTTCCCATGCCAGGCTTTGACTTTGAGAAAAGGGTCTGGTTTCTGGAAGTAATCTTCATGAAAACATCCTTTCAAGAAAGAGTAATCAGAGGACTCTGGCAAGAGTTTTTGAAAGGATTTTTAACTTGGGATTGTAGTCCTGGCTGAATCAAATTTGTTTCACAAAATACTGTATAAAATTATCTCTTCTCTCCTTCACAGTATTTGGGCACCACTACCAATACTGAGTTAGCTTACTCCTGATTTGTTAGGTAACTGGCATAATAAATTGGTATGTCCCAAAGCTTTTGCCTTGGTTTTCTCAATCACTGCATCAGTTCATTGAACACAATGTCCTGTTTCCTTTATTACCTATCCCCCTTTCCTGTTTTGCAATCACTACTTACTTTGGCCTGCTGACATCTTTCTATTTTATTTTCATTTTTATTATATAATTATGGTCAACTTAGGAGAATAACCAATTTCTTGAGTCATTTAAATTGTTATTTATTTCTTTAACTGCTTTGTAATTGAATCATTGTAGGGATTTTGAATGCATAAATATTCTGATATTTTATACACTTTATAATTATTTGGGATGGAATTTGCTTTTCCATTTTAAGCTCCGTGATATTTCATTACATAAAAATGTAGAGCTTTTAAGAGTTTATTGTGTAGCCTCCTTGATGATTCTAATAATTTTACTAGTTATTGTCTCTGCTGATTTCATAGGATTTTCATGTCATTCAAAATTAAGGATATCTCAAATTTTGCTATCTTTATGTTTTAATTTTTCTTATCTTAATGTTCTTTATAATTTTTGGCAATGTTCCAATAAAGAAAAAGTGGATTTGTCATGTTCACTGTTTTATTAAGCTTTGTGGTAAAGATATTTGTCTGTTTGCGTTCAATTTTTGATACATTAAGGTGAATTATTATGATATAAAAAGTTGGTCTTTACATAGCATTTTCAGCTTAATCATTCATTTTATTGTTTGAAAGGATTGTTGAGCATGACATGAGATGAATTATTGCATAATAAATAAGATATAGCCTCTATAAGAGTAATTGGTCCTGGCATAATGCAGATACATACAGAAGATTATAACACTGATGAGTAGAAATTTGAAGAAAACAGTTTTGAAATCCTAACTTACCAAACCGTGGAAACTGGGAAACCATTGTCATATGTGCACAATATATTTTCTGGTTAAAAAGATCAATATCTTTAAATAAAATTTGTTGTATGAAAAATGTTTGATTACTATAAACAGAAAAGAGTACCATAAGAGAAGACTCATTTATAACCTTGCATTAAAAGGACTTTAAAAAGTCTTTGCCATCTAATTTATTATTAGTTCTTGGACTTCCTCTATGAAAAAAAAAAAACTGACAGAAGAAATGGATTCAATGGCTCATTTTTATTCAGAAAATATAGTTTAATCTAAAAAGTGACCCTTTAGATTTCATTGTATGTGGTATAATCATTTTATATTTAATAATCATATGATAGAGAATCAATACTTGCATCAAATTACTATATGCATATATAGGGCTCCATAGAAAGAGACTGAAACATGTGTTTACCTTATTCAGCTTCTAGAATTCTTGTCTTTCTGAAATAAATTCAGTACCACAAAATGAGACCAAGTTTGATGGGAAATGACTAATATTTTATTAGAAATAGAAAACTCTTATCTATATGGGAGAGAGTTAAATGCTTTTCATTATTGTTTACAGATGCAGAGGAGTGCCTGCAGTGCCCTGAAGATCAATATCCCAATAAGAAGAGAGATCGCTGCCTTCCTAGGACTGTGACCTTCCTGGCTTATGAGGAACCTCTGGGAATGACTCTGGCCTGTGCAGCCATCTGCTTCTCTCTCCTCACTGTGCTGGTCCTGGGGGTCTTTCTGAAGCACAGGGACACCCCCATAGTCAAAGCAAATAACCGCAGTCTCAGCTACACTCTGCTGGTCTCCCTCAGCCTCTGCTTCCTCTGCTCCTTGCTCTTCATTGGCCATCCTACCACAGCCACCTGCCTGCTGCGCCAAACCACATTTGCAGTTGTCTTCACAGTGGCCGTTTCCTGCATTTTGGCTAAAACAATCACTGTGGTTCTGGCCTTCAGGGCCACCCAACCAGGGAGCAGGCTCCACAGGTGGCTGGGATCCACAGCTTCTTACTCTCTCATTTTTACCTGCACCATCATCCAAATGGGTCTCTGTGGCATCTGGCTTGGGACATACCCCCCCTTCCTGGAGATGGACATCCACTCTGAGCCTGGCTTCATTATCATCCAGTGCAATGAGGGCTCCCTCCTCATCTTCTACTGTGTCCTGGGCTACATGGCCTTGCTGGCCTTGGCAAGCTTCACTGTGGCTTTCCTGGCCAGGAACCTGCCAGACACTTTCAATGAAGCCAAGTTCCTGACCTTCAGCATGCTTGTGTTCTGCAGCGTCTGGATCTCCTTCCTGCCCTCCTACCAGAGCTCCAAGGGCAAGGCCATTGTGGCTTTGGAAATCTTTGCCATCTTGACCTCCAGTGCCGGGATTCTCACTTGCATCTTTGCTCCCAAGTGCTATGTGATTCTTCTGAGGTCAGAGAGAAATACTCTGGAGATCCTGAAAAGGAAAAGTACTTCTTGAGAAGCCCAGGATGTCCCAGTTCTTCCTCACCACTCACAGTGATGTAGTTCTTTAGCCGCTGCAGTCTGAATAAAATATTTTAACTGTATCTCACTTCTCTGCCTTTTATTTATTGTTAACACGTCTTTCATTGTCAATTGAATCTAATGGCATTTTGAAAGCAGTCATGTTGCATGATTTCTGAGAAGTAGAATTAATCAGTTGCTGTTTTGAAATATTTTTCATATAGCAGATACTTAGTAGATGATTAATGATGTAAAATTGTACTGGTTTAAAACAAATCGCTAGTTGTAACCTTTGAACAATCCATCAAAATCTCTGAGTTATTGATTTCTTATTCACCAAATTGGAACCTTAACATTTCCTCAATTTATGAATCTTTTATGTCCATTTATCAAATGTTATAGTATATATGAACATACCTATGAAAGATTTCCTGGAGTATGTATAAGACCCAGTGATTTTGCTGAGTAAGATGATTTGTCACCGATGAATATGTATAAGAAGTTACTATGCCTTTCCTTCCTTTATATCAGTTATGTAAATGTGAAGTCATGGTCAGTTGTAGTAGTGATAAAATCTTATTGTTCCCTGCTAATATTTTTGGGAGTGATGCTATGTAAACATCAGGAATTGATTTTTATAAGACATAATAAAAATGAGAATGTAGTCACATTTCAGAAGCTGTTCTCTATTTTGCCTCTCAGGAACCTCTTTCCTTTATAATATTTTTGAGATTATATTATTTATTTATTCAATCACCCATTGATCCTTCTTAGGCAACATTCTACATCTGTTTGGTTTGTGTCACAATTATAAATATTTTCTGGGCTCAAAATAATTTGAGGATATACATTAATGAAATTCTGAGCATTTTTTAAAAAAATAAACTGGATTAGTACTTTTTTAAAAATATTCACTAATATATCTACTAAAAATAAGGACAAAAACAACAGTCCATATCTCTGTCCTTTTTTGGAGGACATTCAGACCTGAAACAAGAAGTGAAAGACCAAGGTGATAGGATATAATAAGAGTGATTTTCCAAAGACAGCTTACTTTCAGAAAAATCAAAGTCAGAAAAGTAAAAAATTCAAAATACAAGAAAGATGAAAAAACAAGAATTGGCCCATCACACTAAGTGTATGTAAAACTAATCTGACTAATCCAGCAATTCACACATTCTCAAAGCTTTTGTCTTCCTTCTGCTTTATTCTTGCATTCACAAGGATTCCAAAGTCTACAATCCTTTGGCTTCTACAAATTTAAAAACTGTAGCAGTCACTTCTTTGCAATCTTTTTGGAAGGAGATGTTGAGGGGAGGGGTATCCTTACTTCCATGTTTAGCATTGACCATGCCATATCACATGGTTAATCTTGTTTCTCTTCTAAATAATCAGTTTAAAAACAAATTGAAAAAAATGAATCATTTCAGAAATGTAGCAGGAGATACATTAACCCACACAAATTATATAGTGGCCAAGTTCAAGAACCATCAGACAAAGGAAAAAATATTGGAAGATGCTAGAAAAAATCAATTCAGATATGGAGGAGCCACAATAAGGATAACCCAGGATCTAGCAGCATCCACATTAAAAGAACTAATGGCCGTGAACATGATATTCCAAAAAGGCTAAGGAACTTGGTATGCAGCCAAGAATAACTTACCCAGCAAGAATAAGCATCGTTTTCCAGGGAAGAAGATGGATATTTAACAACATAAATGAATTCCATCTATTTTTGATGAAAAAACCAGACATACATAAAAAGTTTGATCTTCAAATACAGAACTCAAGAGACTTCTAAAAAGGTAAAAAGAAATCTTGAGAACTATACTTCTGCAAAAAAAAAAAATATGTAAAGAACATATGAACAATTTGTCTTAGAAACTAGAGGTGGAAAGGAAATTATATCATAAAAAAGTGTAAAGTGGTGGTACTACATCTCATGAAGAGGCAAAAATAACCTATTATATCTGAGAGAAAGAAAGGAGGGAGATGAACATAGTGTGTATCAATAGACATATTCGATTTATGGTGAAACTTCTTCCACTTCATTGAAAAGTGAAAGGGAAGGAGTAAGCTAAGGGGAAGGGAATACAGAAATTTCGAGGAAAAGGGGTAAAATAAGGGGAGGATCTTTAAGGTGGGGAAGGGATCCTAAAAAGGGAGGGCTATGAAAAGCAAGTGGTGTTCACAAGTTTAATACTGGGCAGGGGGGTAAGATGGAAGGAAAGGGGAAAAGCATAAGCAAGGGTTAATAGGATGGCAAGCAATATAGAATTAGTCATTCTAACCATAAATGTGAATGGGGCAAACTGCCTCATAAAGAGGAAGCAGTTAGCAGACTGGATTAAAAGTCAGAATCCTACTATATGTTGTTTACAGGAAACACACCTGAAACAGGGTGATACATTCAAACTAAAAGTAAAAGGGTGGAGCAGAATCTATTATGCTTCAGGCAAAACCAAAAAAAGCAGGAGTAGCCATCCTCATCTCAGATCAAGCAAAAACAAAAATTGATCTAATTAAAAGAGATAAAGAAGGGCATTATATCCTGCTAAAGGGTAGCATCAATAATGAAGCAGTATCAATATTAAACATATATGCACCAAGTGGTGCAGCATCTAAATTCTTAAAAGAGAAATTAAGACAGCTGCAAGAGGAAATAGATAGCAAAACCATAATAGTGGGAGATCTCAACCTTGCACTCTCAGAATTAGATAAATCAAACCACAAAATAAATAAGAAAGAAGTCAAAGAGGTAAATAGAATACTAGAAAAGTTTGATATGATAGATCTCTGGCGAAAGCTAAATGGAGCCAGAAAGGAGTATACTTTCTTCTCAGCAGTTCATGGAACCTATACAAAAATTGATCATATACTAGGGCATAAAAACCTCAAAATCAAATGCAGTAAGGCAGAAATATTAAATGCATCCTTTTCAGACCATAATGCAATCAAAATTACATTTAATAAAAAGCCAGGGGAAATAGACCAAAAATAATTGGAAACTAAATAATCTTATACTAAAGAATGATTGGGTAAAACAGCAAATCATAGACATAATTAATAACTTCACCCAAGAAAATGACAATAATGAGACATCATACCAAAATGTGTGGGATACAGCCAAAGCAGTAATAAGGGGAAGTTTTATATCTCTACAGGCCTACTTGCATAAAATAGAGAAAGAGAGGGCCAACGAATTGGGCTTACAACTAAAATTGCTAGAAAAGGAACAAATTAAAAAACCCCCAGAGAAACACAAAACTTGAAATTCAAAAAATAAAAGGTGAGATTAATAAAACTGAAAGTAAAAAAACTATTGAATTAATTAATAAAACTAAGAGTTGGTTCTATGAAAAAAACCAACAAAATAAACAAACCCTTAGTAAACCTGATTAAAAAAAGGAAAGAGAAAAAGCAAATTGTTAGTCTTGAAAATGAAAAGGGTGAACTCACCACTAATGAAGATGAAATTAGAACAATAGTTAGGAGCTACTTTGCTCAACTTTATGCCGATAAATTTGATAACTTAAATGAAATGGAAGAATACCTTCAAAAATATAGCTTGCCCAGATTAACAGAGGAAGAAGTAAGTAGTCTAAATAGTCCCATCTCAGAAAAAGAAATAGACCAAGCTATTAACCAACTTTCTAAGAAAAAGTCCCCAGGACCAGATGGATTTACATGGGAATTCTACCAAACATTTAAAGAACAACTAACTCCAATGCTATGTAAACTACTTGAAAAAATAGGGATTGAAGGAGTCCTACCAAATTCCTTCTGTGACACAGATATGGTACTGATACCTAAACCAGGTAGATCGAAAACTGAGAAAAACTATAGACCAATTTCCTTAATGAATATTGATGCTAAAATCTTAAATAAGATATTAGCAAATAGACTTCAGAAAATCATCCCCAGGATAATACACTATGACCAAGTGGGATTTATACCAGGAATGCAGGGCTGGTTTAATATTAGGAAAACTATTAGTATAATTGACCATATTAATAATCAAATTAATAAAAACCATATGATCATCTCAATAGATGCAGAAAAAGCATTTGATAAAATCCAACATCCATTCCTACTAAAAACGCTTGAGAGTATAGGAATAAATGGACTATTCCTTAAAATAATAAGGAGCATATATTTAAAACCTTCAGTAAACATCATATGTAATGGCGATAAACTAGACCCTTTCCCTATAAGATCAGGAGTGAAACAAGGTTGCCCGCTATCACCATTACTTTTCAATATAGTACTAGAAACTCTAGCCTTGGCAATGAGCCAAGAAAGAGATTCAAGGAATTAGAGTAGGAAATGAAGAAATCAAATTATCACTTTTCGCAGATGACATGATGGTATACATAGAGAACCCCAAAGACTCTGCTAAAAAGCTATTAGAAATAATTCAGAATTTTAGCACAGTTGCAGGATACAAAATAAATCCACATAAATCCTCAGCATTTTTACACATTACCAACACAATCCAACAGCAAGAGATGCAAAGAGAAATTCCATTCAAAATAACGGTCAATAGTATAAAATATTTGGGAATATATCTACCAAAGGAGAGTCAGGAATTATATGAGCAAAATTACAAAACACTTGCCACAAAAATAAAGTCAGATTTAAATAATTGGAAAGACATTCAGTGCTCTTGGATAGGCCGAGCAAATATAATTAAGATGACAATACTCCCTAAACTAATCTATTTATTTAGTGCTATACCAATCAGACTTCCAAGAAACCATTTTAATAACAACAGAATTCATATGGAACAAAAGGTCGAGAATTTCAAGGGAAGTAATGAAAAAAAAAAAAAAAATAAGTGAAGGTGGTCTAGCTATACCTGATCTAGAACTGTATTATAAAGCAACAGTCACCAAAACCATTTGGTATTGGTTAAGAAATAGACTAATTGATCAGTGGCATAGGTTAGGTTGACAGGGCAAGATAGTGAATAAAAATAGCAATCTAATCTTTGACAAACCCAAAGATCCCAAATTTTGGGATAAGAATTCATTATTTATTTGACAAAAACTGCTGGGAAAACTGGAAATTAGTATGGCAGAAACCAGGCATGGACCCACATTTAATACCACATACTAAGATTAGATCAAAATGGGTCCAAGATTTAGGCATAAAGAACGAAATCATAAATAAATTGGAGGAACATGGGATGGTTTACCTCTCAGACTTGTGGAGGAGGAAGGAGTTTGTGTCCAAGAGAGAACTAGAGACCATTATTGATCACAAAATAGAAAATTTTGATTACACCAAATTAAAAAGTTTCTGCACAAACAAAACTAATGCAAATAAGATTAGAAGGGAAGTAACAAATTGGGAAAACATTTTTACAGTTAAAGGTTCTGATAAAGGCCTCATCTCCAAAATATACAGAGAATTGACTTTAATTTATAAGAAATCAAGCCATTTTCCAATTGATAAATGGTCAAAGGATATGAACAGACAATTTTCAGATGATGAAATTAAAACTATTTCCACTCATATGAAAGAGTGTTCCAAATCACTATTGATCAGAGAAATGCAAATTAAGACAACTCTGAGGTATCATTACACACCTGTCAGATTGGCTAAGATGACAGGAACAAATAATGATGAATGTTGGAGGGGCTATGGGAAAACTGGGACACTGATGCATTGTTGGTGGAGTTGTGAAAGAATCCAACCATTCTGGAGAGCAATCTGGAATTATGCCCAAAAAGTTATCAAAATGTACATACCCTTTGACCCAGCCATACTACTACTGGGCTTATATCCCAAGGAAATACTAAATAAGGGAAAGAGACCTGTATGTGCCAAAATGTTTGTGGCAGCCCTTTTCATAGTGGCTAGAAGCTGGAAGATGAATGGAGGTCCATCAATTAGAGAATGGTTGGGTAAATTATGGTATATGAAGGTTATGGAATATTATTGCTCTGTAAGAAATGACCAGCAGGAGAAATACAGAGAGGCTTGGAGAGATTTACATCAACTGATGCTAAGTGAAACGAGCAGAACCAGAAGATCATTATACACTTCAACAATGATACTGTACAAGGATGTATTCTGACGGAAGTGGATATCTTCAACATAGAGAAGAGCTAATCCAATTCCAATTGATTAATGATGGACAGAATCAGCTACATCCAGAAAAGGAACACTGGAAAATAAGTGTAAACTGTTACTTTTACCTCCTGAATCCAATTCTTCCTGTGCAACAAGAAATTCGGTTCTACACACATATATTGTATCTAGAATATATTGTAATATATTTAACATATATAAGACTGCCTGCCATCTGGGGGAGGGGGTTGGGGGAGGAAGGGAAAAAATCTGAACAGAAGTAAGTGCCAGGGATAATGTTGTAAAAAATTACCCATGCATATGTACTGTCAAAAAAAATTATAATTAGAAAATAAAATAAAAATTAAATTAAAAAAAAAAAAGATAATTATAGGCAAGAATTGCAGGGCACAGGGAGAAGGGCCAGAGGAACTTGGCCACAGGAAGAGGAAGAGAGAAGTTGGTGACTCTGGACTCCAGAATCAAAGATTCTGCTTGTCTGCCTCCTTTACTTCTCCCCTTAAAGACCAAGGACTTTAATTTATCCTGACTCTGGCTGACCCCAAGGACCTCTAGGAAGCTAGCCTGTACTCTACACTGATCATCTGCTTTTAAAAAGTCAAGTAAATGAGTTTGCTTCAGATATAAATTTAACATACTGATAAATAATAATATTATTTAAGTGTCATGTGTAACGTGAGGAAGAATATTTGTAATGTGTGGGAATGCCTTTGAGTAAGGGACACAGTTAAAAGAGAGGGAAAGTACCAAGAAAAATTGAGGTTTATTGTCCCACAACATTCCTTTGCATGAAGGGTTAAACAATGCAACAAATCTTGTCCAATTCCAAAAGTTAGCAATAAATCATAGGCACTTTTCCAGCCCAGGTGGGCAGAAAGAAACCGGAAAAGTGGATTTATGCTCAAAATAAACAGAAAGGTCTATGCCTACTAGAATTGGACTGCACCAGTCCACTGAGCATACCACTTAGAACATTCAGTAGAGTAAATGATAAAAAACCAAGGTTGTATCCTAGAAAAAAGAGAGATTTCCAGGCCCACAGGAAATAGTAAGTTTTGGCAATTAAGATGGAATATATACCAACTGATAACTCTGGTGCTTACTACACTGTTTTCCACCATAAGATTTTCTTTCTGGATAGATTATTTGACAGATATTTCTTCTAGAAGAAGCAGTGGTCTTAGGCTCATACTAGGGAACAAAGAAAAGACTGGCAAAACCCCAATAACTCCATGGTCTCCCCATAGTGGCTTTTCTTCAATATATTGTGATCACAAGTATCAAATCCCTATCCCAGAAGACTCTTGTCTTTGTCTTCCAAGCAAGTGGGAAGCACCTCCTCCTGCACTTTTTCTGAAATTTCTCCCAATACACAAAGTCCAACATTTAGTGTCTTGTCCTAACTTCCTGCTGAAGCCAGCCCTGGAGAGAGATGGAATAGATGAAACACAAGGGTGTAGAATAGTACATCATTTTGGTGGGGAATCCCTGACCCCAACTCACCCAAGTCAGGGAAGCACAAAGTTCCTAAGGCCAAAGAACTTTTCCTTGTGGCCCCTGGAGGTTGAACCAAAGATATAGAAAATGAATCATTATTTATCTCATAGAGCACTTAACTTGGTAGGGGTAATACTTAATTCCCAATTTGGCAGAAGATTTCAGTATGAGGAGGTCTCTATCTCTCATCTCTTGCTGAATCTGAGATAGAGTGCTTCCTCTCTTAGACCAAACTCTAAACCACATTTCTTAGTGTCAGGAAAACATCATTCTTCCTGAAATTATGAGAAGAGTGGAATTCTTGTCAGAAAAGATGGGCAAATGAATTGTTATTTCAGCTGAGTTACAGATGAGATGAGTTAGAGAAGACATGTAATTATGTTCAAATATTGAACCAATAGAATCATGCAGGGCATAGTAAGCATAATTTACTGGAATCAACATGAAAAAAATGAGAGTAATATGTT
This sequence comes from Sminthopsis crassicaudata, assembly GCF_048593235.1. Lineage (NCBI taxonomy): Eukaryota > Metazoa > Chordata > Mammalia > Dasyuromorphia > Dasyuridae > Sminthopsis > Sminthopsis crassicaudata. The sequence goes on from NC_133622.1 coordinate 246,680,461, forward strand.
AATGTTCTATAGGCAGTGACTTAATTAAATAGTTAAAATAAAAGGTTCTAATCCATAGCACTGTGTTAAAAAAAGAAATCGTCTTTTTTGATGAAAGAGTTCTCTCTCATTGGACAATTTCAAGAAAAAACTAAATAATTGTTGATGGAAACATTGGACAAAAGATTCTTGGTTAGCAACAACTTCAGAATTTTTTCTCATTGTTCCATTCCATGATAACCTAATTTTATGACCTAAAACTCTAAATTGCAATTAGCAAGTATTTATTCATTACTTGTTCTGTGAAAGTCCCTGAGTATTATTTGATATACAAATGTGTACTAGGACAAATTCCTAATCTAAAGGAACTCAAATTACCTTTTAGCATTTTTTTTTTTCATTTAAATCAGGTATGTCCTGTAGATCTTTCCTGAATGATAAGGTCCAGTATACATATGCCTTTCAGATAGCTAGCAAGGGATCCACTCTTCACCTGACATCCATCCATTTGATTCTACCTTTTGACTGGAATTGAATAGAGTGTTTCTTTAAGATGAAAAAAGAAGGAAAATTTTCTTCAGTGATCTGAAAGAGGATCTGCTCAAGAATATTCAACATGTGACTTTCAAGGAATTAATTATAACAAAACATGGAATACTTTTGAGACAGTAACAGCAAGACAATGTGATGATCAACTATGAAAGACTTGATTCTCCTCAGTGGTTCAGTGATCTAAACCAATCCCAAAAGACTTTGAACAGAAAATGTCATCTGCATCTAGGAAAAAGAACTATGGAGGTTAAATGTAAATCACATTTGCTGTGTTCAATCATTATTTCTGTGTTTTTTTCTTCCCTGGTATTTTTCCCTTTTGTTCTGCTTTTTCTCTCCCAATATGATTCATAAAGAAATGTGCAATAAAAATTAAATTTCATTTAAAAATCTAGTGCCCCCAAACTTTAGAATGAATGAAGCTTTTGATTTCTCTTCTGTTATCACGGTGCCATCATCAAATATGATTTTCATCTGTGGAGACACAGACTCCATTACTTTTCTACTGCACTGACTGATTTTGAAATTTATGGTATTATTCATCTCTTCCTGGCATTTTCCACATTTCCTATTGAAATTTTTGGCCATTTCGGTGGTACAACACTATTTTCTCATACGCAAATGGAGATTGAAGGTTTTACAGATTTGATAAAAAGCTTCAATCCCGAAATAAATCCTAAAGATATTTTCCTAAAGATTTTCTAGAGTCAGTCTATGCTTGCAGATGTTCAAAAAAAGGACTTGCCAAAATGGTATATTTTATGTGTTCAGGAGAACTTTCCTTAACCAATGCATCTTTCCTTAACCAATGTAAATCATAATCATAACCAACTGAGTTCTAATGTTGACAATGCAAAATACTTCGTGGCCCATGCTCTCCCTCACATACATCAATCTGAGCAAAAGAGACATAATGCCTTAAAAGAAATACAGATCTTTCTTGGAAGGTAACATTTCTCTTCTACTCTTGGCCTTAGTACAATGTACTTACAATATTCACCAGTTAGTTATCTGTTCTATGGATGATGTAGAAATAGCATGACTTAAATACTGTGTCTATTGCTTTAGTTGTCCCCTTTTGTCATTTTATGATTGAATTCTGGAAGAAAACAATGAAATTACCTCACATAATAGGCTGTTATTTCTGCCAGAGCAACTTAATGAACATGATTTTCTTCCTCTTTCACCTCCTTCTGATTATGAGTCTAGGTAATATCTGGGCTACTTTTCTGGAGGGCCTCCAAAGGGCCTTGGTCTCAGCAGGATAAGCACAAAATGGGCAAGAATAAAATTCAAAGGCTTTATTATCTCTTACACAGTCTGTCTGTTATAGTCTGACCCAGTCTCTTCAGCATTCTGCCAGTCTGCCAGTCTCAACCAGTCTCCCTCCCATTCTGACTTTGTCCCCAGTGTAAATACCCTATTATAATTACATCATTACAATATACTGAATATGTGTGAAATAGAAAACCATTATTTCCTCAGTTCCACTGACTTAACTCCTTATTTCAAATATACTTCTCCAGAGTTGCAGTTCTCTAAAAGTCTACATCAGAAAAGAGTTACAACAACCCCATTCCAATTTAGCTCCTTTCCATTGGCCTAATTCAAGACTTTGCAAAGTTCAAAGTCCCTTGTGGAATTTGGAAGGATGATCGTTGCTTACAGGAGTGGTATTTCCAAGGGCAGTTTTTTCCAGGACAAATAAAATATATGAAAAGTTAAAAATTCAAATGCAGGAAAGAGATAAAGTCATTAGAGAAAATGTATCTGAGGCTAATCTCACGAATCCAACACTCTAAACATTCTCACACATACTGGCTTTCCCTGTTCCAACAATATACTCACAAGCATGCCGAAAGGCTACGCTCCTTTTGTCGTCTCTAGATTTGGCAAGTGTAGAGCTGAGTTCTTTGCAATTTATTTGGCAAGGGCTGTGGGGGAGGTGAGGGGATCTCCTTTCTTCCAGGAGTTGTGGAGACCATGCCATGCTACATGAATGATTAATCTCCATGTTTCTCTCAAACTAAATTGTCATAGTGCAGGTCAGATAATTCACAAGGTCTCCAATTCTGCTACAAATGGAAGAGCCTTTCTTTCATCTTTCAGCCCATACAATTGCCCAACCCTGTTTCATTGAGTAGGACCAATGAATGAAGGTTATCTTGAGCATCAATGACAAGAAAAGATACATCTATCACTTTTGGCATGATTTGATTTCATATCTAGAAAACTCTAGAGAGTCAAACGAAAATAAAATGGAAATAACAAGAGTCCTTTCCCCAATGTCTCCATCAAGAAATTCCTAAATCTCTGCTTGAAACATTTTGAGGAAAAACTCAGTTGCCCCTAAAAGTTCATTCCTCTTTTAGACAACTTGACCAAAGGGGAGAACAAATTTTTCTTATTTTGTAACTAAATCAAACTCTGTAGAATATTGACTTGTTACTCCCATTACTTTCCTATTGTTTCAAGTGGAACATTTTAGTTTCTCTGGCAAGAATCTGTTACTTTAAAAGTAGCATAGTTGCATGGTCTCTCTCATTCATATTACTCTTTTTTAGCTCAAATATCAGTCATTCTTTTGCACAGACTTTCTATACCCTTCATTACCATCCACTTGTGATTCCAAGCATAATTTTGTTTTCTTGATAATAAGTAAGCCTGAGATTGTGCCTAGGAGAAGAAGTTTTCTATTATTTTCAATTTTCTTGCTTCTCCCCCCCTTTGTACTGTATTCATTACTCATGCAAAGGCACTTCCATATATTCCAAATATTCTTCCTTACATTACACATGGCCTCAGACATTTTCTAGTTGTATGACCCTAGACAAATCATTTAGCCACAATTGCCTCTCAAAAATAAAAAATAAAAACAAAGTCACAGAGAGAGAGAAAAGAAACAAACCACCAACAAAATATCAACCAAAAAATCCCCACAACCCAAGATCTACTTGTAAATGTAACTAGTTGAGTGGATCTTGTGTTATGAAACTTGTTAAAAGTTTATTCAATGACTTTGTCCATGATATTGTTGCTCATGTGGTACTTATGTTATACAGTTGTGTCTCATTCTGTGAATCAGACCACAGTTCACCAACTCCTTCTCTCAACCATTATCTCTCAAAGATTGCTCAAATTCTAACTTATCTCCATGATTCTGTCCATCCATCTTATTCTCTCCTATCTAATTTTCTTTTTGCCTACAATATCAGCATCTTTTCCAGTGAGTTCCATCTTTCCATTGTGTACACTGATTTTTAAAGATTCTGCTTCAATGTTTGATCTTCTAGTGAATAACCTCAATTGATTTCTAGAACAATTGAAATATTTGCCATTTACAATCCCAGGGACTAGAAAAAGTCTTTTGCTGACCCTTAATTCCAAAGTATGAATTCTGAAAGACTCAAGAATTCTTTACTTTAACCTCTCAAAAGCTGAGATTTACCAAGTTCAACTGAATTTGCGTCTCCCTTTCCCTATAACATTGTTTTGCATTTTTATTTTTAACAAATGTCAAATGATTTCAATGGCTACAGTTGATAATATGGTTTGAGGTTTGGTGTTTTTTTTCAAGAGGAGATCACAGAATTTCATCAATCAATTTTCCTTTTAAGTATCTAAGCCCAAAGATACATTAAAAAATCTCAGAAAACAAAAGATAGTTTGAAATCATGGATGATTCAATGAATAAATAATATGATCACCAAAATATTCTAAATGAAGTAGGTCCTTGAACAAAGAAAAGAATATTATTACTCCTGCATTATTTTTGTCTCATTTTTATTGTTCCATGACAACCAACTACTTATATGCCCAAGGTATTGTAACAAGATATATTTGATGGAAATAATAAGCCTTTGGAACAGATTTCTTGATCCAATGATCACTCTACAATTACATAATTGATGGAAAAGTGAGAGGCTAAATATCTTCAAGTACATATTCACTGGTTAGAAACCATTCTACTCAGAAAATTAGCATTCTCCCATAAATCTTCTCTCAGAGGTATGTTCAATTCACTCAAAAAAGAATTGTTAACAAGACAACTCACACAAACAAGGGGAAAATTAAAATTCTAATTTTCCAAGTAATAAAACAATAATTCATAATGCTGCATGGAATTATTAAAGATTAGAATTGGAAACCAGACTGTCATTTATTTAAATTCACCAATTATTTTCCACCAATATTTTTAAAATGTAATTCACATATTGTCTGCTATATGGAAAATAATTCAAAACAGCAACTGATCCTATTCAGCCTCTATTCTTAAATCAGGCAATAAGACGTTTTCAAAATGCTACAACATTCATATAAAATAAAGATGAATATTAGAGAAAACAGAGGCAAATGAATCAGATACATTTATCATATTTCATTATGACTATCAGATGAAAGGAGTTCCTTGACTATGACTGGTGAGCTTGAGAACATCTGGCTTCTCAGGGAGTAGCTTTCTTTTTAAGTATCCCCAGAGTATTTTGCTCTGATCTTAGAAGGATCACAAAGCACTTGGGAGCAAAAATGCAAGTAAGAATCCCAGCACTGGAGGTCAAGATGGCAAAGATTTCCAAGGCCACAATGGCCTTGCCCTTGGAGCTCTGGTAGGAGGGCAGGAAGGAGATCCAAACACTGCAGAACACAAGCATGCTGAAGGTCAGGAACTTGGCTTCGTTGAAAGTGTCTGGCAGGTTCCTGGCCAGGAAAGCCACAGTGAAGCTGGCCAAAGCCAGCAAGGCCATGTAACCCAGGACACAGTAGAAGATGAGGAGGGAGCCCTCATTGCATTGGATGATAATGGAGCCAGGCTCAGAGTGGATGTCCATCTCTAGAAAGGGGGGATATGTCCCAAGCCAGATGCCACAGAGACACATTTGAATGAGGGTGCAGGTGAAAATGAGAGAGTAAGATGCTTTGGATCCCAGCCACCTGCGGAGCCTGCTCCCTGGTTTGGTGGCCCTGAAGGCCAGAACCACAGTGATGGTTTTAGCCAAAATGGAGGATACGGCCACTGTGAAGACAACTGCAAATGTGGTTTGGCGCAGCAGGCAGGTGGATGTGGTAGGATGGCCAATGAAGAGCAAGGAGCAGAGGAAGCAGAGACTGAGGGAGACCAGCAGAGTGTAGCTGAGACTGCGGTTATTAGCTTTGACTATGGGGGTGTCCCTGTGCTTCACAAATATCCCCAGGACCAGCAGAGTGAAGAGGGAGAAGCAGATGGCTGTACTGGCCAGAGTCATTCCCAGAGGTTCCTCATAGGCCAGGAAGGTCACAATCCTGGGAAGGCAGTGATCTCTCTTCTTATTGGGATATTGATCTTCAGGGCACTGCAGGCACTCCTCTGCATCTGTAAACAATAAAATCATGCTATATCCCAGCTAGATTAGTTTTTTGTCACCCACAAAGCACAGTTTTATTATTTTCACATCAAGTTCAGTCTCATTTTGGACTTCATGTAAGTCAGAAGGACAAGAATTTTAAAGGCTGAATAAGATAAAGACACGTCAGTAGTGTCATTTCCCCACAGATGGATTAAATAATGTACTGAATGTATTTGTTCCCTAACTAAACAAAAAATTAAACTCTCTGAAATACATTTCCACAAGAAATCACTTACAATGAGTCCTAAAAGGTCACTTTATATTTAATCCAATATTTTCAGAACAGAAATAAGACATTGTCAAATCAATAATTCTGTCAATTTCATCATGGGGGAAAGTCAAGAATTAATTTTAAAAATTAGACTAAAAAGTATTTTTGATGTGTTTTTCTGAAAGTAAGGTCATAAGTATAAATCCTCTGGGTTCATATGGAACATGATACTGATCATGCAAAAAAAAATTTCTTCAAATAAAGTACTTTCCATAGCAATTTTGAAATTTATAAAGCAGAAAATATATTGTGTATTTATGACAATGTTTCCCTAGGTTACCGACTATAGGAAATGAGGATTTCAAACTTGGCTCCTTCAGGTTTCCCCTTTGTTAGTGTTATACTCTTATTGGCTGTATGAACATTATTGCTCTAGCATCTAATAATATAACTCTCAGAGGATCTATTTCGTCTATAATGTACATGTGTATATTTCTTTCATTTGTTTGCTTCATTGTTAATGAACAGTACTATCATTTACTTTAAGATTTATTTACACTTATGATATGGGGCCAAAGAGTGAAAGTCAAAGAGACACCTGTGAATAATTATGGAAAACATTGATTCTCAGAGTTATTTGATAAAAAGCATTTAATCAAATGGTAAATTGGCTTGGAGATAAGTCATTTTTCAATAAGAGGGAAGTGTTAAATTTAGTATTTGCTGTGAAAATATTAAAGGAAAAATACCTTTGTTAAGACAGTTTAGGGGCAGAGCCAAAATGGCAGAGGAGACACCAGCTTCATTCTAAGCTTCTCCTTTACCCTCATTATTAATTACCAAATTCAGCCTCAGAAATAGTCCTTAACTGGTAAAATCCATAAATACTGGGAGTACATCAAATTACCAGCTGAAGATAATCTGGAAGATCTCTGGAAAAGGTTTGTCTTGATCAGCTGGAGCAGGCCAGCACAGGCAGGAAGGCACAACACAGAGGCTAGTACACTGAGCATATCAGGGTGGGGGCAGTCTCCCTATGGGTGGAGATTTTTCAGGGAGGACTCTACCACAGGTTGGCTGTTCTTCTTTGGTTGTAAAGCAGTAGATTAGCAGAGAAGTTACAAAAAGGCCAAAGATAGAGTGTACTCCAAAAAACTCCAGAATCTAACAGGATCTGGCTACATTCACCCAGCACAGGAAGTGACTCAGCACAGACCAAAGCACAGCTGTGCTGCCACATCCCACAACTCATAGCTTTTGCGTGGGGCAGCCAAAAATCTGAACAGCAGGGGGGCTCTGCCCGGGGCAATATAACTTCTACCATATGTCCATGCTTCCCAAGGCATAAACACTTCTGGTGCAAAGATATTCCCAGGGCACTTCCACAGCTCCACTGCTTTTAGCAGCCCATTTGCAAGATAGCTACTATCCTTGCACTGCAGAGGAAGCTGGTAACCCCCTTCCCATAAAGGCATACTCTAAATTCTTTTAAAAATGATTTAAAAGGCCAAGCATACACTAACCATCCATAGCTTCTATACAGAAAGAGAACAGGTTTTCAATAACAAGGAGATTAATAGCAGATAGTCTCCAAACAAAACCCCAAAGGGGGATGTAACCTGGTCTATGTCACACAAAGCTCTCCTAGAAGAAATTATACCTAGAAGAAAAATGGGAACAGGAAAGGGAAGCTATGCAAAAGAGTAAAGAAAAGGCATATAACTCACTTAAATAAAAACTTGATAAAGTGGAAAAAGAAAACAACTTCCTGAAATATGAATTGAAAAAGGTAAAGTACTCGCAGGGAAACAGAATTTGTGAATTGGAAAAGGTAAAGAAATACCAGTAAAGTAGGATTTGTGAATTGGAAAAGATAAAGAACTCCCAGGAAAATAAGATTTGTGAATTAGAAAAAGAAAATAACTTGGTAAAAAAAATATATATAGTGAAATGGAAAAAAATTTCATAGAGCAAAACAACTCATTTAAAAACTCAATTGGATATATACAAAAGAAGTAAAAAATAAAAGCTAATGAAGAAAATAACTCATTAAAAATCATAACTGAACAAATAGAAATGAATGATTCATTGAGACGGCAAGAATCAGTCAAACAAAACCAAAAAAATGAAAAAAATAGAAAAACTGTTAATTATTTACTTGGAAAAACAACAGACCTGGAAAATAGACCTAGGAGAGATAACATGAAGATTATTGGACTTCCTGAAAATTATGATGGAAAAAAGAGCCTACATACTATTTTATAGGAAATCATCAAAGAGAAATGCACAGATTTTAGTAGAATCAGAAGGTAAACTAGGCATTGAAAGAATTAATTGAACACCTTCTGAAAAAAATCCTAAAACAAAAACTCCAAGGAATATTGTGGCTACATTTCAGAAGTATCAGATTAAGAAAAAAATATTACAAGCAACCAGAAAAAAACAAAAACAAAAGCAAAAATTCAAATACCGAGGAGCCACAATAAGGATCACTTAAGATCTGGCTGCTTCCACATAAAAGGACCAAAGAGCCTGAAATCTAATATTCTGAAAGGCAAAAGAACTTGGAATGCATCTAAGAATAAACTACCCATCTAAGCTGAACATTTTTTTCCAGAAAAGAAGATTGACATTTAATGAAACAGTTGAATTCCATTTGTTTCTAATGAAACAACTAGAGCTAAACAAACAAAAAATATAACCTCCAACTGTAGGACTCAAGAGAAGCAGAAAAAGGTTAAAAAATCTCTCGAGAATCTTAAGAACTCTATTTCTGTGATGGACATACATAAAGAGTGCATGTATAATTTGATTTTACTGATAAAATATAAAAAATGGAAGTAGAAATGGAAAGGGGATAGTATCAGAAAAAGGGGAAAAGGGAGATAAAAAGAGGGAAACAACATCCCAGTAAGAGGCAAAGGAAACCTATCATATCTGAGGCAATGTAGAGAAGGGGAGGAACATTGGTGAATCTCACTCTCATCAGATTTGGCTCAAAGAGAAAATAATTGACATATTTACAGAGAAACTTCTCTCACCTCATTAAAAAGTGGAAGAAGAAAAGGAGAAAGGAAAACAGTAATAAGAGTAATAAGAGAAAGGTACAAGAAAGGGGAAGGGTATCAAAGGGGGTGGGAGGTATTCTAAAGAGGGAAAGCTGTGTGAGGCAAGTGGTGCACATGGTGCCCATAAGTTTGATACTAGGGAGGAGAGTAAAGGGGGATAAGAAAAAGAAAAGCATAATCTGGTATTAGGTTCTTTCTAGGTGGTAAGTTTGTATTTAAAAATTCTCTGCCTCAGAATTCACACCTTTAGTTCACAACTTTAAAAGGACTATACAGCTTTAAACTTCTGAAAGGAGTTTGCACCTTTAAAGGAGTTCATACCTTTGGAATACCCACAATCCCATTCTCTGGGAGGATATAAGGAGCCACCAAGGATGCCTCCAGAGACATTGAGTCTAGACTGGGAGATTGAGTTTGGATGGCAGTCTGGATTGAGTCAAAAAGAAGACTTCCTGTGGATTCACAAGTCCAGCAATTCTATACTTTTGGAGGGGAAGGCTCCAGAAGCCTCCCAAGAAACCTGCTCACAGAGGAAAAGAGTATACAGAAAAGGAACCTCCTCCCAGAGATTCCGATTGAGAGACAATCAGAACATTTGCAATCTGGGGATAATAAGATGGCAAAAAATATAAAATTAGTCACTGACAATGAAACAATATCAATACTAAACATATAGGCACCAAGTGGTATAGCATCTAACTACCTAAAGGAGAAGTTAAGAGAGTTGCAAGAAGAAATACACAGAAAAACTATAATAGTGGGAGTTCTCGACCTTGCACTCTCAGAATTAGATAAATTAAATCACCAAATAAGTAAGAAAGAAGTCAAAATAGGTAAATAGTATACTAGAAAAATAAGATATGATAAATCTTTGGATAAAACTGAATTAAGACAGGAAGGAGTACACTTTCTTCTCAGCAGTTCTGGAACCTATAAAAAAATTAACCATATATATATATATATATATATATATATATATATATATATATATATATATATATATATATATATATACGTATATATATATATATATATATATATATATACGTATATATATATATATACACACATATATATATATACACACATATATATATATATATATAAAAGACCCCAAAATTAAATACAGAAAGGCAGAAATAGTAAATGCATTTTTTTCAGATCACCATGCAATAAAAACTACATTCAACAAAAACCTAAGGGTAAATAGACCAAAAAGTAACTGGAAATTAAATAATCTCATCCTAAAGAATGATTGGGTGAAACAGCAAATCATACACATATTTCATCCATTTCATTTCATCCAATCCATAGACATCTTTCATTCATTTATCAAACTATAATTTTACCCAAGAGAATGACAATGAGACAACATCCTAAGTTTTTGGGATGTAGCCAAAGCAGTAATAAAGGGAAATTTTAAATCTTTCGAGGCTTACTTGAATAAAATAGAGAAAGAGAAGATCAATGAATTGAGCTTGCAACTTAAAAAGCTAGAAAAGACCAAATTAAAACCCCCCAATCAAATACTAAACTTAAAATTCTAAAATTCAAAGTAGAAAATTGATAAAAATTGAAAGTATAAAAACTATTGAATTAATAAATAAATCTTAGAGTTGGTTTTATGAAAAAAAAAACCAATTAAATAGATAAGCCTTTTGTAAATCTGATTAGAAAAAGGAAAGATGAAAATCAAATTGCTAATCTTAAAAATGAAAAGGGAGAACTTTCCAGTAATGAAGAGAAAATTAGAACCATAATAAAGAGTTACTTTGCCCAACTTTATGCCAATAAATTTGATAACCTGGGTGAAACAGATGATTACCTTCAAAAATATAGAGTTCCCAGATTAAGAGGAGTAAATAAATTGCTTAAATAGTCCCAGTTTAGAAAAAGAAATAGATCAAGCTATTAATCAACTCCCTAAGAAAAAAATCTTCTGGACCAGATGGATTTACATGTGAATTCTACCAAATATTTAAAGAACAATTAACTCAAATGCTATATAAACTATTTGAAAAAATAGGGAATGAAGGACTCCTACCAAATTCCTTTTATGATACAACCATGGTACTGATATCTAATCCAGATAGGTTGAAAACAGAAAGAGAAAATTATAGACCAATCTCCCTAATGAATATTGATGATAAAATCTTAAAAGAAAACATTAGCAAAAAGACTACAGAAAATCATCCCCAGGATAATACACCATGACCAAGTAAGATTTATACCAGGAATGCAGGGCTGGTCCAATATTAGGAAAACTATTAGCATAATTGTCTACAGCAATACCCAAATTAACAAAAACCATATGATCATCTCAATAGATGCAGAAAAAGCATTTGATAAAATCCAACATCCATTCCTATTAAAAACACTTGAGAGTACAAGAATAAATGGACTATTCCTTAAAATAACCAATAGCATCTATTTAAAATCATCAGTAACCATCATATGTAATGAGGATAAACTGGAACCATTCCCCATAAGATCAGGAGTGAAACATCATTATCAATATTTTACTAGAAATGCTAGCCTTGGAAATAAGAGTGGAGAAAGAGATTAAAGGAGTTAGAGTAGGTAATGAGGAAGCCAAATTATCACTCTTTGCTGATGATATAATCTAGAGATTCTACTAAAAAGCAATTAGAAATAATCCGCATCATTAGTAAAGTTGCAGGATACAAAATAAATCCACATAAGTCCCTGCCAAGGGAAAGTGAGGAACAATATCAGCAAATCTATAAAACACTTTCTGTAAGGGCCCTTTAAATGGGTGCCACAGTGCATCGGGAGATTGAGGCCCAGAAGTAATTTCTGTGGATATTAGGACTGCCCTTGGGCGGGATCCTGGCCATATTGAGATAGTTTCGTAATGGGTGACTCTCTCGCTGATTGGCTGTGTGTGTGACCTCACAGGCCCTATGTAAGCCCACTGCAGGCAGCAACCGCCCTCTTTAACCTCGTGCTGTTCACCCTGGCTCCCCAGCCTGGGTAGCAAAGCCAAGATGGATAGCCAAAAGAGGTAAGGGTTTTGGTAGTGAACACATGGGTCTTCTGACCAGGTGTTCACTCGGGAACCAACAAGTCAGGGTATCAGTTAGGGCATTATGTGAGTAGGTATAATAAAGGCTTTTAAGATTACACGTGGTTGTTCTTGAGTGCGCTACCGGTTATTAAGCTATAGATTCAAGAGATTGTGGCCAGAGACCTTAGAAGGCCTCAGAGGAGGCGAGCCGGGTAGAGCTCACACTGCAGAGGACAGTGGTCAAAGGTACTCTGGTGGATCTAGGACAGACTAGTAATTGTAACTGCCAGGAGAGCACGTTACAAATGGCGCCCAACGTGGTGGACGCATCAGAAATTATCATGTTTTGAAAATATTTAATATTCAGAATTAAGATTCTGAAAGATCCGGTAGAAACGCCACTTAGGAGGGAAGACAGAGAAGCAATATGGACCCAGGTAAATCTGGGATCAGACTCAAGGACACAGCTGAACATAATGCTTATTATATAAAGAGGTTAAAGAGCCAGATGGAAGATCTTTTAACAAAGATCACCACTGAAGAACAGCAGGAAGCTTGTAATCAAGCTCCGAGAAGGCTATCCCCACACCCATTAAATATAGCTCGGAGAGGGAGCAACCTAGAGCTAGTGCGTATGTATGACAGTATAGAGTATAAAATGCCACAGCAAGAGTTGCTGGGATTGCAGGTTAAACTACAGATTGAGCTAGAGAAAGAAGAAAAAGCTAGGTTACTACAGATAGAACAGGAAGAGTTCAAACCAGTGGCTGAAACTAAGGAAGGAAATAAAGGAACCACATGGACTAAAGTTGTAGAAATTCTTCTTAGTGTTTTGTTGGTTTACCTCGTGCATTGTTGTTTTAAGGAATTTATTGATTACTCTTCCATTGAGAAGTTTAGTTCTTTTTATGTGCAAAGCTCAGGTTTGATTTTAAATCAGCCTTTGGGGGATTTTCCAATTCTTCTTCCCTGTGCCTCACCTTCTTGGGCCAAGGGAGAAGGGGGAGGAGGAAAAGGAAGGGCGATAATATCATCAGCACTGCCCATTAATCCATTTAAAACTCCAGTGTCTTCATTTCAAAGGACAGGAGTAGGCTTTATGCCCCAAGGCAAAAAGGAATTGTGGGGTATTGAGTATAATCAGAAAAGTTTTGAAAATACAGTTCAGTTAATTTCTAAGAAACCTTACAGGGATAAGATCTTGCAGTTAGAGAGAGTAGAATTTTATACTTGTAAAACTGCTAGGATCGTCTTTGGAGAGTTGGAACTCCTCTTTTATTACCTCGTGGATTTTCCACTTCCACAGGTGAGCTTGATTTCCCAACCCCCTACGGGTACTTATAAAACAGTGTTTATGTTTAGAATGGGTTGGAAAATTGCTATTTTAATCACTAGAATAAATAGACAGTGTGTGATCTTTGACCCAGGAGGAAAAGTAATATCAGATTTATTGATTCACACTCCTGGAGTACAATTCGGTATCAGAAACTCAAACTTTGATTTTTAGGCAAAAGAATTCAGGGATATAGCCGAGTGTTCTAGTAAAGTCATTACTGCACAGACTATCCCCAAGATCTCTTCTAAACAAGAGAAGGGAATTTTGGGATATGTGATTGCTTACAATTTTTAAATTTTGATTTTACATTTTTAAACATTTTTGATTTTACATCTTCAAAGTATTTTGATTTTACATTTTAAAGTTATTTTGGTTTTACATTTTTAATCTATTTCGGTTTTACACTTTTAAATTATTTTGGTTTTACATTTTTAAATTCTTTGCATTTTACCTTAGCAATGCACTTCGGGCATACACAGAAAGTGCAGCTAAGTGACAGACTGACTTTTGTCTGACTTGATAATCTTTTTGACAACAACTTTGTTTCCACTGTGATGTGGAAAGGCCTGGATGGCATTTGGAAAGGCCCAAGTTGGGCCCCGGGGACATTCCTTCCTAGGTGCAGATCCAGCAGCAGAGTTCATCCCCACCAGAGACATTTGTAACCTGGGGATCCAAGAGAAGGACCAGACAACAGTCCAGAGAGACCAGCCAGATGTCAGCAGCCCTTCAGACGCTGATGGCAGCGATGCCCCTCCTGACCGTGACCAGAGACACCAGACACAGTTCCAGTGTTGCAGCTGAAATGGACTGTTTTGGGTGATACGCAATATAAAGACTGTAAATGGACAATGGGCCTGCTTGCTCCTCCCGTGGCTACTTGCCGTATGGTGGCCTGGGGAGAGACTTTGCCCTATGCTTTCTATTGAAGGACTATGCTTTTAAATTAGTGGGTGAAAAACCAACACACCCACCTGCCATTGTTATTGAGACAATGTTACCAGACATGACTTTGCTTATGTGCACCTGTGAAACTAGAATTGCTCTAGGATTGTGAAAAGTGCAATAGAGAATTGTGATAAGCTAGAATTGTTCTAGAATTGTGAAAAGTGCAATTGAGAATTGTGATAAACTAGAATTGTTCTAGGATTGTGACAAGTGCAATTGAGAATTGTGATAAGCTAGAATTGTTCTAGGAGTGTGAAAAGTGCAACAGAAAATTGTAAGAAACTAGAATTGGTCTAGAACTGTGATAAATGTAACTAGAATTGTGACAACCTACCTACTGATATTTGTTAACTAGAATTGTGATGTTTTACCTTGTTGACTTCCCACCTCAGTGTTGACATCCTACCTCATTGGCCTATTATCTCGAGTATGACTTTGATGAATGGGTTGAACACTTGGGCCACTGTTGAGCCTGGTTCTCATTGTCATACTTCTGTTTACTGATCTGCTGCTTTGGACCTCCTTGGGCATAACACTGTCATCTCATGGATCAAGTGAACTATAGCTGGTGCTAAAAGTTTAGCTTGGTGAGATGTGCGGTTCCCGCAAAACAAGAGAAAGGGAATTGTAAGGGCCCTTTAAATGGGCGCCACAGTGCATCGGGAGATTGAGGCCCAGAAGTAATTTCTGTGGATATTAGGACTGCCCTTGGGCGGGATCCTGGCCATATTGAGATAGTTTCGTAATGGGTGACTCTCTCGCTGATTGGCTGTGTGTGTGACCTCACAGGCCCTATGTAAGCCCACTGCAGGCAGCAACCGCCCTCTTTAACCTCGTGCTGTTCACCCTGGCTCCCCAGCCTGGGTGGCAAAGCCAAGATGGATAGCCAAAAGAGGTAAGGGTTTTGGTAGTGAACACATGGGTCTTCTGACCAGGTGTTCACTCGGGAACCAACAAGTCAGGGTATCAGTTAGGGCATTATGTGAGTAGGTATAATAAAGGCTTTTAAGATTACACGTGGTTGTTCTTGAGTGCGCTACCGGTTATTAAGCTATAGATTCAAGAGATTGTGGCCAGAGACCTTAGAAGGCCTCAGAGGAGGCGAGCCGGGTAGAGCTCACACTGCAGAGGACAGTGGTCAAAGGTACTCTGGTGGATCTAGGACAGACTAGTAATTGTAACTGCCAGGAGAGCACGTTACAACTTTCCACACAAATAAAGTCAGATCTAACCTAGTGGAAAAATATTAAATGCTCTTGGATAGGGCAAGCAAATATAATAAAGATGACAATATTACCTAAACTAATCTATTTATTTAGTGCTATACCAATCAGATTCCCCCCCAAAAAAATTTTAATAACCTAAAAAATTCATCTGGAAAAGCAAAAGGTCAAGACTTTCAAGGAAACTAATGAAAAAAATCAAATGAAGGTGGCCTAGCTGGAGCAGATCTAAAATTATATGATAAAGCAGTGGTTACCAAAAGCATTTGGTTTTGGCTAAGAAATAGACTAGTTGATAAGTGTAATATGATAGGTTCAAAGGACAAAATAATCAATAACTTTAATAATCTAGTGTTTGACAAACCCAAAGACCACAGTATTGGTCTACCTGCCGTTTCGGGGAGGGGTGGCCGGAAGGAGGGGAAAAATTGCAACAAAAGGTTTTGCAATTGTCATTGATGAAAAAATACCCATGCATATGTCCTATAATTAAAAAGCTATTTTAAAAAAGACAGCTAAATAGCATGTTGATCCAGTAGGAGCCTTGGATGTCAGAAAGACATGATTTGAAATAAAAACTTCAGATCCTTACTAACTTGTGTGATCCTGGACAAATCATACAAACCTGATTGTCTCAAAAATAAAAGTAAAAAAATACCCTCCTATCAGGAAATTCAGACAGCCTATGAATTGTAAAGAATTCTTTTTAAAAAACATTAATACTCAAACTATCAGGAGACTAAGATTTTAAGTATTCCAATATCAATTGATAATAATTAAGTTTGTAGAAACTCTTTTTGTATTGGCAAGGAAATGGAAACTGAATGGATGCCTAGGAATTGCAGAATGGCTGAAAAAGTTATAGTAAATAAATGTTATGAAATATTATTTTAAGAAACAATCAGCAGGATGATTTCAAAAAGATCTGGAGAAACCTACATGAACTGATGCTAAGTGAAGTGAGTAGAATCAAGAGAACATTGTACATAGCAACAATAAAATTATGTGATGATCATCTCTGATGCACATGGTGATTCAGGCCAATTCCAATAGACTTGTGATGGAGAGAGTCATCTGCATCCAGAAAGAGAACTATGGAGGATGGAATATAGATCACAAAATTGTAATTTTACATTTTTGTTGTTATTTGCTTGCTTTCTTTTTCTTTTTTCTACTTTTTTTTCCTTTTTGATCTGATTTTTCTTGTGTAGCATGATAAATATGGAAATATGTATAATAGAACTGCACATGGTTAACATATATTAGATTACTTGTTGTCTAGGAGAAGGATGGGAAGAAGGAAAGGAGAAAAATTAGGAACACAAGGTTTTGCAAGGATGAATGTTGAAAATTAACTTTGCATGTATCTTGAAAAAAAAGCTATTATTAAAAAAAAGAAAACACTGAATTAATTGCAAGGAACTAGATAAGGAAGAAGAAACACTTGATCCACTGGAGAATTATATAAATCTTTTTTAAAATGGTACAATAGCACCATCATTATTCTCAAGAATTAAGAAAGGATATTACCAGATACATTTTATGAGGCAAATAAAGCACACTATTCAAATTAAAGAAGCTTAAAACACAGGTGATATCTTGTAAAATAATTAATATCGAATCCAAAATTTTAAATAAGTTATTGACAAGTGGTTTTTAGTGATTCACCACCATACAATTCATTCTCTGCAATTTCTATTTAAATTAGAGATATAAAAAGAGTTCAAATTTGGGGGGGGGGGAATGACATCAATAAAAGACAAAAATCTTATAACATAAAGAAAAAATTTAATAAAGGAAAACAAATGCTTCTTCTGAAAACACTGCAAAAAATATAGAGAAGACCTTTTATGGCATAATAATACATCTTTTAAAGGCTACCAAATTGTGCAAAGATGTACACAAGTATCTTTCCCAGTGAGTATAGGAATAAAGTTCAGATAACTAATCTTCTCCTTAATTATTACAAAAATGGAAATGGAATTAAGAACATTGAAATAAGAGAAATTAGAACATAAATACAAGAAAAAAATATGTCCAATTATGTCTATTTTCTAATGACATTATGTTTTATTTTAAAAATAATAGGGAATCAGTTAAGGAACTAACCGAATATTAATAAATTTATGAGGCAAACAACACAATAAATCTATTAAACCTGTAATTTTTACATAATGAAGAGTTTTAAAGAAACATAAATACTATTTGAAAAAAACTAAAAATGTATAAAATATCAGAATATTTTTGGAACTATTCAAAATACTTATGTTGACTCAATTACAAAGAATTTTTTAAAGAAATAAATTACATATAAATTAAAGGGAGAAATAGTCTATTTTTCTGGATTGACTATTGTGACAAAAGCAAAATGAAAATAAATGTCCAAGAATTCCAAAGGGCAGACATGAAGAACAACTACAATGAGAATGAGAAGAAAGACAGAGACAGAGAGAGACAAGCAGAAAGACTGATAGAGACAGAGAGAGGGGAAGGGAGAGACAGCTAAATTTTGAAGATACCGTTTTATGAATTAACAACAATTACAAAGCAAATCAAGCCCAGGCCTCATCAGCTTTGAAAATCAACCTCACATGCAGTAGGACCAGATGGGGTATAGCCAATTTTTATTCGTTTTTTGGGAATCCAACTTTCCTAGAGTCAGGATTCAAACCTTCTGAAAATAGCTTTCAAAAAACAGTCTCCCTCCAGGATTCCAGTTAATCTGGTAATCTTATAAAAATTTCTTGAAGACTAACTCCCTAGGCCAGACTCCTACTCTCAAAACAAATGCAGCTATGTTTAGATATTTTTTAGATTTTAAGTTTTGTCCTATTTCCTTTAGGAATGAGAAAATTTAGAAATAAGTTTTGGATTAAGCTTTCCCATAGCAATGAGGAAGATTACAATTAGGCCACAAAATCAGGGAAGTATTAGGGATTCCCATGGTAGTAAAATCCTGGTGGATTCTGCTCAGATAGATTTTTGGCATCTTGAACCAACGATTTCACTTCAGTTTAAGGTAACACAATAGAATGTCTATTACTTTGGGAGAAGGACAGTTTATCTTTAGGAACATACCAGTCTGGTTGGAAATCTTCCCTTCAGGACATGGGGTGCAAATAAAGCAGCAGATGGGTTGGTTTTCAAGAGATGTTTTCTTAAATCCAGGGCCACATTTCACACTGCACATGGAAGTTGGAGTCTGTATTTCCACAAGACAAAGGGAGAAAATGTCATTGAAAGAAGGACTACTGAAAGGTGCATTTAGTGAGGAAATAATAATTTCAAAGTTCTCGCCAGTTAGAAAAACATAATTTCAATTCTTCAGGACAAGATTGATCTAATTCTCACTGGAGAATTTATATTTTCATCTTACAATTCTTATCATTTTATGCCCAGCAAACAAGCATAGATCACTAGACTCAATCAAGCTCCTTGATAATTTTTAATTGTAATAACTTGCTGGCTTATTTTTTTCTCAAAAATACCATTTGAAATCTTAACTACATTCCATTTTTAATTGCATCTATTGAAACAATTCATTGACCACATAAGTGGGAACATTTTGTTAATTCTCTCCCCACCAAAGGAATGGGTTTGTGTGCGTGTGTGTGTGTGTGTGTGTGTGTGTGTTTGTAAAGTACTCAGAATATTTCAGAGAATCATGATTGTAGAGACTATTCATCATAATATATTAATTACACAGGTCAGATTCATTGAAAATATGTAAACTGGCTGAACTTATTTTGGGGTTGATCCTTGGAGGCTCTGCTTGAGACTATTCTGAAGGGTGGGATGGAATTGATTCAATTGCATACAAAGATGAAACTGTATAGATACATATATTTATAATCTGCAGAGAATATAGAATCACAGCATTTAAATGAAAAAATCTCTAAAATGCCATTTTTTTTGAGGATACAAACTCAGATTAAAGTATTTATATAGATATAAGAATCCAGATATTAAATAGTCTTCTGTAAATAGGTCTCTTTGGGGAATAATTTTCCATTTTCCAGATTTCTTTTCTACAACAAGTACTGGGGAATTCCAAGGAATTAGAGAAGGTTTTAAGTGCCCTTGGTCAAGTTGCTCTTGTACTATATCTAATAAGACCTGAATTTTATTGCTTGTTAAGGGCCATTGTTTTACCCACAGTGATGTATCAGTTTTGCACTGAATCAGGATCATGTCTGCCCCACGGTGGGAGCCAAAATGTTATGTTCTTTTTTTTTATATATTATAATCATTCTCTGAGAGCAAGTTTCTTGGGGAGCTTCTGGAACCACCTTTAGTTTCAGTTCATTTCAATAAATCCTAAAATGCAGCCAGGAGTTAAAGTCCAAATCCTTTATTGTGGTTTCCAAAGCCTTATCTCCTTCACTTAGGGCTCAGCTAATTTTCAGGAGACCTTCCTTTCTCCTTGATTCCTGAGAGCTCTTGTCCAAATATCTCCAGCCAGCACAAACTTCACTCTGAATCTCCTGGAAGTCAATCCTAGTTGTAATTTCCCAAAGTCCCTGACTGGACTTGTCCTTTAGACTTGTGAATCTCATGGACTTGCAAATCTCCCCACTGAATCCTGGATCTGAATCTCCTGGAGCTTCCACTGGGCTTGTCCTTTTATATGCTCTTTTAAAGGTGTGAACTCTAATGTGTGAACTAATGAATGAACTCCTTTAAAGGTGTGAACTAAGTACAATACCTTCAAGTTCTGGCCCATAATATCTCCTTGTAGGGCAGATCACTCATACTGAACCATGCTAAATTAGATAATTATATCAATTCCAGTGATTTAGCACCTTGTAAGAATCCTAACAGATAATCTTCTGTAAATAGGTCCCTTTGGGGAATAATTTTCATCTATGCTGTATCCTATTATTATTTTTCAAACTTGACCACTTGATTTGGTATATTTCAAAATTCACTTAGTTTTAACAATTCAAATCTTTATGTAATTTAACTGGAAAGAATGTGTAAGTAGGACTGAAGAAAGAAAATCAGATAACTCCGTTGTACATAGCAAAAAATGAAGAATAGTTGGATGTTAGTATCCTATCACAAACCTTTCCAGTATCTATGGGGAAAATCCAGATATCAATGACGAAAAAACTGTCCTGGATGCTAAAGAGTCAAAATGATAAACTTCATATTCATTGGCCCCTTACCTGATGGAAATCTTCTGGCCAATCTATGTCTTCTTCCTTAATGGTGAATCTCTGAGCAAGAGGATATACTTCACCCACTTTGACTAACGTCTCTATCTGACCAGGCAAGGATTTATAATTTAGGATATCATAAGCCTCAGCAACTGGCTTGGTTCCATTCCAACATGACTCATCATTGGCATTAATGACAGAATTGATACACTTCAGATAGTGGTGGAGCTGAAGGCAAGGACAGGAGATCGTTAACCTTTGCAGAAAGAAGAATTTATGCCCATGTCCCAAGATTGACTATCAATGGAAAACAGACTCAAAAAGTTGTCATTTTCCTTCTTAAGCTCCTCTTAGAGCTCTGAACTCTTTTTCTTCTTGCAAGCTAAATGCAATGGAAAAATAGCAAAGCCAATAACCAATTATGTGTTATAAATATTCAACATATTGTAAAAACATCTGAGAAGCAAAAGCTTACCATTTCATCATTATTAGATTTTGAGAACCCCCAAATGGGGCATATTTTTTAAATTTTTTAACATGAAAACTTAACATACATCCTAATATGTAGTGGGTGCTTAAGAAATGTGTGATGATAGACTAGATTTTGTGGGAAATCTTATTCCTTGAAAAAAGAAACTAGAATAAAAAATACAATATAAATCTCTGAAGAAGTTGATAAGGTCAATTTAAGAAAAAAGGAAAATTTAACATTCAGAGTGATGCAATCCATCTTTTGGAAAATTCGGTCCTTCAAAAGATATGAAAAGGAGAAGGATTCTAAAAGAAGAAATTATGAAAGAAATTTCAGAATGACAATGTGTAAGAAAATGAAAAACTAATACAATCTGAGAAAGATTTGAGAAGCATAGTTTTCAATAAAAGCTAGAGATTTATTTGTATCACTCAGGGTTTGATTTTCATTGGTCAAGGAATATTATCAAAAAAAATTTCCCAGTGAAATAGAAAATGTAGAATTAGAAAGCAGAAAACATAAAATAAATCTGCATCGTTCTCCAAGAGAAATTTCCTGAAAAGATATTAATATTCTAGGGTGAAAAGAAAGAATCTAATTGGCCAGAAATAATAATAATACACATTCCTTGTTCAGTCATTGAGTCCTGTCCCACTTTTCTTGACTCCACCAACCATAGCACTCCTTTTTCGGCTATGTTTTACTATCTCTTAAAATCTGTGCAGATTAATGTTCATGGTTTCATGATAGTATCTATCCATCTCACTCTCTGCCTGATCCTTTTTATCAACTCATTTGCAAGGGAGAGGAGGGATAACTAACAGGATCCCTTTAAGATACTAGAGAAATCTAAAGAGATAACATGAGAGAAGTAATCTGAACATCTGACAGGAACAATAACTTTTTTAAAATGAACCTCGAAGAGAAAAGAAGGAAATATGGTTGGGAATATTAAGTTTGATCTATACAGGGGTTAGATTATAAGCTAATAAAGAAAAGAGAAAAAAGAGGTGCATTAGTAAGCCTTAAGCTTCCTGCTTAAATAAAAGAAAATCATGGAAACTGGATCATTAAAAATTGTTTACAGTCACTGTCAGGATAGCTGATTAAAAGAATCAATTCTACTGAATTTTCTCAATTTTTTTTTTTTTCAATCATGACTCAAATCAAATTCTGGAGCAGCACAGTCAATAAAATGTCATGAGACATTTTTTCAGCTGAGAACAAATTATAGGTTAGAAGGAAAGGTCTGTGGCAGCTCCTTGGGGCCTAAATCAGAGTGACTAATATAAAAATAAAAATAAAAAATAAAGAGTATTGAAGACAACTGCAAGAGCAGCTGCAGTGGCTTACAGAACTTTTATTCTATACCCAGATGTCCTCACTTGTATCATGAATTCTACTAGATCATAATCACTCCCTAGTTTCCCAGGTTCCCAACATTTCGAACATAACAACCAGTACCTTCAAGCACCAAGAATCATACTTAGGATAGAGTGTCCAATAATGGTTCCTCTTCATTTAAAAAAAAAAAAAAAGGAATGCATCATTGAAGCAAGTATATCCATTTCAAAATATCAGCTATGTGGCTCAGCTATCAATCTTTATAAAAGTTAAAAGAAAATGATCAATTAGAAATTGATTAGAAATTTTCAATGTCAATGATACAAGTCACTGTAAAGGTCCTAATTTGGAATAGATTTCATGAAAGTCTCCTGCCACATAGATTCAGGCACAGAGAAATGGATAAAAGTAAGCACTCCAACATTTTCAAAGTTGTAAGATTGCTCTATCAAAATTAAAATAAATACCTATTATCACAAGTAATTTCATTATTTTTGCAAAGATTTCAATGTAATCCCCAAAGGAAAAAAAAAACTGGAAATTATATTAAGGAATACGTCTTTTATTGAACTTTCATGTAATTCTTTCGTTTCTTCATCTTTAGAATAATATATTGTGAATACCCTGTGCTGAGCCCAATTTTAGAATAAAAATGTTACCTTCCAAAAAAGATTTGAGTTTCTTGCCAGGTCTGATGCCTCTTTTGCCTCGGAATGGAGCACTTGATGGAGAGCATGGGCAACTAAATACACTCCATTGTAAACATTAGGAATCAGTTCCATAAGGACCATGTCAAATTCCATAATAGGAATTTTTCTAAAGGAAAAATCTCCTTGGCACAAAGGATAGAACATTTGTGTACCCCTTTTTTCTGAGAATCTACAATGGAAGACTGATTCCCAGAAAGCTTTTAGGTAAATATCTTCAGGATTCATAACTGGATTCATGTTTTTTACAAAATCTGTGAAACCTGGAATTTCCTTCTGGATATGAGAAAATACTATTGTACCATGAAAGATGGCAAACAGTTCAAACATAGGATCAATAGAAAAATCCCAAGAAGAAGTGGTAACCAATAACTTTCCATAAGGTATATAATCTATTAATACAAGAGAAATTTCTTGAAGGGAATCAGCATCTCCATAGATGAAAATTACATTTGATGATGATGCAATGACCCTAGAAAGGAGGCGAAAATCTTCTTTCATTATATGTTGAGGTACTCTTTCTTTAATAGCCACACAGAGCCCATTCCTGGCCATCTCTTCTTTCAGATCATTGAAGAATATTTCCCCTCTTCTGTTATCTGAAAGGAGCAGTCCCACCCAAGTCCAGTCAAAATGCAGCATCAATTGGATGAATGCCAAGTGAAGAGTAGATTCCTTGCTGCCCAGCTGATAGACATATGGATACTGAACTTTATCATTCAGGAGAGGATCGAATTGACCATAGGTAATCTAAATAAAATATGAAGAAGACAGAAATGATTTAATTGATTCAGAGTCAAAATTTGTCCTTCATATTTGTATGTCAAGCAAGTATATTACTTTCAGAAAGTAGATAATGAATAAATGCTTGCAAATTTTAATGTATACTTTTTGGTTACAAAATTACACTATTAAATAATGGAACAATTGAAAGGAAATGCTAAAACTGTATCTGACGAATCCTTTCTACAATGTCTCCATCAAGCACTTCCTAAGTCACTGCTTAAAACATTTCCAAGAGAAAAGTCCATTCTTCTTTTAGCCAATTTAATCAAAGGGTAACAAAATCAAATTCTTTGAAATATCAATTTGTTGCTCGGATTTCTTTCCTGTTGATTCAAGTGGAACATTTTAGTGTTTCTGGCAAGAACCTGTTTCTTAAATAAGTAGCATAGTTGCATGTTCTTTTTCATTCATATCAATCGTTTTCAGCTCTAATATCAATCTGTCCTTTACCCAGACTTTCTGTGGCATCCATTCCCCTCCTCTTGTGATTCCAAGCATAATTTTATTTCCTTGATAATAAGCATACCTGACATCATACTCTCAGGGAAAAAGTTCTCCATGTCAAACCCACTGAGAAATGGGAGCTGAAGAATTTCCCATGCTGAAATCTGCTGCCAAGATTTTATCATTAAAATATTTCCCCAAACATATCAGTAAGGACTCTCTGAGATAAGCAATGGTTCACTCCTCCATAGCTATGGAGCACCCAAATTTTGATCTCTAACAACAAAAAACAAGGTATCTGTATAAGACCTTCAGTCATCAGATTTGTCCAGGAGACAAGAAAATTTCATATGGAGAGTTTCTTTGTTACATCATTAAGCCCCAAATTTCTGAGGACATAAAGTAACTAGTACAGATATCTGATTTTAATCAGGTCCCCAGTAATCCAATCAACAAGAATATCCTGATCAAGATTCAAAACCTGATGGTCTTGTGAGAAGAAATTCCTAAGGCCAAGTGTTTCAGAGAGTATGTTCTAATTCCAAAATCTTTTATCCCATAAAATGGGGAAATGATGTAACATAACAACAGTTTATTCTTAGACTTGGACATGTGATTTAAAAATATATGAAATATGACCCACAATAATGACAGTTTTTCCTTCAGCATAGTAATTATGAAATGGTTCTCTCTATTAATTCCAGTTAGAAAGCAAATCTATTTTTCAATAATTAAGGCATGGTTCTACTTGCCATATGCTAAGTATCCTCTCATTGATTAAAGAAATTCAAATTAAATTATCTAAATAGTATTTTATACCTAATAAACTGACTGGCAGAAGAGAAGGGGCAAAGTACAAATGTTGGAGGGAATGAAGAAAATTGGGATACTAATAGACTATTGGGGTACTATGAATTGATTCAACTATTTTGAAAAGCAATTTAAATTGCACTAAAAGAGATATAAAATGAACTGAATAACTTGGTACAGCAGTACCACTATTAGCTCTATATCCCACGGTTATCAGGATAGAAGGAAATAATTATACATTTTATAAAATAATTTGTTAACTCTCTTTGGGATGGAAAAGAATTATCAATGGCAATCCACAGGAAAATCTTAAAGGAGTTGTAGTATATAATTGTGATGTAGTGTTATGGTGCTATAGCATGAAACACATGGAAAATCTCAGATTAAATTATTTAGAGTGAAATGAGCAAAACCAAGACAACATCAAGCACAAACTCTGAAACATAATTCAAATGCTATTCCTCAATGACTTAACTACTGTGAGTAATATAAACTTTGAAATCACTTATGAAGGGCTTATGAAGGAAAATTCTATCGACCTCCAGAGAAAAAACTGATCTATGGCATTAAGTCAAACATCATTTGAGCATTATTCTAGTAGGTTCAATGTTGCATCTGCTACTCTATTCAATAATAAGTAAGCTTGAGATCTCTTTCAAATCAAATGATAACATAAATAAAAATGATAAAATTAGAGGCAAAATTATCTTAGATTCAAAATGAAAAATGTATCATGGTAATGCTTCATACTTTCTTCTTCAAAACTGGAAAAAAGAATGAAGACGGCAAAGTAAGGTAAGAATTTGCCTGAAGTCTCACAAATTCTCCTAAAAAACAACTACAGAATAATGAATCAAGATTAATTCAGGAGTGGCAAAACCAACAAAACCATGGAGCCAAATAATAATCCATTTCAAGACAACTTAGAAAGACATCAAGAACACGTTTAACCCATATTGTTGGAATACTAGCTCTCTATGGGAGAGGGATGTGGGGAGGAATGTTGATATCTCACTTTACAAGTATTTTTTAAAATAAACAGTTATTATAAAACTTAAAAATAATCAAGAAATAGATCTGTAACATGGTAAAAGAGAAGCATACAAAACTTTCAATGGTTTCCAGGCGGCAGCAAGAAGGCCTCAAACTTTAGGATATATTAACAGTGAAGTCTTGAGTTCCAGTTCAAGAAACTTGAAACAATTCTTCTCTACCTCAAAAGCAAAACCCAATATTAACATAAATATGATAATATAAAATAGACTGCAAAATTAATACACATCTGTGAAAGCAAAACAAAAATTTGAAGCCTACTATAGAAATTTCTACTATAGAATATAAAATTAGAACAGAAACTCAGAAGAGGACAATAATGGCAAAATATCTAGATTTGAAACCTCAAAGAAAATATGGATTTGTTTCACATAGAAAAAAGTTTTCATTGTAGAAAGTCCAGCAGAAGATACAAAAAATTCCATAACTGTCTGCTAGAACTCTGTCTTCCCAGAAATCATTCAGAGTCAAGATCACTAAAAGCTCTCTAGGTGGGGTTGAAATTTCTTCCAGACAATCAGAGTCAACACTCATTCAAATCCCCTTGCCCTCTGGCAATGTCTTGAGTTTGTTTATCTTCTATCTTTTGTTCCTCACAATTCCTTCTCTGTTCATTTTTAGAACTTTTCCTTCTCCTAAAATCTGCTCCATAGCTTAACTCTAATAGAATCACATTGTATAGATAAAATACCTCTGGGGAAATTGAACAAACACCTTTTTTTTACTTAAAATTCTTTCATTTCAAGTCCCACTAGCTTCCAGTTATCTATACTTAGTTTTTCTTCCTTTAAGAACCAAGAGGACATGCAATTCAATGAGTCTAAGAGATTATCCATTTGTGGACTGGTAACAAGTAAACTTTTCTCATCAATTATCTTAATTATATCCTCTATAGCATTTCTAGATGAGGCAGGGGCTGGGGTTGGAGCAGGGTCCACTGAGGTCTAGGAAATGTTTGTACCTAACATCTGCCCCATCTCAGCTATTAGAGATTGCTGGTTTAGTCCTTAACAAGGTAAGTTCCTTGTTTCTATTAGAATACTCACCGAATATCCTGGCCACCGGAGGACTTCGGTGGAAGTAGGGTGCCAGCCCCACGTTTGGACGCCAAATGCTGGAACTCTATCTTCCCAGAAATCAGCCGGAGTCAGGATCACTAAACTTCTTTATTCTTGATCTTTACCGTCCCCTCCAAAGCCAGGTCATGAGTGCAAGAGAGCATGAGTTTCACCACCCAAGTTTCTCTTACTCCTCCCACACAAGTCACTTCCCCCTCTTTGTCCCACCAATCAAGTCAGCACAGAAAAGCTGGGGAGGGTAACCTTCAAACAAGTTAATAGGGAACTGTCCAATTAGCAAATAATCTCACGTGCTTCATTATCCAAGTGCATTGCTCAGTTCTAGCCCTTTACATCTGTCAATAGTAGAAAATACTTGGGAATCTATCTGTAAGGGAAACTCTCAGGAACTATACAAACACAACTACAAAACACTTTCCATGCCAATAACGTCAGACCTAATCAGTTGGAATATCAAGTGTAGGTCATGGGTAGATAAAGCAAATAAAAATATTACCACTACCTAAATTAATCTACTTATTTGATGTCATACCAATCAAACTCCCAAGAAATTATTTGAGATATTAGAAAAAGTAGTAATGAAGTGCATCTGGAAGAACAAAAGGTCAAGACTTTCAAAGAAATTAATGAAAACTGCTAATGAAGATGGCCTAGCTGCGCCAGATCTAAAACTACATTATAAAGCAGTGGTCATCCAAACCATTTGGTACTGGCTAGAAAATAGATCAGTGGAATAGGTTAGGATCACAGGACAGAATAGGGAATAACTGTACCAATCTAGTGTTTGAAAAACCCAAAGACCCCAGGTTTTGGGATAAGAACTGGAAAATTTGAAAATTGGTATGGAAGAAATTAGGGCTCAACCCACCCTAAAACCATATATCAAGATAAGTTTGAAATGGGTTCATGATTTAAATATAAAGAGTGATATTATAAACAAATTACAGGAACATAGCATGGTTTACCTCTCCGATTTATGGAGGAGGAAGGAATTTGTGTCCACAGAAGACATGGAATTCATAAATAAGCACCTCATAGATACTTTTGATTATATTAAGTTTAAAGGTTTCTATAAAAACAAGACTAATGCAGACAAGATCAGAAGGGAAGCAATAAACTGGGAAATCATTTTTAGATTTTAAGGTTCTGATAAAAGACTCATTTCTAAAATATTTAGGGAATTGACACAAATTTATAAGAATCCAAGCCATTCTCCAACTGATAAATGGTCAAATGATATGAACAGACAATTTTCAAATGAAGAAATTAAAACCATTTGTAATAATATGAGAAGGTGCTCTAAATCATTATTGATCAGACAAATGCAAATTAAGACAACTCTGAGATACCAGTACACATCTCTCAGATTGGCTAAGATGACAGAAAAAGACAAGGATGAATGTTGGAGGGGATGTGGAAAAACTGGGATACCAACACATTGTGGGTGGAATTGTGATTGGATCCAGCCATTCTGTTTGAAAAGTTATTAAACTGTTTATACCCTTTGACCCAACAGTGTCTCTATTGGGCCTATATCTCAAAGACATCTTAAAGGAAGGAAAGGGAGCCACATGTGAAAAAAATGTTCATGGCAATCCTTTTCATAGTAGCAAGAAACTGGAAACTGGGTGGATGCCCATCAGTTGGAGAATAACCAAATAAGTTATGATATATGAATGTTATGAAATATTCTTGTTCTATAAGAAATGATCAGGAAGATGATTTTAAAGACCTGGAGAGATTTACATGAACTGATGCTAAGTGAAATGAGCAGAACCAAGAGATCATTGTACATGACAACATCAATATTTATATAATGATCAATTCTGATAAATGTGACTCTTTCTAACAATGAGATGATTGAGGCCAGTTCCAATGATTTTATGATGATGACAGTCATCTACAACTACAGAGATGACTGGGGAACTGAGTGTGGATCACAATATAACATACTCACGCTTTTTGTTGTTTGCTTGAATTTTGTTTTCTTACTCATTTGCTTTTTTTTTAATTGTTCTTCCTTGTTCAGCAAGAGGAGTGTATAAATATGTTCATGTACATTGGATTTAACATATATCTTAACATGTTTAATGTATATTGATTTGCTTGCAATCTGGGGAGAGGGTGGGGAGGAGAAGAAAATCTGAAATAAGAGACTATGCAAGGGTCAATGTTGTCTAAGTATCCATACATATGTTTTGAAAATCAAAAGCTTTATTAAAAAAAGAATTTTTTTGTAGATCTCAAAAATTACTTTAAAATCAAATAAGAGAGAATGAAGAAAAGCAGAGAGAGGAAGAAATGAGTTTTAAAAAAAGAAAACCACGAATAAAGAGGAAACAACTTAGCAAACAGAATGCAAAAAAAACACCCTAAAATAAACAAAAATTCACCAAAGAAAACAGCTGTTAAAAACTAGAATGAGCAAAAATATAAAATGAGATAAAAATTCCCTGATGAAAATACTTTCTTATTAATTAGAATTGATTAAATGAATGTCAATGACTTCATGAGACATGAAGAAAAAATGAAATGAATACAAAAATTTAAAAATAAAAGAAAATTAAAATCATGGCATTGTAAAAATAACTGACATCTAACAGTTCCAAGAGTGGTCATTTTAAAATTATTGGATTATCTGAAATCCATAATACAAAAAAAATGAGCCTGGACATATTGTTTCAAGAAATTATCAAGAGAACTACTCTGAATCATAAAAAACAGAAGGCAAAATACAAGTAAAAAGAATCCAAAAATCACTATCTAAAAAGTATCCCAGAGGAAAAAAAAAAAAAAAAGCAAAGCATTGTATAGTAAGAGTCTAAAACCCTTAGGTCAAGAAAAAGACTACTTTAATGTGTGAAAATTCCAGGAGGCATAATTTCTTGGTAATCAATAATCAGTTTTATTAACTGTGTCTAGCTAATAATTAACAAATGGTTAACATTCATCGGGACATTTAATAAAATGATGGTGACATGGCTTTCTCTTGTAAACCAAAGATAATTCATGCAAGTCACTTAACACATCTATGCTTGAAAGAGTGGATGTTTTCATCAGGTGAAAATCAACTCATTAACTAAGAATTAATGAGAAAATAAATATTATTCTGAGAGGTGGACTTATTCTAATAAGAAACTGAAGACATTAAATTGATCAAGATGCTCATGGGCAAAGAGAAAAAAAAGAAAAGTTATAGAACTCCTGCCTTGGGCAAGTTGTAGAAAAAGATTCTCCCCAAACAATGATCAATGAAAAACGATGGAGTTAGAATTCCATCTATATGAGATTAATTCAGTGGGGTGAATATTTGGGGAAGAGACAGAAATATTCTTGGAAGATTGGACTTTGAATGAAGAGTTAAAAAGAAAAAAAAAACACACCTGGATCTTGTATCCTCCTCCCCCATATTAATTGATAATTAATATAGGAGAGAAATAATAATTTTTCTCATAAAAAAGAGAAGGAAACAATTTGAATATTACAGAGTTGCAGTTGTGATAACATTGATTTAAGAAGGTTTGGTCTCAATAGATCAGAGGCTTGGAATAGGATATTGTGAAAAGCAAAGCAGTTATGATTGCAAACTAGATGCATTCACCCAGTGAAAGTGAGTATAATACTTCAGGTGGAAAATGGAACTTTAATGAAATTAAAGCAACCTTCAAGTATTCTTGAAAAAAAAAAAGAGAACAGAGCTAAACTCAGAACTGAAAATTTGATTTTCAAATAAAATATATAAAAAAGCAGAAAAGGAAAACAGGAAAGAAAAACCACAACTAGGTTATACTTAATACCATCCCAAGTGTAAACATGAAGTATGGTCATATGAACATGAACATATGAATATGCTTGTACTCTCAAGAACTTTATCTCAATTAAGGAAGCTAAAAGTATACATAGAGAGAAGGATCAGATACTTAGTTGATGATGATGAGCTAATATCCAAAAATATGACGCTAATTGGTGGAAAAGAGGATCATATTGCCAGTAGAGGAAAGGGAGATATAGAACAGAATAAATGATCTTATAGCAAGAGGTACAAAAGACCTATTGCAGTAGAGAGAAAATAAGGAGCAGAGACAGGGAATATTTTAAGATTAATCCCTTTGTAGATGATTCAATAAATCAATTCAAACAGTAAATATCATACATATTCAGTTGGGCACAAAAATCTATCTTACTCTATGAGTAAGTAGAATAAGAAGTGAATCAGAATAAAAGAGGGAGAATATATTAAAAAAAAAAAATGGTGGCCAGAAACAAAACAGACTTTTGATAAGGACACAAGGAAAAGTACAAACAGTGAAAAATATTGTGGATGGAAATATACAGTAATCAAAAATATGAATATTAATACAATGAACCCATAAAATAGAAATGCATAATAGAAGCCATTAAACAGCAGAATGCTGGTTCCAAAAGACTTGAGATGAAAAATGGCATCTGCATTTTGATAGAGAACTACTAAGATTGAATGTGGATCATTTTATTAGTTTGTTTCACCTTTTTGTTTCTTGGTTTATTCTTTTCATTCCCATGTTTATTTGGTGTTTTTTTTCCCTTTTTGGTCTGATTACATATCACAGAAAAATTTTTAAACAAGTCACCATTAATTTAAAGCATGAATTCCTTAAGGAAAAAAATTGCCAAACAAGATAGTTTCACAAGTGAATTCTACCAAATATTTGAAAATGAGTTAATTCCAATACTTTATAAACTCTTTGGGAAAAACCAAAGAAGCATCAATGAGCATTCTATAAGATATTCTGTGCAATGTATAATTTCTGAAATCCTAATAAATGTAATCATTAATTTTGCTAAGGTTTGGATTAGTTGGTACACAAACAAGAAAATGGCATCTTGAATTTGCCCTAAACAAACTTCTCTATCTCTTACAATGTACTGTGGCCTCCCAATTTGGATCACATTATGCTCATCATAATGTTCTGGAAGTATCAATTAGAAAACAAATAGTTAGCAATTGATAAACATTTATGTTTTGGAAATAACTTGAAATGAATATATAAACTGTTGATGTTTTGAAGGGATACATCGTGTACTTGGCAAATCAGGCACAAATTCAGGAAAGAGGCAAATTTTCATCCTAAATTGGAAATTCTCTCTAAACATAGAAGTGGATGCTCGTTATTATCACAGTCTGATGAAGACAAGTACTAGAGCTATTAGGGAAAATGCAAAAATCAATTTCAAAATGTAAAGGAAAAGATTCTTTTTCCTGGGGATTTTATGAAAGTCTTCAGAATTCTATAGAAATATAAAGAGATGAAATATAGTAAACTTTAGGTTGTTACTTGGTTCAAAACCATGAGGTGTAAATCAGTAGAACATCACCTCACCTAGAGGACAGACTGATGGAAAGGACTATTTCCCCCTTTTTTGTATCACCTGTTGCCAGAACATGATGGAAGACTCCTTAATAATTGTTTATTAACTCATGGATGTTACATCAGAACACATTATAAAGAATCTGCTGCTTTAAATACAAAGAACACATTGGATAAAGGTGAGTGATAGTATTTGTCTCCCTTACCTGTGGAACTTTATACAGTTGGAGAATGGTGGCCATAGCCATGGACAGCATAGTAGTCATCCCTCCAATGACAGCCACAGTATTGGACTGCAAATCACAGCTATAGTTGGGGATAACTGGACCTCTCCCTGACAGCCATATTAAGGAGCTCTCCACAGCTAGCTTCTCCAGATGGAAGTTATTGAGTAACTGGTATCCCAAAGTTAAGTTGGGTAGCAAATAAGGGTTCTTATTGATCTCATCCACAGCATACTGGAGAGCAAGGAAATGGTGATATTGTTTCATCATTAACCTGAAGTGAGAGAGAAAATGTGGGGGAAAAAAGACAAAACTCTATATGAAATAGCAAGTTTTCTCTGTTGAAAGAATGCCAGACATTTCAGGAACTGGTATATTAAATCTTGCTCTCAAAATTTGGTGCTGGGAAGACCATTTCACCACCACAAGTTCTAGTGTCCCCAATTATAAATTGAGATTATGTAAATTCCTTTCAAGAACACACACACACACACACACACACACACACACACACACACACACACACACAAATGATGTTATACTTCAGGCATTAGAACATTTCTAATTTTGAAACAAAACTGAGCATACCATGCAGACAGATTTTCTATCTCATACAAACAGAAAAGTGGCTTTCTAATAGGCAACTTGCAAAGACAAGATCTTTTTAATGATTCCCTCGACCACGTTCATAAAAAAGGAGCTTCTATAAATAAAATACATTCTAAATGCATTGTCATGATTTTTAAGATTATGCATTGGGAAGAAATTGGAACACAGGTATTTCAAAAGATTGTCATCGCAAGGTAATGAGAAATACTAAAAGATTCAGGGGGCAGTTCTGTTTTTACTCATTGCAATAGCTACCTGAGCTAAAGCAGGAAGATGCACAAAATTTAGAATTCCTTGGTCATGTAGTCCATACTTCTGCTTTATTCGATTAAGGAAATACCGTTTCTCTCTTAGAAGCTGAATAGTTGAGAATCAGGTTATCAATAAACCAACACTTACTACATCTACTTTGATCTAGATACTGTGCTAAGCAATAAGAATACAAAAAAACAGCAAAAGAAAGTTCTGTCTTCAAAATGATTACATTTCAAAGGGAAAGACTGCTTGTAATCACAGATGGAAAGATAGACAGATACACAGAGACAAACAGAAAGAGATACAGAGACACAGTGACAGAGGGCGTCAGAAAAAGAGATAGACAACCAGGGAGTGATATATTTAAGGCACATTGGCAAGCTGAAAAAGATAGATTTTGGGGACAGCTGGTACATGTGGGGTGGGGAATAAGGAAGAATTTACGTGTACTCAGATGCTGTGAACTAAAGGGCATCAGAGGATATTGTTGCCCTCTGCAGCAATAGGGTAAGTAGGAAGCAAGTAAGGTAAAAGATAATGATTTCTCAACTGCAGATGTCCTGTGGGAATTTAGTCCAAGATATCTGAGAGACCATTGATGATATGACTTGTGAAGTGAGCAGAAAGTTTGGATCAGGATAGGTAAATGTGAAAAATAGTAACATAAAGATGCTAAGTCAATCATGGGAGCTGAGAAGATAACCAAGGGAAGTAGTAATGGGTTAGATACAGATCCTGAGGGACACCTATAGTCACACAGTATGATCTCCGGAGGATCCAGAAAGGAGGCAGAGATGAAACAAGAAAAGGAGGAGCAGAAAAAGAGAAAAACAGTCCCTGAAACTTAGAGAGAAAAGAATACCAAGGAGGAGAGACTGAACAACACTGTCAGCAGAGAAGGCAATTAGAATAAGGAGGAGAAGGTACAAAAATGGTCTCCAATTCACAATGAAAAGATAGAAATTGAAGTTCCCAAGGAACAGAAGTTGAAATGTTAAAGAAGTGATATTGATAAGCTTCCATGCATTTTGGAGTCCCTTACTACAGGTCAGGCATTTGCAAGTCATGGGGATAGAAAGACAAATGAGGGAAAAAAAATCTCAAACAGGATACATTTTGGTCAGAACAGAAAATGTGCCATACATAAAGCAGTACATTAGGGACAAAGTTGATAAAATATGACTTGGAGAAAATCATTAAAGGGAGTAGAAAAGTTTTCATACCAAGTGAGTTGAATTTGAAATGAAAATAGAATTCTGTGATAAGGAATTGAGGAGAGATTGCATTCCTAGAATGGGGGACAGCATTGTCAAAAGTATGAAAATGAGAGATGCGTGTGGAACATAAGAGATTGGTAAGGAGCTCTTTGGGGCCTTATTTAAAAGATCACAAAAATGATGAGAGATACCACATGTAGATATTTACATGGTGACCAAGGTATAAAGAGCTTAAAAGCTTTTGAAGTTAACAGATGATCAAGAGAGGAATCAGAGAGTGATTCACAGATTAGGAAGTGTCAAACCAATGATGCACATTAGGAAAAATCCTTGTGCAAATATAAGGAGACTTGTAAAAATCTAAAGAGATAGGTGGCAGAAGAGCCAGTAAGGCCATTTCAGTGCTCCCCAGGAGAAATGACCACTTCTTGTAAAAAGTGATTGAGCTGGGGGGTTGGGGGAGGAAGGAAAATATGTATAAGAAGTTTAGGTTGGTAGAAATTATGAGTGTGCAAATGAGTGGATACTTACATACATACATACATACATATATATATATATATATATATATTCATCAATAGACATAAGTATGTATGTATGTATGTATGTATACATGTGTATGTTTCTATATGAAGCCTATACATGCATCTATATGTATGAATCTACATATATGTAGTGCGTGTTCATATTCACACTGCCTTTCAGGAAATTCACTATTCAAAGCTAGGGATCAAATAAAAGAAAAAAAAATAACTACTCACTTTGGTTCTGCAAAATTCCAGAAGGGAGACTCTTTGAAGAAATGTATTCTCGTATAATCCTGTACCTTCACAAACAGGGAGAAGAATCCGGCAATGATTAAGTCTCCTTCTTTTCTATATGTGGGATTGTAAATTCTTTCTATGTGGCAAGGAGTCTTCATCATCTGGTAATCAAAAAGGAAAATCTGCAAAATCAGAAATAAAAATAATCTAGAGTATGAGAGTCCCAGTTTCCCCAAGACCATATTCCAAATCTCTAAAGAGCCAGGGAGTAAGGGAGTATAAGATGACTGGAGAACATAGATCTTGTATCTATGATTTTTCTTTCCTAATAGACCTTCAAGCTTTGGACAGTCTTTCCCATTAGAGAGAGCAGAATGTGAAACACAAAGTGGGCCTCTGTTTAGGGCAAAGGCAAAAGCTTGAATGAGCAGAGCCTATTTATCTGATTTTTTTGCCTCCTGGATATTATTCTCCTTGTTCCCTGTGGATGGGTAAGGAAAAGTGGTCCATCTTCATCTCTTGGGTGCAAATCAAACAAATATGTTGATCAGAGTCTGAGAGTGAGGGTCTCTGGGGACCATTTAGCCCAGAAACTCTGCATCTGAATCTTTCATCTTAAAAACTTCAATAACTCAACCAAAAAAATAAAGTTTGAAAAGCTCTGTTCCTGCCTTCAGTTCCTGGAGCCTTCACAGCTTCCATTTTGAGATGCCTCCATCTCTCTCATCTTTCTCAAGCTAGATTTTAGGGGTTTTTCCGAAGAGTACTTCCATTCTCACCAAGATCAATCTCTGCAATGGCCCCAAATTACCAAATGTTGCATCAGTCAGAGAACAGTGTGACCTGACTAAGGCAGAAAGCCAGAAGGATAGTTACAAGGTCTAGGCCCTCATTCCCAAACTGAGATGAATTTTATAGTTTTCTAGCCTTGATATCAATGACCACAATGCTTTGACCATTTCAAGTACACACTAAACCAGTGATGAGTGAATAAATAAAAATAGACAAAAATCAATAATCTTTTTAGGTTGATCATTTATATCTTGCCTGTTACCTCAATCCTGAAAATTATAGGTGCAGTAGAGCAATTACCTCCCACAGGCAGTTAAGGATTGTAGAAGGTAAAAATGTGTCACATGTGAATTGAATGAAAAGTCAGAGAACCAAATTTCTCAATTATTTATGATAACTTGCTAATTAAGTTAGCAGGCGTTCATTAATTTGATGGCCCATGATCCGTCTTAGTAACCAAAGACAAAAGCATGGACCTCAATGAAAGTCTAAGTCTCTTTGGGAAAGGGGGTACCTTTGACAGGTGAAAATCATCCCTGATTTGTTAATAACTAATGCAGGGGTAGAGTTTTTCAAATGAGAATATGGGATAAAAGCCTCCAGTTCCCACTCCTTCTGAGAATGTCACCTTCTTTCAGCAACTTGAACAAAGGAATCCATTTCTGCCCACAGCATGTTGGTTGGTTTTCTCCTTCATAAGCTGAGGTGCCCTAAACTCCAATGGGAGGGATCCAAGGGCATGAGCCTAGTGCTTTTGGACTGGAATTCCCCTAGATTACATTAGATTTGCACTCAACAGAAATCAGGTCTTCTTTCAAGGTGGGAAGGATTTGGGGCTTAATTATCTGTGGAAAGAGTTGGTCCATGAATAAAGAAATAAAAGATAAAGGAAAACATAGGTCTCAAAACAAACATTGGTTATTAATGCAATAAAAATAGTCACTTTTCTTATACCACAAAAGTCCTCCTCAAATTAGGGTCACCTCTTCACTATGCCAACATCAAGGTACAATAATTTATCTGTAATAAACATTCGTCATGTCCTGATACTCTACCAAACATTATGTTGGCATTAAAGACAATTTGACAACTCATTAATAAACCAATGGTCTCTTCACTGTGGGTTTTCCCTCCATAGATTGTGATCACCACATTCATATACCTATCCTGAGTGACTCATGTCTCTGACGTCCCATCAATGTTTTCACTGGAAACACCCCTCATCCCAAAGCTTTTTTCCTAATTTCTCTCAATATTACAAAAGAATCAATGAAGCAAACTCTCACTTTATCAGTTATCACTAGTGCTATCATGTGATTGTGCCACCTCATGTTGTACCCACGCATGTAAGGAATGGTGATCTGTTCAGTGATTTTTCTTTAGGAGGTCGTTATAATAACACATTCACATCTGGAAACATCTATTAAAAAGATTTTTAATCAAGAAGTTGGACTTTACTTTGTAATATAATAACAACTTGATGCTGTGACTCTGGCTGAATTATGTAGTTAGCACAAATTTCATTCAAAACTCTAAATTACCTACTGGAAAATTACAAAATTATATACTACTTTATGCCCAGTGTCTTACACAGTACTTTGTATATAACATATGATTAATAAATGCTGACTGACTGTTCCAAGAAGCATGATTCTAAGTATGATCCTATGCAGAAAATATTGTCCTCAGCCTATTTTTATGACCTTTTGGGGTATTTTTTTATGAAATATAATACTATAGTATAATGTAAAGGCCATTCTGAGCTGATCTACAGAGGGCTGAAACTCCAAAAGGTATGCTGTAATCAGACAACAGAGCACTTAAGGCTAATTACCTATTGGATGTGGGACAATGACTCCATTAGCACATGTTTTGATAAATGGTCCTTCTCACCATTGGTGCTTGCTGAATGTTTGGTATTAAGATAATCATAGGCAAGGATTGGAGGGCAGAGGGAGAAGGGCCAGAGGAACTTGGCCACAGGAAGAGGAAGAGAGAAGTTGGTGACTCTGGACTCCAGAATCCAGAATTCTGCTTGTCTGCCTCCTTCTCTTCTCCCCCTAAAGACCAAGGACATTAATTTATCCTGACTCTGGCTGACCCCAAGGCCCTCTAGGAAGCTAGCCTGTACTCTACACTGATCATCTGTTTTGAAAAAGTCAAGGAAATGAGTTTGCTTCAGATCTAAATTTAACACACTGATAAATAATAATATTTTTTAAGTGTCATGTGTAACGTGAGGAAGAATATTTATAATGTGTGGGAATGCCTTTGAGTAAATGATACATTTAAAAGAGGGGGAAAGTACCAAGAAAAATTGAGGTTTATTGTCCCACAACATTCCTTTGCATGAAGATTTAGACAATGCAACAAATCTTATTCTATTCTAAAAGTCAGCAATAAATCATAGTCAGGCACTTTTCCAGTCCAGGTGGGCAGAAAGAGGCAGGAAAAGTGGATTCATAGTCAAAATAAACAGAAAGGTCTATGGTACTAGAATAGGTCTGTACCAGTCTACTGAGCATACTACTGAGAACATTCAGTAGAGTAAATGATAAAAGACCAAGGTTGTATACTAGAACAAAGAGAGATTCCCAGGCCCACAAGAAATAATAAGCTTTGGCAATTAAGATGGAATATATATCAGTGCTCTTGGATAGGCCGAGCGAATATAATAAAGGTGACAATACTCCCCAAACTAATCTATTTATTTAGTGCTATACCAATCAGACTCCCAAGAAACTATTTTAATGACCTAGAAAAAATAACAACAAAATTCATATGGAAGAATAAAAGGTCGAGAATTGCAAGGGAACTAATGAAAAAAAAGTCAGAGGAAGGTGGTCTAAGTGTACCTTATTTAAAGCTATATTATAAAGCAACAGTCACCAAAACCATTTGGTATTGGCTAAGAAATAGACTAGCTGATCAGTGGCATAGGTTAGGTTCACAGGGCAAGATATTGAATAAAAATAGCAATCTAATCTTTGACAAACCCAAAGATCCCAAATTTTGGGATAAGAATTCATTATTTGACAAAAACTGCTGGGAAAACTGGAAATTAGTATGGCAGAAACTAGGCATGGACCCACATTTAACACCACATACTAAGATTAGATCAAAATGGTCCAAGATTTAGGCATAAAGAACGAAATCATAAATAAATTGGAGGAACATGGGATGGTTTACCTCTCAGACTTGTGGAGGGGGAAGGAGTTTGTGTCCCAGGGAGAACTAGAGACCATTATTGATCACAAAATAGAACATTTTGATTACACCAAATTAAAAAGTTTCTGCACAAACAAAACTAATGCAAACAAGATTAGAAGGGAAGTAACAAATTGGGAAAACATTTTTATAGTTAAAGGTTCTGATAAAGGCCTCATCTCCAAAATATACAGAGAATTGACTTTAATTTATAAGAAATCAAGCCATTCTCCAATTGATAAATGGTCAAAGGATATGAACAGACAATTTTCAGATGATGAAATATGAAATTAAAACTATTTCCACTCATATGAAAGAGTGTTCCAAATCACTATTGATCAGAGAAATGCAAATTAAGACAACTCTGAGGTATCATTACACACCTGTCAGATTGGCTAAGATGACAGGAACAAATAACGATGAATGTTGGAGGGGCTGTGGGAAAATTGGGACACTGATGCATTGTTGGTGGAGTTGTGAAAGAATCCAACCATTCTGGAGAGCAATCTGGAATTATGCCCAAAAAGTTATCAAAATGTACATACCCTTTGACCCAGCCATACTACTACTGGGCTTATACCCCAAGGAACTACTAAAGAAGGGAAAGGGACCTGTTCATAGTGGCTAGAAGCTGGAAGATGAATGGATGTCCATCAATTGGAGAATGGTTGGGTAAACTATGGTATATGAATGTTATGGAATATTATTGTTCTATAAGAAATGACCAACAGGAGAAATACAGAGAGGCTTGGAGAGACTTACATCAACTGATGCTGAGTGAAACGAGCAGAACCAGAAGATCATTATACACTTCAACAATGATACTGTACGAGGATGTATGCTGATGGAAGTGGATATCTTCAACATAGAGAAGAGCTAATCCAATTCCAATTGAGTAATGATGGACAGAATCAGCTACATCCAGAAAAGGAACACTGGGAAATGAGTATAAATTGTTATTTTTACCTTCTGAATCCAATTCTTCCTGTGCAACAAAAAATTCAGTTCTACACACATATATTGTATCTAGAATATACTGTAATATATTTAACATATATAAGACTGCTTGCCATCTGGGGGAGGGGGTTGGGGGAGGAAGGGAAAAAATCTGAATAGAAGTAAGTGCAAGGGATAATGTAAAAAATTACCCATGCATATGTACTGTCAAAAAAAAGTTATAATAATAAAATAAAATTAAAATTAAAAAAAAATTTAAAAAAATATGGAATATATACTAACTGACAACTCTGGTGCTTATTACACTTTTCCACCACAAGATTTTCTATCTGAATAGATTATTTGACAGATATTTCTTCTAGAAGAAGCAGTGGTCTTAGGCTCAAGGTTTAATACTGACTAGGGAACAAAGACAAGACTGGCAAAACCCCAGTAATTCAATGGTCTCCCCATAGTGGCTTTCTTCAATATACTGTGATCACAAGCATCAAATTCCTATCCCAGAGGACTCTTGTCTTTGTCTTCCCAGCAAGTGGGAAGCACCTCCTTCTGCACCTTTTGTTAGATTCTTACTAAGTGCTAATGAGATAATGAGATATTAGGTTCTTACTAAGTGCTAAGTCAGTACTCAACAATTCTCTAGTTACGGCCTTTCCTGGTAGTTTGACTTGTGAATTCCTAAGGAAGAGCTTGTATGCTTGGGAGGAGCAAGCTCATTGGTTGAAGTGGTTCTTCCCAGAAGCCCTTGCATTATCCCATGCCAATTCTCTGGGAGGATAAAAGAGGACAGCACTCCAGAAAGAAGAGAAATAGGAGTTAACATACAATTCACTTTTGAGCACTTAGCTGGTGAAGGTCAGTATGGAGAGAATTCAGAACAGATTAATTATACCATGACAATATATGAGCAAATTGCTAAGGCTGCAATAAAAGCTTGGGGTGTCCTCCCTGGACAGAAAGATCGTGGAGAGGCTTTCACTAAAATACAGCAAGGTCCCAATGAACCTTTTGCAGATTTTGTGGGACGTTTGCAAACTGCTGTCAAAAGAACTAATGGAGAAAATGCAGCTACAGAAATAATGACCAGACATCTGCCTAAGGAAAATGCCAATGAGATTTGCAAAAGAATTATGTGGGGATTAGACAAAGATTCTCCTTTAGAGGAGATCATAAGATGCTGAGCTACAGTGGGAACAAATGCTTTTTACACCCGGACAATGATGAATGTGGAAAGGCAGGGTCCCTCCTGGCAAGGGCCTTCTAGAGAAACTCGGAGATGTTTTCAATGTGGAAAAATTGGGCATCTAAGAGCTCAGTGTAGATATGGAGATACAGTGAGAAGACAGGGTGAGAGAAGACCTAAAACTCCATGTCCAAAATGTCACAAGGGCCTCCACTGGGCCTCCAAATGTAGATTGACCCAGGGAAATAAGATGCAGGGCCCAGCTTCAGCCCCCCAAGTGGGGCATGATGGCAGCCAAGGTTACATCCAGAGAATTTTAAGACATGATCAATCAGCCAAAAGGCAATCAGATGGAAGAAAGGGATTGAAATTAGGAAAAAGAGAGTTGTGTGCAGTAGAGACTACTGAGATACTCCCTGGAGAAGTGAAATCTGTTCCTGTTGAGCCTATGGATCCTTTGCCTCCAGGCACAGTAGGCTTGACCATTTCACCTTCTGAGAGTGCCTACAAAACAGTGTGCATCCATACACTGATGTGGGAAACTGGAGAACATGTAGCTAATATCCCAGTCACTAACACAGGCAGACAACATGTGATTTATCAACCAGGAGAAGTAGTAGCATCAGGCTTATTGTTATGTACCCCTAA
Source organism: Sminthopsis crassicaudata (assembly GCF_048593235.1). NCBI lineage: Eukaryota > Metazoa > Chordata > Mammalia > Dasyuromorphia > Dasyuridae > Sminthopsis > Sminthopsis crassicaudata. The sequence continues at coordinate 246,723,248 of NC_133622.1, forward strand.
TAAGCAACCTAATGATAGTCACCTAGATTTTGACTCCAGTGAACAAAATCCAGGAATATATCAGACAACAGCTGTGACAGCAGACCGACCTATGCTTACTATTTATATAAATGTTAAACCATTTGAAGGATTGGTAGACACGGGTGCAGATAGTACAGTTATTAGAGGTACCAATTGGCCCAGTCACTGGCCAAAGATTAAAGCAGACACCTACATGTCTGGGGTGGGAGGATCAATAGCAGCAGAAGTTTGTGCTAGGCCTTTGAGATAGATATTTGAAGGAGAAACAGGAGTTTTTACTCCCTTTTGTGGTTGAAAAAATCCCCATCAATCTGTGGGGAAGAGACATTTTACAGCAGATAGGATTACAAATAAGCACTTCGGCTTTTTAGCCAGGGATGCTGTTGAAGGCCTACCTGCACTTTCACCGGTTCCTATTCAGTGGAAGACTGATTCACCAGTGTGGGTAGAACAGTGGCCCTTAAGAAGTGATAAAATTCAGGCCTTATTAGACATAGTGCAAGAACAACTTTACCAAGGACACTTGCGGCCTTCTCTAAGTCCTTGGAATTCCCCAGTATTTGTGGTGAAAAAGAAATCTGGGAAATGGAGGATGTTAACTGATCTAAGAAGTGTAAGTGAACAGATGGAAACTATGGGAACTCTTCAGCCTGGACTTCCATCTCCTACTCAGTGGCCAAGAGAATGGCCTCTATGGGTTATAGACATTAAGGATTGTTTCTATTCTATCCCTCTAGATAAGGAGGATATGAAAAGATTTGCTTTTTCAGTGCCTAGTGTTAATTTGGCTGAGCCTTATAAAAGATAGGAATGGACAGTTTTGCCACAGGGAATGAAAAACAGCCCTACTATGTGCCAAAGGTATGTTGCTGCTGCTCTTGCTCCAGTAAGAAAAGCCTTTCCAAAAGTAATATTGTTACATTATATGGATGATATTTTGGGATGTGCACCTGAGGAACAAATGTTAGAAGCATGTCTACAAAAGACCATGGAAACATTAAAGTACTACAAACTGCATATAGCTACAGAAAAAATTCAAAGACATGCTCCTTTTCAATATTTAGGATATGAAGTATATCCTAAGACACTCACAGTACAAAAGCTTTCTTTAAGAACCGGGAAGTTGAACACCTGAAATGACTTTCAAAAATTAATAGGAGATATCCAATGGATGCGTCCAGTGTTAGGCTTAACTACCAATCAACTACAACCTCTATATAACATTTTAAGGGGAGACAGTGCTTTAAATTCACCACGCCAGCTTACAAAAGAAGCACAAGAGGCTTTGAGAGAAGTTGAATTGGCTTTATCCAATATGGTTGAAAGAGTCACTCAAAAACTCTTGGAAATATCAGTTTTTGCTACAAAAGAGGCACCCACAGCAGTCCTTCATCAAAAAGACAGTGTGATTGAGTGGGTGAACCTCCCAGCACAACCAGAACAAAGCCTTACTCCTTACCCAGTGCTTGTGGCTAGGATTTTATTAAAGGCTATTAAGAGAGTAACACAATTATCTGGAATAAGTCCTGAAAAAATATACACATTCTATACTAATGCACAAATTAATGTATGCTGTGAGACCATCCCAGAATGGCAAATTTTATTGGCCACTGCTCCAAATTTTGCACATGGATCTCCATTAAAGATAACCCGGCTACTACATAATTGGCGATGGATTTTTGAAGAAAAGGTTTCTAAGGTTCCTCTTAAAGGACCAACAATCTTTACAGATGCCTCCAAAGAAAATATTTGTGCTGTATACTCTCATAATTTAACCATAAAGAGAGTAGTCAGGACTCCTTTTCAATCCACTCAACAGAATGAATTATTTGCTATCATGCTAGCTCTTACTTATTACCCAAGAGACATAAATATAATTACTGATTCAGCCTATTCAGTAGGTGTAGTACAAAGAATTGCCACAGCCCAAATAAAATTTGCGGCCTCTAATATTTATCAGCTCTTTAAGGAACTTCAAGAGCAAGTGAGAAAACATCCAGGCAAGATTTATATCTTGCATGTCCACTCACATAGTGGACTTCCAGGTCCTATTTTTGATGGAAATTCAAAGGCAGATATCCTTCTAACCATGTTAGCCAGTAGTCTTTTATTTCAGGAAGCACAAAAATCTCATTCTAAATATCATCAGGCTCCTCGAGCTTTACCTTTACAATTTGGAATCACAAGAGAGGAAGCTAGGAGCATAGTAAAAAGTTGTACAGCTTGTCTTCCTTTCCACGCTCCTACACTCTCTCCAGGGAAGAATCCTTGTGGTTTGAGATCCAATGAAATCTGGCAAATGGATGTGACCCATTACAAAACTTTTGGTCGTCTATCTTTTATCCATGTTGTGGTAGACACCTTTTCAGGATTCACATTTGCAGTGCCAGCAGCAAAAAAGACAGCCCAAGTGGTCACTGAATTCCTTATACAAGCATTTGCAATTATGGGTGTGCCACAAGCAATAAAAACAGACAATGGACCTGCATATACGTTACACTTTTGTGTACAGTATAAGATCTTACATACCATGGGCATACCCTTTAATCCTCAAGGGCAGGCAACAGTAGAGAGAAGAAACAGAGATATTAAGACACAACTCCAAAAACAAAAGAAAGGGGAAGCCACAGGTAGCCCTACGGAACTTCTAAATTTAGTTCTCTATACCATTAATTTTCTAATTTTTGACAAAGATGCCCTGGCTCCAGGAGACAGGTTTTATAACCCACCAGAAGGGCAGTGTCCAGTGCGAGCAGCTCCACTGTCCTTAGATAATCGCCAGGTGATGTGGAGAGATCCAGAAAGTGGTGAATGGAAGGGACCAGATAGGTTAACTGCATGGGGGAGAGTGTTTGCTTGTATTTCTTCAGCAGGAGAAGGAATCAGATGGGTGCCAATGAGTTGTATTCGCCCTGTCCATCAGAGAGAGACAGAAAAAGAGAAAGACCTCAAAATAAAGGAGAAAATCTAAGAAACATCTGACACTGAAAGAGCATGGCTAATAAGAAGACTGTTAAAGAACTTTAAAAAACCAGCAGGAATCATTGGACTTCATAACACAAGATGAGACTAATGGACAATGGACTTATGGACATTTATAAATTTTCAATTTATGATTATTTGATCATGTTATTTGTTATATACTTCTAGCATGTATTGTTACTATGTTACTATGTGCTTATATAATCTATGTAATTATGTGTAATACCTCCCATATTGATGAACTTATGTTTCAAGGTCATGACCACCCTATGTTCTAAATCAAAAGAAAGGGGGAGATGTTAGGTTCTTACTAAGTGCTAATGAGGTAATGAGATATTAGGTTCTTACTAAGTGCTAAGTCAGTACTCAACAATTCTCTAGTTCCGGACTTTCCTGGTAGTTTGACTTGTGAATTCCTAAGGAAGAGCTTGTATGCTTGGGAGGACCAAGCTCATTGGTTGAAGTGGTTCTTCCCAGAAGCCCTTGCATTATCCCACACCCATTTTCTGGGAGGATAAAAGAGGACAGCACTCCAGAAAGAAGAGAAGTCTCTGCACTACATCTGGCTTGAAGCAGCTCTCTGCAGGAAGGGGAGTTGGCTCTCTACAGAAAGAAGAATCTGTCTGAGAGATTTGAGTTGACACAGTAGATCTCCCCCCCAGAGAGCAATCGGCAGCGTCTGGAGACAACAGCACGCTATAACCTTTTCTGAAATATCTCCCAATTTCGCAAAGTCGAACATTTGGTGTCTTTTCCTATCTTCTTGCTGATGTCAGCCCTGGAGAGAGATGGGATAGATGAGACACAAGAGTGTAGAATAGTACAGAATTTTGGTGGGGAATCCCTGGCCCCAACTCACCCAAGTCAGGGAAGCACAAAGTTCTTAAGGCCAAAGAACTTTTCCTTGTGGCTCCTGGAGGATGAACCAAAGATATAGAAAATGAGTCATTATTTATCTCATAGAGCACTTAACTTGGTAGGCGTAATACTTAATGCCCAGTTTGGCAGGAGATTTCAGTATGAGGAGGTCTCTATCTCTCATCTCTTACTGAATCTGAGATAGACTACTTCCTCTCTTAGACCAAGTCCTAAACCACATTTCTTGGTGTCAGGAAAATAGTATTCTTCCTGAAGTAATGAGAAGAGTGGAATTCATGTTGGAAAAGATGGGCAAATGAATTGATATTTGAACTGAATTACATATGAGATGAGTTGGAAAAGACATGTAATTATGTTCAAATATTGAACAAATAGAATCATGCAGGGGAGAGTAAGCATATTTTACTGGAATGAGAGTAATATGTCAATATTCTACTGGCACTGACTTACTTAAATAGTTAAAATAAAAGATTCTAATCCATAGCACTGTGTTAAAAAAGAAATGGTTCTTTTTTGATGAAAGAGTTCTCTCTCATTGGACAATTTCAAGAAAAAAAAAATAAGTAATTGTTCATGGAAACATTGGACAAAAGATTCTTGGTCAGCTACAGCTTCAGAATTTTTGCTCATTTGTTTCATTCCATAATAGCCTAATTTTATGACCTGAAACTGTAAATTGCAATTAGCAAGTAATTATTCATTACTTGTTCTGTGAAAGTCACTGAGAATTATTCGATATACAAATGTGTACTAGGACACAAAGTCCTAATCTAAAGGAACTCAAATTACCTTTCAGCCTTTTTTTTTCATTTAAATCAGGTATGTCCTGTAGATCTTTCCTGAATGATAAGGTCCAGTATCCATATGTCTATCACATAGCTAGCAGGGGATCCACTCTTCACCTGACATCCATCCAATTGATTCTACTTTTTGACTGGAATTGAATTGGAGTGTTTCTTTAAGATGAAAAAAGAAGGAAAATTTTCTTCAGTGATCTGAAAGATGAGAAGCTTAAGAATATTCAACATGTGACTTTCAAGGAATAATTATAATAAAACATGGGATACTTTTGAGACAGTAACAGCAAGACAATGTGATGATCAACTATGAAAGACTTGATTCTCCTCAGTAGTTCAGTAATCCAAACCATTCCCAAAAGACTTTGAACAGAAAATGTCATCTGCATCTAGAAAAAAGAACTATGGAGGTTAAATGTAAATCACATTTGCTGTGTTCAATCATTATTTCTGTGCTTTTTCTCGCCTGGTATTTTTCTGCTTTGTTCTGATTTTTCTCTCCCAATATGATTCATAAAGAAATGTGCATTAAAAATTTAATTTAATTTAAAAATCCAGATCTTTTTTGGAAGGTAACATTTCTCCTCTACTCTTGGTCTTAGTACGGTATACTTACAACATCAACCAGTTAGTTATCTGTTCTATGGATGATGTAGGAATAACATGACTTAAATACTGCATCTATTCTTTAGTTGTCCCCTTTTTTTCATTTTTTGATTGAATTCTGGAAGAAAACAATGAAATTACCTCACATAATAGGCTTTTATTTCTACCCTGCCAGAACAATTTAATGAACATGTTCTCCATCTTTCACCTCCTTCTGATTGTAATGTCTGGGTTACTTTTCTGGAGGGCCTCTGAAGAGCCTTGGTCTCAGTAGGATAAGCACAAGATGGACAAGAATAGAGAACAAAGGCTTTATTGTCTCTTACACATTCTATATCTGTCATAGTCTGAAGCGGTCTCAGTCTGACCCTATCTCTCCTGAACTCTGCCAGTCTGCAAGTCTCAACCAGTCTCCCTCCCATTCTGACTTTGTCCCCAGTGTAAATACCCTACTATAATTACACCATTACAGTATACCGAATATGTGTGAAATAGAACACCATTATCAATTCCACTGACTTAACACCTTATTTCAAATATACTTCTCCAGAATTGCAGTTCTCTATAAGTCTACATCAGAAAAGAGTTACATCAACTCCTTTCCAATTTAGCTCCTTTACATTGGTCTAGCTCAAGACTTTGCAAAGTTCAAAGTCCCTTGTGGAATTGGGAAGGATGATCGTTGGTTACAGGAGTAATATTTCCGAGGGCAGTTTTTTTTTTCAAGGATAAATAAAATATATGAAAAGTTAAAAATTCAAATGCAGGAAAGATAAGAAGACATTAGAGAAAAGGTATCTGAAACTGATCTCAATAACCCAACACTAAACATTCTCACACATACTGGCTTTCTCCTGTTCCAACAATATAGCCACAAGCATGCCAAAAGGCTACACTCCTTTTGTTGTCTCTAGATTTGGCAAGTGTAGAGCTCAGTTCTTTGCAATTTATTTGGCAAGGGCTGTGGGGGAGGTGAGGGTATCTCCTTACTTCCAGGAGTTGTGGAGACCATGCCATGCCACATGAATAATCTCCATGTTTCTCTCAATCTAAATTGTCATAGTGCAGGTCAGATAATTCACAAGGTCTCCAATTCTGGGACAAATGGAAGAGCCTTTCTTTCATCTTTCAGCCCATATAATTTCCCAACCCTGTTTCAGTGAGTAGGACCAATGAATGAAGGTTATCTTGAGGATCAAGGACAAGAAAAGATACATCTATCACTTTCGGCACATGATTTGATTTCATATCTAGAAAACTCTATAGAGAGTCAAACGAAAATAAAATGGAAATAACAAGAGTCCTTTCCCCAATGTCTCCATCAAGCAATTCCTAAATCTCTGCTTGAAACATTTTGAGGAAAAACTCAGTTGCCCCTAAAAGTCCATTCCTCTTTTAGACAACTTGACCAAAGGGGAGAACAAAATTTTCTTCTTTTGTAACTAAATCAAACTCTTTGAAATGTTGATTTGTTGCTCATATTTCTTTCCTGTTGATTCAGATGGAACATTTTCGTTTCTCTGGCAAGAATCTGTTACTTAAAAAGTAGCATAGTTGCATGGCCTCTCTCATTCATATCACTTCTTTTTTAGCTCAAATATTAGTCATTCTTGTGCCCAGACTTTCTATAGCCTATATTACCATCCTCTTGTGATGCATAATTTTGTTTTCTTGATAATAAGTAAGCCTGAGATTGTGCCTAGGAGAAGAAGTTTTCTATTATTTCCAGTTTTCTTGCTGCTTCCACCCCACCCCACCCCGCCTTTGAACTATATCCATGACTGATGCAAAGGCACTTTCATGTATTCCAATTACTCTTCCTTACATTACACATGGCCTCAGACATTTTCTAGTTGTATGACCCTAGACAAATCATTTACCCACAATTGCCTCTCAAAAACTAAACAATAAAAACAAACAAAGCCACACACAGAGAGAGAAAAAAAACAAACCACCAACAAAATGACAATCAAAAAATCGCCACAACCCAGGATCCTCTTGTAAATGTAACTAGTTGAGTGGATCTTGTCTTATGAAACTTATTAAAAGTTTACTCAATGACTTTGTCCATGATACTATTGCTGTTGTGGTGGTTATTGTTATTGTTATACAGTTGTGTCTCATTCTGTGAATCAGAACACAGTTCACCAACTCCTCTCCTCCATTATCTCTCAAGGATTGCCCAAGTTCTTTATCTCCATGATTCTGTCCATCCTTCTTATTCTCTCCTATCTAATTTTCTTTTTGCCTGCAATATCAACACCTTTTCCAATAAGTTCCATCATTCCATTGTGTATACTGATTTTCAAAGATTCTGTTTCAATGTTTGATCTTCTGGTGAATAACCTCAATTGATTTCTGGAACAATTGAAATATATGCCATTTACAGTCCAAGGGACTAGCAAAAGTCTTTTCCTGACCCATAATCCCACAGTATGAATTCTGGAGGGCTCAAGAATTCTTTACATTCAACTCTCAAAAGCTGAGTTTTACCATTTCCACTGAATTTGCATCTCCCTTTCCCTATACCATTGATTTACATTTTTATTTTTAACAAATGTCAAATGATTTCAATGGCTACAGTTGATAATATGGTTTGAGGTTAGGTTTGTTTTTTTTTAAAGAGATCACAGTATTTCATCAATTAATTTTCCTTTGAAGTATCGAAGCCTAAAGGTACATTCAAAAATCTCAGAAAAACAAAAGATGATTGTTGGAACTCTGTCTTCCCAGAAATCAGCTGGAGTCAGGATCACTAAAGGTCTTTATTCTTGATCTTTTACAGTCAAGGTCAGGGGATTAGGTCTACCTACCTCACACACACCTTCCTCCCTCAAATGCCAGGAGAGACTGAGTCCACTTCTGAGTCTTACTTCCTCTTCCTCCTCCTACTCCTCCCACAAACATCACTCCCCCCTCTTTGTCTCACCAATCAAGTCAGCACAGAACAGCTGGGGAGGGTCAACCTTCAAACAAGTTAATAGGGAACTGTCCAATTGGCAATTAGTCTCACGTGCTTCATTATCCAAGTGCATTGCTCAGTTCTAGCCATTTACAGATGATAGGTTGCAATAATGGATAATTCAATGAATAAATAATATGATCACTAAAATATTCTAACTGAAGTAGTTTCCTTAAACAAAGAAAAGAATATTATTATTCCTGCATTATTTTTGTCTCATTTTTATTGTTCCATGACAACCAACTACTTATATGCCCAAGGTATTGTAACAAGATATATTTGATGGAAATAATAAGGCTTTGGAACAGATTTCTTGATCCAATGATCACTCTACAATTACATAATTGATGGAAAAGTGAGAGGCTAAATCACTTCTAATACATTTTCACTGTTTAGAAACCATTCTACTCAGCAAATTAATTAGCATTCTCCCATAAATCTTCTCTCAGAGGTATGTTCAATTCACTCAAAAATGTTTGTTAACAATACAACTCACACAGAGGTAAAATTAAAATTCCAATTTTCCAAGTAATAAATCAATAATACATAATGTTGCATGGACTTAACTAAAGATTATAATTGGAAACTGACTGTCATTTATTTAAATTCAACAATTATTTTCCACCAATATTTTTAAAATATAATTCACATATTGTCTGCTATATGTAAAATAATTCAAAACAGCAACTGATCCCATTCAGCTTCTATTCTTAAATCAGGCAATAGGATGCTTTCAAAATAGTACTACATTCAAATAAAAAACAAAGATGAATAGTAGAGAAAACAGAGGCAAATGAATCACATACATTTATCATATTTCATTATGGCTATCGGATCAAAGTTGTTCCTTGTCTGTGACCTGTGAGCTTCAGAAAGCCTGGCTTCTCAGGGAGTAGCTTTCTTTTTAAATATCCTCAGAGTATTTTGTTCTGATCTTAAAAGGATCACAAAGCACTTGGGAACAAAGATGCAAGTGAGAATCCCAGCACTGGAGGTCAAGATGGCAAAGACTTCCAAGGCTACAATGGCCTTGCCCTTAGAGCTCTGGTAGGAGGGCAGGAAGGAGATCCAGACACTGCAGAACACAAGCATGCTGAAGGTCAGGAACTTGGCTTCATTGAAAGTGTCCGGCAGGTTCCTGGCTAGGAAAGCCACAGTGAAGCTGGCTAAGGCCAGCAGGGCCATGTAGCCCAGGACACAGTAGAAGATGAGGAGGGAGCCCTCATTGCACTGGATGATAATGGAGCCAGGCTCAGAGTGGATGTCCATCTCCAAGAACGGGGGGTATGTCCCAAGCCAGATGCCACAGAGACACATTTGGATGAGGGTGCAGGTAAAAATGAGAGAGTAAGATGCTGTGGATCCCAGCCAGCTCCGGAGCCTGCTCCCTGGTTTGGTGGCCCTGAAGGCCAGAACCACAGTGATGGTTTTAGCCAAAATGGAGGAAAGGGCCACTGTGAAGACAACTGCAAATGTGGTTTGGCGCAGCAGGCAGGTGGCTGTGGTAGGATGGCCGATGAAGAGCAGGGAGCAGAGGAAGCAGAGGTTGAGGGAGACCAGCAGAGTGTAGCTGAGACTGCGGTTATTGGCTTTGACTATGGGGGTGTCCCTGTGCTTCAAAAAGATCCCCAGGACAAGAGCAGTGAGGAGAGAGAAGCAGATGGCTGCACTGACCAGAGTCATTCCGAGAGGTTCCTCATAGGCCAGGAAGGTCACAGTCCTGGGGAGGCAGTGATCTCTCTTCTTATTGGGATATTGATCTTCAGGGCACTGCAGGCACTCCTTTGCATCTGTAAACAACAATAAAATCATGCTATAGCCCAGAATGATCAGGTTTTTGTCACCCATAAAGCACAGTTTTATTCTTTCCACATCAAGTTCAGTCTCATTTTGGACTTCATGTAAGTCATAAGGACAAGAATTTAGAGGCTGAATGAGATAAAGACCCATCAGGAGTGTCATTTCTCCACATATAGAATAAATAATGTACTTTAATGTATTTGTTACATAACTAAACAAAAAATTAAACTCTCTACAATCCATTTCAACTAGAAATCACTTACAATGAGTCCTAAATAGTCACTTTATATTTAATTCAATATTTTCTGAACAGAAATGAGACACTGTTAAATCAATAATTCTGTCAATTTTATCATGGATGAACATCAAGAATTAGTTTAAAAAATTAGACTAAAAAGACTTTTTGATGTGTTCTTCTGAAAGTAAGGTCATAACTACAAATCTCCTGATTTCTTATGGAATAGGATTCTGACTATGCAAATTAAACTTTCTTCAAATAAAGTACTTTCCATAGCAATTATGAAGTTTGTAAAGCAGAAAATATATTGTGCATATATGACAATACTTCCCCAGGTTACTGAATATAGAAAATGAGGATTTCAAACTTGGCTCCTTCAGATTTCCCAGTTGTTAGTGTTATACTCTTATTGGCTATATGTACATTATTCCTCCAGCATCTAATACTATTGCTCTCAGAGGACCTATTTCATCTATATTGTACTTATGTGTGTATTTCTTTCATTTGTTTGCTTCATTGTTAATGAATAGTACCATCATTTACTTTGAGATTTATTTACCCTTATGAGATGGGGCCAAAGAGTGAAAGTCAAAGAGACAACTGTGAATAATTATGGAAAACATTGATTCTCAGAGTTATTTGACCAAAAGCATTTAATCAAATGGTAAATTGGCTTGGAGGTAAGTCATTTTTCAATAAGAGGGAAGTGTCAAATTTAGTATTTTCTGTGAAAATATTAAAGGAAAAGTACCTTTGTTAAGACAGCTTATGGGCAGAGTCAAAATGGCAGAGGAGACAATAGCTTCAATCTAAGATCCTCTTCTACCCTCATTATTAATTACCAAATTCAGCCTCAGAAACAATGCTTGACTGGTAAAATCCACAAATACTAGGAGTACAACAAATTAGCAGCTGAAAATAATCTAGAAGATCTCCAGAAAAGGTTTGTCTTGATCAGCTGGAACACAGTGGCTAATACACTGAGCATATCAGGCTGGGGGCAGCCTCCCTATAGGTGGAGATTTTTCAGGGAGGACTCTACCACAGGTTGGCTGCTCTGCTTTGGTTGTAAAGCAATAGATCAGCAGAGAAGTTACAAAAAGGCCAAAGGTAGAGTGTACTCCAAAAAACTCCAGAATCTAACAGGATCTGGCTACATTCACCCAGCACAGGTAGTGGCTCAGCACAGATGCCCAACTCACAGCTTTTGTCCAAGGCAGCCAAAAATCTGAACAGCATGGTGGCTCTGCGCAAAGAGCCCCCGGCAACAGAACTTCCATAGTATGGCTATGTTTCCCAGGGAAGAGTGCAAGGATCTTCCCAGGGGCACTTCCACAGCCCCACCATTTTCAAGACAGCTACTGTTCATAGATATAGAAATATATATAGATATATAAATATATATCTATATATCTATATCTATATCTATATATACATATATATATATATATATCCTTGCTCTGCAGAGGAAGCTGGGAACCCCCTTGCCCTGAAGGCATACCCTAAGTTCTTTAAAAAATGAGTAAAAATGCCAAGCATACACTAACCATCGAATAGCTTCTATAGAGAAAGAGAGCAGGTTTTCAATCCTAAGGCTACTGATAGCAAACAGGACTCCAGACAAAACCCCAAAGGGGGATGTAACCTGGTGCTAGAAGAAATTATGGCTACAAGAAAAATGGGGAAAGGAAAGGGCAGCTATGCAAAAAGTAATTAAAGATAATAAAATATGTCAAATATGTCAGAAAAAAAAAAGAAAAACAATTAAAATACCGAGGAGCCACAATAAGGATCACTCAAGATCTAACTGCTTCCACATTAAAGGACCAAGACCTGAAATCTGATATTCTGAAAGGCAAAAGAACTTGGAATGTATCCATAAATAAATTACCCAGCTAAGCTGAACATTTTTTTTTTCAGGAAAGAAGATTGACATTTAATGAAATACGGGAATTCCATTTGTTTCTAATGAAAAAACCAGGGCCAAACAAACAAAAAAATTTGACCTCCAACTATAGGACTTAAGAGAAGCACAAAAAGGTAAAAAAAAAAAAAAACTCTTGAGAACTGTATTTCTGTGATGGACATAAAGAGTGCATGTATAATTTGATTTTACTGATATAATATAACAAGGGAAGTAGAAATGGAAAGAGGATAGCATCAGGAAAAGGGAAAAATGGAGATAAAAAGAGGGGAAACCACATCCCAGTAAGAGGCAAAGGAAACCTATCATATCTGAGGGAATTTAGAGAAGGGGAGGAACATTGGTGAATCTCACTCTCATCAGATTTGGCTCAAAAGAAAATAATTGACATATTTACAGAGAAACTTCTCTCACCTCATTAAAAAGTGGAGGAGGAAAAGGAGAAAGGAAAACAGTAATAAAGGAAAGGTACAAGAAAGGGGAAGAGAATCAAAGGGGGTGGGATTGATTCTAAAGAGGGAGAGCTGTGTGAGGCAAATAGTGTGCATAACTTTGATAATGGGGAGGGGAGGTAGGGGGGTAAGAAAAAGAAAAGCATAATCTGGGGATAATAAAATGGTATAAAATATGAAATTAGTCATTTAAAGCATAAATGTGAATGGGATGAATTCTCTCATAAATCAGAGGAGGATAGCAGACTGGATCAAAAGCCAGAACTCTACAATATGTTGTTTACAGGAAACACATTTAAATCAGGGAGATACATACAGAGTAAAGGTAAAAGATTGGAGCTATTATGCTTCAAATGAAATCAAAAAAGCAGGGGTAGCCACCCTTATCTCACATCAAGCAAAAGCAAAAATTGATCTAATTAAACATGATAAGGAAGGAAACTATATCTTGCTAAAGGGTAGCATAGACAATGAAAGAATATAAATATTAAACATATATGCACCAAGTGGTATAGCATCTAATTCCCTAAAGGAGAAGTTAAGAGAGTTGCAAGAAGAAATAAACAGAAAAATTATAATAGTGGGAGATCTAGACCTTGCACTATCAGAATTAGATAAATCAAACGACCAAATAAATAAGAAAGAAGTCAAAGAAGTAAATAGTATACTAGAAAAGATAGATATGATAGATCTTTGGAGAAAACTGATCATATATTACGACATAAATACCTCAAAATTAAATGCAGAAAGGCAGAAATAGTAAATGCATTCTTTTCAGATCATGATGCAGTAAAAAGTACTTTCGACAAAAAGCTAAGGTTAAATAGACCAAAAAGTAACTGGAAACTAAATAATCTCATCCTAAAGAATGATCGGATGAAACAACAAATCATACACATATTTCATCAATTTCATTTCATCCAATCCATAGACATATTTCATTCATTCATCAAACCATAATTTTACCCAAGAGAATGACGAGACAACATATCTAAGTTTGTGGGATGCAGCCAAAGCAGTAATAAGAGGAAATTTTATATCTTTAGAAGTTTACTTGAATAAAATAGAGAAACAAAAGATCAATGAATTGGGCTTACAACTTAAAAAGCTGGAAAAGTGTTTTGTAATTTTGTTCATATTAATTCCTGATTTTCCTTTGGTAGATATATTCCCAAATATTTTATACTATCGACCGTTATTTTGAATGAAATTTCTCTTTGTATCCCTTGTTGTTGGATTGTGTTGGTAATGTACAAAAATGCTGAGTATTTATGTGGATTTATTTTGTATCCTGAAACTTTGCTAAAGTTCTGAATTATTTCTAATAGCTTTTTAGCATAGTCTTTGGGGTTCTCTAAGTATACCATCATATCATCTGCAAAGAGTGATAGTTTGATTTCCTCATTACCTACTCTAATTCCTTGAATCTCTTTCTTGGCTCTTATTGCCGAGGCTAGCATTTCTAGTACCATATTGAATCCTAATGATAATAGTGGGCAACCTTTTATCACTCCTAATCTGGGAAAGATTCTAGTTTATCACCATTACATATCATGTTTACTGACGGTTTTAAATATATGCTCCTTATTATTTTAAGGAATAGTCCATTTATTCTTGTACTCTCAAGTGCTTTTAGTAGGAATGGATGTTGGATTTTATCAAATGCTTTTTCTGCATCTATTAAGATGATCATATGTTTTTTGTTAATTTGGTTATTGATATAGTCAATTATGCTAATAGTTTTCCTAATATTGAACCAGCCTTGCATTCCTGGTATAAATCCCACTTGGTCATAGTGTATTATCCTGGGGATGATTTTCTGTAGTCTTTTTGCTAATAATTTATTTAAGATTTTAGCATCAATATTCATTAGGGAGATTGGTTTATAATTTTCTTTCTCTGTTTTCAGCCTACCCGGTTTAGGTAACAGTACCATATCTGTGTCATAAAAGGAATCTGGTAGGACTCCTGATATCCCTATTTTTTCAAATAGTTTATATAGCATTGGAATTAGTTGTTCTTTAAATGTTTGGTAGAATTCACATGTGAATCCAACTGGTCCTGGGGATTTTTTTCTTAGGAAGTTAATAGCTTGTTCTATTTCTTTTTCTGAAATGGGACTATTTACTTCTTCCTCTGTTAATCTGTGCAAGCTAAATTTTTGAAGGTATTCTTCCATTTCATTTAAGTTATCGAATTTATTGGCATAAAGTTGAGCAAAGTAGCTCCTAACTATTGTTCTAATTTCCTCTTCATTAGTGGTGAGTTCTCTTTTCATTTTTAAGACTAACAATTTGCTTTTCCTCTTTCCTTTTTTTAATCAGATTTACTAAGGGTTTCTCTATTTTGTTGGTTTTTTCATAGAACCAACTCAGTTTTATTAATTAATTCATTAGTTTCTTTACTTTCAATTTTATTAATCTCACCTTTTATTTTTAGAATTTCAAGTTTCGTGTTTGTCTAGGGGTTTTTAATTTGTTCCTTTTCTAGCAATTTTAGTTGTAAGCCCAATTCATTTGCCCTCTCTTTCTCTATTTTATGCAAGTAGGCCTGTAGAGATATAAAACTTCCCCTTATTACTGCTTTGGCTGTATCCCACACATTTTGGTATGATGTCTCATTATTGTCATTTTCTTGGGTGAAGTTATTAATTATGTCTATGATTTGCTGTTTTACCCAATCATTCTTTAGTATAAGATTATTTAGTTTCCAATTATTTTTGGTCTATTTTCCCCTGGATTTTTATTGAATGTAATTTTCATTGCATTGCAAATAATGATGAATGTTGGAGGGGATGTGGGAAAACTGGGATACTGATGTATTGTTGGTGGAGTTGTGAAAGAATCCAACCATTCTGGAGAGCAATCTGGAATTATGCCCAAAAAGTTATCAAACTGTGCATACCCTTTGATCCAGCAGTGCTACTACTGGGCTTATATCCCAAGGAAATACTAAAGAAGGGAAAGGGACCTGTATGTGCCAAAATGTTTGTGGCAGCCCTTTTTGTAGTGGCTAGAAACTGGGAAATGAACAAATGCCCATCAATTGGAGAATGGTTGGGTAAATTATGGTTTATGAATGTTATGGAATATTATTGTTCTGTAAGAAATGACCAGCAGGATGAATACAGAGAGGCTTGGAGAGACTTACATGAACTGATGCTGAGTGAAATGGGCAAAATCAGAGATCATTATACACTTCATCAATGATACTGTATGAGGATGTATAATGGAAGTGGATATTTTCAACATAGAGAAGAGCTAATCCAATTCCAGTTGATCAATGATGGACAGAATCAGCTACACCCAGAAAAGGAACACTGGGAAATGAGTGTAAACTGTTAGCATTTTTTATTTTTCTTCCCAGGTTATTTTTACCTTCTGAATCCAATTCTTCCTTTGCAACAACAACAACAACAACAAAATTCAGTTCTGCATATATATATTGTACCTAGGATATACTATAACATATTTAATATGTATGGAAGTGCCTGCCATGTAGTGGAGGGGGTGGAGGGCATGGGGGTAAAAATTCAGAAGAGAAGGGAGTACAAGAGATAATGTTGTAAAAAAATTACCTATGCATATGTACTGTCAAAAAATGTTATAATTATAAAATTAATTTAAAAAAGGAAATTTTAAAAATTCAAGAAGATTAAAATTAAATTAAAATTAAAAATTAAATTAATTAAAAAATTAAAATTAAAGAAGATTAAAATTAAAGAATTGAAGAAATTTTTTTAAAAGCAAGAAAAGACCAAATTAAAAATCCTCAAATAATAAACTTGAAATTCTAAAATTCAAATGAGAAATTGATAAAATTGAATGTAAAAAAACTATTGAATTAATAAATAAAACTAAGAGTTGGTTTTATGAAAAAACAATTAAATAGATAAACCTTTGGCAAATCTGATTAGAAAAAGGAAAGATGATAATCAAATTGTTAGTCTTTTAAATGAAAAGGGAGAACTTTCCAGTAAACCATTTGGTATGGGCTAAGAAATAGACTAGTTGATCAGTGGAATGGGTTAGGTTCAAAGGACAAAATAATTAATAACTTTAATAATCTAGTGTTCGACAAACCCAAAGACCCCAGCTTTCATGATAAGAATTCATTGTTTGACAAAAACTGCTAGGAAACTTGGAAATTAGTATGGCAGAAACTAGGCATTGACCCACAGTTAACACCGTATACCACACTCAGGTCAAAATGGGTTCAAGACTTAGGCATTAAGAATGAGATTATAAATAAATTAGAAGAGCATAGGATAGTCTACTCACAGACCTGTGGAAAAGGAAGGGATTTATGACCAAAGAAGAAGAACTAGAGGTTGTTTTGATCACAAAATAGAAAAATTTGATTATATCAAATTGAAAAGTTTTTGTACAAACAATAATGCAGACAAAGACTAGAAGGGAAGTAATAAATGGGGAAAGCATTTTTACAATCAAAGTTCTGATAAAGGCCTCATTTCCAAAATATATAGAGAATTGAATCTAATTTATAAGAAATCAAGCCATTCTCCAATTGATAAATGCTCAAGGGCTATGATAAAGAAATTGAAACTATTTCTAGCCATATGAAAAGATGCTCCAAGTCATTATTCATCAGAGAAATGCAAATTAAGACAACTCTGAGATACCACTACACACCTGTCAGATTGACTAGAACTACAGGGAAAGATAATGCAGAATGTTGGCTGGGATGTGGTAACAGCGTTACTACTGGGCTTAAATCCCAAACAGATTTTAAAGAAGGGCAAGGGAATGGTATGTGCAAGAATGTTTGTGGCAGCCCTCTTTATAGTGGCCAGAAACTGGAAACTGAGTGGATGCCCATCAATTGAAGAATAGCTGAATAAATTTTGGTATAAGAATGTTATAGAATATTATTGTTCTGTTTAAGAAATGAGCAGCAGGATGATTTGAGAAAGGCCTGGAGAATCTTACATGAACTGATGCTGAGTGAAACAAGTAGGACCAGGAGATCATTATATACTTGAACAACAATACTATAGGATGATCAATTCTGATGGACGTGGCTCTCTTCAACAATGAGATGAACCAAATCAGTTCCAATTGGTCAATAATGAATAGAACCAACTATTCCCAGCAAAAGAATTCTGGGAAATGAGTGTGAACCACTACATAGGATTTCCAATCCCTCTATTTTTGTCTGACTGAATTTTTGATTTTCTTCACAAGCTAATAGTATAGTGTTTCAAGTCCAATTCTTTTTGTACAGCAAAATAACTGTTTAGACATGTATACATATATTGTATTTAACTTATACTTTAACATATTTAACATGCATTGGTCTTCCTGCAATCTAAGGAAGGGATGGCTGGAAGGAGGCGAAAAATTGGAACAAAAGGTTTTGCAATTGTCATTGCTGAAAAATTGCCCAAGCATATATCCTGTAAATAAAAAGCTATTTGAATATAATAAAGATGACAATACTCCCCAAACTAATCTATTTATTTAGTGCTATACCAATCAGACTCCCAAGAAACTATTTCAATGACCTAGAAAAAATAACAACAAAATTCATATGGAAGAATAAAAGGTCGAGAATTGCAAGGGATCTAATGAAAAAAAAAACTGAGATGAAGGTGGTCTAAGTGTACCTGATCTAAAGCTATATTATATAGCAGCAGTCACCAAAACCATTTGGTATTGGCTAAGAAATAGACCGGTAGATCAGTGGAACAGATTAGATACAAAGGAAAAAAAAGGGTACATCTATAGCAATCTAATCTTTGACAAACCCAAAGATACCAACATTAGGGACAAAAATTCATTATTTGGAAAAAACTGTTGGGAAAACTGGAAATTAATATGGCAGAAATTAGATATGGATCCACACTTAACACCATATACCAAGATAAGATCAAAATGGGTCCATGCTTTAGGCATAAAGAATGAGATAATAAATAGATTAGAGGAACAGAGGATAGTCTACCTCTCAGACTGTGGAGGAGGAAGAAATTTATGACCAGAGGAGAACTAGAGATCATTATTGATCACAAAATAGAAGATTTCGATTACATCAAACTAAAAAGTTTCTGTACAAATAATACTAATGCAAACAAGATTAGAAGGGAAGTAACAAATTGGGAAAATATTTTTAAAAGCAAAGGTTCTGACAAAGGTCTCATTTCCAAAATATATAGAGAACTGACCCTAATTTATAAGAAACCGAATGATTCTCCAATTGATAAATGGTCAAAGGATATGAACAGACAATTCTCAGATGAAGAAATTGAAACTATATCCACTCACATGAAAGAGTGTTCCAAATCACTACTGATTAGAGAAATGCAAATTAAGACAACTCTGAGATACCACTACACACCTGTCAGATTGGCTAAGATGACAGGAACAAATAATGATGAATGTTGGAGAGGATGTGGGAAAACTGGGACACTAATACATTGCTGGTGGAGTTGTGAAAGAATCCAACCATTCTGGAGAGCAATTTGGAACTATGCCCAAAAAGTTGTCAAACTGTGCATACCCTTTGACCCAGCAGTGCTACTGCTGGGCTTATATCCCAAAGAAATACTAAAGAGCGGAAAGGGACCTGTATGTGCCAAAATATTTGTGGCAGCTCTTTTTGTTGTAGCTAGAAACTGGAAGATGAATGGATGTCCATCAGTTGGAGAATAGTTGGGTAAATTATGGTATATGAAGGTTATGGAATATTATTGCTCTATAAGAAATGACCAGCAGGAGGAATACAGAGAGGCTTGGAGAGACTTACATCAACTGTTGCTGAGTGAAATGAGCAGAACCAGAAGATCACTGTACACTTCAACAACAACACTGTATGAGGATGTAATCTGATGGAAGTGGAAATCTTCAACATAAAGAAGAGCCAACTTACTTCCAGTTGATCAATGATGGACAGAAACAACTACACCCAGAGAAGGAACACTGGGAAGTGAATGTAAATTGTTAGCACTAATATCTGTCTGCCCAGGTTACATGTACCTTCGGAATCTAATGCTTATTGTGCAACAAGAAAATGGTATTTACATACATGTATTGTATCTAGGTTATATTGTAACACAAGTAAAATGTATGGGATTTCCTGTCATCGGGGGGAAGGAGTAGAGGGAGGGGGGGATAATTTGGAAAAATGAATACAAGGGATAATATTATAAAAAAATATATAATAAAAAATTATTTTAAAAAATAATAAAAAAAAATAAAAAGCTATTTAAAAAAAAGACAGCTAGATAGCATGTTGATACAGTAGGAGCCTTGGAGTCAGAAAGACATGATTTGAAATAAAACTTCATATATTTACTAACTTGTGTGACCCTGGACAAATCATACAACCCTGATTGTCTCAAAAAATAAAAATAAAAAATACCCTTCTTTCAGGAAATTCATACAGTCTATGAATTGTAAAGAATTCTTTAAAAAAAAAACATTAAATATTCAAGCTATCAGACCACTAAGATTTTAAGATTTCCAATATCAATTGATAATACTGAATTAAGTTTGTAGCAACTTTTTGTATTGGCAAAGAACTGGAAACTGAGTGGATGCCCAGCAATTGCAAAATAGCTGAAAAGTTATAGTAAATAAATTATATGAAATATTATTTTAAGAAACAATCAGCAGGATGACTTCAAAAATTTCTGGAGAAACCTACATGACCTGATGCTAAGTGAAGTGAGTAGAACCAAGAGAACATTGTACATAGCAACAACAAGATTATGTGATGATCATCTCTGATGCACATGGTGATTCAGGCCAATTCCAATAGACTTGTGGTGGAGAGAGTCATCTGCATCCAGAAAGAGAACTATGGGGACTGAATATAGATTGCAACATAGTATTTTTACATTTTTGTTATTTGCTTGCTTTCTTTTTCTTTTTTCCTTTTTGATCTGATTTTTCTTGTGCAGCATGATAAATATGGAAATATATATAATAGAACTGCACACTGTTAACATATATTAGATTACTTGTTGTCTAGGAGAAGGATGGGAAGAAGGAAGGGAGAACAATTGGGAACACAAGGTTTTCCAAGGGTGAATGTTGAAAACTAACTTTGCATATATCTTGAAAACAAAAAGCTATTATTTTAAAAAAAAGAAAAAGAAAAAGAAAACACTGAATTAATTGCAAGGAACCAGACAAGGAAGGAGAAACACTTGATCCACTGGAGAATTATATATACCTTTGTAAAAATGGTACAATATCACCATCATTATTCTCAAGAATTAAGAAAGGATATTACCAGATACATTTTATGAGGGAAATAAAGCCCACTGTTCAAATTAAAGAAGTTAAAACACTGGTGATATCTTTTAAAATTATTAATATCTAATCAAAAATTTTAAATAAATTCCTGACAACTGTTTCCCAGTGATTTGCCCACCATACAATTCATTCTCTGCAATTTCTATTTAAATTAGAGATATAAAAATAGTTCAAATTTAGAAAAAAATGACATCAATAGAAGACAAAAATTATCTTATAACATAAAGAAAAAATTTAAGAAAGGAAAACAAATACTTATTCTGAAAACACTACAAAAAATATAAAGAAGCAATTTTATGGCATAATAATACATCTTTTAAAAGCTACCAAATTATGCAAAGATGTAAACAAGTATCTTTCCCAGTGAATATAGGAATAAAATTCAGATAATTAATGTTCTCCTTCATTGCTACAAAAATGGAAATGGAATTAAGAACATTGAAATAAGAGAAATTAAAACATAAAGACAGGAAAAAATATGTCCAACTATGTCTATTTTCTAATGACATCATGTTTTATTTAAAAAATAATAGGGAATCAGTTAAGGAACTAACGGAACATTAATACATTCATGAGGCAAACAACAAAATAAATCTATTAAAATTAATTTTTACATAATGAAAAGTGTTATAAAGAAAAATAAATATTATTTGAAAAAACTGAAAAATGCATAAAATATCAAAATATTTTTGGAACTATTCAAAATGCTTATGTTGACTCAATTACAAAGAATTTCTTAAAGAAATAAATTACATCTAAATTAAAAGGAGAAATAGTCTATTTTTTTCTGGATTGACTATTGTGACATAAGGAAATGAAAATAAAAGTCCAAGAATTCCAAAGGGCATACATGAAGAATAACGACAATGAGAAAGAGAAAGAAAGAGAGAGACAGAAACAGAGAGAGACAAAGAGAGATAAGAGAGACAGAATAGACAAGAAGACAGACTGACAGAGACTGAGAGAGAGGAAGGGAGAGACAGCTAAATTTTGAAGATACCGTTTTATGAATTAACAACAAATCAAGCCCAGGCCTCACAGCTTTGAAAATCAACCTCACACATGGGATGAACGCTCCCATCAAATGGAGCCGGATAGCAGACTGGATCAAAAATCAGAACCCTACAATATGTTGTTTACAGGAAACACACTTAAAGCAGGGAGATACAGAGTAAAGGTAAAAGGTTGGAGCAGAATCTATTATGCTTCAGGTAAAGCCAAAAAAGCAGGGGTAGCTATCCTTATCTCAGATCAACCAAAAGCAGAAGTTGATCTAATTAAAAGAGATAAGGAAGGAAACTATATACTGCTGAAAGGTAGCATAAATAAAGAAGTCATATCAATACTAAACATATATACACCAAGTGGTATAGCATTTAACTTCCTAAAGGAAAAGTTAAGAGAATTGCAAGAAGAAATAGACAGTAAAACAATAATAGTGGGAGATCTCAACCTTGCACTCTCAGATTTAGACAAATCAAACCACAAAACAAATAAAGAAATTAAAAAAGTAAATAGAACATTAGAAAAACTAGGTATGATAGACCTTTGGAGAAAACTGAATGGCAATAGAAAGGAATATACTTTCTTCTCAGCAGTTCATGGATCCTATACAAAAATTGACCATATATTAGGACATAAAGATCTCAAAATTAAATGTAGGAAGGCAGAAATAATAAAAATGCCTTCTTCTCAGATCACAATGCAATAAAAGCTACATTCAATAAGAAGATAGGGGTAAATAGATCAAAAAGTAATTGGAAACTGAATAATCTCATCTTAAAGAATGATTGGGAGAAACAGCAAATTATAGAACCAATTAATAATTTCACCCAAGATAATGACAATGATGGGATATCATACCAAAATCTGTGGGATGCAGCTAAAGCGGTAACAAGGGGAAATTTTATATCTTTAGAGGCTTATTTGAACAAAATAGAGAAAGAGAAGATTAACGAATTGGGCCTGCAACTTAAAAAGCTAGAAAAAGACCAAATTAAAAACCCCAAACCAAAAATTAAACTTAAAATACAAAAATTAAAAGGAGAAATCAATAATATTGAAAGTAAAAAACCTATTGAATTAATAAATAAAACCAAGAGTTGGTTTTATGGAAAAGCCAATAAAATAGATAAATCTTTGGTAAATTTGATCAGAAAAAAGAAAGAGGAAAATCAAATTGTTAGTCTTACAAATGAAAAGAGGGATCTTTCCACCAATGAAGAGGAAATTAGAGAAATAATAAGGAGTTACTTTGCTCAACTTAAGTTATCAAATTTATTGGCATAAAGTGAAATGGATGACTTCCTCCAAAAATATAGGCTTCCTAGATTAACAGAGGAGGAGATAAATTGCTTAAATAGTCCCATTTCAGAAAAATAAATAGAACAAGCTATTATTCAACTCCCCAGGAAAAAATCCCCAGGACCAGATGGATTTACATGTGAATTCTACCAAACATTTGAAGAACAATTAGCCCCAATGCTATATAAACTATTTGGAAAAATAGGGGATGAAGGAGTCCTACCAAACTCCTTTTATGAAACAGACATGGTACTGATACCTAAACCAGGTCGATCAAAAACTGAGAAAGAAAATTATAGACCAATTTCCTTAATGAATATTGATGCTAAAATCTTAAATACTATGATGTTAGGATTACTAAGTGAGAACTCAGGTTGTCTGGACAGTGACAAGGTGAGAATTCAGGTTTTCTGGACAATTACAAGGTGAGAACTCAGGTTGACTTGATAGAAGGAGCAAGCTCATTGGCTGAAGTGGTTCTTCCCAGAAGTCCTTGCATTATCCCACGCCCATTCTCTGGGAGGATAAAAAGCAACAGTGGGCCTGGAAAGTGAGTCTACATGGAGAAGGATAAGAGCTGGAGGAGATTCAAGGAGAAGACTCTGAATTGCATCAGGCTTGACGGGGCTCTCTGCAGGAAGGGAAGTCACTTCTCTGGACAAGAGTTAACAGCAACTGCCTGGAGACAACGGTTCGTTACAGGAAGAAGAATCTGTCGGAGAGATTTGAGTAGAAGACACAGCAGATCTCTTCCCAGAGAGTGATCCGGCAGCTTCTAGAGACGACAGCTCGCTACAATTGGCGCCCAAAGTGGGGCAAGGACTTTTGCTTATCCTGACAAGAGGAGCTAGACCAGACCTTCGCAATTTGGCGCCCGAACAGGGACAGACACGGTCCTGATTCCAGTGGAAAAGCTTCCGATCTAGATCTCAGTCTCTCTGACCCAGAACCGTGAGTAACGAGGAAACTTTGTTAAAGATTAAGTGAGCGTGCTAATAGATAAATAAGGAACTTAACTTGTTAAGGGCTAAACCAGGAATCTCTTATAGCTGAAATGGGGCACATGTTAGCTAAATTCAATCCCTGGACCTCAGCCGACTCAACCTCAGCCCCAGAAGCAACCTCAGCTCCACCCCCATTCAGGAGTGGTACTATAGAGAGTATAATCAAGATAATTGAGGAGCAGAGTTTACTTGTAACCTGGGTACAGATTGCTAAACTCTTGGCTGCATTAAGACGCACATCCCCTTGGTTCTTAGAGGAAGAAAAGATAGATGTAGATAAATGGAAGCTAGTGGGATATGAAATGAAAGAATTTCAAGCAAAAAATGGACCTCCTTCAATTTCTGCAGAAGTATTTTATATCTACAACATAGTTCAATTAGCCTTAAACTATCAAGCAAGTTGTAGGAGAAGGAAAAGTTCTAAAAATGAACAGAGGAGGAAGTGTGAGGAAAAAAGGAAAGATCAAGATCTTTCCCTAGAGCAAGAGGATTTAAATGAGGAATTATGGTATGATTCTCTTGAAGAAGCTTCAACCCTGCCTAGAGAACAGATTATTGACAGGCCCACATCAACCCCACCTTCAGAGGTGGAGGAAGAAGGAGGGGAAGAGGCAGAAACACAAACAGAATTGCCTGTGAAGAAGCCTAAGCCTATGACAAGATTAGAAAAAGCATTGGTTAAAGCTAAGAGAGAAGGACAGGATATAAGTGATTTTATACATGCATATCCTGTGATTGAAGAGATTGACTCTGTAGGTAAAAAAAGGAGAAGATATGCACCTTTAGATTTGAATAAAATTAAGGATTTGAAAAAAGGTTGTACCCTTTATGGGGCTACATCAGCTTATGTCAAAATGTTACTAGATGGTTTGTCTTATGAAGTCCTAACCCCGAATGATTGGAAATCCATAGCAAGGACATGTCTGGAACCTGGAGAAAATTTATTATGGCTTGCGGAATTTCATGAATTATGTAAAATTCAAGTCAGATGCAATTTGGAAATAGGAGTTAACACACAATTCACTTTTGAGCACTTAGCTGGTGAAGGTCAGTATGGAGAGAATTCGGAACAGATTAATTATACCATGACAATATATGAACAAATTGCTAAGGCTGCAATAAAAGCTTGGGGTGTCCTTCCTGGACAGAAAGATCGTGGAGAGGCTTTCACTAAAATACAGCAAGGTCCCAATGAACCTTTTGCAGATTTTGTGGGACGTTTGCAAACTGCTGTCAAAAGAACTATTGGAGAAAATTCAGCTACAGAAATAATGACCAGACATCTGGCTAAGGAAAATGCCAATGAGATTTGCAAAAGAATTATATGGGGATTAGACAAAGATGCTCCTTTAGAGGAGATCATAAGACGCTGTGCTACAGTGGGAACAAATGCTTTTTACACCCGGACAATGATGAACGTTGAAAGACAGGGTCCCTCCTGCCAAGGGACTTCTAGAGAAACTCGGCGATGTTTTCAGTGTGGAAAAATTGGACATCTAAGAGCTCAGTGTAGATATGGCGATACAATGAGAAGACAGGGTGAGAGAAGACCTAAAACCCCATGTCCAAAATGCAACAGAGGACTCCATTGGGCATCAGAGTGTAGAATAATTCAGGGAAATGGGATGAGGGGCCCAGGTCCAGGGCCCCAGGCAAAAAAGACTTGGGGCATGATGGCAGCTGATGTTATACCCAAAGAGCCTTTAGAAGGTCAGGACTCTGATGTGATCAACCAGCAGAAAAGCAATCACATGGCAGAAAGGGATTACCCGATAAGTGAGCCAAAAGGCAATCAGATTGCAAAAATGGATTACACTTGGGGAGAATACAGGCCTTTTAAACCAACAGGACTGTGTCCAGTGCAAACAATTCCAATGTAATTGCCAGATGATGAGAAGAGATTTAGAAAGTGGTAAATAGAAGGTAATTAGATAGGTTAACTGCCTGGGAGAGAGGGTTTCCTTGTATTTCTTCAACAGGAGAAGGAATCAGATGGGTGCCAACAAGTCGTATTTGCCTTGCCATCAGAGAGAGACAGAAAAAGAGAAAGACTTCAAAATAAAGGAGAAGATCTAAGAAACATCTTACACTGAAAGAGCATGGCTAATAAAAAGACTGTTAAAGAACTTTAAAACCATCAGGAATCATTGGACTTCCTCACACAAGATGAGACTAATGGACAATGGACTTATGGACATTTATAAATTTTCAATTTATGATTATGTTATATACTTCTAGAATGTGTTATGTTATTATGTTACTATGTGCTTATGTAATTTATGTAATTATCTGTAATACTTCCCATATTGATGGATTTATGTTTCAAGGTCATGACTGTCCTATGTTCTAAATCAAAAGAAAGGGGGAGATGTTAGGATTACTAAGAGAGAACTCAGGTTGTCTGGACAGTGACAAGGTGAGAATTCAGGTTTTCTGGACAATTACAAGGTGAGAATTCAGGTTGACTTGATAGAAGGAGCAAGCTCATTGGCTGAAGTGGTTCTTCCCAGAAGCCCTTGCATTATCCCACGCCCATTCTCTGGGAGGATAAAAAGCAACAGTGGGCCTGGAAAGTGAGTCTACATGGAGAAGGATAAGAGCTGGAGGAGATTCAAGGAGAAGACTCTGAATTGCATCAGGCTTGACGGGGCTCTCTGCAGGAAGGGAAGTCACTTCTCTGGACAAGAGTTAACAGCAACTGCCTGGAGACAACGGTTCGTTACAGGAAGAAGAATCTGTCGGAGAGATTTGAGTAGAAGACACAGCAGATCTCTTCCCAGAGAGTGATCCGGCAGCTTCTAGAGACGACAGCTCGCTACAATTGGCGCCCAAAGTGGGGCAAGGACTTTTGCTTATCCTGACAAGAGGAGCTAGACCAGACCTTCGCAATTTGGCGCCCGAACAGGGACAGACACGGTCCTGATTCCAGTGGAAAAGCTTCCGATCTAGATCTCAGTCTCTCTGACCCAGAACCGTGAGTAACGAGGAAACTTTGTTAAAGATTAAGTGAGCGTGCTAATAGATAAATAAGGAACTTAACTTGTTAAGGGCTAAACCAGGAATCTCTTATAGCTGAAATGGGGCACATGTTAGCTAAATTCAATCCCTGGACCTCAGCC
Organism: Sminthopsis crassicaudata; assembly: GCF_048593235.1. NCBI lineage: Eukaryota > Metazoa > Chordata > Mammalia > Dasyuromorphia > Dasyuridae > Sminthopsis > Sminthopsis crassicaudata. Next base: position 246,750,612 of record NC_133622.1, read on the forward strand.
GACTCAACCTCAGCCCCAGAAGCAACCTCAGCTCCACCCCCATTCAGGAGTGGTACTATAGAGAGTATAATCAAGATAATTGAGGAGCAGAGTTTACTTGTAACCTGGGTACAGATTGCTAAACTCTTGGCTGCATTAAGACGCACATCCCCTTGGTTCTTAGAGGAAGAAAAGATAGATGTAGATAAATGGAAGCTAGTGGGATATGAAATGAAAGAATTTCAAGCAAAAAATGGACCTCCTTCAATTTCTGCAGAAGTATTTTATATCTACAACATAGTTCAATTAGCCTTAAACTATCAAGCAAGTTGTAGGAGAAGGAAAAGTTCTAAAAATGAACAGAGGAGGAAGTGTGAGGAAAAAAGGAAAGATCAAGATCTTTCCCTAGAGCAAGAGGATTTAAATGAGGAATTATGGTATGATTCTCTTGAAGAAGCTTCAACCCTGCCTAGAGAACAGATTATTGACAGGCCCACATCAACCCCACCTTCAGAGGTGGAGGAAGAAGGAGGGGAAGAGGCAGAAACACAAACAGAATTGCCTGTGAAGAAGCCTAAGCCTATGACAAGATTAGAAAAAGCATTGGTTAAAGCTAAGAGAGAAGGACAGGATATAAGTGATTTTATACATGCATATCCTGTGATTGAAGAGATTGACTCTGTAGGTAAAAAAAGGAGAAGATATGCACCTTTAGATTTGAATAAAATTAAGGATTTGAAAAAAGGTTGTACCCTTTATGGGGCTACATCAGCTTATGTCAAAATGTTACTAGATGGTTTGTCTTATGAAGTCCTAACCCCGAATGATTGGAAATCCATAGCAAGGACATGTCTGGAACCTGGAGAAAATTTATTATGGCTTGCGGAATTTCATGAATTATGTAAAATTCAAGTCAGATGCAATTTGGAAATAGGAGTTAACACACAATTCACTTTTGAGCACTTAGCTGGTGAAGGTCAGTATGGAGAGAATTCGGAACAGATTAATTATACCATGACAATATATGAACAAATTGCTAAGGCTGCAATAAAAGCTTGGGGTGTCCTTCCTGGACAGAAAGATCGTGGAGAGGCTTTCACTAAAATACAGCAAGGTCCCAATGAACCTTTTGCAGATTTTGTGGGACGTTTGCAAACTGCTGTCAAAAGAACTATTGGAGAAAATTCAGCTACAGAAATAATGACCAGACATCTGGCTAAGGAAAATGCCAATGAGATTTGCAAAAGAATTATATGGGGATTAGACAAAGATGCTCCTTTAGAGGAGATCATAAGACGCTGTGCTACAGTGGGAACAAATGCTTTTTACACCCGGACAATGATGAACGTTGAAAGACAGGGTCCCTCCTGCCAAGGGACTTCTAGAGAAACTCGGCGATGTTTTCAGTGTGGAAAAATTGGACATCTAAGAGCTCAGTGTAGATATGGCGATACAATGAGAAGACAGGGTGAGAGAAGACCTAAAACCCCATGTCCAAAATGCAACAGAGGACTCCATTGGGCATCAGAGTGTAGAATAATTCAGGGAAATGGGATGAGGGGCCCAGGTCCAGGGCCCCAGGCAAAAAAGACTTGGGGCATGATGGCAGCTGATGTTATACCCAAAGAGCCTTTAGAAGGTCAGGACTCTGATGTGATCAACCAGCAGAAAAGCAATCACATGGCAGAAAGGGATTACCCGATAAGTGAGCCAAAAGGCAATCAGATTGCAAAAATGGATTACACTTGGGGAGAATACAGGCCTTTTAAACCAACAGGACTGTGTCCAGTGCAAACAATTCCAATGTAATTGCCAGATGATGAGAAGAGATTTAGAAAGTGGTAAATAGAAGGTAATTAGATAGGTTAACTGCCTGGGAGAGAGGGTTTCCTTGTATTTCTTCAACAGGAGAAGGAATCAGATGGGTGCCAACAAGTCGTATTTGCCTTGCCATCAGAGAGAGACAGAAAAAGAGAAAGACTTCAAAATAAAGGAGAAGATCTAAGAAACATCTTACACTGAAAGAGCATGGCTAATAAAAAGACTGTTAAAGAACTTTAAAACCATCAGGAATCATTGGACTTCCTCACACAAGATGAGACTAATGGACAATGGACTTATGGACATTTATAAATTTTCAATTTATGATTATGTTATATACTTCTAGAATGTGTTATGTTATTATGTTACTATGTGCTTATGTAATTTATGTAATTATCTGTAATACTTCCCATATTGATGGATTTATGTTTCAAGGTCATGACTGTCCTATGTTCTAAATCAAAAGAAAGGGGGAGATGTTAGGATTACTAAGAGAGAACTCAGGTTGTCTGGACAGTGACAAGGTGAGAATTCAGGTTTTCTGGACAATTACAAGGTGAGAATTCAGGTTGACTTGATAGAAGGAGCAAGCTCATTGGCTGAAGTGGTTCTTCCCAGAAGCCCTTGCATTATCCCACGCCCATTCTCTGGGAGGATAAAAAGCAACAGTGGGCCTGGAAAGTGAGTCTACATGGAGAAGGATAAGAGCTGGAGGAGATTCAAGGAGAAGACTCTGAATTGCATCAGGCTTGACGGGGCTCTCTGCAGGAAGGGAAGTCACTTCTCTGGACAAGAGTTAACAGCAACTGCCTGGAGACAACGGTTCGTTACAGGAAGAAGAATCTGTCGGAGAGATTTGAGTAGAAGACACAGCAGATCTCTTCCCAGAGAGTGATCCGGCAGCTTCTAGAGACGACAGCTCGCTACAATTGGCGCCCAAAGTGGGGCAAGGACTTTTGCTTATCCTGACAAGAGGAGCTAGACCAGACCTTCGCAATTTGGCGCCCGAACAGGGACAGACACGGTCCTGATTCCAGTGGAAAAGCTTCCGATCTAGATCTCAGTCTCTCTGACCCAGAACCGTGAGTAACGAGGAAACTTTGTTAAAGATTAAGTGAGCGTGCTAATAGATAAATAAGGAACTTAACTTGTTAAGGGCTAAACCAGGAATCTCTTATAGCTGAAATGGGGCACATGTTAGCTAAATTCAATCCCTGGACCTCAGCCGACTCAACCTCAGCCCCAGAAGCAACCTCAGCTCCACCCCCATTCAGGAGTGGTACTATAGAGAGTATAATCAAGATAATTGAGGAGCAGAGTTTACTTGTAACCTGGGTACAGATTGCTAAACTCTTGGCTGCATTAAGACGCACATCCCCTTGGTTCTTAGAGGAAGAAAAGATAGATGTAGATAAATGGAAGCTAGTGGGATATGAAATGAAAGAATTTCAAGCAAAAAATGGACCTCGTTCAATTTCTGCAGAAGTATTTCATATCTACAACATAGTTCAATTAGCCTTAAACTATCAAGCAAGTTGTAGGAGAAGGAAAAGTTCTAAAAATGAACAGAGGAGGAAGTGTGAGGAAAAAAGGAAAGATCAAGATCTTTCCCTAGAGCAAGAGGATTTAAATGAGGAATTATGGTATGATTCTCTTGAAGAAGCTTCAACCCTGCCTAGAGAACAGATTATTGACAGGCCCACATCAACCCCACCTTCAGAGGTGGAGGAAGAAGGAGGGGAAGAGGCAGAAACACAAACAGAATTGCCTGTGAAGAAGCCTAAGCCTATGACAAGATTAGAAAAAGCATTGGTTAAAGCTAAGAGAGAAGGACAGGATATAAGTGATTTTATACATGCATATCCTGTGATTGAAGAGATTGACTCTGTAGGTAAAAAAAGGAGAAGATATGCACCTTTAGATTTGAATAAAATTAAGGATTTGAAAAAAGGTTGTACCCTTTATGGGGCTACATCAGCTTATGTCAAAATGTTACTAGATGGTTTGTCTTATGAAGTCCTAACCCCGAATGATTGGAAATCCATAGCAAGGACATGTCTGGAACCTGGAGAAAATTTATTATGGCTTGCGGAATTTCATGAATTATGTAAAATTCAAGTCAGATGCAATTTGGAAATAGGAGTTAACACACAATTCACTTTTGAGCACTTAGCTGGTGAAGGTCAGTATGGAGAGAATTCGGAACAGATTAATTATACCATGACAATATATGAACAAATTGCTAAGGCTGCAATAAAAGCTTGGGGTGTCCTTCCTGGACAGAAAGATCGTGGAGAGGCTTTCACTAAAATACAGCAAGGTCCCAATGAACCTTTTGCAGATTTTGTGGGACGTTTGCAAACTGCTGTCAAAAGAACTATTGGAGAAAATTCAGCTACAGAAATAATGACCAGACATCTGGCTAAGGAAAATGCCAATGAGATTTGCAAAAGAATTATATGGGGATTAGACAAAGATGCTCCTTTAGAGGAGATCATAAGACGCTGTGCTACAGTGGGAACAAATGCTTTTTACACCCGGACAATGATGAACGTTGAAAGACAGGGTCCCTCCTGCCAAGGGACTTCTAGAGAAACTCGGCGATGTTTTCAGTGTGGAAAAATTGGACATCTAAGAGCTCAGTGTAGATATGGCGATACAATGAGAAGACAGGGTGAGAGAAGACCTAAAACCCCATGTCCAAAATGCAACAGAGGACTCCATTGGGCATCAGAGTGTAGAATAATTCAGGGAAATGGGATGAGGGGCCCAGGTCCAGGGCCCCAGGCAAAAAAGACTTGGGGCATGATGGCAGCTGATGTTATACCCAAAGAGCCTTTAGAAGGTCAGGACTCTGATGTGATCAACCAGCAGAAAAGCAATCACATGGCAGAAAGGGATTACCCGATAAGTGAGCCAAAAGGCAATCAGATTGCAAAAATGGATTACACTTGGGGAGAATACAGGCCTTTTAAACCAACAGGACTGTGTCCAGTGCAAACAATTCCAATGTAATTGCCAGATGATGAGAAGAGATTTAGAAAGTGGTAAATAGAAGGTAATTAGATAGGTTAACTGCCTGGGAGAGAGGGTTTCCTTGTATTTCTTCAACAGGAGAAGGAATCAGATGGGTGCCAACAAGTCGTATTTGCCTTGCCATCAGAGAGAGACAGAAAAAGAGAAAGACTTCAAAATAAAGGAGAAGATCTAAGAAACATCTTACACTGAAAGAGCATGGCTAATAAAAAGACTGTTAAAGAACTTTAAAACCATCAGGAATCATTGGACTTCCTCACACAAGATGAGACTAATGGACAATGGACTTATGGACATTTATAAATTTTCAATTTATGATTATGTTATATACTTCTAGAATGTGTTATGTTATTATGTTACTATGTGCTTATGTAATTTATGTAATTATCTGTAATACTTCCCATATTGATGGATTTATGTTTCAAGGTCATGACTGTCCTATGTTCTAAATCAAAAGAAAGGGGGAGATGTTAGGATTACTAAGAGAGAACTCAGGTTGTCTGGACAGTGACAAGGTGAGAATTCAGGTTTTCTGGACAATTACAAGGTGAGAATTCAGGTTGACTTGATAGAAGGAGCAAGCTCATTGGCTGAAGTGGTTCTTCCCAGAAGCCCTTGCATTATCCCACGCCCATTCTCTGGGAGGATAAAAAGCAACAGTGGGCCTGGAAAGTGAGTCTACATGGAGAAGGATAAGAGCTGGAGGAGATTCAAGGAGAAGACTCTGAATTGCATCAGGCTTGACGGGGCTCTCTGCAGGAAGGGAAGTCACTTCTCTGGACAAGAGTTAACAGCAACTGCCTGGAGACAACGGTTCGTTACAGGAAGAAGAATCTGTCGGAGAGATTTGAGTAGAAGACACAGCAGATCTCTTCCCAGAGAGTGATCCGGCAGCTTCTAGAGACGACAGCGCGTTACACGATATTAGCAAAAAGACTTCAGAAAATCATCCCCAGGATAATACACTATGATCAAGTAGGATTTATACCAGGAATGCAGGGCTGGTTTAATATTAGGAAAACTATTAGTATAATTGACCATATTAATAATCAAATTAATAAAAACCATATGATTATCTCAATAGATGCAGAAAAAGCATTTGATAAAATCCAACATCCATTCCTACTAAAAATGCTTGAGAGTATAGGAATAAATGGATTATTCCTTAGAATAATCAGGAGCATATATTTACGACCGTCAGTAAGCATAATATGCAATAGAAATAAACTGCAACCTTTCCCAGTAAGATCAGGAGTGAAACAAGGTTGCCCACTATCACCATTACTATTCAATATAGTACTAGAAACTCTAGCCTCAGCAATAAGAGCTGAGAAAGAGATTCAAGGAATTAGAGTAGGAAATGAGGAAATCAAACTATCACTTTTTGCAGATGACATGATGGTATACTTAGAGAATGCCAAAGACTCTGCTAAAAAGCTATTAGAAATAATTCAAAATTTCAGCAAAGTGGCAGGATACAAAATAAATCCACATAAATCCTCAGCATTTTTATATATCACCAACAAAATGCAACAGCAAGAGATACAAAGAGAAATTCCATTCCAAACAAATGTTGAGAGTATAAAATATTTGGGAATCCATCTACCAAAGAATAGTCAGGAATTATTTGATAAAAATTACAAAACACTTGTCACAAAAATAAAGTCAGATTTAAATAATTGGAAAGACATTCAGTGCTCTTGGATAGGCCCAGCGAATATAATAAAGATGACAATACTCCCCAAACTAATCTATTTATTTAGTGCTATACCAATCAGACTCCCAAGAAACTATATTAATGACCTAGAAAAAATAACAACAAAATTCATATGGAAGGATAAAAGGTCAAGAATTGCAAGGGATCTAATGAAAAAAAAAACTGAGAGGAAGGTGTTCTAAGTGTACCTGATCTAAAGCTATATTATATAGCAGCAGTCACCAAAACCATTTGGTATTGGCTAAGAAATAGACCGGTAGATCAGTGGAACAGATTAGATACAAAGGACAAAAAAGGGTACATCTATAGCAATCTAATCTTTGACAAACCCAAAGAGACCAACATTAGGGACAAAAATTCATTATTCGGAAGAAACTGTTGGGAAAACTGGAAATTAGTATGGCAGAAATTAGATATGGATCCACACTTAACACCATATACCAAGATAAGATCAAAATGGGTCCATGCTTTAGGCATAAAGAATGAGATAATAAATAGATTAGAGGAACAGAGGATAGTCTACCTCTCAGACTGTGGAGGAGGAAGAAATTTATGACCAGAGGAGAACTAGAGATCATTATTGATCACAAAATAGAAGATTTTGACTACATCAAACTAAAAAGTTTCTGTACAAACAATACTAATGCAAACAAGATTGGAAGGGAAGTAACAAATTGGGAAAATATTTTTAAAGTTAAAGGTTCTGACAAAGGTCTCATTTCCAAAATATATAGAAATCTGACCCTAATTTATAAGAAATCAAACCATTCTCCAATTGATAAATGGTCAAGGGATATGAACAGACAATTCTCAGATGAGGAAATTGAAACTATATCCACTCATATGAAAGAGTGTTCCAAATCACTACTGATCAGAGAAATGCAAATTAAGACAACTCTGAGATACCACTACACACCTGTCAGATTGGCTAAGATGACAGGAACAAATAATGATGAATGTTGGAGGGGATGTGGGAAAACTGGGACACTGATACATTGCTGGTGGCGTTGTGAAAGAATCCAGCCATTCTGGAGAGCAATTTGGAACTGTGCCCAAAAAGTTATCAAACTCTGCATACCCTTTGATCCAGCAGTGCTGCTATTGGGCTTACATCCCAAAGAAATACTGAGAAGTGGAAAGGGACCTATATGTGCCAAAATGTTTGTGGCAACTCTTTTTGTAGTAGCTAGAAACTTGAAGATGAATGGATGTCCATCAATTGGAGAATGGTTGGGTAAATTATGGTATGAAGGTTATGGAATATTATTGCTCTGTAAGAAATGACCAGCAGGAGGAATACAGAGAGGCTTGGAGAGACTTACATGAACTGATGCTGAGTGAAATGAGCAGAACCAGAAGATCACTGTTCACTTCAAAAACAATACTGTATGAAGATGTATTCTGATGGAAGTGGATATCTTCAACATAAAGAAAATTCAACTCACTTCCAGTTGATCAATGATGGACAGAAACAACTACACCCAGAGAAGGAACACTGAGAAGTGAATGTAAATTGTTAGCACTACTGTCTATCTACCCAGGTTACTTATACCTTCGGAATCTAATACTTAATGTGCAACAAGAAAATGGTATTTACACACATATATTATATCTAGGTTATATTGTAACATATGTAAAATGTATGGGATTGCCTGTCATCAAGGGTAGGGAGTAGAGGCAGGGAGGGGATAATTTGGAAAAATGAATACAAGGGATAATATTATTTTAAAAATTATTCATGCATATATACTGTGAAAAAAATTATAAAAAAAAAAAATAAAATAAAATAAAATGACTTGCTAAAGGTAGTTACTGCTGATCAGCCAAGGTGAGTGGGTAGAATGAGACACTACACTCCAGCTCTCAGAAAAATATGGGAACAAACAACTCAAAGAAATGAAGTATTTAAAAAAAAAAAGAAAAAGAAAAGAAAAAGAAAATCAACCTCACATGCACTGGGACCAGATGGGGTATAGCCAATTTTTATTCATTTTGGGGGGAATCCAAGTTTCCTAGAGTCAAGACTCCAACCTTCTGAAAATAGCTTTTCAAAAAACAATCTCCCTCCAGGACTCCAGTTAATCTGATAATCTTATAAATTTTCATGAAGATTAACTCTGGAGGCCAGACCCCTACTCTGAAAACAAATGCAGCTATGCTTAGATGTTTTTTAGGTTTTAAGTTTTGTCCTATTTCCTTTAGGAATGAAAAAGTTTAGAAATAAGTTTTAGATTAAGATTTCCTAGAGGAATGGGGAAAATTCCGATTAGGTTACATGGGAAGCATTAGGGATTCCCATGGTAGTAAAATCCTGGTGGATTCTGCTCAGATAGATTTTTTGCATCTTGAACGAGGGGTTGCTCTTGATAGTTATAGTAATGACGAGAGAGCATATGGAATGCAAGGGACTGATTAATTGCAGTGTTATTTTAACTCAGAAATTATTATTTTGCCAATCAAATGTCACTTCAGTTTAAGATAACACAATAGAATGTCTATTACTTTGGGAGAAGAACAGTTTATCTTTAGGAACCTACCAGTCTGGTTGGAAATCTTCCCTTCAGGACACGGGGTGCAAGCAAAGCAGCAGATGGGTTGGTTTTCAAGAGATGTTTTCTTGAATCCAGGGCCACATTTCACACTGCACATGGAAGTTGGAGTCTGTATTTCCACAAGACAAAGGGAGAAAATGCTATTGAAAGGACTGCTGAAAGGTGGATTTTGTGAGGAAATGGTGACTTCAAAGTTCTCCTATAGAAGCCAGTTAGAAAAACATAATTTCAATTGTGTAGGACAAGAATGATCTAGTTCTCACTGGAGAATTTATATTTTCATCTTATATTTTTATCTTTATTCATATGAATAAAATTCTTATCATTTTATCCCCAGCGAACAAGCCCAGATCACTAGACTCAATCAAGCTCCTTGATAATTTTTAATTTTAATAATTTGCTGGCTTATTTTTTCCCAAAAGTACCATTTGAAGTCTTAACTTCATTCCATTTTTAATTGGTTCTATTGAAACAATTAATTGACCACACAAGTGGGAACATTTTGTTAATTTTCCCCACCAAAGTAGTGGGAGGTTTTGTGTGTGTGTGTGTGTGTGTGTTTTCATAAAATACTCAGAATGTTTCAGAGAATCATGACTGTAGAGACTATTCATCATAATATATCAATTACACAGTAATTATATGTAAATTGGCTGAACTTATTCTTGGGTTGACCCTTCGAGGCTCTGCTTCAGACTATTCTGAAGGGTGGAATGGAATTTATTCAATTGCATACAAAGATAAAACTGTATATATACATATATATATATATATACATATATTTACAATCTGCAGAGAATACAGAATCACAGCATTTAAATTAAAAAATCTCTAAAAGGCCATTATTTTTTCTTGGGGACACAAACTCGGATTAAACTATTTATATAGATATAATAATCCAGATATTATAATCATTCTATGAGATCAGGTTTCTTAGGGAGCTTCTGGAGGCAGCTTTAGTTTCAATTCAGTTCAATAATCCCAAAATGTAGCCAGGATTTAAAGTCCTAATCCTTTATTGTCTCTTCTAAAATCTTGTCTCCTTTACTTGGGGCTCAGCTAATTTTCTGGAGGACTTCCTCTCTCCTTGCTTCACAAGAGCTCTTGTCTGAATGTCTCCAGCAAGCACAAACTTCACTATGAATCTCCTGGAAGTAAATCCTAATTTTGAATCTCTTGAAGTCCCTGAGTGGGCTTGTCCTTTAGATTTGTGAATCTCCTGGACTTCCCAATCTCCCCACTGACTCCTAGCTCTGAATATCCTGGAACTTCCACTGGGCTTGTCCTCTTATATGCTCTTTTAAAGGTGTGAAGACTAATGTGTGAACCAATGAGTGAACTCCTTTAAAGGCATGAACTCTTTAAAGGTGTGAACTAAGTACATTGCCTTGTCTCAAGTTCTGACCCATAACATCTCCCTTTTAGGGCAGATCACTCATGGTGAACCATGCTAAATTAGATAATTATATCAATTCCAGTGATTTAGCACCTTGTAAGAATCCTAACATATAATCTTCTGTAAATAGGTCCCTTTGAGGATTAATTTTCCTCTATACTGTACCCTATTATTATTTTTCAAACTTGACCACTTGATTTAGTGTATTTCAAAATTCAATTAGTTTTAACAATTCAAATCTTTATGTAACTTAAGTGGAAAGAATATGCAAGTGGGACTGAAAAAAAATCAAATAACTCCTTTATTCAGAGCAAAAATGAAGAATGAGTGGAAGTTAGTACCCTATCACAAACATTTCCAGTGTCTGTGGGGAAAATCTTGATATCAATGAAGAAACAACAACTGTCCAGGAAGCTAAAGAGTCAAAACGATAAACTTCATATTCATTGGCCCCTTACCTGATGGAAATCTTCTGGCCAATCTATGTCTTCTTCCTTAATGGTGAATCTCTGAGCAAGAGGATACACTTCACCCACTTTGACCAGTGTCTCAATCTGACCAGGAAAGGATTTATAATTTAGGATATCATAAGCCTCAGCAACTGGCTTGGTTCCATTCCAACATGACTCATCATTGGCATTAATGACAGAATTGATACACTTTAGAAAGTGGTGGAGCTGAAGGCAAGGACAGGCGATTGTTAGCCTTTGCAGAAAGAAGAATTTATGACGATGTCACAAGATTGACTATCAATGGAAAACAGGCATATTTTTTAAATTTTTTACATTAAAACAACATATATTCTAATATATAGTGGATGCTTAAGAAACGTGTGATGATAAACTAGATTTTACAGGAAATCTTATTTCTTTACAAAAGAAACTAGAATAAAAAATACAACATAAATCTCTGAAGAAGTTAATAAGGTCAATTTAAGAATAAAGGAAAATTTGACATTCAGAGTGATGCAATGCATTTTTTGGAAAATTCTGTCCTTCAAAAGATATGAAAAGAAGAAGGATTCCAAAAGAAGAAATTATGAAAGGACTTTCAGAAGGACAAAGTGTAGGAAAATGAAAAACTAATACAATCTGAGAAAGATTGGAGAAGCATAGTTTTCAATAAAAGCTAGATATTTATTTGTATCACTCAGGTTTTGATTTTCATACATCAAGGAATATTTTCAAAAAAATTTCACAGTGGGCAACAAAATGTAGAATGAGAAAGCTGAAAAAATAAATCTACATTGTTCTCAAAGAGAAATTTCCTGAAAAGACATTAATATTCTAGGGTGAAAAGAAAGAATCTATTTGGTCAGAAATAATAATAATACACATTTTTGTTCAGTCATTGGGTCCTATCCAACTTTTCTTGACTCCACCAACTATAGCACTCATGATAGTATCTATCCATCTCACTCTCTGCCTGATCTCCTGATTTGTAAGGGGGGGAGTAGCTAAGATACTCGAGAAATATAAAGAGATAACATGAGAGAATTAATCTGAACATCTGAAAGAAACAATAATTTTTAAAAAAAAAATGAACCTCAAAGAGAAAAGAAGGAAGTATGGTTGGGAATATTAAGTTTGATGTGTACATGAGTATCATAAGTAGATTACAAGCTAATAAAGAAAAGAGGGAAATAGGTGCATTAATAAGCCTTAAGCTTCCTGCTTAAATAAAAGGAAATCATTGAAATTAGATAATTAATAATTATTTATCGGGCAATGTCAGGGTGGCTGATTAAAAGAATCCATTCTACTGAGTTTTCTCAATTTTTTTTTTTCAATCATGACTCAAATCAAATTCTGGAGCAGCACAGTCAATAAAATGTCATGAAACATTTTGTCAGCTAAGAACAAATTATAGGTTAGAAGGAAAGGTCTGTGGCAGCTCCTTGGGGCCTAAATCAGAGTGACTAATATAAAAATAAAAATAAAAAATAGAAGACAACTGCAAGAGCAGCTGCAGTGGCTTACAGAACTTTTATTCTACACCCAGATGTCCTCACTTGTATCATGAATTCTACTAGGTCATAATCACTCCCTAGGCCCCAGGTTCCCAACATTTCGAACATAACAACCAGTATATTCAAGCACCAAGAATCATACTTAAGAAAAAGGGTCCAATAATGGTTCCTCTTCATTTGGAAAAAAAAAAAAAAAAAGAAGAAGAAAGGAATGCATCATTGAAGCAAGGATATCTATATCAAAATATCTGCTATGTGGCTCTGCTATCAATCTTTATAAAAGTTAAAAGAAAATGATCAATTAGAAATTGATTAGAAATTTTTAAGTGTCAATGATACAGATCACTGGAAAGGTCCTAATTTGGAATAGATTTCATGAAAGTCTCCTGCCTCATAGACTCAGACAAAGAGAAATGTGTAAAAAGAAGCCCTCCAACATTTTCTGAAAGATTGCTCTACCAAAATTAAAATAAAGTCCTATTATCACAAATAATTTCATTATTTTTGCAAAGATTTCAATGTGATCCCAAAATGAAAAACAATCAGAAATTATATTAAGGAATATGTCTTTTATTGAACTTTCATGTAATTCCTTCATTTCTTCATGGTTAGAATAATATTATATATATAATATATAATATAATATATATATAATATATATATAATGTATATAACATATATAATATATAATATAATATGTATAATATATAATATAATGTGAATGCCCTGTGCTGAGCCCAATTTTAGAATAAAAATGTTACCTTCCAAAAAAGATGTGAGTTTCTTGCCAGGTCTGATGCCCCTTTTGCCTCAGAATCGAGCATTTCATGGAGAGCATGGGCAACTAAATACACTCCATTGTAAACATTAGGAATCAGGTCCATAAGGACCATGTCAAATTCCATAATAGGAATTTCTCTAAAGGAAAAATCTCCTAGGCACAAAGGATAGAACATTTGTGCACCCCTTTTTTCTGAAAATCTACAATGGAAGACTGATTCCCAGAAAGCTTTTAGGAAAATATCCTCAGGATTCATGACTGGATTCATGTTTTTTACAAAATCTGTGAAACCTGGAATTTCCTTCTGGGTATGAGAAAATACTATTGTACCATGAAAGGTGGCAAACAGTTCAAACATATGATCAACAGAAAAATCCCAAGAAGATGTTGTAACCAATAACTTTCCATAAGGTATATAAGTTATTAATATAAGAGAAATTTCTTGAAGGGAATCAGCATCTCCATAGATGAATATTACATTTGATGATGATGCAATGACCCTAGAAAGGAGGCGAAAATCTTCTTTCATTATATGTTGAGGCACTGTTTCTTTAATAGCCACACAGAGCCCATTCCTGGCCATCTCTTCTTTCAGATCATTGAAGAACATTTCCCCTCTTCTGTTATCTGAAAGGAGCAGTCCCACCCAAGTCCAGTCAAAATGCAGCATCAATTGGATGAATGCCAGGTGAAGAGTGGATTCCTTACTGCCCATCTGGTAAACATATGGATACTGAAACTTATCATTCAGGAGAGGATCGAATTGATTATAGGTAATCTAAATAAAACATCAAGAAAAAAGAAATGATGATTTAAACTCATTCAGAGTAAGAATTTTGTCTTTTATATATGAATGTCAAGCAAGTATATTGCTTTCAGAAAGTAGGAAATGAATAAATGCTTGCAAATTTTAATTATAGTTTTTAGTTAAAAAGTTACACATCATAAAATAATGGAACAAGTGAATGGAAATGCTAAAACTGTATCTGACGAATCCCTTCTTCAATGTCTCCATCAAGCACTTCCTAAGTCACTGCTTAAAATATTTCCAAGGAAAAAACTCAGTTCCTCCCAAAAGTCCCTTCTTCTTTTAGGCAATTTAATCAAAAGGGAAAACATTTTTCTTAATTTTGTAACTAAATCAAACTCTTTGCTCGTATTTCTTTCCTGTTGATCAAGTGGAACATTTTAGTGTTTCTGGCAAGAACCTGTTTCTTAAATAAGTAGCATAGTTTCATGGTCTTTTTCATTCATATCGTTTTTAGCTCTAACATCAATCTTTCCTTTACCCAGACTTTCTGTGGCATCCATTCCCCTCCTCTTGTGATTCCAAGCATAATTTTATTTCCTTGATAATAAGCATGCCTGACATCATACTCTCAGGGAAAAAGTTCTCCATGTCAAACCTACTGAGAAATGGGAGCTGAAGAATTTCCCCTGCTGAAATCTGCTGCCAAGATTATCATTAAAATATTTCCCCAAACATATCAGTAAGGACTCTCTGAGATAAGCAATGGTTCAGTCCTCCATAGCTATGGAGCACCCAAATTTCGATCTCTAACAACAAAAATCAATGTACCTGTGTAAGACCTTCAGTCATCACATTTGTCCAGGAGACGAGAACATTTCATATGGAGAGTTTCTTTGTTACATCATTAAGCCCCAAATTTCTGAGAAGGACATAATGTAACTAGTACAGATATCCGATTTTAATCAGGTCCCCAGTAATCCAATCAACATGAATATCCTTATTAAGATTAAAAAACTGATGGTCTTGTGAGAAGAAATTCCTTAGGCCAAGTGTTTCAGAGAGTATCTTCTAATTCCAACATATTTCATCTCATAAAATGGGAAAAGGATGTAACATAACATCACTTTATTCTTAGACTTGGACATGTGATTTAAAAATATATGAAATATGACCCACAATAATGACATTTTTCCTTCAGCATACTAATTATGAAATGGTTCTCTCTATTAATTCCAGTTAGAAAGCAAATCCATTTTTCAATAATTAAGGAATGGTTCCACTTGCCATATGCTAAGTATCCTCTCATTGATTAAAAAAATTCAAATTAAATTATCTAAACAGAATTTTATACCTCACAAATTGACTGGCAGAAGAGAAGGGGTAAAGTACAAATGTTGGAGGGAATGAAGAAAATTGGGGTACTATGAATTGATTCAACTAATTTGAAGAGAAATTTAAATTGCACTAAAAAAAGATATAAAATGAACTGAATAACTTGGTACAGCAGTACCACTATTAACTCTATATCCCACGGTTATCAGGATAGAAGGAAATAATTCTACATTTTGTAAAATAATTTGTTAACTCTCTTTGGGATGGAAAAGAATTATCAATGGCAATCCACAGGAAAATCTTAAAGGAGTTGTAGTATATAATTGTGATGTAGTGTTATGGTGCTATAGCACGAAACACATGGAAAATCTCAGATTAAATTATTTAGAGTGAAATGAGCAAAACCAAGACAACATCAAGCACAAACTCTGAAACATAATTCAAATATTATTCCCCAATGACTTAACTACAGTGAGTAATATAAACTTTGAAATCACTTATGAAGGGCTTATGAAGGAAAATTCTATCGACCTCCAGAGAAAAAATTGATCTATGGCATTAAGTCAAACATCATTTGAGCATTATTCTAGTAGGTTCAATATTGCATCTGGTACTATATTCAATCATAAGTGAGATAAGTAAGCTTAATATCTCTTTGAAATCAAATAATAACAAATAAAAATGATAAAATTAGAGGCAAAATTATCTTAGATTCAAAATAAAAAATGTATCATGCTAATATTTGATACTTTCTTCTTCAAAATTGGAAAAAAGAATGAGTATGGCAAAGTAAGGTAAGACTTGGCCTGAAGTCTCACAAATTCTCCTAAAAAAACAACTATAGAATAATGAATCAAGATTAATTCAGGAGTGGCAAAACCAACAAAACACTCTAGTCAAATAATAATCCATTTCAAGACAACTTAGAAAGACATCAAGAACATGTTTAATCTGTATTGTTGGAATACTAGCTCTCTATGAGAGAGGGATGTGGGGAAGAATGGGGAAAAATTGGGACCACAAGGTTTGGCAAGAGTGAATGTTGATATCTCATTTTGCATGTATTTTTAAAAATAAACAGTTATTATAAAACTTAAAACAAAAGTAATCAAGAAATAGGTCTGTACCATGGTAAAAGAGAAGCATGCAAAACCTGCAGTGGTTTCCAGGAAGGCAGCAAGAAGGCCTCAAACTTTAGGATACATTAACAGTAAAGTCCTGAGCTCCAGTTCAAGAAACTTGAAACAATTCTTCTCTACCACAAAAGCAGAACCCAATATTTACATAAATATAAAAATATAAAATAGACTGCAAAATTAATACACACATATGAAAATAAAACAAAACTTTGAAGCCTACTATAGAAAGTTTCTATGGTTACATATAAAATTAGACAAGAAACTCAGAAGAGGACAATAATGGAAAAAATATCTAGATTTGAAACTTCAAAGAAAATATGGATTTGTTTCACACAGAAAAATAATTCATTGTAGAAAGTCCAGCAGAAGGAGATACAAAAAAATTCCATAATTGTCAATAGTAGAAACTATTTGGGAATCTATCTGTAAGGGAAACTCTCAGGAACTATTCGAGCACAACTACACAACACTTTCCATGCAAATAAAGTCAGACCTAATCAGTTGGAAAAATATCAAGTTTAGGTCATGGGTAGATAAAGCAAATATAATAAAAATATTACAACTACCTAAATTAATCTACTTATTTGGTGTCATACCAATCAAACTCCCAAGAAATTATTTGAGATATTAGAAAAAGTAGTAATGAAGTGCATCTGGAAGAAAAAAAGGTCAAGATTTTCAAAGGAATTAATGAAAACTGCTAATGAAGATGGCCTAGCTGTGCCAGATGTAAAACTATATTATAAAGCAGTGGTCATCCAAACCATTTGGTACTGGCTAGGAAATAGATCAGTGGAATAGGTTAGGATCACAGGACAGAATAGGCAATAACTGTACCAATCTAGTGTTTGACAAACCCAAAGATCCGAGATTTTGGGATAAGAAGTGGAAAAATTGGAAACTGGTATGGAAGAAATTAGGGCTCGACCCACACCTAACACCATATGCCAAAATAAGTTTGAAATGGGTTCAAGATTTAGACATAAAGAGTGATATTATAAGCAAATTAGAGGAACATAGGATGGTTTACCTCTCCGATTTATGGAGGAGGAAGGAATTTGTGTCCATAGAAGACATGGAATTCATAAATAAGCACCTCATAGATACTTTTGATTATCTTAAGTTTAAAGGTTTCTATAAAAACAAGACTAATGTAGACAAGATCAGAAGGGAAGCAATAAACTGGGAAATCATTTTTACATTTAAGGGTTCTGATAAAAGACTGATTTCTAAAACATATAGGCAATTGAAACAAATTATAAGAATCCAAGCCATTCTCCAACTGATAAATGGTCAAATGATATGAACAGACAATTTTCAAATGAAGAAATTAAAACTATTTCTAATAATATGAGAAGGTGCTCTAAATCATTATTGATCAGGCAAATGCAAATTAAGACAACTCTGAGATACCAGAACACATCTCTCAGATTGGCTAAGATGACAGAAAAAGACAAGGACGAATGTTGGAGGGGATGTGGGAAAACTGGGATACCAACACATTGTTGGTGGAGTTGTGATTGGATTCAGCCATTCTAGAGAACAATTCAGAACTATGTTTGAAAAGTTATTAAACTGTTTTTACCCTTTGACCCAACAGTGTCTCTATTGGGCCTATATCTCAAAGACATCTTAAAGGAAGGAAAGGGAGCCACATGTGAAAAAAATGTTCTTTCATAGTAGCAAGAAACTAGAAACTGAGTGAATGCCCATCAGTTGGAGAATGGCCAAATAAGTTTTGATATATGAATGTTTTGAAATATTCTTGTTCTATAAGAAATGATCAGGAAGATGATTTTAAAAAGACCTGGAGAGATTTACATGAACTGATGCTAAGTGAAATGAGCAAAACCAAGAGATCATTGTACATGACAACATCAATATTTATATAATGATCAATTCTGATAAATGTGACTCTTTCTAACAATGAGATGATTGAGGCCAGTTCCAATGATTTTATGATGATGACAGTCATCTACAACTACAGAGATGACTGTGGGAACTGAGTGTGGATCACAATATGAAATACTCTTTTTGTTGTTTGCTTGAATTTTGTTTTCTTACTCATTTACTTTTTTAAATTATTCTTCCTTGTGCAGCAAGAGGATTGTATAAATATGTTCATGTACATTGGATTTAACATATATCTTAACATGTTTAATGTATATTGAATTGCTTGCAATCTGGGGAGAGGATGGGGAGGAGAAGAAAATCTGAAACAAGAGACTATGCAAGGGTCAATGTTGTCCAATTATCCATGCATATGTTTTGAAAAGCAAAAGCTTTATTAAAAAAAGAATTTTTTTGTAGATCTCAAAAATTACTTTAAAAATCAAATAAGAGAGACTGAATAAAAGCAGAGAGGAAGAAATGAGTTTTAAAAAAAAGAAAACCATGAATAAAGAGGAAACAACTTAGCAAACAGAATGCAAAAAACACCCTAAAATTAACAAAAATTCACCAAAGAAAACAGCTGTTAAAAAGTAGAATGAGCAACAATGTAAAATGAGATAAAAATTAACTGAAGAAAATACTTTCTTATTAATTAGAATTCATTAATTGAATGCCAATGACTTCATGAGACATCAATAAAACTGAAATGAATGCAAAAATTTGAAAATAAAAGAAATTGAAATCATGGCATTGTAAAAATAACTGGCCTCTAACATAGTTCCAAGAGTGGTCATTTTAAAAGTATTGGATTATCTGAAATCCATAATACAAAAAAATGAGCCTGGACATATTGTTTCAAGAAATTATCAAGAGAACTGCTCTGAATCATAAAAACAGAAAGCAAATACAACTGAAAAGAACCCAAAAATCACCATCTAAAAAGTATCCCAGAGAAAAAAGAAAAAAAAAAAGCATATTATAGTAAGATTCTAAAACCCTTAGGTCAAGAAGAAGACTACTCTAATGTGTGAAAATTCCAGGAGACATAATTTCTTGGTAATCAATAATCAGTTTTATTAACTGTGTCTAGCTAAAAATTAACAAATGGTTAACAATCAATATTTTAACTGTCCTTGGTACATTTAATAAAATGATGGTGACATGGCTTTCCCTGATAAACCAAAGATAATTCATGCAAGTCATTTAACACATATGTCCTTGAAAGAGTGAATGTTCTCATCAGGTGAAAATCAACCCATTAACTACGAATTAATGAGAAAATAAATATTATCCTGAGAGGTGGGCTTATTCTAATAAGGAACTGAAGACATTAAATTGATCAAGATGCTCATGGGCAAAGAGAAAAAAAGAAAAGTCATAGAATTCCTGCCTTGGGCAAGTTATAGAAAAAGATTCCCCGCAAACAATGATCAATGAAAAACAATGGAGTTAGAATTCCACTTATATGAGATGAATTCAGTGGAGTGAATGTTTGGGGAAGAGACAAATATTCTTGGAAGATTGGACTTTGAATGAAGAGTTAAAAAGAAAGAATAAAAAACACACCTGGATCTTGTATGTTCCTCCATCATATTAATTGATAATTAATATAGGAGATGAATAATATTTTTTCTCATTAAAAAAAGAGAAGGAAAAAATTTGAATATTACAGAGTTGCAGTTGTGATAACATTGATTTAAGAAGATTTGGTCTCAATAGATCAGAGGCTTGGAATAGGATATTATGAAAAGCAAAGCAGTTATGATTGTACACTAGATACATTCACTCAGTAAAAGTGAGTATAATACTTCAGGTGGAAAATGGAACTTCAGAGAAATTAAAGCAACCTTCAAGTATTCTTGAAAAAAAAGAGACCAGAGCTAAACTCAGAACTGAAAATTTGATTTTCAAATAAAATATATAAAAAAGCAGAAAAGGAAAACAGGAAAGAAAAACCACAACTAGGTTATATTTAATACCAACCCAAATGTGAACATGACGTATGGTCATGTGAATATGAACATATGAATATACTTGTACTCTCAAGAACTTTATCTCAATTAAGGAAGCTAAAAGGATACATAGAAATAAGGATCAGATACTTAGTTGATGATGATGAGCTAATATCCAAAAATATGATGTTAATTGGTGGAAAAGAGGATCATATTGCCAGTAGGGGAAAGGGAGATGTAGAACAGAATAAATGATCTTATAGCAAGAGGTACAAAAGACCTATTGCAGTGGAGAGAAAATAAGGAGCAGAAACAGGAAATATTTTAAGAATAATCCCTTTGTTATTGATTCAATAAATCAATTGAAACAATAAATATCATACATATTCAGTTGGGCATAAAAATCTATCTTACTCTATGAGTAAGTAGAATAAGAAGTGGATCAGAATAAAAGAGAGGAGCTGATAAGAGAGAGGATATATCAAAAGAAATGAAGGTCAGAAACAAAACAGACTTTTGATGAGGACATAAGGAAAGGTACAAATAGGGAAAAATAATAATATTAATACAAAGTACTCATAAAACAGAAATGCATAAAAGGAAGCATTAAACAGCACAATGCTGATTCCAAAAGACTTGAGATGAAAAATGCCATCTGCATTTTGATAGAGAACTACTAAGATCGAATGTGAATCATTTTGTTTGTTTGTTTCACCTTTTTATTTCTTTGTTTATTCTTTCCATTCCCATGTGTATTTGTTTTTTTTTCCTTTTTGGTCTGATTACATATCACAGAAAAATTTTTGAACAAACCATCATTAATTAAAACTATTAATTTCCTAAGGAAAAATATTGCCAAACAAGATAAGATCACAAATGAATTCTACCAAATATTTGAAAATGAGTTAATTCCAATACTTTATAAACTCTTTGGGAAAATAAGCAAAGAAGCATCAATGAGTATTCTGTAAGATATTCTATGCAATGTATAATTTCTGAAATCCTAATAAATGTAATCATTATTTTTGCTCAGCTTAGGATTAGTTGGTACACAAAAAGAAAATGGCATCTTGAATTTGCCCTAAACAAACTTCTCTATCTCTTACAATGTACTGTGGCCTCCCAATTTGGATCACATTAGACCCATCAAAATGTTCTGTAAGTATCAATTAGAAAACAAATATTTAGCAATTGATAAACATTTATGTTTTGGAAATAACTTGAAATGAATATATAAACTGTTGATGTTTTGAAGGGATACATCCTGTATTTGGCAAATCAGATACAAATTCAGGAAAGAGGCAAATTTTCATCCTAAATTGGAAATTCTCTCTAAACATAGAAGTGGATGCTCGTTATTATCACAGTCTGATGAAGACAAGTACTAGAGCTATTAGGGAAAATGCAAAAATCAATTTCAAAATGTAAAGGAAAAGATTCTTTTCCCTGGGAATTTCATCATGTGAAGAAAGAGAAAGCATTCTTCCATCCAAAGTCTTCAGAATCCTATAGAAATATAAAGAGATGAACTAGAAATATAGTAAACTTTAGGTTGTTACTTGGTTCAAACCTATGAGGTGTAAATCAGTAGAACATCACCTCACCTAGAGGACAGAGTGAGTTCACTGATGGAAAGAACTACTTTCCCCTTTTTTGTATCACCTGTTGTCAGAACATGATGGAAGACTCCTTAATAATTGTTTATTGACTCATGGATGTTACATCAGAACACATTATGAAGAATCTGCTGCTTTAAATACAAAGAACACATTGGATAAAGGTGAGTGATAGTATTGGTCTCCCTTACCTGTGGAACTTTATACAGTTGGAGAATGGTGGCCATAGCCATGGACAGCATAGTAGTCATCCCTCCAATGACAGCCACAGTATTGGACTGCAAATCACAGCTATAGTTGGGGATAACTGGACCTCTCCCTGACAGCCATATTAAGGAGCTCTCCACAGCTAGCTTCTCCAGATGGAAGTTATTGAGTAACTGGTATCCCAAAGTTAAGTTGGGCAGCAAATAAGGGTTCTTATTGATCTCATCCACAGCATACTGGAGAGCAAGGAAATGGTGATATTGTTTGAACATTAACCTAAAGTGAGGGGGAAAATGTAAAAAAAAAGACAAAACTCTTTATGAGATAGCAAGTTTTCTCTGTTGAAAGAATGCCAGACATTTCAGGAACTGGTATATTAAATCTTGCTCCCAAAATTTGGTGCTGGGAAGACCATTTCACCATCACAAGTTCCACTATTCCCAATTATAAAATGAGACTGTGTAAATTCCTTTCAAGAACATACACACATGTACACACACACATGCACACACACACACGCACAAATGATGTTATACTTTAGGCATTAGAACATGTCTAATTTTGAAACAAAACTGAACATATCATGCAGACAGATTTTCTATCTCATACAAACAGAAAAGTGGCTTTCTAATAGGAACGTGCAAAGACAAGATCTTTTTAATGATCCCCTCAGCCATGCATAAATGAATAGCTTCTATAAATAAAATACATTCTAAATGCATTGTCATGATTTTTAAGATTATGTTTTGGGAAGAAATTGGAGCACAGGTATTTCAAAAGATTATCATCGCAAGGTAATGAGTAATACTAAAAGATTCAGGGGACAGTTCTGTTTTTACTCATTGAAATAGCTACCTGAGCTAAAGCAGGAAGATGCACAAAATTTAGAATTCCTTGGTCATGCAGTCCTTACTTCTGCTTTATTCGATTAAGGAAATACTGTTTCTCTCTTAGAAGCTGAGTAGCTGACAATCAGGTTATCAATAAATCAACACTTACTACACCTACTTTGATCTAGGTACTGTGCTAAGCAATAAGAATACCAAAAAAAAAAAAAAAAAAAAACAGCAAAAGAAAGTTCTGTCTTCAAAATGATTACATTTCAAAGGGAAAGACTGCTTGTAATCACAGATGGAAAGATAGACAGATACACAGAGACAAACAGAAAGAGATACAGAGAGACAGTGACAGAGGGCGTCAGAAAAAGAGATAGACAACCAGGGAGTGATATATTTAAGACACATTGGCAAGCTGAAAAAGATAGATTTTGGGAACAGCTGGTACATGTGGGGTGGGGAATAAGGAAGCATTTAGGAGCACTCCCATGTTGTGAACTAAAGTTCTCAACTGAAGATGTCCTGTGGGAACTTACTTCAAGATATCTGAGAGACCACTGATGATATGACTTGTGAAGTGAGCAGAAAGTTTGGATCAGGATAGGTAAATGTGAAAAATAGTAACATAAAGATGCTAAGTCAATCATGGGAGCTGAGAAGATAACCAAGGGAAGTAGTAATGGGTTAGATACAGATCCCTGAGGGACACCTATAGTCACACAGTATGAGCTCAAGAGGATCCAGAAAGGAGACAGAGATGAAACAAGAAAAGGAGGAGCAGAAAAAGAGAAAAACAGTCCCTGAAACTTAGAGAGAAAAGAATACCAAGGAGGAGAGACTGAACAACACTGTCAGCAGAGAAGGCAATGAGAATAAGGAGGAGAAGTTACAAAAATGGTCTCCAATTGACAATGAAAAGATAGAAATTGAAGTTTGTAATGTGCTGTCATCTTCAGAAACTACTGATCACTCTCTGGTCTAGAGGAGAGACTCTTCTTTCTTCTAGAGAGCCACCTCAAGTCTGGCCCAGACCAGAGACTCTCTCCATCTCTCAGAGTGCTGTCCTCTTTTATCCTCCAGGAGAATGGGCATGGGATAATGCAAGGGCTTCTGGGAAAAATTTCTTCAACCAATGAACTTGCTCCTCCTAAGCATGCAAACTCCTCCCCAGGAATTCACAAGTAAAACTCCCAGTAAAGACCGGAACTAGAGAATTTTCAAATACAGACTTAGCACTTAGTAAGAACCTAACAGAAGTTCCCAAGGAGCAGAAGTTGAAATGTTTAAGAAGTGATATTGATAAGCTTCCATGCATTTTGGAGTCCCTTACTACAGGTCAGGCATTTGCAAGTCATGGGAATAGAAAGACAAATGAGGGGAAAAAAATCTCAAACAGGATACATTTTGGTCAGAACAGAAAATGTGCCATACATAAAGCAGTACATTAGGGACAAAGTTGATAAAATATGACTTGGAGAAAATCATTAAAGGGAGTAGAAAAGTTTTCATACCAAGTGAGTTGAATTTGAAATGAAAATAGAATTCTGTGATAAGGAATTGAGGAGAGATTGCATTCCTAGAATGGGGGACAGCATTGTCAAAAGTATGAAAATGAGAGATGGGTGTGGAACATAAGAGATTGGTAGGGAGCTCTTTGGGGCCTTATTTAAAAGATCACAAAAATGATGAGAGATACCACATGTAGATATGTACATGGTGACCAAGATACAAAGAGCTTAAAAGCTTTTAAAGTTTACAGTTGATCAAGAGAGGAATCAGAGAGTCAAACCAAATCATGCACATTAGGAAAAATCCTTGTGCAAATATAAGGAGACTTGTAAAAATCTAAAGAGATAGGTGGCAGGAGAGCCAGTAGGGCCATTTCAGTGCTCCCCAGGAGAAGTGACCACTTCTTGTAAAAAGTGATTGAGTTGGGGGGGGGGAAGGAAAATGAGTATAAGAAGTTTAGGTTGGTAGAAATTATGAGTATACAAATGAGTAGATACATATATATATATATATCCATTCATTGATAGACATAAGTATGTATGTATGTATACATGTGTATGTTTCTATATGAAGCCTATACATGCATCTATATGTATGAATCTACATATATGTAGTGCGTGTTCATATTCACACTGCCTTTCAGGTAATTTACTGTTCAAAGCTAGGGATCAAATAAAAGAAAAAAAAATAACTACTCACTTTGGTTCTGCAAAATTCCAGAAGGGAGACTCTTTGAAGAAATGTATTCTCATATAATCCTGTACCTTCACAAAAAGAGAGAAGAATCCGGCAATGATCAGGTCTCCTTCTTTTCTATATGTGGGATTGTAAATTCTTTCTATGTGGCAAGGAGTCTTCATCATCTGGTAATCAAAAAGGAAAATCTGCAAAATCAGAAATAAAAATAATCTAGAGGATGAGAGTCCCAGTTTCCCCAAGACCATATTCCAAATCTCTAAAGAGCCAGGGAGTAAGGGAGTATAAGAAGACTGGAGATCATAGTTCTTACATCTATGATTTTTCTTTCCTAATAGACCTTCAATCTTTGGACAGTCTTTCCCATTAGGGAGAGCAGAATGTGAGACATGAAGTGGGCCTCTGTTTGGGGCAAAGGCAAAAGCTTGAATGAGCAGAGCCTATTTATCTGATTTTTTTGCCTCCTGGATATTATTCTCCTTGTTCCCTGTGGATGGGTAAGGAAAAGTGGTCCATCTTCATCTCTTGGGTGCAAATCAAACAAATATGTTGATCAAAGTCTGAGAGTGACGGTCTCTGGGGACCATTTAGCCCAGAAACTCTGCATCTGCATCTTTGATCTTAAAAACTTCAAAAACTCAACCAAAAAAATAAAGTTTGAAAAGCTCTGTTCCTGCCTTCAGTCCCTGGAGCCTTCACAGCTTCCATTTTGAGATGCCTCCATCTCTCTGATCTTTCTCAAGCTAGATTTTAGGGGTCTTTCAGGAGAGTACTTCCATTCTCACCAAGATCAATCTCTGCAATGGCCCCAAATTACCAAATGTTGCATCAGTCAGAGAACAGTGTGACCTGACTAAGGCAGAAAGCCAGGAGGATAGTTACAAGGTCTAGGCCCTCATTCCCAAACTGAGATGAATTTTATAGTTTTCTAGCCTTGATATCAATGACCACAATGCTTTGACCATTTCAAGTACACACTAAACCAGTGATGAGTGAATGAATAAAAATAGACAAAAATCAATAATCTTTTTAGGTTGATCATTTATATCTTGCCTGTTACCTCAATCCTGAAAATTATAGGTGCAGTAGAGCAATTACCTCCCACAGGCAGTTAAGGATTGTAGAAGGTAAAAATGTGTCACATGTGAGTTGAATGAAAAGTCAGAGAACCAAATTTCTCAATTATTTATGATAACTTGCTAATTAAGTTAGCAGGCATTCATTAATTTGATGGCCCATGATCCCTCTTAGTAACCAAAGACAAAAGCATGGACCTCAATGAAAGTCTAAGTCTCTTTGGGAAAGGGGGTAACTTTGTCAGGTGAAAATCATCCCTGATTTGTTAATAACTAATGCAGGGGTAGAGTTTTTCAAATGAGAATATGGGATAAAAGCCTCCAGTTCCCACTCCTTCTGAGAATGTCACCTTCTTTCAGCAACTTGAACAAAGGAATCCATTTCTGCCCACAGCATGTTGGTTGGTTTTCTCCTTCATAAGCTGAGGTGCCCTAAACTCCAATGGGAGGGATCCAAGGGCATGAGCCTAGTGCTTTTGGACTGGAATTCCCCTAGATTACATTAGATTTGCACTCAACAGAAATCAGGTCTTCTTTCAAGGTGGGAAGGATTTGGGGCTTAATTATCTGTGGAAAGAGTTGGTCCATGAATAAAGAAATAAAAGATAAAGGAAAACATAGGTCTCAAAACAAACATTGGTTATTAATGCAATAAAAATAGTCACTTTTCTTATATCACAAAAGTCCTCCTCAAATTAGGGTCACCTCTTCACTATGCCAACATCAAGGTAATAATAATCTGTAAAAAACATTCGTCAGGTCCTGATACTCTACCAAACATTATGTTGGCATTAAAGACAATTTGACAACTCATTAATAAACCAATGGTCTCTTCACTGTGGGTTTTCCCTCCATAGATTGTGATCACCACATTCATATACCTATCCTGAGTGACTCATGTCTCTGACGTCCCATCAATGTTTTCACTGGAAACACCCCTCATCCCAAAGCTTTTTTCCTAATTTCTCTCAATATCACAAAAGAACCAATGAAGCAAACTCTCACTTTATCAGTTATCACTAGTGCTATCATGTGATTGTGCCACCTCATGTTGTACCCACGCATGTAAGGAATGGTGATCTGTTCAGTGATTTTTCTTTAGGAGGTCGTTATAATAACACATTCACATCTGGAAACATCTATTAAAAAGATTTTTAAAAAATCATCTCCTTTTTATCAAGAAGTTGGACTTTACTTTGTAATATAATAACAACTTGATGCTGTGACTCTGGCTGAATTATGTAGTTAGCACAAATTTCATTCAAAACTCTAAATTACCTACTGGAAAATTACAAAATTATATACTACTTTATGCCCAGTGCCTTACACAGTACTTTGTACATAACATATGATTAATAAATGCTGACTGACTGTTCCAAGAAGCATGATTCTAAGTATGATCCTATGCAGAAAATATTGTCCTCAGCTTATTTTTATGACCTTTTGGGGTATTTTTTTGTGAAATATAATACTATAGTATAATGTAAAGGCCATTCTGAGCTGATCTACAGAGGGCTGAAACGCCAAAAGGTATGCTTTAATCAGACAACAGAGCACTTAAGGCTAATTACCTATTGGATGTGGGACAATGACTCCATTAGCACATGTTTTGATAAATGGTCCTCACCATTGGTGCTTGCTGAATGTTTGGTATTAAGATAATCATAGGCAAGGATTGGAGGGCAGAGGGAGAAGGGCCAGAGGAACTTGGCCACAGGAAGAGGAAGAGAGAAGTTGGTGACTCTGGACTCCGGAATCCAGAATTCTGCTTGTCTGCCTCCTTCTCTTCTCCCCCTAACGACCAAGGACATTAATTTATCCTGTCTCTGGCTGACCCCAAGGCCCTCTAGGAAGCTAGCCTGTACTCTACACTGATCATCTGTTTTGAAAAAGTCAAGGAAATGAGTTTGCTTCAGATCTAAATTTAACACACTGATAAATAATAATATTATTTTAGTGTCATGTGTAACGTGAGGAAGAATATTTGTACGTGGGAATGCCTTTGAGTAATGGACACAGTTAAAAGAGGGGGAAAGTACCAAGAAAAATTGAGGTTTATTGTCCCACACATTCCTTTGCATGAAGATTTAGACAATGCAACAAATCTTGTCCTATTCTAAAAGTCAGCAATAAATCATAGTCAGGCACTTTTCCAGTCCAGGTGGGCAGAAAGAGGCAGGAAAAGTGGATTCATAGTCAAAATAAACAGAAAGGTCTATGGTACTAGAATGGGTCTGTACCAGTCTACTGAGCATACTACTGAGAACATTCAGTAGAGTAAATGATAAAAGACCAAGGTTGTATACTAGAACAAAGAGAGATTCCCAGGCCCACAAGAAATAGTAAGCTTTGGCAATTAAGATGGAATATATACTGACAACTCTGGTGTGTACTACACTTTTCCACCACAATATTTTCTATCTGGATAGATTATTTGACAGATAGTTCTTCTAGAAGAAGCAGTGGTCTTAGGCTCAAGGTTTAATACTGACTAGGGAACAAAGACAAAACTGGCAAAACCCCAGTAATTCAATTGTCTCCCTATAGTGGCTTTCTTCATTATATTGTGATCACAAGCATCAAATTCCTATCCCAAAGGACTCGTCTTTGTCTTCCCAGCAAGTTTTCACTGCTGCACCTTTTCTGAAATTTCTCCCAAAATCACAAAGTCCAACATTTGGTGTCTTGTCCTATCTTCCTGCTGAAGTCAGCCCTGGAGAGAGATGGGATAGATGAGACACAAGTGTGTAGAATAGTACAGCATTTTGGTGGGGAATCCCTGGCCCCAACTCACCCAAGTCAGGGAAGCACAAAGTTCCTAAGGCCAAAGAACTTTTCCTTGTGGCCCCTGGAGAATGAACCAAAGATATAGAAAATGAGTCATTATTTATCTCATAGAGCACTTAACTTGGTAGGCGTAATACTTAATGCCCAGTTTGGCAGGAGATTTCAGTATGAGGAGGTCTCTATCTCTCATCTCTTGCTGAATCTGAGATAGACTACTTCCTCTCTTAGACCAAGCTCTAAACCACATTTCTTGGTGTCAGGAAAAGAGCATTCTTCCTGAAATCATGAGAAGAGTGGAATTCGTGTCAGAAAAGATGGGCAAATGAATTGATATTTGAACTGAATTACATATGAGATGAGTTAGAGAAGACATGTAATTATGTTCAAATATTGAACTAATAGAATCATGCAGCGGAGAGTAAGCATATTTTACTGGAATGAGAGTAATATGTCAATGTTCTAGTGGCACGGACTTACATAAATAGTTAAAATAAAAGATTCTAATCCATAGCACTGTGTTAAAAAAGAAATGGTCTTTTTTGATGAAAGAGTTCTCTCTCATTGGACAATTTCAAGAAAAAAAAATTAAGTAATTGTTGATGGAAACATTGGACAAAAGATTCTTCGTCAGCTACAGCTTCAAAATTTTTGCTCATCTCTTCCATTCCATAATAGCCTAATTTTATGACCTGAAACTGTAAATTGCAATTAGCAAGTATTTAATCATTACTTGTTCTTTGAAAGTCACTGTGAATTATTTGATATACAAATGTGTACTAGGACACAAAGTCCTAATATAAAGGAACTCAAATTATCTTTCAGCCTTTTTTTTTTCATTTAAATCAGGTATGGCATCTAGATCTTTCCAGTATCCATATGTCTATCTCATAGTTAGCAGGGGATCCACTCTTCACCTGACATCCATCCAATTGATTCTACTTTTTGACTGGAATTGAATTGGAGTGTTTCTTTAAGATGAAAAAAGAAGGAAAATTTTCTTCAGTGATCTGAAAGATGAGATGCTTAAGAATATTCAACATGCGACTTTCAAGGAATAATTATAATAAAACATGGGATACTTTTGAGACAGTAACAGCAAGACAATGTGATGATCAACTATGAAAGACTTGATTCTCCTCAGTAGTTCAGTAATCCAAACCATTCCCAAAAGACTTTGAACAGAAAATGTCATCTGCATCTAGAAAAAAGAACTATGGAGGTTAAATGTAAATCACATTTGCTGTGTTCAATCATTATTTCTGTGCTTTTTCTCGCCTGGTATTTTTCTGCTTTGTTCTGATTTTTCTCTCCCAATATGATTCATAAAGAAATGTGCATTAAAAATTTAATTTAATTTAAAAATCCAGATCTTTTTTGGAAGGTAACATTTCTCCTCTACTCTTGGTCTTAGTACGGTATACTTACAACATCAACCAGTTAGTTATCTGTTCTATGGATGATGTAGGAATAACATGACTTAAATACTGCATCTATTCTTTAGTTGTCCCCTTTTTTTCATTTTTTGATTGAATTCTGGAAGAAAACAATGAAATTACCTCACATAATAGGCTTTTATTTCTACCCTGCCAGAACAATTTAATGAACATGTTCTCCATCTTTCACCTCCTTCTGATTGTAATGTCTGGGTTACTTTTCTGGAGGGCCTCTGAAGAGCCTTGGTCTCAGTAGGATAAGCACAAGATGGACAAGAATAGAGAACAAAGGCTTTATTGTCTCTTACACAGTCTATATCTGTCATAGTCTGAAGCGGTCTCAGTCTGACCCTATCTCTCCAGAACTCTGCCAGTCTGCAAGTCTCAACCAGTCTCCCTCCCATTCTGACTTTGTCCCCAGTGTAAATACCCTACTATAATTACACCATTACAGTATACCGAATATGTGTGAAATAGAACACCATTATCAATTCCACTGACTTAACACCTTATTTCAAATATACTTCTCCAGAATTGCAGTTCTCTATAAGTCTACATCAGAAAAGAGTTACATCAACTCCTTTCCAATTTAGCTCCTTTACATTGGTCTAGCTCAAGACTTTGCAAAGTTCAAAGTCCCTTGTGGAATTGGGAAGGATGATCGTTGGTTACAGGAGTAATATTTCCGAGGGCAGTTTTTTTTTTTTTTCAAGGATAAATAAAATACATGAAAAGTTAAAAATTCAAATGCAGGAAAGATAAGAAGACATTAGAGAAAAGGTATCTGAAACTGATCTCAATAACCCAACACTAAACATTCTCACACATACTGGCTTTCTCCTGTTCCAACAATATAGCCACAAGCATGCCAAAAGGCTACACTCCTTTTGTTGTCTCTAGATTTGGCAAGTGTAGAGCTCAGTTCTTTGCAATTTATTTGGCAAAGGCTGTGGGTGAGGTGAGGGGATCTCCTTACTTCCAGGAGTTGTGGAGACCATGCCATGCCACATGAATGATCTCCATGTTTCTCTCAATCTAAATTGTCATAGTGCAAGTCAGATAATTCACAAGGTCTCCAATTCTGGGACAAATGGAAGAGCCTTTCTTTCATCTATCAGCCCATATAATTTCCCAACCCTGTTTCAGTGAGTAGGACCAATGAATGAAGGTTATCTTGAGGATCAAGGACAAGTAAAGATACATCTATCACTTTCGGCACATGATTTGATTTCATATCTAGAAAACTCTAGAGAGTCAAACGAAAATAAAATGGAAATAACAAGAGTCTTTTCCCCAATGTCTCCATCAAGCAATTCCTAAATCTCTGCTTGAAATATTTTGAGGAAAAACTCAGTTGCCCCTAAAAGTCCATTCCTCTTTTAGACAACTTGACCAAAGGGGAGAACAAAATTTTCTTCTTTTGTAACTAAATCAAACTCTTTGAAATGTTGACTTGTTGCTCGTATTTCTTTCCTGTTGATTCAAGTGGAACATTTTCGTTTCTCTGGCAAGAATCTGTTACTTAAAAAGTAGCATAGTTGCATGGCCTCTCTCATTCATATCACTTCTTTTTTAGCTCAAATATTAGTCATTCTTGTGCCCAGACTTTCTATAGCCTATATTACCATCCTCTTGTGATGCATAATTTTGTTTTCTTGATAATAAGTAAGCCTGAGATTGTGCCTAGGAGAAGAAGTTTTCTATTATTTCCAGTTTTCTTGCTGCTTCCACCCCACCCCACCCCGCCTTTGAACTCTATCCATGCCTGATGCAAAGGCACTTCCATGTATTCCAATTATTCTTCCTCACAGTACACATGGCCTCAGACATTTTCTAGTTGTATGACCCTAGACAAATCATTTACCCACAATTACCTCTCAAAAACTAAACAATAAAAACAAACAAAGCCACACAGAGAGAAAAAAAAAAACACCAACAAAATGACAACCAAAAAATCCCCACAACCCAGGATCCTTTTGTAAATGTAACTAGTTGAGTGGATCTTGTCTTATGAAACTTATTAAAAGTTTACTCAATGACTTTGTCCATGATACTATTGCTGTTGTGGTGGTTATTGTTATTGTTATACAGTTGTGTCTCATTCTGTGAATCAGAACACAGTTCACCAACTCCTTCTCTCCTCCATTATCTCTCAAGGATTGCCCAAGTTCTTTATCTCCATGATTCTGTCCATTCTTCTTATTCTCTCCTATCTAATTTTCTTTTTGCCTGCAATATCAGCACCTTTTCCAGTAAGTTCCATCTTTCCATTGTGTATACTGATTTTCAAAGATTCTCTTTCAATGTTTGATCTTCTAGTGAATAACTTCAATTGATTTCTGGAACAATTGAAATATATGCCATTTACAGTCCAAGGGACTAGCAAAAGTCTTTTCCTGACCCATAATCCCACAGTATGAATTCTGGAGGGCTCAAGAATTCTTTACATTCAACTCTCAAAAGCTGAGTTTTACCAAGTTCCACTGAATTTGCATCTCCCTTTCCCTATACCATTGATTTACATTTTTATTTTTAACAAATGTCAAATGATTTCAATGGCTACAGTTGATAATATGGTTTGAGGTTAGGTTTTTTTTTAAGAGATCACAGTATTTCATCAATTAATTTTCCTTTGAAGTATCGAAGCCTAAAGGTACATTCAAAAATCTCAGAAAAACAAAAGATGATTGTTGGAACTCTGTCTTCCCAGAAATCAGCTGGAGTCAGGATCACTAAAGGTCTTTATTCTTGATCTTTTACAGTCAAGGTCAGGGGATTAGGTCTACCTACCTCACACACACCTTCCTCCCTCAAATGCCAGGAGAGACTGAGTCCACTTCTGAGTCTTACTTCCTCTTCCTCCTCCTACTCCTCCCACAAACATCACTCCCCCCTCTTTGTCTCACCAATCAAGTCAGCACAGAACAGCTGGGGAGGGTCAACCTTCAAACAAGTTAATAGGGAACTGTCCAATTGACAATTAGTCTCACCTGCTTCATTATCCAAGTGCATTGCTCAGTTCTAGCCCTTTACAGATGATAGGTTGCAATAATGGATAATTCAATGAATAATTAATATGATCACTAAAATATTCTAACTGAAGTAGTTTCCTTAAACAAAGAAAAGAATATTATTACTCCTACATTATTTTTGTCTCATTTTTATTGTTCCATGACAACCAACTACTTATATGCCCAAGATATTGTAACAAGGTATGTTTGATGGAAATAATAAGGCTTTGGAACAGATTTCTTGATCCAATGATCACTCTACAATTACATAATTGATGGAAAAGTGAGAGGCTAAATCACTTCTAATACATTTTCACTGTTTAGAAACCATTCTACTCAACAAATTAATTAGCATTCTTCCATCAGTCTTCTCTCAGAGGTATGTTCAATTCACTCAAAAATATTTGTTAACAATACAACTCACACAAACAGAGGGAAAATTAAAATTCCAATTTTCCAAGTAATAAATCAATAATACATAATGTTGCATGGACTTAACTAAAGATTATAATTGGAAACTGACTGTCATTTATTTAAATTCAACAATTATTTTCCACCAATATTTTTAAAATATAATTCACATATTGTCTGCTATATGTAAAATAATTCAAAACAGCAACTGATCCCATTCAGCCTCTATTCTTAAATCAGGCAATAGGATGCTTTCAAAATAGTACTACATTCAAATAAAAAACAAAGATGAATAGTAGAGAAAACAAAGGCAAATGAATCAGATACATTTATCATATTTCATTGTGGCTATCAGATCAAAGGAGTTCCTTGTCTGTGACCTGTGAGCTTCAGAAAGCCTGGCTCCTCAGGGAGTAACTTTCTTTTTAAATGTCCTCAGAGTATTTTGCTCTGATCTTAGAAGGATCACAAAGCACTTGGGAACAAAGATGCAAGTGAGAATCCCAGCACTGGAGGTCAAGATGGCAAAGACTTCCAAGGCTACAATGGCCTTGCCCTTAGAGCTCTGGTATGAGGGAAGGAAGGAGATCCAGACACTGCAGAACACAAGCATGCTGAAGGTCAGGAACTTGGCTTCATTGAAAGTGTCTGGCAGGTTCCTGGCCAGGAAAGCCACAGTGAAGCTGGCCAAGGCCAGCAAGGCCATGTAGCCCAGGACACAGTAGAAGATAAGGAGGGAGCCCTCATTGCACTGGATGATAATGGAGCCAGGCTCAGAGTGGATGTCCATCTCCAAGAACGGGGGGTATGTCCCAAGCCAGATGCCACAGAGCCCCATTTGGATGAGGGTGCAGGTAAAAATGAGAGAGTACGATGCTGTGGATCCCAGCTAGCTCCGGAGCCTGCTCCCTGGTCGGGTGGCCCTGAAGGCCAGAACCACAGTGATGGTTTTAGCCAAAATGGAGGAAACAGCCACTGTGAAGACAACTGCAAATGTGGTTTGGCGCAGCAGGCAGGTGGCTGTGGTAGGATGGCCCAGGAAGAGCAAGGAACAGAGGAAACAGAGACTGAGGGAGACCAGCAGAGTGTAGCTGAGACTGCGGTTATTGGCTTTGACTATGGGGGTGTCCCTGTGCTTCACAAAGATCCCCAGGACCAGAGCAGTGAGGAGAGAGAAGCAGATGGCTGCACAGGCCAGAGTCATTCCCAGCGGTTCCTTATAGGACAGGAAGGTCACAGTCCTGGGGAGGCAGTGATCTCTCTCCTTATTGGGATATTGATCTTCAGGGCACTGCAGGCACTGCTCTGCATCTGTAAACAACAATAAAATCATGCTATAGCCCAGACTGATCAGTTTTTTGTCACCCACAAAGCACAGTTTTATTCTTTCCACATCAAGTTCAGTCTCATTTTGGACTTCATGTAAGTCAGAAAGATAAGAATTTTAGAGGCTGAATAAGATGAAAACACGCCAGATATGTCATTTCTCCACATATAGAATAAATAATGTATTTTAATGTATTTGTTCCAGAACTAAACAAAAAAAAATAAATAAATAAACTCTCTACAATCCATTTCAACTAGAAATCACTTACCATGAGTCCTTAATAGTCACTTTATATATAATTCAATATTGTCAGAACAAAAATGAGACATTGTCAAATCAATAATTCTGTAAATTTCATCATGGATGAACGTCAAGAATTAGTTTAAAAAATTAGACTAAAAAGACTTTTTGATGTGTTCTTCTGAAAGTAAGGTCATAACTACAAATCTCCTGATTTCTTATGGAATATGATTCTGATTATGCAAATCAAACTTTCTTCAAATAAAGTACTTTCCATAGCAATTATGAAGTTTGTAAAGCAGAAAATATATTGTGCATTTATGACAATATTTCCCCAGGTTACTGCATATAGAAAATGAGGATTTCAAACTTGGCTCCTTCAAGTTTCCCAGTTGTTAGTGTTATACTCTTATTGGCTATATGTACATTATTCCCCCAGCATCTAATTCTATTGCTCTCAGAGGATCTATTTTGTCTATAATGTACTTATGTGTGTATTTCTTTCATTGTTTGTTTCATTGTTAATGAATAGTACCATCATTTACTTTGAGATTTATTTACCCTTATGAGATGGGGCTAAAGAGTGAAAGTCAAAGAGACAACTATGAATAATTATGGGAAACATTGATTCTCAGAGTTATTTGACCAAAAGCATTTAATCAAATGGTAAATAGGCTTGGAGGTAAGTCATTTTTCAATAAGAGGGAAGTGACAAATTTAGTATTTGCTGTGAAAATATTAAAGGAAAAATACCTTTGTTAAGACAGCTTATGGACAGAGCCAAGATGGCAGAGGAGACACTAGCTTCATTCTAAATTCCTCTTCTACCCTCATTATTAATTACCAAATTCAGCCTCAGAAACAGTGCTTGACTGGTAAAATCCACAAATACTAGGAGTATCACAAATTACCAGCTGAAGATAATCTGGAAGATCTCCAGAAAAGGTTTGTCTTGATCAGCTGGAGCAGGCCAGCACAGGCAGGAAGGCAGAACACAGAGGTTAATACACTGAGCATATTAGGGTGGGAGCAGTCTCCCTATAGGTGGAGATTTTGCAGGGAGGACTCTACCACAGGTTGGCTGCTCTGCTTTGATTGTAAAGCAGCAGATCAGCAGAGAAGTTACCAAAAAGCCAAAGGTAAAGTGTACTCCAAAAAACTCAAGAATCTAAGAGGATCTGGCTACATTCACCCAGCACAGGAAGTGGCTCAGCACAGACCAAAACACAGATGTGCAGCCACATCCCGCTACTCACAGCTTTTGCGCAGGACAGCCAAAAATCTGAACATCATGGGGGCTCTGCCCAGGGCAACAGAACTTCCACAGTATGGCTATGTTTCCCAGGGAAGACACATTTCTGGTGAAAGGATCTTCCCAGGGCACTTCCACAGCTCCACCATTTTCAGGACAACTACTGTTCATATATATAGAGAGAGACATATAACATATATGTCTATATACATATATATCTATATATCCTATATATATGTAGATCTAGATATAGATCTAGATAGATATAGATATAGATCTAGATCTAGATATATCCTTGCTCTGCAGAGGAAGCTGGGAACCCCCTTGCCCTGAAGGCATACCCTAAGTTCTTTAAAAAATGAGTAAAAGGCCAAGCATACACTAACAATCAATATCTTCTATAGAGAAAGAGAGCAGGTTTTTGATCCCAACGATACTGATAGCAGACAGACTCCAGACAAAACCCCAAAGGGGGATATAACCAGGTCCTAGAAGAAATTATAGCTACAAGAAAAACAGGGAAAGGAAAAGGAAGCTATGCAAAAGGTAATAAAAGATAATGAAATATGTCAAATATGTCAGAAAAAAAATGAAAAAGAATTAAAATACCAAAGAGCAACAATAAGGATCACTCAAGATCTAGCTGCTTCCACATTAAAGGACCAAAGACCCTGAAATCTGATATTCTGATAGGCAAAAGAACTTGGAATGCATCCATAAATAAATTACCCAGCTAAGCTGAGCCTTTTTTTCCAGGAAAGAAGATTGACATTTAATGAAATAGGTAAATTCCATTTGTTTCTAATGAAAAAACCAGGGCCAAACAAAAAATTTGACCTCCAACTATAGGACTCAAGAGAAGCAGAAAAAGGCAAAAAAAAAACAAAAAAAAACAACTCTTGAGAACTGTATTTCTGTGATGGACATACATAAAGAGTGCATTATAATTTGATTTTACTGATATAATATAAAAAAGGGAAGTAGAAATGAAAAGGGGATAGTATCAGAAAAAGGGAAAAAGGGAGATAAAAAGAGGGAAACTACATCCCAGTAAGAGGCAAAGGAAACCTATCATATCTGAGGGAATTTAGAGAAGGGGAGGAACATTGGTGAATCTCACTCTCATCAGATTAGCTCAAAGAGAAAATAATTGACATTTTTACAGAGAAACTTCTCTCACTTCATTAAAAAGTTGAGGGGGAAAAGGAGAAAGGAAAACAGTAATAAGGGAAAGGTACAAGAAAGGGGGAAGGGAATCAAAGGGGGTGGGAGGGATTCTAAAGAGGAAGAGCTGTGTGAGGCAAGTAGTGTATATAACTTTGATACTGGGGAGGGGAGTAAAAGGGGGTAAGAAAAAGAAAAAACATAATCTGGGGATAATAAGATGGCAGAAAATACATAATTAGTCATTTTAAGCATAAATATGAATGGGATAAACTCTCTCATAAATCAGAGGCAAATAGCAGACTGAATCAAAAGCCAGAACTCTACAATATGTTGTTTACAAGAAACACATTTAAAGCAGGGAGATACATACAGAGTAAAGGTAAAAGGTTGGAGCAGAATCTATTATGCTTCAAATGAAGTCAAAAAATCAGGGGTAGCCACCCTTATCTCAGATCAAGCAAAAGCAAAAATTGATCTAATTAAAAGAGATAAGGAAGGAAACTATATCTTACTAATGGGTAGCATAGACAATGAAACAATATCAATATTAAACATATATGCACCAAGTGGTATAGCATCTAACTTCCTAAACGAGAAGTTAAGAGAGTTGCAAGAAGAAATAGACAGAAAAACTATGATAGTGGGAGATCTCAATCTTGTACTCTCAGAATTAGATAAATCAAACCACTAAATAAATAAGAAAGAAGTCAAAGAGGTAAATAGTACACTAGAAAAGTTAGATATGATAGATCTATGGAGAAAACTGAATTAAGACAAGAAGTACACTTTCTTCTCAGCAGTTCTGGAACCTATAAAAAAATTGACCATATATTACGACATAAATACCTCAAAATCAAATGCAGAAAGGCAGAAATAGTAAATGCATTCTTTTCAGATCATGATGCAGTAAAAACTACATTCAACAAAAAGCTAAGGTTAAATAGACCAAAAAGTAACTGGAAACTAAATAATCTCATCCTAAAGAATAATTGGCTGAAACAGCAAATCATACACATATTTCATCAATTTCATTTCATCCAATCCATAGACATATTTCATTCATTCATCAAATCATAATTTTACATAAGAGAATGACAATGAGACAACGTACCTAAGTTTGTGGGATGCAGCCAAAGCAGTAATAATGGGAAATTTTATATCTTTAGAAGCTTACTTGAATAAAATAGAGAAAGAGAAGATCAATGAATTGGGCTTGCAATTTAAAAAGCTAGAAAAGTGTTTTGTAATTTTGCTCATATAATTCCTGACTTTCCTTTGGTAGATATATTCCCAAATGTTTTATACTGTCTACCGTTATTTTGAATGGAATTTCTCTTTGTATCTCTTGCTGTTGGATTGTATTGGTAATGTACAAAAATGCTGAGGATTTATGTGGATTTATTTTGTGTCCTGCAACTTTGTAAAAGTTCTGAATTATTTCTAATAGCTTTTTAGGAGAGTCTTTGGGGTTCTCTAAGTATACCATCATATCATCTGCAAAGAGTGATAGTTTGATTTCCTCATTACCTACTCTAATTCCTTGAATCTCTTTCTCGGCTCTTATTGCCAAGGCTAGTATTTCTAGGACAATACTGAATAGTAATGGTGATAGTGGGCAACCTTGTTTCACTCCTGATCTTACTGGGAAAGGTTCCAGTTTTATCGCCATTACATATGATGTTTACTGACGGTTTTAAATATATGCTCCTTATTATTCTAAGGAATAGCCCATTTATTCTTGTACTCTCAAGTGCTTTTGGTAGGAATGGATGTTGGATTTTATCAAATGCATTTTCTGCATCTATTGAGATGATCTTATGTTTTTTGTTAATTTGGTTA
Organism: Sminthopsis crassicaudata; assembly: GCF_048593235.1. Taxonomy (NCBI): domain Eukaryota; kingdom Metazoa; phylum Chordata; class Mammalia; order Dasyuromorphia; family Dasyuridae; genus Sminthopsis; species Sminthopsis crassicaudata. Next base: position 246,790,337 of record NC_133622.1, read on the forward strand.
TTGATATATTCGATTATGCTAATAGTTTTCCTAATATTGAACCAGCCACGTATTCCTGTATAAATCCCACTTGATCATAGTGTATTATCCTGGGGATGATTTTCTGTAGTAGTCTTTTTGCTAATAATTTATTTAAGATTTTAGTATCAATATTCATTACAGAGATTGGTCTATAATTTTCTTTCTCAGTTTTCAGCCTACCTGGCTTAGGTATCAGTACCATGTCTGTGTCATAAAAGGAATTTGGTAGGACTCCTTCAATCCCTATTTTTTCAAATAGTTTATATAGCATTGGAGTTAGTTGTTCTTTAAATGTTTGGTAGAATTCACATGTAAATCCATCTGGTTCTGGTGATTTTTTTTAGGGAGTTGGTTAATAGCTTGTTCTATTTTTTTTCTGAAATGGGACTATTTAGACTATTTACTTCTTCCTCTGTTAATCTGGGCAAGCTATATTTTTGAAGGTATTCTTCCTTTTCATTTAAGTTATCGAATTTATTGGCATAAAGTTGAGCAAAGTAGCTCCTAACTATTGTTCTAATTTCCTCTTTATTAGTGGTGAGGTCTCCCTTTTCATTTTTAAAACTAACAATTTGCTTTTCCTCGTTCCTTTTTTTGAATCAGATTTACTAAGGGTTTGTCTATTTTGTTGTTTTTTTTTCATAGAACCAACTCTTAGTTTTATTAATTAAGTCAATAGTTTCTTTACTTTCAATTTTATTAATCTCACCTTTTATTTTTAGAATTTCAAGTTTTGTGTTTCTCTGGGAGTTTTTAATTTGTTCCTTTTCTAAGAATTTTAGTTGTAAGCCCACTTCATTTACCCTCTCTTTCTCTATTTTATGCAAGTAGGCCTCTAGAGATATAAAACATCCCCTTATTAATGCTTTGTCTGTATCCCACATTTTGTATGATGTCTCATAATTGTCATGTTCTTGGGTGAAGTTATTAATTATTATTTGCTGTTTCACCCAATCATTCTTTAGTATGAGATTGTTTAGATTCCAATTATTTTTTGATGTATTTTCCCCTGGCTTTTTATTTCATGTAATTTTCATTGCATTGCAAATAATGATGAATGTTGGAGGGGGTGTGGTAAAACTGGGACACTGATGCATTTTTGGTGGAGTTGTGAAAGAATCCAATCATTCTGGAGAGCAATCTGGAATTATGCCCAAAAAGTTATCAAACTGTGCATACCCTTTGATCCAGCAGTGCTACTACTGGGCTTATATCCCAAGGAAATACTAAAGAAGGGAAAGGGACCTGTATGTGCCAAAATGTTTGTGGCAGCCCTTTTTGTAGTGGCTAGAAACTGGAAAATGAACAAATGCCCATCAATTGGAGAATGGTTGGGTAAATTATGGTTTATGAATGTTATGGAATATTATTGTTCTGTAAGAAATGACCAGCAGGATGAATACAGAGAGGCTTGGAGAGACTTACATGAACTGATGCTGAGTGAAATAAGCAGAACTAGGAGATCATTATACACTTCAACAACAATACTGTATGAGGATGTATTCTAATGGAAGTGGATATCTTCAACATAGAGAAGATTTAATCCAATTCCAATTGATCAATGATGGACAGAATCAGCTACACCCAGAAAAGGAACATGGGGAAATGAGTGTAAACTGTTAGCAATTTTTGTTTTTCTCCCCAGGTTATTTTTACCTTCCAAAACCAATTCTTCCTTTGCAATAACAACAACAACAACAAAATTCGGTTCTGCACATATATATTGTACCTAGGATATACTATAACATATTTAATATATATGGGAGTGCCTGCCATCTAGGGGATGGGGTGGAGGGAAGGAGGAAAAATTCAGAAGAGAAGAGAGTACAAGGGATAATGTTGTAAAAAAAATTACCTGTGCATATGTACTGTCAAAAAATGTTATAATTATAAAATTAATAAAAAAAGAAATTTAAAAAATTAATGAAGATTAAAATTAAATTAAAATTAAAAATTAAATTAATTTAAAAATTAAAATTAAAGATTAAAATTGTAGAATTAATTTTTTAAAAAAGCTAGAAAAGACCAAATTAAAAACCCTTAATCAAATAATAAACTTTAAATTCTAAAATTTGAAGGAGAAATTGATAAAATTGAATGTAAAAAACTATTGAATTAATAAATAAAACTAAGAGTTGGTTTTATGAAAAAAACAATAAAATAGATAAACCTTTGATAAATCTGATTAGAAAAAGGAAAGATGAAAATCAAATTATTAGTCTTTAAAATGAAAAGGGAGAACTTTCCAGTAAACTATTTGGTATTGGCTAAGAAATAGACTAGTTGATGAGTGGAATGGGTTAGGTTCAACGGACAAAATAATAACTTTAATAATCTAGTGTTCGACAAACCCAAGGACCCCAGCTTTTGTGATAAGAATTCATTGTTTGACAAAAACTGCTGGGAAACTTGGAAATTAGTATGGCAGAAACTAGGTATTGAACCACACTTAACACTATACACCACAATCAGGTCAAAATGAGTTCATGACTTAGGCATGAAGAATGAGATTATAAATAAATTAGAAGAGCATAGGATAGTTTACTCTCAGACCTGTGGAAAAGGAAAAGGGATTTATGACCAAAGAAGAACTAGAGGTTATTTTGATCACAAAATAGAAAATTTTGATCATATCAAATTGAAAAGGTTTTGTACAAACAACAATGCTGACAAGACTAGAAGGAAAGTATTAAACTGGGAAAGCATTTTTACAATCAAAGTTCTGATAAAGGCCTCTTTTCCAAAATATATAGAGAATTGAATCTAATTTATAAGAAATCAAGCCATTCTCCAAGTGATAAATGGCCAAAGGCTATGAACATACAATTCTCAGATAAAGAAACTGAAACTATTTCTAGCCATATGAAAAGATGCTCCAAGTCATTATTAATCAAAGAAATGCAAATTAAGACAACTCTGAGATACCACTACACACTTGTCAGATTACTAGAACCACAAGGAAAGATAATGCATAATGTTGGCTGGGATGTGGTAACACTGTTACTACTGGGCTTAAATCCCAAACAGATTTTAAAGAGGAGCAAGGGAACAGTATGTGCAAGAATGTTTGTGGCAGCCCTCTTTGTAGTGGCCAAAAACTGGAAACAGAGTGGATGTCCATCAATTGGAGAATGGCTGAATAAATGGTGGTAAAAGAATGTTATAGAATATTATTGTTCTGTTTAATAAATGAGCAGCAGGATGATTTGAGAAAGGCCTGGAGAGACTTACATGAACTGATGCTGAGTGAAACGAGTAGGAACAGGAGATCATTATATACTTCAAAAACAATACTATAGGATGATCAATTCTGATGGACGTGGCTCTCTTCAACAATGAGATAAACCAAATTAGTTCCAATTGTTCAATAATGAATGGAACTAATTAGTCCCAGCAAAAGAATTCTGGAAAATGAGTGTGAACCACTACATAGCATTCCCAATCCCTGTATTTTTTGTCCAACTGCACTTTTGATTTTCTTCACAGACTAATAGTACAGTGTTTCAAGTCCAATTCTTTTTGTACAGCAAAATAAGTGTTTGAACATGTATACGTATATTGTATTTAACTTATACTTTAACATATTTAACATGTATTGGTCTCCCTGCAATCTAAGGAAGGGATGGCCAGAAGGAGGGGAAAAATTGGAACAAAAGGTTTTACAGTTGTCATTGCTGAAAAATTACCCATGCATATATCCTGTAAATAAAAAGCTATTTAAAAAAACAGCTAGATAGCATGTTGATACAGTAGGAGCCTTGGATGTCAGAAAGACATGATTTGAAATAAAACTTCAGATACTTACTAACTTGTGTGACCCTGGACAAATCATACAACCCTCATTGTCTCAAAAAATAAAAATGAAAAATACCCTTCTTTCAGGAAATTCAGGCAGTCTAAGAATTGTAAAGAATGCTTTAAAAAAAACATTAAATATTCAAACTAGCAGACCACCAAGATTTTAAATATTCCAATATCAATTGATAATACTGAATTAAGTTTGTAGCAACTCTTTTTCTATTGGCAAAGAATTGGAAACTGAGTGGTTGCCCAGCAATTGCAGAATGGCTGAAAAAATTATAGTAAATAAATAATATGAAATATTATTTTTAGAAACAATCAGCAGGATGACTTCAAAAATATCTGGAGAAATCTACATGAACTGATGCTAAGTGAAGTGAGTAGAACCAAGAGAACATTGTATATAGCAACAACAAGATTATGTGATGATCATTTCTGATGCACATGGTGATTCAGGCTAATTCCAATAGACTTGTGGTGGAGAGAGTCATCTGAATCCAGAAAGAGAACTATGGGGACTGAATATAGATCGCAACATAGTATTTTTACATTTTTGTTATTTGCTTGCTTTCTTTTTCTTTTTTCTACTTTTTTTCCTTTTTGATCTGATTTTTCTTGTGTAGCATGATAAATATGGAAATATGTATAATAGAACTGCACATGGTTAATATATATTAGATTACTTGTTGTCTAGGAGAAGGCTGGGAAGAAGGAAGGGAGAAAAATTAGGAACACAAGGTTTTGAAAGGGTGAATGTTGAAAACTAACTTTGCATATATCTTGAAAACAAAAAGCTATTATTAAAAAAGAAAAAGAAAAAAAAAACACTGACTTAATTGCAAGGAACCAGACAAGGAAGGAGAATTATATAAACCTTTATAAAAAATGGTACAATATCACCATCATTAATCTCAAGAATTAAGAAAGGATATTACCAGATACATATTATGAGGCAAAAAAGCCCACTATTCAAATTAAAGAAGCTTAAAACACAGGTGATATCTTTTAAAATTATTAATATCTAATCAAAAATTTTAAATAAATTCCTGACAAGTGTTTTCCAGTGGTTCGCCACCATACAATTCATTCTATGCAATTTCTATTTAGAGATATAAAGAATTCAAATTTAGAAAAAAAAATGACATCAATACAAGACAAAAATTATCTTATAACATAAAGAAAAAATTTAAGAAAGGAAAACAAATACTTATTCCGAAAACACTACAAAAAATATAAAGAAGAAATTTTATGGTATAATAATACATATTTTAAAGGCTACCAAATTATGCAAAGATGTAAAAAAGTATCTTTCCCAATGAGTATAGGAATAAAATTCAGATAACTAATCTTCTCCTTCATTGCTACAAAAATGGAAATGGAATTAAGAACATTGAAATAAGAGAAATTAAAACATAAAGACAGGAAAAAATATGTCCAACTATGTCTATTTTCTAATGATACCATGTTTTATTTAAAAAATAATAGGGAATCTGCTAAGGAACTAATAGAACATTAATACATTCATGAGGCAAACAACAAAATAAATCTATTAAAACTAATTTTTTACATAATGAAAAGAGTTATAAAGAAAAATAAATACTATTTGAAAAAACTGAAAATGCATAAAATATCAAAATATTTTTGGAACTGTTTCAAAATGCTTATGTTGACTCAATTAAAAAGAGTTTCTTAAAGAAATAAATTACATCTAAATTAAAAGAAGAAATAGTCTACTTTTTTTCTGGATTGACTATTGTGACATAAAAAAATGAAAATAAAAGTCGAAGAATTCCAAAGGGCAGACATGAAGAATAACTACAATGAGAAAAATAAAGAAAGAGAGAGAGAGAGAGAGAGAGAGAGAGAGAGAGAGAGAGAGAGAGAGAGAAAGAGAGAGAGAGAGAGAGAGACGGAGACAAGAGAGACAGAAGAAACAAGCAGATAGACTGACAGAGACAGAGAGAGAGGAAGGGAGAGGACAGCTAAATTTTGAAGATACTGTTTTATGAATTAACAACAATTACAAAGCAAATCAAGCCCAGGCCTCATCAGCTTTGAAAATCAACCTTACGTGCAGTGGGACCAGATGGGTTATAGATAATTTTTATTCGTTTTTTTGGGGAATCCAAGTTTCCTAGATTCAAGACTCCAACCCTTCTGAAAATAGCTTTTCAAAAAAACAATCTCCCTCCAGGATTCCAGTTAATCTGATAATCTTATAAATTTTCTGGAAACCTAACTCCAGAGTCCAGATTCCTACTCTCAAAACAAATGCAGTTACGCTTAGATATTTTTAGGTTTTAAGTTTTGTCCTATTTCCTTTAGGAATGAAAAAGTTTAGAAATAAGTTTTGGATTAAGCTTTCCCATAGCAATGAGGAAGATTACAATTAGGCCACAAAGTCAGGGAAGTATTAGGGATTCCCATGGTAGTAAAATCCTGGTGGATTCTGCTCAGATAGATTTTTGGCACCCTGAACCAGGGGTTGCTCTTGATAATTATAGTAATGACCAGAGAGCACATGGAATGCAAGGGACTGATTAATTGCAGTGTTATTTTAACTCAGAAATTATTATTTTGCAAATCAAATGTCACTTCAGTTTAAAATAACACAATAGAATGTCTATTATTTTGGGAGAAGGACAGTTTATCTTTAGGAACATACCAGTCTGGTTGGAAATCTTCCCTTCAGGACATGGGGTGCAAGCAAAGCAGCAGATGGGTTGGTTTTCAAGAGATGTTTTCTTGAATCCAGGGCCACATTTCACACTGCACATGGAAATTGGAGTCTGTATTTCCACAAGACAAAGGGAGAAAATGCCATTGAAAGGACTGCTGAAAGGTGGATTTAGTGAGGAAATGGTGACTTCAAAGTTCTCCTATAGAAGCCAGTTAGAAAAACATAATTTCAATTCTGTGGGACAAAAATGATCTAGTTCTCACTGGAGAATTTATATTTTCATCTTATATTTTTATCTTTATTCATATGAATAGAATTCATTCATTTTATCCCCAGGAAACAAGCACAGATTAGACTCAATCAAGCTCCTTGATAATTTTTAATTTTAATAATTTGCTGGCTTATTTTTTCCCAAAAGTACCATTTGAAATCTTAACTTCATTCCATTTTTAATTGGTTCTATTGAAACAATTAATTGTCCACATAAGTGGGGACATTTTGTTAATTCTCCCCACCAAAGTAGTGGGAGCTTTCTTTTGTGTGTGTGTGTGTGTTTTCATAAAATACTCCCAATGTTTTAGAGAATCATGACTGTAGAGACTATTCATCATAATATATCAATTACACAGTAATTATATGTAAATTGGCTGAACTTATTCTTGGGTTGACCCTTTGAGGCTCTGCTTCAGACTATTCTGAAGGGTGGGATGGAATTTATTCAATTGCATACAAAGATGAAACTGTATATACATATATATATATATATATATTTACAATCTGCAGAGAATACAGAATCACAGCATTTAAATTAAAAAAATCTCTAAAAGGCCATTATTTTTCTTGAGGACACAAATTCAGATTAAACTATTTATATAGATATAAGAATCCAAACAGATATTATAATCATTCTATGAGATCAGGTTTCTTGGGGAGCTTCTGGAGGCAGCTTTAGTTTCAATTCAGTTCAATAATCCCAAAATGCAGCCAGGATTTAAAGTCCTAATCCTTTGTTGTCTCTTCTAAAATCTTGTCTCCTTTACTTGGGGCTCAGCTAATTTTCTGGAGGACTTCCTCTCTCCTTGCTTCACAAGAGCTCTTGTCTGAATGTCTCCAGCAAGCACAAACTTCACTATGAATCTCCTGGAAGTAAATCCTAATTTTGAATCTCTTGAAGTCCCTGAGTGGGCTTGTCCTTTAGACTTGTGAATCTCCTGGACTTCCCAATCTCCCCACTGACTTTTAGCTCTGAATCTCCGGGAACTTCCACTGGGCTTGTCCTCTTATATGCTCTTTTAAAGGTGTGAAGTCTAATGTGTGAACCAATGAGTGAAATCCTTTAAAGGCATGAACTCCTTTAAAGATGTGAACTAAGTACATTGCTTTGTCTCAAGTTCTGACCCATAACATCTCTCTTTTAGGGCAGATCACTCATAGTGAACCATGCTAAATTAGATAATTATATCAATTTCAGTGATTTAGCACCTTGTAAGAATCCTAACATATAATCTTCTGTAAATAGGTCCCTTTGGGGAATAATTTTCCTCTATGCAGTACCCTATTATTATTTTTCAAACTTGACCACTTGATTTAGTGTATTTCAAAATTCAATTAGTTTTAACAATTCAAATCTTTATGTAACTTAAGTGGAAAGAATGTGCAAGTGGGACTGAAAAAAACAACAACAAATAACTCCTTTGTTCAGAGCAAAAATGAAGAATGAGTGGATGTTAGTACCCTATCACAAACATTTCCAGTGTCTGTGGGGAAAATCCTGATATCAATGAAGAAACAACAACTGTCCAGGAAGCTAAAGAGGCCAAATGATAAACTTCATATTCATTGGCCCCTTACCTGATGGAAATCTTCTGGCCAATCTATGTCTTCTTCCTTAATGGTGATTCTCTGAGCAAGAGGAGATACTTCACCCACTTTGACCAGCGTTTCTATCTGACCAGGCAAGGATTTATAATTTAGGATATCATAGACCTCAGCAACTGCTTTGGTTCCATTCCAACATGACTCACCATTGGCATTAATGACAAAATTGATATACTTCAGAAAGTGGTGGAGCTGAAGGCAAGGAAAAGCGATTGTTAGCCTTTGCAGAAAGAAGAATTTATGCCCATGTCCCAAGATTGACTATCAATGGAAAACAGACTCAAAAAGTTGTCATTCTCCTTCTTAAGTTCCTCTTAGAGCTCTGAACCCTTTTTCTCCTTGCAAACTAAGTGCAATGGAAAAATAGCAAAGCCAATAACCAACTATGTATTATAAATATTCAACATATTGTAAAGACAACTGAGAAGCAAAAGCTTACCATTTCTTCATTATCAGATTTTGAGAACCCTGAAACAGAGCACATTTTTAAAATTTTTTAACATTAAAACTTAACATATATCCTAATAGATAGTGGGTGCTTAAGAAATGTGTGGTGATAGACTAGATTTTATGGGAAATCTTATTTCTTGACAAAAAAAAACTAGAATGAAAAATACAATATAAATCACTGAAGAGGTTGATAACATCAATTTAAGAATAAAGGAGAATTTGACATTCAGAGTGATGAATTGGAAAATTCAGTCCTTCAAAAGATGTGAAAAGGAGAAGGATTCCAAAAGAAGAAATTATGAAAGGAATTTCAGAATGACAATGTGTAAGAAAATGAAAAACTAATACAATCTGAGAAAAATTGGAGAAGCGTAGTTTTCAATAAAAGCTAGAAATTTATTTATATCACTCAGGATTTGATTTTCATTCATCAAGGAATATTTTCAAAAAAATTTCACAGTGAGCTACAAAATGTAGAATGAGAAAGCTGAAAAACAGAAAATAAATCTGGATTATTCTCCAAGAGAAATTTCCTGAAAAGATATTAATATTCTAGGGTGAAAAGAAAGAATCTAATTTGCCAGAAATAATAATAATACACATTTCTTGTTCAGTCATTGAGTCCTGTCCCACTTTTCTTTACTCCATCAACCATAGGACACCTTTTTCTGCTATGTTTTACTATCTCTTAAAATCTGTGCAAATTAATGTTCGTGGATTCATGATAGTATCTATCCATCTCACTCTCTGACTGATCCTTTTTATCAACTCATTTGTAAGTGGGGTAGTAGCTAAGATACTAGAGAAATATAAAGAGATAACATGAGAGAATTTATCTGAACATCTGAGAGAAACAATATTTTTTTTAAAAAATGAACCGAGGGCGGAGCCAAGATGGTGGAGAAGATACACACGACTCTTGTGAACATCCTTACTCCCTCACAACTAATTAGATAAACTCAGCCTCAAAAATAGCGCTGGACTGATAGATACCACAAGGACTGGAAGCCCGGCTTACCAGCTGAAGAGAATCTGGAGTTTCAACAGAAAAGGTCAGTTCCCAGGGGAGGAAGAAGAGAGGCCAGCACAGACAGTTGGGTGCTAGCACACTGCGCCAATCGCGCTGGGGAGGGCTCTGGGATCAGAGAAGCCACTGAGATAGAAGAATCTGGCACAGGCTGTTAGCTCTTCTCTGCTTATAAAACAGCAGTTCAGAAGAGAAATCTAAGCCACTTTAAAAATTCAAAGCCAGATTAGATCTTCCAGGATCCTGGGGGTGACTCAGCAGATCTCAGCACTGTGGGTGCGGCCAACATAGGCTATCCTAGCTTTCACCTGTGAGTAGTTAAGAGATTGAGAAGTGGGCGGATACGTAACACATAGTGCCTGGCTCAGCTGGAGGCTGTGGAAATCAGCCCCGGGAAGTCCCAGAGAAGCAGAACCTTTGAACTAGGGACTGCAGTTTCTGGCAGACACTTCCAGTTTGAGCACAGGGGCTTTTCACGTCACCTGCTGCTGACATCCACGCCCCACCGGGACGCATAGGCTGGGCTTTGTGTCGCCTTTACTGTTCAGTCTCAAACCTCAGGGAAGCCGCTAGGACACAGCGCCCTCACAGCACAATCCTGCGGATCACCTGTGAGGCACCTCCAGGAACGGGGTGGGGAACTCTCTCCCAGAGCTCTCTCTTAGCTCAGGCACAGGAACCGCTGCATCCATCTGGTCTGGGAGGAAGCTGGTAAAGAAGAAAATAAATAATTTCCTACCCTAGGGATGGACCCCAAAAGATTTTTTAATCATGAGTAAGAAGCCTAAAAGAACTATTGACTCATTCTACACAGAGAAAGAGCGGGTATCCAAACCCAAGGAAGTTAACAGCAGAGAGTCAGCAGATAACAACCTAAAGGGGAATGATTCCTGCCCCCCATCACATAACTCTCTCCTTGAAGAGACTATTAAAAAGTTAAGAGAGTTTGAAGAAAAATGGGGAAAGGAAAGGGAAGCTATGATAGAGAATAACAACGTTCTGAAATTGGAGTTGGAAAAAATAAAGAATTCACAGGAGATAAAGGGAAACAAAATTTGTGAATTAGAAAAGGTTAAAAAATCACAGGAAAGTAGGATTTCTGAATTGGAAAAGATAAAAAAGTCTCAAGAAAATAGGATTTCGGAATTGGAAAAAGAAAATAATTCCCAAAAAAAAAAAGGAAAATGGAAAAAAATTCAATAGAGCAAAATAACTCATTTAAAAATGAAATTGGGCATTTACAAAGGAACTAAAAACTGTGAAAGAAGAAAATAACTCCTTAAAATTCAGGATGGAACAAATACAAATGAATGATTCACAGAGAACCCAAGAATCAATCAAACAAAACCAAAAAAAAAAAAAAAAAAAAAAAAAAATGAAAAGCTGGAGAATAACGTCAAATACTTACTGGGAAAATCTATAGACCTGGAAAATAGATCTAGGAGAGATAATCTGCGGATCATTGGACTTCCCGAAAACTATGACCAAAAAAACAGCCTAGATTCTATTTTACAGGAAATTATCAAAGAGAACTGTCCAGAGATAATAGAAACAGAAGGGAAAGTAGATGTGGAAAGAATTCACCGAACTCCTTCTGAAATAAACCCTAAAAAAAGAACACCACGGAATATTGTGGCTAAGCTGCAGAATTACAACACAAAGACGAAAATCTTGCAAGCAGCTAGAAAAAAACAATTTAAATACCAAGATGCCACAATAAGGGTCACTCAAGATCTAGCTGCCTCCACATTAAAAGATAGAAGGGCCTGGAACCTGATATTCCATAAGGCAAAAAATCAAGGACTGCAACCAAGAATGAACTACCCAGCTAAGTTTAGCATCTTTTTCCATGGAAGAAGATGGTCATTCAATGAAATAGAGGAATTCTATATGTTTCTAAGAAAAAAAACCAGACTTAAACAAAAAATTTGATCTACATCCACAAGACTGAAGAGAAACAGAAAAAGGTACACAGAACCCTTGAGAACTGTAACTCTGTTGTGGATATATAAAAAGTACTCATGGATAATTTGATTTTACTGATATAAAAGAAAAAAAGGGGGGTGTAGTAAAGGGAAGGAGGTCATTTCAGAAAAAGGGGAAGGAATGATAAAAAGAGGGAAACTACATCCCAGGAAGAGGCATAGAAAATACACCACATCTGAGGGAATTTAGTGAGGGGGAGAATCATTGTGTGAATCTTACTCTCATCAGAAGAGGCTCAAAGAGTAAATAATTGACATATTTGTTTTTCAGAGAATTCTCTCTCACCTCATTAAAAGGGGGGAGAGAAAAAGGGAAAATGAAAAGGAGAATAAGGGAAGGGACTTGGAGGGAGGGGGGAGGGATACTAAAAAAAAGGGTGGGCTGCGCATCACAAGACAATAAATTAAATATCAGGGAAGAGGATCAGGGGGGTCAAGGGAAAAAGCATAATCTGGGGATAATATGATGGCAGGAAATACAGAATTAGTAATTTTACCTGTAAATGTGAATGGGATGAACGCTCCCATCAAATGGAGACGGATAGCAGACTAGATCAAAAATCAGAACCCTACAATATGTTGTTTACAGGAAACACACTTAAAGCAGGGAGATACATATAGAGTAAAGGTAAAAGGTTGGAGCAGAATCTATTATGCTTCAGGTAAAGCCAAAAAAGCAGGGGTAGCTATCCTTATCTCAGATCAAGCAAAAGCAGAAGTTGATCTAATTAAAAGAGATAAGGAAGGAAACTATATCCTGCTGAAAGGTAGCATAAATAATGAAGCCATATCGATACTAAACATATATGCACCAAGTGGTATAGCACCTAACTTTCTAAAGGAAAAGTTAAGAGAGTTGCAAGAAGAAATAGACAGGAAAACTATAATAGTGGGAGATCTCAACCTTGCACTCTCAGATTTAGACAAATCAAACCACAAAACAAATAAGAAAGAAATTGAAAAAGTAAATAGAACATTAGAAAAACTAGGTATGATAGACCTTTGGAGAAAACTGAATGGCAATAGAAAGGAATATACTTTCTTCTCAGCAGTTCATGGATCCTATACAAAAATTGACCATATATTAGGACATAAAGATCTCAAAATTAAATGTAGGAAGGCAGAAATAATAAAAATGCCTTCTTCTCATACCACAATGCAATAAAAGCTACATTCAGTAAAAAGTTAGGGGTAAATAGACCAAAAAGTAATTGGAAAATGAACAATCTCATCTTAAAGAATGACTGGGTGAAACAGCAAATTATAGAAACAATTAATAATTTCACCCAAGATAATGACAATGATGAGACATCATACCAAAATCTGTGGGATACAGCTAAAGCAGTAATAAGGGGAAATTTTATATCTTTAGAGGCTTATTTGAAGAAAATAGAGAAAGAGAAAATTAACGAATTGGGCCTACAACTTAAAAAGCTAGAAAAAGACCAAATTAAAAACCCCCAACCAAAAATTAAACTTGAAATACAAAAATTAAAAGGAGAAATGAATAATATTGAAAGTAAAAAAACTATTGAATTAATAAATAAAACCAAGAGTGGTTTTATGAAAAAGCCAAGAAAATAGATAAACCTTTGGTAAATTTGATCAGAAAAAAGAGGGAAAATCAAATTGTTAGTCTCACAAATGAAAAGGGGGATCTTTCCACCAATGAAGAGGAAATTAGAGAAATAATAAGGAGTTACTTTGCCCAACTTTATGCCAATAAATTTGATAACTTAACTGAAATGGATGACTTCTTCCAAAAATATAGGCTCCCTAGATTAACAGAGGAGGAGATAAATTGCTTAAATAGTCCCATTTCAGAAAAAGAAATAGAACAAGCTATTAATCAACTCCCCAGGAAAAAATCCCCAGGACCAGATGGATTCACATGTGAATTCTACCAAACATTTAAAGAACAATTAATCTGAATGTTATATAAATTATTTGAAAAAATAGGGGATGAAGGAGTCCTACCAAACTCCTTTTATGAAACAGACATGGTACTGATACCTAAACCAGGTCAATCGAAAACTGAGAAAGAAAATTATAGACCAATTTCCTTAATGAATAGTGATGCTAAAATCTTAAATAAGATATATTGGCAAAAAGACTTCAGAAAATCATCTCCAGGATAATACACTATGATCAAGTAGGATTTATTCCAGGAATGCAGGGCTGGTTTAATATTAGGAAAACTATTAATATAATTGACCATATTAATAATCAAATTAATAAGAACCATATGATCATCTCAATAGATGCAGAAAAAGCATTTGACAAAATCCAACATGCATTCCTACTAAAAACGCTTGAGAGTATAGGAATAAATGGACTATTCCTTAGAATAATCAGGAGCATATATTTAAGACTGTCAGTAAGCATAATATGCAATAGAAATAAACTGCAACCTTTCCCAGTAAGATCAGGAGTGAAACAAGGTTGCCCACTATCACCATTACTATTCAATATAGTACTAGAAACGCTAGCCTTGGCAATAAGAGCCGAGAAAGAGATTCAAGGAATTAGGGTAGGAAATGAGGAAATCAAACTATCACTTTTTGCAGATGATATGATGGTATACTTAGAGAACCCCAAAGACTCTGCTAAAAAGCTATTAGAAATAATTCAGAATTTTAGCAAAGTGGCAGGATACAAAATAAATCCACATAAATCCTCAGCATTTTTATATATCACCAACAAGATGCAACAGCAAAAGATACAAAGAGAAATTCCATTCCAAACAAATGTTGAGAGTATAAAGTATTTGGGAATCCATCTACCAAATAAAAGTCAGGAATTATATGAGAAAAATTACAAAACACTTGCCACAAAAATAAAGTCAGATTTAAATAATTGGGAAGACATTCAGTGCTCTTGGATAGGCCGAGCGAATATAATAAAGATGACAATACTCCCCAAACTCATCTATTTATTTAGTGCTATACCAATAAGACTCCCAAGAAACTATTTTAATGACCTAGAAAAAATAACAACAAAATTCATATGGAAGAATAAAAGGTTGAGAATTGCAAGGGAACTAATGGAAAAAAAAAAATCAGAGGAAGGTGGTCTAAGTGTACCTGATCTAAAGCTATATTATATAGCAGCAGTCACCAAAACCATTTGGTATTGGGTAATAAATACACAGGTAGATCAGTGGAACAGATTAGATATAAAGGACAAATAAGGGTACATCTATAACAATCTAATCTTTGACAAACCCAAAGATACCAATATTAGGGATAAAAATTCATTATTTGGAAAAAACTGTTGGGAAAACTGGAAATTAGTATGGCAGAAATTAGACATGGATCCACACTTAACACCATATACCAAGATAAGATCAAAATGGGTCCATGATTTAGGCATAAAGAATGAGATAATAAATAGATTAGAGGAACAGAGGATAGTCTACCTCTCAGACTTGTGGAGGAGGAAGGAATTTATGACCAGAGGAGAACTAGAGATCATTATTGATCACAAAATAGAAGATTTTGATTACATCAAACTAAAAAGTTTCTGTACAAACAATACTAATGCAAACAAGATTAGAAGGGAAGTAACAAATTGGGAAAATATTTTTAAAAGCAAAGGTTCTGACAAAGGTCTCATTTCCAAAATATATAGAGAACTGACCCTAATTTATAAGAAATCAAACCATTCTCCAATTGATAAATGGTCAAAGGATATGAACAGACAATTCTCAGATGTGGAAATTTAGACTATCTCCACTCATATGAAAGAGTGTTCCAAATCACTACTGATCAGAGAAATGCAAATTAAGACAACTCTGAGATACCACTACACACCTGTCAGATTGGCTAAGATGACAGGAACAAATAATAATGAATGTTGGAGGGGATGTGGGAAAACTGGGACACTGATACATTGCTGGTGGCGTTGTGAAAGAATCCAGCCATTCTGGAGAGCAATTTGGAACTATGCCCAAAAAGTTATCAAATTGTGCATACCCTTTGACCCAGCATTGCTGCTATTGGGATTATATCCCAAAGAAATACTAAAGAGCGGAAAGAGATCTGTATGTGCCAAAATGTTTGTGGCAGCTCTTTTTGTTGTAGCTAGAAACTGGAAGTTTCTATTATGGTATATGAAGGTTATGGAATATTATTCCTCTGTAAGAAATGATCAGCAGGAGGAATACAGAGAGGCTTGGAGAGACTTACATCAACTGATGCTGAGTGAAATGAACAGAACCAGAAGATCGCTGTACACTTCAATGCTGTATGAAGAGATATTCTGATGGAAGTGAATATCTTCACCATAAAGAAGATCCAACTCACTTCCAGTTGATCAATGATGAATGTAAATTGTTAGCACTACTGTCTATCTACCCAGGTTACTTATACCTTCAGAATCTAATACTTAATGTACAACAAGAAAATGGTATTTACACACATATATTGTGTCTAGGTTATATTGTGTAACACATGTAAAATGTATGGGATTACCTGTCATCGGGGGGAGGGAGTAGAAGGAGGGGGGGATAATTTGGAAAAATGAATACAAGGGATATATATTATAAAAAAAATTACTCATGCATATATACTGGGGGAAAAAAAAAGAATCTGTGGGGTTTACTAAGTATACCATCATATCATCTGCAAAGAGTGACAGTTTGATTTCCTCATCACCTACTCTTATTCCTTTAATCTCTTTCTCGACTCTTATTGCCGAGGCTAACATTTCTAATACAATATTAAACAGTAATGGTCACAGTGAGCAACCCCAGGTTCCCAACATTTCGAACATAACAACCAGTACATTCAAGCACCAAGAATCATACTTAGGATACAGGGTCCAATAATGGTTCCTCTTCATTAAAAAAAAAAAAGGAATGCATCATTGAAGCAAGTATATCCATGTCAAAATATCAGCTATGTGGCTCTGCTATCAATCTTGACAAAAGTTAAAAGAAAATGATCAATTAGAAATTGATTAGAAATTTTCAATGTCAATGATGCAGGTCACTGTAAAGGTCCTAATTTGGAACAGATTTCATAAAAGTCTCTTGCCACATAGATTCAGTCATAGAGAAATGGGCAAAAGGAAGCAATCCAACATTTTCAAAAAAGATTGTTTTATGAAAATTAAAATAAATGCCTATTATCACAAGTAATTTCATTATTTTTGCAAAGATTTCAATGTAATTCCAAAAAGAAAAACAACTGGAAATTATATTAAGGAATACCTCTTTTATTGAACTTTCATGTAATTCCTTCATTTCTTCATCATTAGAACAGATCACTAATAATGTAATGTGAATACCCTGTGCTAAGCCCAATTTTAGAATAAAAATGTTACCTTCCAAAAAAGATTTTAGTTTCTTGCCAGGTCTGATGCCTCTTTTGCCTCAGAATGGAGTATTTGATGGAAAGCATGGGCAACTAAATACACTGCATTGTAAACATTAGGAATCAGGTCCATAAGGACCATGTCAAATTCCATAATAGGAATATCTCTAAAGGAAAAATCTCCTAGGCACAAAGGATAGAACATTTGTACACCCCTTTTTTCTGAAAATCTACAATTGAAGACTGATTCCCAGAAAGCTTTTAGGAAAATATCCTCAGGATTCATGACTGGATTCATGGTTTTTACAAAATCTGTGAAACCTGGAATTTCCTTCTGGGTATGAGAAAATAGTATTGTACCATGAAAAGGGGCATATAGTTCAAACTTTGTATTAATAGAAAAATCCCAAGAAGATGTTGTAACCAATAACTTTCCATAAGGTATATAAGTTATTAACACAAGAGAAATTTCTTGAAGGGAATCAGCATCTCCATAGATGAATATTACATTTGATGATGATGCAATGACCCTAGACAGGAGGCAAAAATCTTCTTTCATTATATGTTGAGGTACTCTTTCTTTAATAGCCACACAGATCCCATTCCTGGCCATCTCTTCTTTCAGATCATTGAAGAACATTTCCCCTCTTGTGTTATCCGAAAGGAGCAGTCCCACCCAAGTCCAGTCAAAATGCAGCATCAATTGGATGAATGCCAGGTGAAGAGTGGATTCCTTACTGCCCAGCTGGTAAACATATGGATACTGAAACTTATCATTCAGGAGAGGATCGAATTGACCATAGGTAATCTAAATAAAATATCAAGAAAACAGAAATGATGATTTAAACTCATTCAGAATAACAATTTGTCCTTTATATATGTATGTCAAGCAAGTATATTACTTTCAGAAAGTAGGAAATGAATAAATGCTTGCAAATTTTAATATATACTTTTTGGTTACGAAATTACACTATTAAATAATGGAACAATTGAAAGGAAATGCTAAAACTGTATCTGATGAATCCTTTCTACAATGTCTCCATCAAGCACTTCCTAAGTCACTGCTTAAAACATTTCCAAGAGAAAAAGTCCATTCTTCTTTTAGGCAATTTAATCAAAGGGGAAACCGTTTTTCTTAATTTTGTAACTAAATCAAACTCTTTGAAATATCGATTTGTTGCTTGTATTTCTTTCCTGTTGATTCAAGTGGAACATTTTAGTGTTTCTGGCAAGAACCTATTTCTTAAATAAGTAGCATAGTTGCATGTTCTTTTTCATTCATATCAATCGTTTTCAGCTCTAATATCAATCTGTCCTTTACCCAGACTTTCTGTAGCATCCATTCCCCTCCTCTTGTGATTCCAAACATAATTTTATTTCCTTTATAATGAGCGTGCCTGACATCATACTCTAAGGGAAAAAGTTCTGCATGTCAAACCCACTGAGAAATGGGAGCTGAAGAATTTCCCCTGCTGAAATCTGCTGCCAAGATTATCATTAAAATATTTCCCCAAACATATCAGTAAGGAATCTTTGAGATAAGCAATGGTTCACTCCTCCATAGCTATGGAGCACCCAAATTCTGATCTCTAACAACAAAAAACAAGGTATCTGTATAAGACCTTCAGTCATCAGATTTGTCCAGGAGACGAGAACATTTCATATATAGATTTTCTTTGTTAAGTTTCTTTGTTTCTTTGTCATTAAGCCCCATATTTCTGAGAAGGACATAAAGTAACTAATACAGATATCTGATTTTAATCAGATCCCCAGTAATCCAATCAACATGGATATCTGTTAGGTTCTTACTAAGTGCTAATGAGATAATGAGATATTAGGTTTTTACTAGGGGCTAAGTCAGTACTTAAAAATTCTCTAGTTCAGGCCTTTGGGGGGAGTTTTACCCCTTTGAACTTCTGGGGAGGAGCTTGTATGCTTAGGAGGAGCAAGTTCATTGGTTGAAGTGTTTTTTTCCCAAAAGCTGAGATATTCCACTTCCATTCTCTGGAAGGATAAAAGAAACAACATTGAGCAAGGGAGGGAGAAGTCTACTCTAGGTCAGAGTTGGCTGCAGTTGAGACAGCAGATATCCTCCCAGAGAGCAACTGGCAGTGTCTGGAGACAACAGAACTTTACAAATATCCTTATCAAGATTCAAAAACTGATGGTCTTGTGAGAAGAAATTCCTTAGGCCAAGTGTTTCAGAGAGTATCTTCTAATTCCAACATATTTCATCCCATAAAATGGGAAAATGATGTAACATAAAATCACTTTATTCTTGGACTTGGACATAATGACAGTTTTTTTCCTTCAGAACGTAAATATGAAATTGCTCTCTTATTAATTCTAGTTAGAAAGCAAATCCATTTTTCAATAATTAAGGCATGGTTCTACTTGCCATATGCTAAGTATCCCCACATTGATTAAATAAATTCAAATTAAATTATCTAAATAGAATTTTATACCTAATAAATTGACTGGAAGAAGAGAAAGGGCAAAGTACACATGTTGGAGGGAATGAAGAAAATTGGGATACTAATAGACTATTGGGGTACTATGAATTGATTCAACTATTTTGAAGAGCAATTTAAATTGCACTAAAAGAGATATAAAATGAACTGAATAACTTGGTACAGCTGTATTAGGTCTATATCCCAAGGTTCTCAGGATAAAATGAAATAATTCTAGATTTTATAAAATAATTTGTTAACTTCTATGGGATGGAAAAGAATTATCAATGGTAATCCACAGGAAAATCTTAAAGGAGTTGTAGTATATAATTGTGATGTAGTGTTATGGTGCTATAGCATGAAACACATGGAAAATCTCAGATTAAATTATTTAGAGTGAAATGAGCAAAACCAAGACAACATCAAGCACAAATTCTGAAACATAATTCAAATACTATTCCTCAATGACTTAACTACTGTGAGTAATATAAACTTTGAAAACACTTATGAAGGGCTTATGAAGGAAAATTCTATCGACCTCCAGAGAAAAAAACCAATCTATGTCATTAAGTCAATCATCATTGGAGCATTATTCTAGTAGGTTCAATGTTGCATCTGCTACTCTATTCAATCATAAGTAAGCTTGATATCTCTTTGAAATCAAATGATAACATAAATAAAAATGATAAAATTAGAGGCAAAATTATCTTAGATTCAAAATGAAAAATATATCATGATAATGCTTCATGCTTTCTTCTTCATAACTGGAAAAAAATAATGAGGATGGCAAAGTAAGGTAAGAATTAGCCTGAAGTCTCACAAATTCTCCTAAAAAACAACTACAAAATAATGAATCAAGATTAATTCAGGAGTGGCAAAACCAACAAAACCATGGAGTCAAATAATAATCCAGTTCAACACAACTTAGAAAGACATCAAGAACATATTTAACCCATATTGTTGGAGTACTACTTCTCTATGGGAGAAGGATGTGGGGAAGAATGGGGAAAAATTAGGAACACAAGGTTTTGCAAGAGTGAATGTTGATATCTCACTTTGCATGTATTTTTTTTTAAATAAACAGTTATTATAAAACTAATCATGTTTGTACCATGGTAAAAGAGAAGCATACAAAACATGCAGTGGTTTCCAGGCAGGCAGCAAAAAGGCCTCAAACTTTAGGATACATTAACAGTAAAGTCCTGAGCTCCAGTTCAAGAAACTTGAAACAATTCTTCTCTATCTCAAAAGCAGAACTCAATATTAACATAAATATAAAAATGTAAAATAGACTGCAAAATTAAGACACACACAAATTTGAAGCCTACTATAGAAAGTTTCTCTGGTTACATATAAAATTAGAACAGAAATTCAGAAGAGGACAATAATGGAAAAATATCTAGATTTGAAACCTCAAAGAAAATATGGATTTGTGTCACACAGAAAAATAATTCATTGTAGAAAGTCAAGCAGAAGGAGATACAAAAAAATTCCATAATTGTCAATAGTAGAAAATATTTGGAAATCTATCTGTAAGGGAAACTCTCAGGAACTATACAAACACAACTACAAAACACTTTCCATGCAAATAACATCAGACCTAATCAGTTGGAAAAATGTCAAGTGTAGGTCATGGGTAGATAAAGCAAATATAATAAAAATGATAACACTACTTAAATTAATCTATTTATTTGGTGTCATACCAATCAAACTCCCAAGAAATTATTTGAGATATTAGAAAAAGTAGTAATGCAGTTCATCTGGAAGAAGAAAAAGGTCAAGACTTGCAAAGGAATTAATGAAGAAAAAAAAAAAAAAAAAAAAAAAAAAAAAAAAAAAGCTAATGAAGATGGCCTAGATGTGCCAGATCTAAAACTACATTATAAAGCAGTGGTCATCCAAACCATTTGGTACTGGCTAGGAAATAGATCAGTGGAATAGGTTAGGATCACAGGACAGAATAGGCAATAACTGTACCAATCTAGTGTTTGAAAAACCCAAAGACCCCAGATTTTGGGATAAGAACTGAAAAAATTGGAAATTGATATGGAAGAAATTAGGGCTCGACCCACACCTAACACCATATACCAAGATCACTTTGAAATGGGTTCATGATTTAGACATAAAGAGTGATGTGATATATGCAAATTAGAGGAACATAGGATGGTTTACCACTCTGATTTATGGAGGAGGAAGGAATTTGTGTCCACAGAAGACATGGAATTCATAAATAAGCACCTCATATATACTTTTGATTATATTAAGTTTAAAGGTTTCTATAAAAACAAGACTAATGCAGACAAGATCAGAAGGGAAGCAATAAACTGGACTGATTTCTAAAATATATAGGCAATTGACACAAATTGTAAGAATCCAAGCCATTCTCCAAATGATAAAAGGTCAAATGATATGAACAGACAATTTTCAAATGAAGAAATTAAAACTATTTCTAATAATATGAGAAGGTGCTCTAAATCAATATTAATCAGACAAATCCAAATTAAGACAACTCTGAGATACCAGCACACACCTCTCATATTGGCTAAGATTACAGAAAAAGACAAGGACAAATGTTAGAGGGGATATGGGAAAACTGGAATACCAACTAATTGTTGGTGGAGTTGTAATTGGATCCAGCCATTCTGGAGAGCAAATCAGAACTATGTTTAAAAAGTTATTAAACTGTTTATACCCTTTGACCCAGCAGTGTCTCTCTTGGGCCACTATCTCAAAGACTTCTTAAAGAAAGGAAAGGGAGCCACATGTGAAAAAAATGTTCATGGCAACCCTTTTCATAGTAGCAAGAAACTGGAAACTGAGTGGATGCCCATCAGTTGGAGAATGGCCAAATAAGTTTTGATATATGAATGTTATGAAATATTCTTGTTCTATAAGAAATGAGCAGGAAGATGATTTTAAAAAGACCTGGAGAGATTTACATGAACTGATGCTAAGTGAAATGAGCAGAACCAAGAGATCATTGTACATGACAACATCAATATTTATATAATGATCAATTCTGATAAATGTGACTCTTTCTAACAATGAGATGATTGAGGCCAGTTCCAATGCTTTTGTGATGATGACAGTCATCTACAACCAGAGAAATGACTGTGAGAACTGAGTGTGGATCACAATATAACATACTTACTCTTTTTGTTGTTTGCCGGTATTTTGTTTTTTTACTCATTTGCTTTTTTTTTTTTTTTTTTTTTTAATATCCCTTGTGAAGCAAGAGTATTGTATAAATATGGTCATGCATACTGGATTTCACATATACCTTAACGTGTTTAATGTATATTAAATTGCTTGCAATCTGGGGAGAGGATAGGGAGGAGAAGAAATTTTGAAACAAGAAATTATGCAAGGGTCAATGTTGTCTAATTATCCATGCATATGTTTTGAAAATCTAAAGCTTCATTAAAAAAAATTTTGTTGTAGAAATCAAAAATGACTTTAAAAATCAAATAAGAGAGACTGAAGAAAAGCAGAGAAAGGAAGAAATGAGTTAAAAAAAAAAAAAAAGAAAACCATGAATAAAGAGGAAACAACTTAGCAAACAGAATGCAAAAAAACAGCTTAAAATGTACAAAAATTCACCAAAAAAACAGCTGTTAAAAAGTAGAATGCGGAACAATGTAAAATGAGATAAAAATTAACTGAAAAAAATACTTTCTTATTAATTAGAATTCATTAAATGAATGCCAATGACTTCATGAGACATCAATAAAACTGAAATGAATGCAAAAATATGAAAATAAAAGAAAATAAAAATCATGACATTGTAAAAATAACTGACATCTAACATAGTTCCAAGAGTGTTCATTTAAAATTATTGGATTATCTGAAATCCATAATGCAAAAAAAAGAGCCTGGACATATTGTTTCAAGAAATTAACAAGAGAACTGCTCTGAATCATAAAAACAAAGGGCAAAATACAACTGAAAAGAACCCAAAAATCACCATCTAAAAAGTATCCCAGAGAAAAAAAAAGCAAAGCATATTGTAGTAAGATTTTAAAACTCTTAGGTCAAGAATAAGACTACTTTAATGTGTGAAAATTCCAGGAGACATCATTTCTTGGTACTCAATAATCGGTTTTATTAAAAGTGTCTATCTAATAATTAACAAATGGTTAACAATCAATATTTTAACTGTCCTTGGGACATTTAATAAAATGATGGTGACACAGCTTTCTCTTGTAAACCAAAGATAATTCATGTAAGCACTTAACACATATATCCTTGAAAGAGTGAATGTTCTCATCAGGTGAAAATAAACTCATTATCTAAGAATTAATGAGAAAATAAATATTATAGTGAGAGGTGGGCTTATGCTAATAAGGAACTGAAGACATTAAATTGTTCAAGACACTCATGGGCAAAGAGAAAAAAAAAGTCATAGAATTCTTGCCTTGGGCAAGTTATAGAAAAAGATCCCCCCAAACAATGATCAATGAAAAGTAATGGAGTTAGAAGTCCACTTATATGAGATGAATTCAGTGGGGTGAATGTTTGGGGAAGAGACAGAAATATTTTTGGAAGATTGGACTTTGAATGAAAATTTAAAAAGAAAGAATAAAAAACATACCTGGATCTTGTATCCTCCTCCCCCATATTAATTGATAATTAATATAGGAAAGAAATAATAATTTTTCTCATTAAAAAAAGAGAAGGAAACAATTTGAATATTAAAGAGTTGCAGTTGTGATAACACTGATTTAAGAAGGTTTGGTCTCAATAGATCAGAGACTTGGAATAGGATATTGAGGAAGGCAAAGCAATTATGATTGCAAACTAGATGCATTCACCCAGTGAAAGTGAATATAATACTTCAGGTGGAAAATGGAACTTCAAAGAAATTAAAGTAACCTTCAAGTATTCTTGAAAAAAAAGAGACCAGAGCTAAACTCAGAAATGAAAATTTGATTTTCAAATAAAATATATAAAAAAGCAGAAAAGGAAAACAGGAAAGAAAAACCACAACTAGGTTATACTTAATACCATCCCACGTGTAAACATGAAGTATGGTCATGAGAACATGAACATGTGAAGATGCTTGTACTCTTAAGAACTTTATCTCAATTAAGGAAGCTAAAAGGATACATAGAAATAAGGATCAGATACTTAGTTGATGATGATGAGCTAATATCCAAAAATATGATGTTAATTGGTGGAAAAGAGGATCATACTGCCAGTAGAGGAAATGGAGATGTAGAACAGAATAAATGATCTTATAGCAAGAGGTACAAAAGACCTATTGCAGTGGAGAGAAAATTAGGAGCAGAGACAGGAAATATTTTAAGATTAATCCCTTAGTAATTGATTCAATAAATCAATTCAAACAGTAAATATCATACATATTCAGTTGGGCACAAAAATCTATCTTACTCTATGAGTAAGTAGAATAAGAAGTGGATCAGAATAAAAGAGAGGAGCTGAGGGAAGATAAATCAAAAGAAATGGTGGTCAGAAACAAAACAGACTTTTGATGAGGACATAAGGAAAAGTACAAACAGTGAAAAATATGAATATTAATGCAATGAACTCATAAAATAGAAATGCATAACATAAATGGTATTAAAAAGCAGAATGTTGGTTTGAAAAGACTTGAGATGAAAAATGGCATCTGCATATTGATAGAGACCTACTAAGATTGAATGTGGATCATTTTGTTAGTTTGTTTCACCTCTTTGTTTCTTTGTTTATGCTTTTCATTCCCATGTTTGTTTGTTTGTTTTTTTCCCTTTTTGTTCTGATTACATATCACAGAAAAATTTTTGAATAAACCATCATTAATTTAAACCATTAATTCCCTAAGGAAAAAAATTGCCAAACGAGACAGGTTCACAAGTGAATTCTACCAAATATTTGAAAATGAGTTAATTCCAATACTTTATAAACTCTTTGGGAAAACAAGCAAAGAAGCATCAATGAGTATTCTGTAATATATTCTATGCAATGTATAATTTCTGAAATCCTAATAAATGTAATCATTATTTTTGCTCAGGTTAGGATTAGTTGGTACACAAACAAGAAAATGGCATCTTGAATTTGCCCTAAACAAACAAACTTCTGTATCTATTACAATGTTCTGTGGTCTCCCAATTGGGATCACATTAGGCCCATCAAAATGTTCTGTAAGTATCAATTAGAAAAAAAAATATTTAGCAATTGATAAACATGTTTTGGAAATAACTTGAAATGAATATATAAACTGTTGATATTTAGAAGGGATACATCCTGTATTTGGCAAATCAGATACAAATTCAGGAAAGAGTCAAATTTTCATCCTAAATTGGAAATTCTCTCTAAACATAGAAGTGGATGCTCATTATTATCACAGTGTGATGAAGACAAATACTAGAGCTTCAACTGTTTAGGCAAAATGCAAAAATCAATTTCAAAACGTAAAGAAAAGATTCTTTTCCCTGGGGATTTTATGATGTGAAGAGAAAAACTTTCTTCCATCCAAAGTCTTCAGAATTCTATAGGAAATATAAAAGAGATGAACTAGAAATATAGTAAAACTTTAGGTTGTTACTTGGTTCAAACCTATGAGGTGTAAATCAGTAGAACATCACCTCACCTAGAGGACAGAGTGAGTTCACTGATGGAAAAGAACTACTTTCCCCTTTTTTGTATCACCTGTTGTCAGAACATGATGGAAGACTTCTTAATAATTGTTTATTGACTCATGGATGTTACATCAGAACACATTATAAAGAATCTGCTGCTTTAAATACAAAGAACACATTGGATAAAGGTGAGTGATAGTATTTGTCTCCCTTACCTGTGGAACTTTATACAGTTGGAGAATGGTGGCCATAGCCATGGACAGCATAGTAGTCATCCCTCCAATGACAGCCACAGTATTGGACTGCAAATCACAGCTATAGTTGGGGATAACTGGACCTCTCCCTGACAGCCATATTAAGGAGCTCTCCACAGCTAGCTTCTCCAGATGGAAGTTATTGAGTAACTGGTATCCCAAGGTTATGTTGGGCAGCAAATAGGGGTTCTTGTTGATCTCATCCACAGCATACTGGAGAGCAAGGAAATGATGATATTGTTTCATCATTAACCTAAAGTGAGAGGGAAAATGTAAAAAAAAAAAAAAAAAAAGATAAAACTCTATATGAAATAACAAGTTTCTCTGTCAAAAGAATGCCAGACATTTCAGGAACTGGTATATTAAATCTTGCTCCCAAAATTTGGTGCTGGGAAGACCATTTCACCACCACAAGTTCCAGTATCCCCAATTATAAAATGAGAATATGTAAATTCCTTTCAAGAACATACACACACACACACACACACACACACACACACAAATGATATTATACTTTAGGCATTAGAACATGTCTAATTTTGAAACAAAACTGAACATATCATGCAGACAGATTTTCTATCTCATACAAACAGAAAAGTGGCTTTCTAATAGGAACGTGCAAAGACAAGATCTTTTTAATGATCCCCTCGACCACGTTCATAAAAAAGGAGCTTCTATAAATAAAATACATTCTAAATGCATTGTCATGATTTTTAAGATTATGCATTGGGATGAAAATGGAAAACGGGTATTTCAAAAGATTGTCATCGCAAAGGTAATGAGTAATACTAAAAGATTCAGGGGGCAGTTCTGTTTTTACTCATTGAAATAGCTACCTGAGCTAAAGCAGGAAGATGCACAAAATTTAGAATTCCTTGGTCATGCAGTCCTTACTTCTGCTTTATTTGATTAAGGAAATACTGTTTCTCTCTTAGAAGCTGAGTAGCTGACAATCAGGTTATCAATAAACCAACACTTACTAACCACCTACTTTGGTCTAGGTACTGTGCTAAGCAATAAGAATACAAAAAACCAGCAAAAGAAAGTTCTGTCTTCAAAATGATTACATTTCAAAGGGAAAGACTGCTTGTAATCACAGATGTAAAGATAGACAGATACACAGAGACAAACAGAAAGAGATACAGAGAGACAGTGACAGAGGGCGTCAGAAATAAAGATAGACAACCAGGGAGTGATATATTTAAGACACATTGGCAAGCTGAAAAAGATAGATTTTGGGAACAGCTGGTACACGTGGGGTGGGGAATAAGGAAGAATTTAGGAGCACTCCGATGTTGTGAACTAAAGGACATCGGAGGAAGTAAGGTAAAAGATAATGATTTCTCAACTGAAGATGTTCTGTGGGAACTTACTTCAAGATATCTGAGAGACCATTGATGATATGAGTTGTGAAGTGAGCAGAAAGTTTGGATCAGGATAGGAAATGTGAAAAATAGTAACATAAAGATGCTAAGTCAATCATGGGAGCTGAGAAGATAACCAAGGGAAGTAGTAATGGGTTAGATACAGATCCCTGAGGGACACCTGTAGTCACACAGTATGATCTCCGGAGGATCCAGAAAGGAGACAGAGATGAAACAAGAAAAGGAGGAGAAAAAAAAAGAAGAAAAATAGTCCCTAAAACCAGAGAAGGCAATGAGAATAAGGAGGAGAAGGTACAAAAATGGTCTCCAATTCACAATGAAAAGATAGCAATTGAAGTTCCCAAGGAGCAGAAGTTGAAATGTTTAAGAAGTGATATTGATAAGCTTCCATGCATTTAGGAATCCCTTACTAAAGGTCAGGCATTTGCAAGTCATGGGGATAGAAAGATAAATAAGGAAAAAAATCTCAAACAGGATACATTTTGGTCAGAACAGAAAATGTGCCATACATAAAGCAGTACATTAGGGACAAAGTTGATAAAATATGACTTGGAGAAAATCATTAAAGGGAGTAGAAAAGTTTTCATACCAAGTGAGTTGAATTTGAAATGAAAATAGAATTCTGTGATAAGGAATTGAGGAGAGATTGCATTCCTAGAATGGGGGACAGCATTGTCAAAAGTATGAAAATGAGAGATGGGTGTGGAACATAAGAGATTGGTAGGGAGCTCTTTGGGGCCTTATTTAAAAGATCACAAAAATGATGAGAGATACCACATGTAGATATGTACATGGTGACCAAGATACAAAGAGCTTAAAAGCTTTTAAAGTTTACAGTTGATCAAGAGAGGAATCAGAGAGTCAAACCAAATCATGCACATTAGGAAAAATCCTTGTGCAAATATAAGGAGACTTGTAAAAATCTAAAGAGATAGGTGGCAGAAGAGCCAGTAGGGCCATTTCAGTGCTCCCTAGGAGAAGTGACCACTTCTTGTAAAAAGTGATTGAGTTGGGGGGGGGGGGGGGGAAGGAAAATGAGTATAAGAAGTTTAAGTTGGTAGAAACTATGAGTATACAAATGAGTAGATACATACATATATATATATATATATATATATCCATTCATTGATAGACATAAGTATGTATGTATGTATGTATACATGTGTATTTTCTATATGAAGCCTATACATGCATCTATATGTACGAATATACATATATGTAGTGTGTGTTCATATTCACACTGCCTTTTAGGTAATTCACCGTTCAAAGCTAGGGATCAAATAAAAGAAACAAAAATAACTACTCACTTTGGTTCTGCAAAATTCCAGAAGGGAGACTCTTTGAAGAAATGTATTCTCATATAATCCTGTACCTTCACAAAAAGAGAGAAGAATCCAGCAATGATTAAGTCTCCTTCTTTTCTATATGTGGGATTATAAATTCTTTCTATGTGGCAAGGAGTCTTCATCATCTGATAATCAAAAAGGAAAATCTGCAAAATCAGAAATAAAAATAATCTAGAGGATGAGAGTCCCAGTTTCCCCAAGGCCATATTCCAAGTCTCTAAAGAGCCAGGGAGTAAGGGAGTATAAGAAGACTGGAGATCATAGTTCTTACATCTATGATTTTTCTTTCCTAATAGACCTTCAAGCTTTGGACAGACTTTCCTATTTGGGAGAGCAGAATGTGAGACATGAAGTGGGCCTCTGTTTAGGGCAAAGGCAAAAGCTTGAATGAATAGAGCATATTTATATAATGTTTTTGCCTCCTGGATATTATTCTCCTTGTTCCCTGTGGATGGGTAAGGAAAAGTGGTCCATCTTCATCTCTTGGGTGCAAATAAAAGAAACAT
This sequence comes from Sminthopsis crassicaudata, assembly GCF_048593235.1. NCBI lineage: Eukaryota > Metazoa > Chordata > Mammalia > Dasyuromorphia > Dasyuridae > Sminthopsis > Sminthopsis crassicaudata. The sequence continues at coordinate 246,820,013 of NC_133622.1, forward strand.
GTTGATCAGAGTCTGAGAGTGAGGATCTTTGGGGACCATCTAGCTCAGAAACTCTGCATCTGTATCTTTCATCTTAAAAACTTCAAAAACTCAACCCCCCCAAAAAAAGTTTGGGAACCTCTGTTCCTCCCTTCAGTCCCTGGAGCCTTCACATCTTCCATTTTGAGATGCTCCAGCTCTCTGATCTTTCTCAAGCTAGATTTTAGGGATCTTTTGGAGGAGCACTTCCATTCTCACCTAGCTCAATCTCTGCAATGGCTCCAAATTACCAAATGTTGCATCAGTCAGAGAACAGTGTGACCTGACTAAGGCACAAAGCCAGAAGGATAGTTACAAGATCTAGGCCCTCATTCCCAAACTGAGATGAATTTTATAGTTTTTTAGCCTTGATATCAATGACCACAATGCTTTGACCATTTCAAGTACACACTAAACCAGTGATGAGTGAATGAATAAAAATAGACAAAATGGAATACTCAATAATCTTTTTAGGTTGATCATTTATATCCCTCACAAGTCTTGCCTGTTAACCTCAATCCTGGAAATTATACGTACAATAGAGCAATTACCTCCCACAGGCAGTTAAGGATTGTAGAAGGTAAAAATGTGTCACATACGAGTTGAATGAAAAGTCAGAGAACTGAATTTCTGAATTATTCATATCAGATTATTGATTAAATTAGCAGGCATTCAGTAAATTGATGGCCCATGGTCTCTCTTAGTAACCAAAGGCAAAATCATAGGCCTCAATGAAAGTTTAAATCTCTTTGGGCAAGGGGGTCCCTTTGACAGGTGAAAATCATCTATGATTTGTTAACAACTAATGCAGGAGTAGAGTTTTTCAAATGAGGATATGGGATAAAAGCGTAGAGTTCCCATTCCTTCTGAGAATATTTACTGCCTTCAGCAACCTAGATAAAGGAATCCATTTCTACTTAGACTATATTGGTTATTTTTCTCCTTCATAAGCTGAGGTGCCCTAAACTCCAATGGGAGGGATCCAAGGGCTTGAGCCTAGTGCTTTAGGACTGGAATTCACCTAGATTAGATTATATTTTTACTCTAAATAGAAATCAGGTTTTCTTCTATTGTAAGGTGGATTTGGGAGTTAATTATCAGTATAAAGGAACTTACAGAGTTTGGTCCAGGTTAAAGAAATAAAAGATAAAGAAAAAATGGATCTCACAACAAAAATTAGTTATTAATGCAATAGGAAAAGTCACTTTTCTCATACAACAATTGTGCATTTAAGGAATGGTGATCTTTTTATTGGTTTTGCTCTATTATAACATATCTAAAAACATCTTTAAAAAAGATTTTCTTAAATCATTTCCCCCTTTGCATCAAGAAGTTGGAATTTTCCTTGTGAATTTTTATCAACCTAATGTTATAATCTTGACTGAATTAACTAGTCAGCACAAATTTCCTTCAGAGCTCAGAACTGCCTATAGATAAATTGGAACTCTATGTATCATTGTATACCCAATGCTTTTCAGAGTATTTTGCACAAAAATATATGATTAATAAATGCAGGTTGTGCGATTTCTCTCAAGATCATTAGTCATACTATGTACCTAGGCAAAAATATTGCCTAGGTCTTATTTTTAAGGCTTTTGGGATTTTTTCCACTTTTTAATGACATAAAATATAAAACATTAAAAAATATATTAAAATTTAAATTTAAATTACTTAAAAATAGAAAATATAAATATAATTTTTTCATCTGTATAAAAAACAGCCAGGAAGATGAGTTTGCCCACATGTTTTAGTTAACATGCTATAGACCAAGGCAGCATGACAGTGTATGAAATACAAGATTCATATGCAACATTAGGAAAAAACATATGAAACGTGGGACATAAGAACATGTGGAAAAAACATTTGTCTGGGAAGTAGATACAACCAAGTGAGAAAATAGCAGGAATAATTACAGCCTAGAGTCCTACAATCTTCCTTTGTATCAATATCTGGAAAATGCAACAAATCTTTTCCTAATCACTAAATTATGAATAAATCATAGACAGACACTTCCAGTCCAGGTGGGCAGAAAGAAATAGCAAAAGTGGATGTGTAGGACTATCTAAAGAGAATGATACATGATACAGACATAGGAGGATCAAAAGCAGCTGAAGTTAGTGCTACCCTTTTGAGATTGACATTTCATGGAAAAACAGGAGTTTTTACTCCTTTTATATCTGAAAAAATCAGCATCAAGTTGTGGGGAACACATTTAACAACAGTTAAGATTACAATTGAGTACTTCTGGTTTTTAGGCAGGGCTGCTGTTGAAGGCCTGCTAACACTCTCACCTGTTCCTATTCAATGGAAAACTGATAAACCAATATGGATAAAACAGTGGCCCTTAGTTAAAGATAAAATTCAGGCCTTATTAGATATAGTACAGAAGCGGCTTGACCAAAGAACTTACAACCTTCTCTTAGTCCTTGGAATTCCACGGTATTTGTTGTAAAAAAGAAATCTAGAAAATGGAGGATGTTGACTGATTTAAGAAAAGTAAATGAACAGATGAAAACTATGGGAACTCTTCAGCCTGGACTTCCATCTCCTATTCAATTGCCTAGAGAATGGCTTCTGTGGGTTATAGACATTAAGGATTCCCTCTAGAGAAGGAGGATATGAAAAGATTTGCCTTCTCAGTGCCCAGCATTAACTGAGCTGAGCCTAATAAAAGATATGAATGGACAGTTTTGTCACAGGGAATGAAAAACCGACCTACTATGTGTCAAATATATGTTGCTGCTGCTCTTACTCCAGTAAGAAAAGCTTTTCCAAAAGTAATGTTATTACATTACATGGATGATATATTGGGATGTGCACCTGAGGAACAAAAGTTAGAAGCATGTCTACAACTGACCATAGAAACACTAAGGAATTACCAATTGCATATATCTCCTGAAAACATTCAAAGACATGCTCCTTTTCAATATTTAGTATATGAAGCATACCCTAAGTTGCTTACAGTACAAAAACTTTCTTTAAGAACACAAATGACTTAAATGACTTTCAGAAATTGAAAGGAGATATCTAATGGATGCTTCCAATGTTAGGCTTAACTATCTATCAATTGCAACCATTGTATGATATTCAGATATCATTGTCAGATATCACTGTATAGTATCTGGCCTCAAGCTAGAGTGAAGGTAGGCTTGGGAATGAATCAGACTCTGCTTCTAAGAGTGTGGGATTGTAGGTTTCCTGGAAGTCAATCCTAGTTGTGAATTTCCATGAGCAGGCTTTTCCTTTAGTTCTTGTAAATCTGCTCTTGTCCAAGTGTCCCCAGTAGAATATTGAATCTTTTTCTTCCTGGATCCTGGCTCTTTAAATCCTCCCAGAGAATGGGCTTGTGGATACTCCAAAGGTGTAAACTCCTTTAAAGGTGTAAAGTAAATGTGTGAATTCTGAGCTAGAGAATTGTTAAGTACCGACTTACCACCTAGTAAAGAACCTAACAAAAGTTCATATGGAAAAACAAAAGGTCAAGAATTTCAAGGGAATTAATAAAAAAAAAAAAATCAAATCAAGATGGCCTAGCTGTACCAGATCTAAAATTATATTATGAAGCAGCAGTTATCAAAAATATTTGGTATTGGCTAAGAAATAGACTAGTTGATCAATGAAATAGATTAGGTTCAAAGGATAAAATAGTCAATAACTTTAATAATCTAGTCTTTGACAAACCCAAAGACCCCAGCTTTTGGGATAAGAATTTATTGTTTGACAAAAATTGCTGGGAAAATTGGAAATTAATATGGCAGAAACTAGGTATTGGCCCACACCATAAACCAAGATAAAATCAAAATGGGTTCATGACCTAGGCATAAAGAATGACATTATAAATAAATTAGAAAAACATAGGATAGTTTACCTCTCAGATCCTTGGAAGAGGAAGGAATTTATGGCCAAAGAGGAACTACAGATCATTATTGATCACAAAACAGAAAATTTTGATTATATCAAATTAAAAAGGTTTTGTACAAGCAAAATGAATTCGGACAAGATTAGAAGGGAAGTAATAAACTGGGAAAACTTTTTTACAGTCAAAGGTTCTGGTAAAGGCCTCATTTCCAAAATATATAGAGAATTGACTCTAATTTATAAGAAATCAAGCCATTCTCCAATTGATAAATAGTCAAAGGCTATGAACGTACAATTCTCAGACAAAGAAATTGAAACTATTTTTAGCCATATGAAAAAATGCTCCAAGTCATTATTAATCAGAGAAATGCAAATTTAGACAACTCTGAGATACCACTACACAAGTGTCAGATTGGCTAAAATGACAGAGAAAGATAATGTGGAATGTTGGAAGGGATGTGGGAAAACTGGGACACTGATACATTATTGGTGGAATCATGAATACATCCAGCCATTCTGGAGAATGATTTGTAACTATGCTCAAAAATTATCAAACTGTGCTTACCCTTTGATCCAGCAGTGTTACTACTAGGCTTATATCTCAAAGAGATTTTAAAGAAGGGAAAGGGACTTTTATTTGCAAGAATATTTGTGGCAGCCCTCTTTGTAGTGGCCAGAAACTGGAAACTGAGTGAATGCCCATCAATTGGAGAATGGCTGAATAAATTGAGGTATATGAATATTATTGTTTTGTAACAAATTACCAGCAGGATGATGTCAGAAAGATCTGAGAGACTTACATGAATTGAATCTGAGTGAAATGAGAAGGGCCCTGAGATCATTTATATACTTCAACAACAATACTATATGATGGTCAGTTCTGATGGATGTGGCCCTCTTCAAAAATGAGATGAACCAAATCAGTTCCAATAGAGTAGTAATGAACTGAACCAATTACACCCAGCAAAAGAACTCTGGGAGATGACTATGAACCACTACATAGAATTCCCAATACCTCTATTTTTGTCCACCTGCATTTCTGATTTCCTTCACAGGCTAATGGTACACTATTTCAAAGTCTGATTCTTTTTGTACAGCAAAATACCTCTATGGACATGTATACATATATTGTATTTAACTTACACTTTAACATATTTAACATGTATTGGTCAACCTGCCATCAGGGGGAAGGGGAAAGGGAAAGGAGGGGACAAGTAGGAACAAAAGGTTTTGCAATTGTCACTGCTGAAAATTTACCCATGCATATATCTTGTAAATAAAAAGCTATAATAAATAAATAAAATAAAAATAAAAAATATTATAACAGTAAAAAAAGAAAAGGTTTCTAAAGTTCCTCTTAAAAGACCAACTATCTTTACAGATGCATCGAAACAAAACATTTGTGCTGAATACTCTTTGTGACTTAACTATAAAGAGAGGAATCAGAACTCCTTTTCAATCCACTCACCAGAATGAATTGTATGCAATCATTGTAGTCTTACTTACTATCCAGGAGATATAAATATAATATCTGATTTGGCCTATTCAGTAGGTGTGATACAAAGAATCATCGCATTCCAAATAAAATTTGTAGCTTCCAAAATATATCAGCTTTTTAAGGAACTTCAAGAGCAACTGAGAAAGCATCCAGGTAAGATTTGTATCTTGCATGTCCATTCTCATAGTGGACTTCCAGGTCCTATTTTTCTTGGTAATGCAAAGGCAGATAGCCTTCTAACTATGTTGGCCAATATTCCTCTATTTCAGGAAGCCCAAGAATCATTCTAAATATCATCAGGCTGCTCGAGCTTTACATTTGCAATTTAGGATAACAGAAGAGGAAGCTAGGAGCATGGTAAAAGCCTGTACAGCTTACCTTCTTTTCCACATTCCTACACTACCTCCAGGGAAGAACTCTCGTGGTTTCAGACCCAATGAAATTTGGCAAATGGATGTGACCCATTATAAATCTTTTGGTTGTCTGTCTTCTATCCATGTTATGGTCAACACCTTTTCAGGATTTACTTTTGCAATACCAGCAGCAAAAGAGACAGCCCAGGTGGTCACTGAATTCCTTATACAAGCATTTGCAATTATGGGTGTGCCATAAGCAATAAAAACAGATAATGGACCTGCATATACTTCTAAACACTTTTCAAACTTTTGTGCATAGTATCAGATTTTTACACACCACTGGCATACGTTTTAATCCTCAAGGTCAGGAAATAGTAGAGAGGAGAACCAGAGACATCAAGACACTCCTCAAAAAAACAAAAGAAAGGGAAAACCACAGGTAATCCTAGAGAACTTCTAAATTAAGCCCTAATTTCTTGATTTTTGACAAAGATGCACTGGCTCTGGAAGACAGGTTTTATAACCCACCAGAAGGACAGTGTCCAGTGCTAGCAGCTCCACTGTCTTTAGATAATCCCCAGGTGATGTGGAGAGACCCAGAAAGTGGTGAATGGAAGGGACCAGATAGGTTAACTGCTTGGGGGAGAGGGTTTGCTTGTAACTCTACAGATGAAGAAGGAATCAGATGGGTGCCAACAAGCTGTATTCACTTTTGTCCATCAGAGAGAGACAGAGAAGACCCTTGAAACAAAGAAGGCCCAAGAAAGATTGGATAGTTCCATCACTGATTGTGCTCAGCACTGAAAGAGCATAGCAGTTATGGCAATTGACTCGTGGACATCAAAAATTGTTAATGGAACTGATGCAGGACTTCAAAACCCTCAGGAATCATTGGATTCCATAATACATAAAAAGAAACCGTTGCAGAACTTCAAAAACTTGCAGGGATCATTAGTTTCCCTGACACATGAAGTAATGGACAAAAGATTGGTTTTGGACTATGTCTTGGCTGCTAAAGGAGGCATATGTGTGAAAGTTGTTTACATACCCTCCTTCTAGGACTTCTGGAAATCTTTTACAAGACCATATTGATTCATATTGCTTATTATATCACTACTTGCATGTTCAATTCAAGTTTGTTACACCACAATGAGCCTGCACCGGCTGTGGGGAGATCATCACTAATAGCCTGTGCTTTATTGCTATGTGCTTATGTAATATCTCCCATGCTGATGGGTTTGTGTATACTTGTTTCTAGTAAAAACCCTTCAGCCCAGAAGCACACTAATAATATCTGGCTTGACTCCCCTCTTCCCTTTAGTGTTTTTCATCTCTCTTTCTGAGAAGTCAGGAGGAAGTGATCACCTCCTTTTTAATGCTTTCACCTCCCTTCCTGAGAAGTCGGGGGGGGGGGGCGTGATCACCTCTCTTTTGGTATTTTCACCCCCTTTCCTGAGAAGTCAGGGATGGTGTGAAAATCTGCATTCTAAAACAAAAGAAAGCAGGAGATGTAGAGGGCTGAAACCCCAGAAAGGTATGCTTGAATCAGCCAACCCAGCACTTAAGGCTAATTACCTATTTAATGTGAGATAATGAACTAATTAACATATATTTGGATAAATGGCTCTTCTCATTGTTGGTGCTTGATGAATTTTTTGGTGTTAAGGATTGGAGGGTGGAGGGAGGGAGGCCAGAGTCATGTGGCAGCAGGATGAGGAGGAGAGAAGTTGGTGACTTTCAACTCCAGAATTGAGGATTCTGTTTGCCTGCCTCCTTGACTTCTCCCACTAAAGATTAAGTACTTTAATTTATCCTGACTCTGGCTGACCCTGAGGCCTTCAGGAAGCTAGCCCATACTTTACAGAAGAATATATTATTACACAACAAAAACAGTAAGAAAACTATAGACCAATTTCCTCAATGAAATGATGCAAAAAGAATTAAATATTATACTAGCAAGATTATAGCAATATATCATTAATAACATATACATGATTGAGTATTATTTTTGCATGAATATAGGATTGATTCAATATTAGGAAAACTAGATACAAACTGAACTATCTCAATAATTAAAAGATGAATGATTATGATTCAGAAATGCCTTTGAGACCCAAGAAAGATGTAAATGAACTGATCCTGAGTGAGACGAGCAAAACCAAGAGAATATTGCATATAGTAACAGCAAGATAATGTGGTGATCAACCACAATAGACTTTAGCTCTTCTCAGTAACACAGTGATGTAACAATGCTGATAGACAGGATGGAAAATATTATCCACATCCAGAGAGAGAATTATGGAGAATAAATATGAAGTGAAGCACAGTATTTTCCTTTTTTTTATTTGTGTGCTTTGTTTTCTTTTTTCCTTCTCATGTTCTTTCCCTCCTTTGCACTGATTGTTTTTTGAACATGACAAATCTGGAAATATGTTTTAAAGGATTGTACTTGTATAACCTATATTGGATTGGGAAATAAAGTCAGGAGGAAAAAATTTTGGAACGTAAAATCTTAAAAGAATGGATGTTGAAAACTACCTTTACATGTATTTGGGGGAAAAAAATAAAATACTATTGAAAAAAAAAAAACAAGTATTGCTTTTGAGAAAATACAAAGCTTATCCATAATTTTAAAAAAATTGAAGCCTAGTAATAAATGGATTCTATAAATTATTAGTAACAACTAAGTTAGGAGCCAGCATTATCTATCACAGGGACAATGGTGAATTTTTCCTATAGGATTTGAGATAAGAGACAATGAGACAAAAAAAATAAATAAAAGGGATGAATACAATGAGAGAGAGGAAAACACTGAGGATCAAGTCCATGGTATTAGAAGACTCTATAAACCTTATCCATAAAATCTCAAGTCTACAGAGCAAATGTGGATTTTCCAAGAGAGACTTCCAAGACCTGAATCTGTCTGCCCATTCCCAAAGATCTTCAGATTCCTCCAAGCAGTCACAAAAGAGGGTCATACTCTCAGATGGAGAAAGGAGAATTCATATTTCCATCCAGCTCAAGGAACAATCACAATTAAAAGGGAGAAACCCATAGGATAGAACTTAAAATCAATGACAATGCTGAAATGTCTATGTCAAATCTAAATTTCCCAAAAGTCAAAAGTCCCAATCTCTGAAATGATGTCTCTGACAATAATAAATCTCAGGGTGCTGTCAACCTGAATAAAAAAAAAAGTAAAACTCATAAAGGTTCAGAGAATTATTAATCCCACCCTGTTCCCAGAATTTCTAGATACAGAGAGATGTAAACCAGCAAAATATAAGTAGGCTAAATTTGGGATGCACATATATTCCATATCTCTGTAGTTAATTCCAGGCTCTGAAAAAAATTAATGCTATATATTGTATCTAGGTTATATTGTAACACATGTAAAATGTATGGGATTACCTGCCATCAGGGGGAGGGAGTGGAGGGAGGGAGGGGATAATGTGGAAAAATGAATAAAAAAAAAATTAATGCTAACCAGACAATTCAGGCAGAGTCCTAATTCTGAGGTGGTATGATATTAAAAAGTAAACAACTTCTTGATGAAAAGTTGAGATGATTAAAAATTCATTAAAAAAGGTGTTTCTAGATGAAAGTATATTATATATAAAGTATATATGTATAATGAAAAAGCAGTGAAAAGATCATTATTCATTAATTGTACAGGTAAAACATAAAGTGACACAATCATTCTAAGTTTAGTACCTGTGGTCTCACCCATGAATGGCTCACCTGAGACCCAGAGATGGAACAAAAAATCCTAGATTTTAGCTGAAAGGGGATTGGTCTTCTAGTTAAACCCTCATTTTTTTCTTTAATTTCTTTATTACTGGCCTAGTCCCTTTAAATCCCTCTCTACTGACAGATAAGATGGGTCAAAATCCTCCCCACTCAAGCAGAACACCTCATTTCTGTTGAGAATGCAAACACAATCTAATCTGAGGGATTCCAGGCCCAAAGCATCAGGCTTATGTTCTTGGAATCCTCCTTCCCCATTGGAATTTAAGGCAACAACTCAATCATCATAGAAAAAACTATCCAAGATGGTTTGACCGTTATGGATTCAGTTATCCAGATTGCTGAAGGCAGTTGAGCCTCATGGTCAAATCAAGTTCTCAGCAGGAGCGGCCTAGGATTTTTAGTCCCACCTTCACATTTGAAACCATCCAGTGCCTCATTTGTTGTTAACCAATCAGATTTGATTTTCACCTTCAGAGGATACCCTCTTTACAATGGGACTTAAGCATGCAGTGACCTCTATGATTTCCTCTTTAGTTGCTGACAAAGACAATTGATTATTTATTTCCTGCCAGTCTAATTAAGGAACTGATTATTGATTACTCAGAAAAACTGCCTCACTGACTTTTCATTCATCTCAGATATAACACTTTCAGCATCTAGAGTCTTTCTCAATTGCCTGGAGGTTAATTACCCTACTGAGCCCATGGTTTCCATCAGTGATGTATATGACTTTTGAGGAATATGAATTTTAAACCTAAAAACAATATCGAGAGTTTTATTTTGTTTATTATTATTAATTCATTCACCAACAGTTTGATGTGTATTTCCAGAGGCTTCCATTAGCTATGGTATTTTTCTCAAAATGAGAAAATTGTAAAATTCATCTCAGCCTGAGAACTTAGGGGCCTGGGCCTTGTTACCATGATTCATACTTTCTATCCTTGTCATGTCACACTGTGCTCTGACTGATGCAACATCAGGTAATGTTGAATCACTGCAGGGATTTGGGCTGCTGAGAATGGAAGCAGTCCTCTGGAAGGCCCATGGAACCAAACTTAAGGGAGATCAGAGAGCCTCCCGGAGATCTCAGAACTCATGAAAGCTGTGAAAGCTCCAGGGTCAGAGGGCATCTTTTTTTTCCATTTGAGTTTGTGAAGTTTTTTTTTTGTTAGATTAAGAAAACAGGTGCAGAGTTACTGGGCTAGAAGATCACCAGAGACCCCCACTCCACACTCTGGTCAACATGTTTGTTTGACTTGCACCCCAGAGACATGACGACGGACCACCTTTAATTGTCTGTCCATAGGGAACAAGGAGAATAATATCCAGAGGGCGGAAATGTCCCATAAAAAGACCCTGATCTTTTGAGCTTTTGCCTCTCTCCTAAAAAGAGGCCAGTTTCATGTCTCATGTTCTGCTTTCTTAAGTGAGAGGCAGTGTTCAAAGCCTGAGAATTTATTAGGAAAAACAAAACCTTAGTAAAGAGAACGTGCCTATAGATTCATGGACAATGACTTCCAGTTACCTTACAGTCACCTACTCCTTGGCTCTTTAGAGATTTAGGATATTAGACATGGGCTTGGAGAAACTGAGGCTGTCACCCCTTAGATTGTTTGTGATTCTGCTATTGCAATTTTTTCTTCCTGAGTACCAGATGATAAAGACTCCTTGTCTTATAGAAAGAGTTTATAATCCTACCTATAGAAAAGAAGGCGACCTCATCTTAGGAGGCATCTTCTCCTTGTTCCTGAAGCAGGAGGGAAACATTGAGAAAGCAAATTTCCAATATCAACCTAGCTGGACTCCTACAGATTCACAGTAAGTGATTTTCTTTTTGTTTGATAAAATAAGTAACCATATTTCTGACTGTCTAGTTTGTTGATAGAATTGCATTTTATTTAGCTTCACAATTTTGGTTGAAGCAAACACCCGGGTATGAAAAGGTTCAGAAAAGTGATACTCAGGAAGGGATGAATTGAAGCATTTTTAGCATGCAGTTCCACAAGCAGAGAAATAAAGATTATCCAGACACACCCCATATAATTATCTAAGACACCAGAAAGAGGACAAATTCAGAATACTCCAGTCAGTCCAGAAGATCTTGCAATGCCAAGCTTTAAGCTTCAGGTGCCTGACAGAAAGTTACCAGAAAGGACAAAATGTAAACTTTGCTTACAAACTTTGATGCTCTTAATGCTATTTGATCTAGTGGACTCCATATAGGCGCTCTATCAATATAACTATAGAATTAAAATATATCTTAAACAGCAAAAATGTAAAGTTTATAAAGACCACAAGTGCCATGAATATCATATCACTGACATGGTTCATTAATTACACAAAGTTTCCAGGCTTTTATACATATATATATGTACATACATATATGTATATATGTGGGTGTGTGTGTATATATATATATATACATACATGTACATATAATAGGAACTACAGAATAAATTCATTCAAAAAATGATCAGAACACTAGGTGCAGGTCATGAACTAGGAATAAACAAGTCAAAAATAACTGTGTCATCAACAATTGTCTCTATTATTATTGAAATATTGCCTATGTATGAGATGCTAATTTGGTCAAATACTTCCTCCTCTGAGTAACAAGATTGCTCCTTTTGAAGATTTAGAGACTGGAATTAAATACAGAACTTTCCATTCTTATTTGGATCCCCTATCACTTTGCTTTGCTTTCTTTCCTTTCCTTAATCCTCTGAAGATACTGAAAATTTAGCAATTGAATTGGGTTTTGGAATTGGCCATGAGAAATCGTTACAGAGGTGATCCGTAAAGACATTGAAAACTCTTCTAGGATATCTTCTAATTAGGTGTTTGAGAACCAAATATTTCTAAAACACCTTCTGAGGTATCTAATGTATGGAGTTTTGTGACAAATTGGTATAGGGGAGTCTCTAACAGCTTCTTTTACCCTCATTGCATTTTTCTCTATTTTACAAAAAACTCCATATGTACATGTGGAGATATATATGTCTATATCTATGTATGTATACATAAAAATAGATGTGGATATGCTATATGTAGATAGATAGATAGATAGATAGATAGATAGATAGATAGATCTGTAAATGCATATGTATATACCTACACATACATGTGCAGAGACACAGAGAGAGTATATCGCATGCAAAATGAATTTGAAAAGAATGGACGAACAACTGATATTTTACATTAAGGAGCTTCTGTGGATTAATTGGCTTTTCAAACATTGCCAGTAATTTCTATTTGAGCCTTGTCAAGTCCTCATTCAAGATTAGGCACAATATTTACTTCTTCAAATGCTATCCAGGTGCTATTACCCAAGTGCCACGTTGTAAAGTCACACAGCAATGAAGAATGGATTTACTCCAAATTCACTTGAGCTTTCACTATTGTAAGGCAATCCTTATCCTACTTCTTAAATACCTGCATATTTTTCCCACAACAGCTATTCCAAATCTTCACTTGCATTTGTAAACTTATCGATAATTATCACATTCTTCACATCTCATCTGAGGACTTCACCTTAAAACATACTGACAAAACAGAAGCCATTACTTTCATCTGCCTTTTCCTTTTTTTTCTATATTCATTGTGCTATTCATATACTTTCATACTTTCATTTATTTTACTATCTGATAAAGATATGTGTCTAATCACTTTTACATTCATAATTTCTACAAACCTATACATTTTTACATTTGTCCCTATTTCTCTCCCTCATTCAATGACTTCCAAACAACAATTAATCATTTCTTTTATGGAGAATTGAAATGGCCCCCTAATGACTCTCCTTCTTCACAACTCCTCTGATTTGTTCCAGTTTCCCCACAATTTCCAAAGGGGTTCTCATGAAGCACAATACTTAGCATGACACTTCCCTATTTGCTAAATTTGCATCACTTTCTGGTACCTCTCTCATCAAATAGAAACTTCACAAGCTTTGCAATCCAACATCTAAAATACTTGTTCTTTTCTTTATGTTTGTATGCATGACACATGTGTAGAGTATGTGTAGCCCACGTCTCTCATTTTACAAATAGGGACATTAGAGATCATCCTTATGAAATCATTTGTAAAGGTCATTCTGTTAGCAAATGTTACTAGGACAAAGTTCAAGAACGAAGTTCCTGATTCCATGTCTAACACAGTATCCACTCTGATACCTTGCTGTTTCTGTGCCTATGTGCCTGGTGTTTTTGCTTTGGGTTTTTGTTTTTCCTTTTGTTTTTACATTTTTTCTTTAGGTCAATGAGAAAACATTACCAACATATGCTCGCTTTCCAATTTGCTGTAGATGAGATCAACAAGAACCCCCACTTGCTGCCCAACATAACCTTAGGATACCATTTACTCAATAACTTCCATAACAGCCAACTAGCTGTGGAGAGTTCTTTGATATGGCTGTCAGGGAGTGGTCCAACTATCCCTAATTATAGCTGTGACAGGAAGCCCAATTCAGTGGCTGTCTTTGGAGGGATGTCAGCAATGCTATCCATGAACATGGCTACCATTCTCAAATTATATAAAGTTCCACAGGTAAGGGAGCCCAATACTGTCAGTCATTTTCATCCAACATATTCTTTGTATTTAAAACAGAAAATACTTATAATTTCTTCGGGTTAAGCGTCAGAGAGTCAATGAGCAATAATATTTAAATAACTGTTATCTAAGAATAAAAAAAAAAACTGAACAGGTTATAAATGTGTTCTCAAGGACAGATATTCCAAAAAGTAGGTGAGTTTAACAATGAATTCTACCAGATATTTAAAAAACAATTAATTCTAATGTTATATCAAATATTTGGGGAAATAAGTAAAATAGTTCTACCAGATTTCTCTTATAACTCACTTTTCCTAAAACAGAAAGAGCAAAAATAGACCGAAAAAGTTTAGAACATTTTTTCTAATGAATATAGAGGTGAAAAGTGTCAGTTACTATTAGCAAGGAAATCACAACAATACAGCAATAACATCACCCATAAAAACCAGTGGTTTTTGGAATGCTTGTCTGGTCCAAAATTAGATGAACTAGAAGCAGAACTAAACTTATTGGTAAGAAAAGGGAAAAAAAATCATTTGATTCTCACAATGCAGAAACAATAATTTAACAGCATACAGCACACATTCCAGTTATAAACACTAGCAAACAAAGGAATCAACAATGTTTTCTTTAGTGATACCAAGTACCCATATAAAACCATCTGCCAAAGTATCTATTATGGAGATAAGGTAGAAGGTTTCCTGCCAAGATATGGAGTGAAACACTATGTAAGCTCTTATTCATTAAAATTGGCTGTAGCAATAAGACAAGATAATGCAATGGAAAGAATTGAGTATGAAAAAATAAAACATCAATCTTTGCAGATTAAATGGTGGTATAAATAAGGCATCTTAGAGAATAAACTAAAAGAACGGATGAAATAATTTAAAACTTCAGTGATGTTTTAGATATAAAACAAACCCAAATAAATAAAAATTCTATATGTTCCCAATAAAGACCAATATTAAAAGAAAGAAAGCAAAATTCCATTAAAAAAAACTGTAACTAGTAAAGAATTCTGGCAAGATGGCACAGTAGATAGGCAAATTTTAAGGTCTCAGGATTTCCCTCACAAATAGAACAAAGTTGCACTTCAGGGTGATCATATAGTGGTGACAAACCAAGATGATTGTGGCCAATAAGGGGTCCTCAGATACAAGGAGAAGATCTGAAGTAAGAACCCTGGCTAAAGGGATTAGCAAATACCTCGGGCTGCCTCCTCAGAAAAATCAAGTAGGGAGCCCTACGTTGAACTGGATTTGGCTGGAGCCTCAGCAGGAACCACAGAAATTTTCAACTCCTGTACAGTTTGAGGAGTCAGTAGTCTCAGTTCAGGAAAATTGAGTGAATTTTAGCTGCTTAGGAACACCAGGCCCTCCTGTGCTGCCAGGACAATCCCAGGGGGTGAAAAGGTACAGCACATCAGGAATACAGAGGCAAGGAGGCAGGGATGCTGCAGACAGTGGGCACTTACAGGAGGGAGAAGCTCTTGGTTTGGAATTCCAGGTCAAAGGACAGAGCTGAAGAATAAAGAGAGGCATCATCCCCCTAATCCTGGCAAAGAAGAAATAATCCAGTCATAGAAATTAAACATAGGAATAGGGAAGGCTGGGATTCATCTTCAGAGGAGGAAACTGAAGTAAAAAAAAGCTTCTACCTCAAAGAGTAATATGAAATGTCTCCCTATACTCAGAGAGTTTTTAGAAGAATTCAAAAAAGAATTTATAAATCAAATGAAAGACATTAAGGAAAAAAATTTAAAAACATAAAAAAATAAAAGCCATTCAAGAAAAACAATAAAATTATTTTTAAAACATTAAACAACTCTGGAAAACTCAAAGATGAAAAATGCCTCTTTGAAAATTAGAATTGGGGGGCAGGAGGACCCGAGTTCAAATCTGATCTCAGACACTTAACGCTTCCTAGCTGTGTGACCCTGGGCAAATCACTTAAACCCAGCCTCAGGGAAAAAAAAAAAAAAAAAAAAAGAAAGAAAGAAAATTAGAATTGGTCAAGGGGAAGCTAGTGAAGTCATTAAAGACCAAGAAATAACAAAACTGATTATAAAGAATGAAAAAACAGTACAAAATGTGAAACACCTTATAAGAAAAGCAATAGATCTGGAGAACAGATCAAGAAGAGAAAATATAGGAATAATTGGACTGACCGAAAGTTGTGACCAAAAAAAGAACCTTGATATAATAATGACAGAAATAATCCAAGAAAATTGTCCTGGTCTGATAGAACATGAGGGGAAAGTAGAAATAGGAAAGAAAATCTGCCTATCACCACTTTAATGAGATCTTTTGTGTAATCTCGTAAGAATATTTTTGCCAAATTATGAAATCCCCAGATTAAACAGAAATTTTTCTAAAAACAAGAAAATAAAACAATTCAAATATGCTATAACTGCAATTAGATTTGTACAGGACAGCCACAATGAAAGACCACAGGTCCTGGAATATTTTCCAAGAATCAAAACAAGTAGGCCTGGAGTCAAAAATATCAGCCCCAGCAAAACTATAATATTAAAAGAGAAAAAATGGGCATTCAAAGAACTTGCAGATTTTCAGGGCTTTCTATTAACCAAACCCAACTTAAAAGGAAATTTAACATATAAGAACTAATATGAAAGATCAATTTCAAGGAAATCAACATGGACAAATTCTTTGTTTTTGTTCAACATTGGAAATGTATACCATATGTTTGAGATTGACATCTACAACAGGGTAGTTCAAAAGAAAGATTGTGGCAGAGTTAAGTTTAAAAATATTGATTATCTTATACAAATGAGATGCAGAGGAAGAATAGGCATAGAGGCGTTAAAGAGGGAAGGAGGGCTTGTAGTTGTGAAAACTTACATTAGGAATAGGTTAAATAGGCAATATTACATATATACTATGAAGGTTAAAATTATTCTCCAAAATGTGTAAAGAAATAAGGAGGGAGAGATGGGCAAAGGATAAAGTCAAAGAATATGGGAAGACAAGGAAAGGATCCAGGGGGAAGGGAGTCAAGTAATAGTAAAGCAAATTAAGGAGTAGAATTAAAGCAAAGAGTCAGCAGAAATAGGAAAGATATGTGGTTATGTGGGGAGGTGTGTGTATGTATATGTATGTATCTACAAATTTATACATACATATATCCTTTTTAATTATATACAGCTGGGAGGATGAAACAAGAAAAAAAGAATAAAGTAAAAAAGCTGCACAGCAGAGAACAAAAAGAAGTTAAGAAAAAAGATGGACACTCATGAATAGAATTTCTTCAACTAATATATATATATATGTATATGTATATGTATATACACTTTCTTGAACTGATAATTATTTGTTTTATATTTTGAATCCTTCAGAAAGAAAAGTACAAAGTTAGTCTTTTTATTTCATAAACTCTTACTAATTGTATAGGGGTAATGTATAATGCATATCTAAGTAGTAGATTTCAATATGAGCAGGTCTCCATCTCCCATTTTTGATTGGGTTTGGACTAGAGATCTTTTCCTATCAGATCAAGCCACGTTTCTAGAATATAGACGATACCATTCTCTCTGAAATCATTAGAGGAGTAGAATTAGTGTCATAGAAAGTCTGGGTAAATGAACTCTTGGTATTTCAGTTGAAGAACAGCTGAGATGAGTGAGAGGAGATGTGAATCTTTGCTCAAACATTTAACTAACAGGTTCATGCAAAGGAGAATAAGCATGTTCTACCTAGTCAATGTATTTAAAAAAAATAAAATCAGGTATCAGTGTTCCAAAACATTGATTCGGTTACATTTTTAAGATAAAAGACTCTGATTAATAGAGCTGTATATAAGATAAATGTTTTTTTAAGAGGGAACTGTTCCCTCACTGGAAAGTTTCAAGCAGAGATTTAGTAATGGCTTGATGGAGACATTGGAGAAAGGATTCTTGGTGATATACAGTTTCAGAATTTCCTTCTAATTGGTCCATTCCATAATGGTATAATTTTGTGACCTGAAACTCTAAGTTAAGATTAGCAAGTATTTATACTTTATCTTCTCTAGGAAAGTCACTGATAGTTTCTTGATATACAAATATAAAGAGAGACAATTCCTACTTTGAAGGAACTTAATTCACCATTTCACCCTTCTTTATTTTTCATTAAGATCAGCTATGGCCTATTCGATCTTCTGCTGAACAATAAGGACCAGTATCCATATGTCTATCAGACGGGCAGCAGGAAATGCACTCTTCATCTGGCATTCATCCAACTGATGCTACATTTTAACTGGACTTGGGTGGGACTGCTTATTTCAGATAACTCAAGAGGGGAAAATTTCATCAGGCATCTAAAAGAAGACATGGCCAAGAATGGTCTGTGTGTGGCTTTTCAGGAAACAGTGCCCCACAATTTTATAAGTAATAAAGATATGCAACTGGGTTCTAGGGTCATGGCATCATCATCAAATGTGGTTTTTATCTATGGAGACACAGACTCCCTTCATGAAATTGCTGTTAGATTGTTGCACTTTGTGGTTCGTGGGAAGATGCTGGTAACCACATCTTCATGGGATTTTTCTCCATGGTCGAATTCCAAACTTTTTGAGCAATTGCATGGGATAATATTATTTTCTCATAGCCAGGGGGACAATCCTGCTTTCATTAATTTCACAAAAAATCTGAGACCCAGTTACTACTCCGAGGACATTTTCTTAAAGGCATTCTGGGAGTCAATCTATGATTGCAGATTTTCAGAAAAAAGTCATCTTGATATGGTACATTCTTTCTGTGAAGAAGGTTCCTTATACTCTGTAATTCCTGTGTATCTTGACTCGATCATAACAGAAGTGAGTTCTAATGTTTACAATGCAGTATATTTAGTGGCCCATGCCCTTCATCAAATGTTCCAGTCTGAGGCAAAAGACACATCACACCTTGGAAGAAACCCAGATCTTTCGTGGAAGGTAACATTACTCTTCCATTCTTGAGCTTAGTACAGAGTATTCACAAAATTCAACTGTAAATGATCTGTTCTATAGATGATGCAATAATAATCTGAGATGCAACTTATGCCCTAATGTTTTTCCAGATTTTTTCTTTTGTGATTAAATTGAATTCTAGGTAAATGAATTTACCTCAGATAAGCATTTATTTCTACTCTAGTAGAGCCACCAAGTAGTTGCTATTCTTCCTGTTACATCACTCTAGGTATGAATTAATGTGGCAAGAAAGTTTTCATGACATCTGTTCCAATTTAGAACCTTTACAGCGGCCTGGGCCATGACAATGCATATACCAAGGTTCTTTGTTGCTTTTCTAATTTATAAAATTTCTTTTACCTTCTACCAACAATTATAAGGGAGTGGAATAGCTGATATGTGTACATGGGTACACTTGTTTCAGTGGTGCATTTCTTTTTTTGAATTTAAAGGAACCTATTATCCATAGTTATATTCAAGATATGATTCTTAATCCTTGAAGGAATTGGATGCTAAGGTGGACATGTTGGGAATCTGAGAACCTGGGATGTGATCATAGTCTAGTAATGCCTATAATAAAAGAGCAAGTTTCTGGGTACCAAATAATCAGGAGTCTAGATTTAAAGAGAGCACATTTCAGTCACCTCAATTAGAAAATTTCTGTGCTATGAAGTTCTCTAAAATATGTCATCCCATATGGCTGGCATACAATGTGGATTTCTCTCTTGAGTGAATCTTCAAGTTTGACTTTGAGATCAATGATTACTAACCCTGCTTTTTTTCTGATAAGCTCTTCTCCTGACCCTTGTTACAGTGTTTGTGTATTATGTTTCAATAACTACTAACTCTTCTACTTCAATTTTACTCAAGTTACTTCAGCTCCTCCCTTCCCTGGATCTTTATCTTCTCCCTCCACATTTCCACTCCCTCTTTATCCCATTCCTATTAATCATATACTTTGTCCCACTGCCTTAATCTAACCACCCTTTTATACCCCAGTTTAACCTGTGCCAAACTTTCCCCCCTCTTTATCCCTTTTCCATTAATCTACACACCATATCCCATTGCCACAAATCTACACACTTTTCTATCATCTCCCTTAGCCTATTACCTTCCCTCATTTCTTTTTAGATTCTGGAGGATCCTATACCCTTCATGATATATATTTGTGTTGTTCCCTATTTATCTCATTCCCTATGTGAGTAGGTTTTCAGAACCACCAAACTTCCTTCCCCTTCAAGTGTCTCTATATAGGTTCTTCCTCTGTACCTTAATCATAGAGCTTATTTACTATTTTTGCCTTTTTCTTAGCTTTGCTTTTTAAAGTCAGATTACATTCAGCTCTTCCCTGATCATTCTTTTAAACTATCTAATTACTGAGGTCAATCTCAAATATGTGTTTTATCTTTCCATATTAAAAAATAAACAATTTGTCCTTATTGAATCCCTTGAATTTAGTCATTGATGTTGGATCTTACTTGTTAAATTTTCTGTTGGGTTCAGATTGAGACAAAAATCCTGAAAAATCAGCAAGTGCATTGAATGTCCTTTTTAATGTTGTTGTCCAATACCGTGAATGGTTTTGCTGGGCTTGATATTATTGGTTGCAGGCCTAATTCTTTTGATTGCTGATGCATATTATTCCATGACCTGCAGTCTTGTTTGGCTGCTGCTAAATTCTATACAATCCTAAATGTAGCTCAAGAATATTTGAATTGAATTTTTTTCATTGTTTGTTTCTTTCAGAATTTTCTCTTTGATCTGGAGGTTTCAAAATTTAGCAATAATATTCCAATGTATTTTCTCGGTAGAATCCCTTTGAGGTATTGATTGGTCGGTTTTTCTATTGATACTGTCTTCTAGGACAATTTTCTTGGATTATTTCTTGTATTATACCAGTGTTCTTTTTTTGGTCAAAGATTTCAGGCTGTCCAATTATTCGCATGTTTTCTTTTCTTGATCGGTTCTCCAGATATATTGTTTTTCTTATAAAATGTTGCACATTCTCTTCTATTTTTTTTCATTCTTCACATTGTTTTTTACCATTTTTTAGTCTCTTAAGGCTTCACTAACTTCCCTCTGTCCAATTTCAATTTCAGACAAAGTACTTTTTTTATTTGTTTAAGACTATGGATCTTCTTTTATAGTTGTTTAATTTTTTAGACCATCTTCTTGTTTGTCTTGGGTGATGTTTTGTTTTGATGAATGTTTTCAGTTTTTCCTCAGTCTCTCTCATTTGATTGTTTAGGTCTATTTTGAGTTCTTTGATAAATTCTATCTGAACAGGTAGTAATTTACTGTTAATTCTGGGAGTAGGAGAGGCTTGTTTTTATTTCATTTTCCTCCTCTGAAGAAGAACCACAGTCTTCCCTATTCTCACAGTAAATTTTATGGTTGAGTTCTTTCCACTTGGCTGCTGCTTTTTCTTCTTCTTCTTCCTCTTCCTCTTTCTTTTCCTCTTTTCTTCCTCCTCCTCCTCTTCTTCTTCATCCTCCTCCTCCTTTTCTTCCTTTTCCTCCTCCTCGTCCTTTTCCTCCTCCTTGTCCTTTTCCTACTCCTCTTTTTCCTCCTCCTCCTCCTTCTTCTTCTTCCTTTTTCTTCTTCCTTTTAACCTGGTGTCTGGGAGATTGCTCCTCTGGTTTCACTTCAGTTCTCCCCTCTGGCCTAGAACCCCAAACCAAAAGTTTCTCACTCCAGCAAGTGCCAGCACTTGCAGTGTCCCTGCCCCAATGCTTCTGCACTTCAAATGTGCTAGTACCTCTTCACCTAAGACCAATGCTCTGGAGCACAACTGTGCCTGGCATTCCTGATCAGCAGCCATTGCCTCAGTCTTCCTTGACTCCCCATACAGTCAGGGAGGTGAAATTTCCTTTGGTTAGGCTAAGGTTCTCTTCAAACTAACTCATCTCTTCCCAGGACTCCTCTCTGGCTGTTTCTTTAGAGTTAGCCTGGAGGTATTTGCTCTTCAAATTCAGTTACTAGCATCTTTCTTTCAGAATTCTCAGGTGCTCTCAAGAGGAACTCTGTTCTATCCCCAAATTTATTTTTTTTTCACTAGTCTATGTATGTACTGAGGCACAAATTTGTTCTGTTTGTGCTTTGTTTTGTTTGAAATCTGGAGAGCTTAGAATTTTCTGACCTATTCAATCATCTTCCCAGAATCCTCCCCCCATTACACATTTCTTAAGCCCCAACAGTATGCTAGAAAATGTTCTAAGGTCTTCAGACAAAAATAAATTCCCAATTTTTGAGGTCCTCACAACCTGATGTGGAAGAAACAGCAAGTTCTTCTTGAAAAAGCTACTGAGTTCCTGGAGATCACAAATTTTAGAAAGAACATGGAATGCAAGACCTCAGAGATATTTGTAAGAAATTCCTGATTTGGTAAAAGGAAATTCCATTTCTGGAATAAATCCTATATCTACAATACATAATTATTTATTTTCTTTATTATTCTTCCTTTGTCCAGGATTTTGGACAAGTTTGGAAAGTTTAGAAGCTCCAAATTCAGAACTTATTTTATGCTTATAGACATGCATGAATTGTGGGCATGAATCCTCCTTTTTCCAAGGAATAACAACCACTTGTCATTGCCTTCAGCTCCACCATTTCCTGAAGTGCATTGATCCTGTCAATTGTGTCAGTGATGAATCATGTGAGAATGGAGCCAACCTGGCTACTGAGATCTATGATATCCTGAATTTCCAGGCCTTCTCTGATGAGATTGGGATACTGGTGAAGGTGGGCGAAGTCATCCCTGGAGTTCAGAGATTCAGCATTAATGAAAAAAAGATAAATTGGCCAAACTATTTCAAACAAGTAAGTGGCCAGTGACAAATATGAGCTTTCTCATTTCACCTGTATAGAATCTCAGATACTTGCTGCTCCTTTGGTACCAGGATTTTCACCTGAGATCCTCAACATCACTGTGATAACCCAGTAGGATTGGCTTGCTCTTCTTTTAAGCTCTGAGTAAGACAGAGCTTTGATTTCCTTTTTTCAATCCTACTTTCAAATTCTTTCTAGCTAAGTTACATAATGGGCTGAATTGTTCATAATAAGATAATCTTGAATTATCTCGATCAAATGAACAAGTCTGAAAAATCACAATAGAGTAGAGAGTGGGGGTAAAGAAATTTTTCCCACAAAAGATCCTATTGTTCCAAAGACTAACCAACATAATGATCCTATAGCTATACAAATAATATGTGCTGATTGTGTGTCCTCAAAATGTTCAAGTTATTTTTGTGTTCTTCATAATTCCACTGCTATGTTTCATCCACTCTGCAAGGGGATTTCTTTCTATGAAGGATTGAGACCTGTAAAAATTAGCATAACTAATGTGTGTGCATTTGAGGACAACCCCCCCTAATCTCATCAGATTTTAAAATAAAGTAGAGAAAGCATTGTAGATAAAGTGTATTTGAAGTAAGGAAATACTTTAAAAATAGACAAATAATAATAATAACTTTTCTAAATATCCTGACTTTTGGGAAAGAGGGGCATCTAGAGAAAAGGAAGGCTGAGAAGGCAAGCCTAGGGATATGATAGGGAGGCCTGTGAACTTAAGTTAAGAGACTTATGAGAAAGGTGGTCTCCATGTGGTTAGTGATGAATTAATATTTGCTGAAATTAACTAAAGTGAATTGAATTGAAATAGTGCCTCTGTGACATAAGACATGTCCCTTATATTTTCTGAGCCTCTTAAAATTCTTCTCCAGTAATAAAAACAATCCAAAGTAAAGAGAAACTGACATCTAGAGAATAAAAACCATGAATAAAAATAATTTTTAAAAAGGAAATACTCAAATAGATTTGATTTTATGTTCTTAGAAAAATTGTGTCCTAAGATAACAACCACCATAAAATGTGGATTCCTAATTTGTTGTTGTTATGTCTTGTACTGATTTCAAACACGTATCTGTACAGTTTAGTTTATCTATATGGTTTGATAAATCCCACCTTACCCTTTATAATGGTTCCTAGAGTAGGTTCCAAATAGCAGTCCAAGAATAAGATCACTCAATCAAATCTATTGATCCTTACTTGGACACGATGAAGCTAAACTCTTTATTTAGTAAACTATACTGAAGACCCTCCAAATTTAGGATTGACTCAAACAGTCATGATACTTTATCAAAACAGAAAAAAAGACTGGGAAATTAAAGAAAAAAATTTCCCCCTTGTGGTCAATGAATATTTCCAATATTATCTCCTTTAAAATAGAGTGCAAGATATAACAATTAAAAAATAATCCAAGCTGCTTGATTGCATCTCCTGGACAATCTGTGCAGTTCTACTGGGGAAAACAAGATCTGGAGTTGAAGATGGAAATGCAGAAAGAATATTCCATTGTGAATTATATCATTTTTATGATCTGCAGGATGGTGATTTGCAGAATTGCAAACACTTTGCTCTAAATGTCTCCCAAAAGAGAAATTTGAAATCATCATCTCCTCAGGGCATTTATCATTCAGCAGTCATTCTTACTGTGACATTTTCTCCCTCTCTATAATGGAAACACAGATTCCAACTTCTGTGTGCAGTCTGAAGTGTGGCCATGGATATCAAAAGACAACCCTTGAAAACCAGCCCTTCTGCTGCTATGAATGCAATCTATGTCCTACAGGGAAGATTTCCAACCAAACAGGTGAGTCTGTCCTCCCACAGTATCACCCAATCTATCTTTTGGGGCTGGGGAGGGTGAGCAGGAATCATAGATCAGAGCAATTTATACTTGCCAAAATAATATTCACTGAGAAGAACTAATACTGCACTTATTCAATCCTTTACATTCGTTGTGCTTTTGGTTCATTCCTGTAATTCTCAGAAGGATCCGCAGTTTCAAGATACCAAAAATATACCAGTATTTTGACACTATTGCAGTCCTTAATGTTTCCCTGTCCTTATCACCTATTTGTAAACTTTCCCATTTCCATGGGAAAGATTAATCAAAATCAAAACTCAATCTTAATCTTCCCCACTATTAAGGCAAAATTTAATGGTAGAGAATTTAAAGTCTAGATTTTACCTAACTATAGATGAATTTAACATGGAGTGTAGGGTGTACTCTAGAAATGGTCTTAAAAGATTAAGCAGAGGACTCTGAGTACATTTCTTGAAAGTCTCTTTTCCTTGGAGCTGGTGTTCTGATTCAACCAAGCTTGAATCACAAAATACTGTCCATTGTCCACTCCAATGGATTTGAGGTCCAGAGTCAAAGCTTAGGGGCCCTGGACCTGATTTTTTATGTAATAGGTATGCATTGTTTACTAAATCACTGTGTCCAAAAGCTTTAAAGCTGGTGTTCTCAGTCAGTGGATCCACTCACTGAATACAATGTCTTATTTTCTTTTGTTAGCTGTCCTCCACTCCTATACTTCACTCACCCCTTGCTTCTGCCTCTTTTAACTCTTAGATTTTAGTTTTTATTATAATTATTGTGGTCAAGACAGAAGATTACACTATTTCTCCAGTTACTTAAATTGTTATATCTTTATTTAAGGAGTTCTTCATAAGGAAATTAATGTAAGGATTTGGACTAGTTGCGTAGATATCCTGATATTTTATATACTTTGCAGTTATTTTGGAATGGAATTTCCTTTTGTCTTATACTTTCTTTATAAATAAATGTATTGTGTTAAAGGGCTGTGTATGTAGCCTCATTGAGGGTCCTCTTAATTTTCCTAGTTATTATCTTTGTTAATTCCCTAGGATACCCTAAGTCATCATGCAATCAGGGGAACCATTTTACCTCTTCTTTTCCTACCTTTATGTTTTAATTTCATTTATTTTAATCTTCTTACTCACATTTCTGAGTCTTCCAATGAATAAGTAGATTTATCATCTTCACTTTTTTCTTACACTTAGAAAGATGCGTTGATATGCCTTTGTAAACCATATTTGCCATTTTGAGATGTATCATTATGATATTAAAAGTTCTTTACACTTTTCTTTCTGTAACATTTTGAGAAAAAAAAAGTATTTGCTTTATTTTATTCAAGTATTTTTCAGGATATGATGAGGGTTTTTTTTGGCTTTTGGATATTTTAAATTTAATGGCATTTTTTTCTAACTGTAGAATTCTTCTTGCCTTTCTAATATAAATCCAATTTGTATAGGAGTAATTATAACTTGGAGGAACCACTGTATTTCTTTAAATTTTTTAAATTCTTTAAATTTTTGGAAAGATATTTATTAATAATGTTTTTAAAAATCTCCTCTGCTGTATGGTTCTATAGTTGAGGTTGAGATTTCCTTGCCTCATAAAATATATCTGGTAATACCCTTTGCAAATTCTTAAGAATAATAATTGTAGTATTGGTACTAATTTTATAAAGGTTCACATATTTCTGTGTTAATCCATCAAAAGCCAAAGTTATCCCCTGCCTGGGTAGGGGATTCCTCAGACTTAGTTTAATCTCTTCATCTGACTTTGGTTTCTTTAAAATCTATATTTCATCTTCTGGTCATCAATGTATATAGTAATATGCTTCCTATTTTATGGGCTTTGTGTAATTGTTTAACTCCTGGCTATCACTAAAATCTTCATTCTGTTTTAGACTCAGATAAATCGTACCTTTCAATATATCAAACCCATCAAATCTTTTCATTTCAAAGGCAAACTTTTGGATAATCTTCCCAATTAGCTTCATCTTTTCTTTATTTTCATGTTTTTTAATTTATAAATTTCAATATTTCTATCACACAGTCCTTCTGACATAGGTTAAGTGTATGGACCTAATCAGAACTTCATACTGTAAATATAGAGAGAATAAAAACTATTTAATATTTATAAATGAAATACGAACTGTTTGGTTCACACAAACCTGTTGCCATGATTCTACTATTCTACTATTTTGAATAGTGAAGATAGAATAAAAGACTATTTCATTTTACTTTTTTGTTTTTCCTATTTTTTATCTTTACTGATTGCAACATTTAATAAAATTATTTGAGGCATAAATAGTAAAAATCAAGAGCTATCACCATTCCCTGATGGGATATAACATTAGGATGTTGTAATATTTTAGGGTACTAACATACAAACAAAATGGGAGCATTGGGAAAACTATCCAATGTATATAGTATGTGGGAAGTCTGGTCACCCTTCTTTCTAACACCTCCTGATGAATTTTATTCATATATTTTTATCCCAGCCCCTACTGAACGTATTTTTCCCTAAAATTTCCACAATACTGATTAAATTTTCAATAACCCCTATTGACTAATGAATAAAAGCTAAATTATCTTGCAATTTGATAAAATGCTGTTATTTAACCCATAAGTACCAAGAAATCTCAAAGTTAATGATTTTATAATTTATCCAAGAAAATATATACAGATATGTAGATAGATGTAAGTATAATGTATAAAATGCACCTCTGTGAGTGTAATTATCTCTGAAGCTAAAGTGATGTGTCTGTATATATATATAGATATATATGTATATCTATATAGATATTGATAGATAGATATCTATACAGATATATATATATACACATAATAAAATCATGACATCAATGAGGGTAAACATGAAGGAGCAGGTTTGAAAAGTCTTCGATTTACTAAGTTGTGGAAACTAGGGAACAACATATATTCTGATTTTTTTAGATTTCATGATCATTATAGAAATTATGCAGTGTGAAACATTTGTGATTTGCTTTAAATATAGTATCATCAGAACTCCTGCTTGATCTTCTGACTTAGAAGGGGGAGAATAAAATGAGGCTGAGTTTGATGTGGAATTCCTAAAACTGTGCCTTCTTAGAGATAGAAAACTGAGCTCTATGGGATAGAATGAGATGCTTTATCTTATGGTTCTCACAGATGCAGAGGAGTGCCTGCAGTGCTCTGACCATCAATATCCCAATAAGAAGAAAGATCACTGCCTTCCTAGGACTGTGACCTTCCTGGCCTATGAGGAACCTCTGGGAATGACTCTGGTCAGTGCAGCCATCTGCTTCTCCCTGCTCACTGTGCTAGTACTGGGGATCTTTCTGAAGCACAGGGACACCCCCATAGTCAAAGCCAATAACCGCAGTCTCAGCTACACTCTGCTGGTCTCCCTCAGTCTCTGCTTCCTCTGCTCCTTGCTCTTCATCGGCCATCCTACCACAGCCACCTGCCTGCTGCGCCAAACCACATTTGCAGTTGTCTTCACAGTGGCCGTTTCCTCCATTTTGGCTAAAACCATCACTGTGGTTCTGGCCTTCAGGGCCACCCGACCAGGGAGCAGGCTCCGGAGCTGGCTGGGATCCACAGCATCTTACTCTCTCATTTTCACCTGCACCCTCATCCAAATGTGTCTCTGTGGCATCTGGCTTGGGACATATCCCCCCTTTCTGGAGATGGACATCCACTCTGAGCCTGGCTTCATTATCATCCAGTGCAACGAGGGCTCCCTCCTCATCTTCTACTGTGTCCTGGGCTACATGGCCTTGCTGGCTTTGGCAAGCTTCACTGTGGCTTTCCTGGCCAGGAACCTGCCAGACACTTTCAATGAAGCCAAGTTCCTGACCTTCAGCATGCTTGTGTTCTGCAGCGTCTGGATCTCCTTCCTGCCCTCCTACCAGAGCTCCAAGGGCAAGACCATAGTGGCCTTGGAAGTCTTTGCCATCTTGACCTCCAGTGCCGGGATTCTCACTTGCATCTTTGTTCCCAAGTGCTATGTGATCCTTCTGAGGGCAGACAGAAATACCCTGGAGATCCTGAAAAGGAAAAGTACTTCCTGAGAAGTCAGATCTTCTCAAGTTCTTCCTCACCACTCACAGTGATTTAGCTCCTTAGCTGCTGTAGTCTTAATAAAATGTTTTAAATGTATCTCACTTCTCTGCTTTTCATTTTCTGTTAACACAATGTCTTTCCTTGTCAATTGAATCTAATGGCATTTTGAAAACAGTCATGTTACATAATTTCTGAGAAGTAGAACTAATCAATTGCTCTGTTGAAATATTTTACATATCACAGACACTAACTATTAGTAATGATGTCAAATTATACTGGAAAAAAATCAATGAATTTATAGTTATAGCTACAGTTGTAACCTTGGTACAATCCATCCAATCTTGTTTACTTATTTACAAAATTGAAACTTTAATTTTTCCCCAATTTGTGAATGTTATATCTATTATTATATTTATCAAATGTGATTGGATGAATGAACATATCCATGAGAGATTTCCTGGAGAATGTAAAATAAGACCCAGTGATTTTGCTGAGTAAGATGATTTGTCACCAAGGAATATGTACAAAAAGTTACCATTCGTTTCCTTCCTTTATATCAATTATGTAACTGTAAAGTCAGTCTGTTGTAGTATTTGCCAAAGCCTTTCTACCCCCTGCTAATATTTTGGGGAATGATACAATGTAAACATCAGTAGCTGATTTTCATAAGACTTAATAAAGATGAGAATGTAGTCATTACAGAAGCTATTCTTTATTTTCCTTTTCAGGAGCTTCTTTCCTTTATAATATTTTTGAGGTGATAGTATTTATTTATCCAGTCTCCCATTGATCCTTCTTGGGAAACATTCTAACTCTCTGTTTTGTTTTTAAGAGAAGTATGAATATTTTCTGGGCTCAGAATAATTTTCAAGAAAATAGATGGATGAAATTCTGAGCCACCCTCTAAAAAATAAACTGGATGTACCACTTTTTTGGATTTGCACTAATATGTCTATTAAAAGCAAGGGGACAAAAATAACACAGCTATTTTGTTTTTCCTATTTTCTTTAATCTTCACTGACTGCCACCTTTTAATAAAATTATTTGAGGCATAAATTGTAAAAATCAAGAGCTATCACCATTCCCTGATGGGATAGAAGAACAAAATGGGAACATTGAGTGACCTATCTCATGTATACAGTATGTGGAATGTCTGCTCTTTCTAAAACCTGATGATGAATTTCACTTATTTTTATCTTAGCATCTTCTGAAGGTATTCTTCCCCAATATTTCCACAATATTGATTGAATTTTCAATAACCCCTATTGACATGAGACAAGAGATAAAACACCAGGATGACAGCATTAGATAAGAGTGATTTTCTAAAGACAGCTTACTTTCAGAATAATAAAAGTCAGAAAAGTAAAAGGTTCAAATACCAGACAAAAGAAAAGAATTGGCTGCTTACAGAAAATGCATGTAAAGTTAATCTGACTAATCTAGCACTCCACACTTTCTAAAAGCTTTTGCTTCCTTCTACTCCAACCATGCATTTACTTCTACCCCAACCATGCATTCCAAAAGTCTACAGTCCTTCAGCTTCTACAAATTTAAAAACTGTAGCAGTCACTCCTTTGCAACATTTTTGGAAGGAGATGCTGAGGTGAGAGGGTCTTCTTACTTCCAAGTTTAGTGGTGACCACACATACCACATGGTTATTCTTGTTTCTCTCCTAGATAATCAGCTTAAAACAAAATGAAAATAATGAATCCTTTCAGCAATGTAGCAGGAGATACAATAAACCCACACAAATTATTAGGTTTTCCATTTATTGTTGAGAGTATAAAGTATTTGGGAATCCATCTACCAAAGAATAGTCAGGAATTACATGAGAAAAATTACAAAACACTTGCCACAAAAATAAAGTCAGATTTAAATAATTGGAAAGACAGTCAGTGCTCTTGGATAGGCCAAGCGAATATAATAAAGATGACAATACTCCCCAAACTAATCTATTTATTTAGTGCTATACCAATCAGACTCCCAAGAAACTATTTTAAGGACCTAGAAAAAATAACAACAAAATTCATATGGAAAAATAAAAGGTCGAGAATTGCAAGGGAACTAATGAAAAAAAAAAAAGTCAGAGGAAAATGGTCTAAGTGTACCTGATCTAAAGCTATATTATATAGCAGCAGTCACCAAAACCATTTGCTT
Source organism: Sminthopsis crassicaudata (assembly GCF_048593235.1). Classification (NCBI taxonomy): domain Eukaryota; kingdom Metazoa; phylum Chordata; class Mammalia; order Dasyuromorphia; family Dasyuridae; genus Sminthopsis; species Sminthopsis crassicaudata. The sequence continues at coordinate 246,850,869 of NC_133622.1, forward strand.
TGGCTAAGAAATAGACCGGTAGATCAGTGGAACAGATTAGATACAAAGGACAAAAAAGGGTACATCTATAGCAATCTAATCTTTGACAAACCCAAAGATTCCAACATTAGGGATAAAAATTCATTATTTAGAAAAAACTGTTGGGAAAACTGGAAATTAGTATGGCAGAAACTAGATATGGATCCACACTTAACACCATATACCAAGATAAGATCAAAATGGGTCCATGATTTAGGCATAAAGAATGAGATAATAAATAGATTAGAGGAATAGAGAATAGTCTACCTCTCAGACCTGTGGAGGAGGAAGGAATTTATGACCAGAGGAGAACTAGAGATCATTATTGATCACAAAATAGATTTTGATTACATCAAACTAAAAAGTTTCTGTACAAACAATACTAATGCAAACAAGATTAGAAGGGAAGTAACAAATTGGGAAAATATTTTTAAAGTTAAAGGTTCTGACAAAGGTCTCATTTCCAAAATATATAGAGAACTGACCCGAATTTATAAGAAATCAAACCATTCTCCAATTGATAAATGGTCAAAAGATATGAACAGACAATTCTCAGATGAGGAAATTGAAACTATTTCCACTCATATGAAAGAGTGTTCCAAATCACTACTGATCAGAGAAATGCAAATTAAGACTACTCTGAGATACCACTACACACCTTTCAGATTGGCTAAGATGACAGGAACAAATAATGATGAATGTTGGAGGGGATGTGGGAAAACTGGGACACTGATACATCGTTGGTGGAGTTGTGAAAGAATCCAGCCATTCTGGAGAGCAATTTGGAACTATGCCCAAAAAGTTATCAAACTGTGCATACCCTTTGACCCAGCATTGCTGTTATTGGGATTATATCCCAAAGAAATACTGAGGAGGGGAAAGGGACCTGTATGTGCCAAAATGTTTGTGGCAGCTCTTTTTGTTGTAGCTAGAAACTGGAAGTTGAATGGATGCCCATCAATTGGAGAATGGTTGGGTAAATTATGGTATATGAAGGTTATGGAATATTATTGCTCTGTAAGAAATGACCAGCAGGAGGAATACAGAGAGGCTTGGAGGGACTTACATCAACTGATATTGAGTGAAATGAGCAGAACCAGAAGATCACTGTACACTTCAACAACAATACTGTATGAGGATGTATTCTGATGGAAGTGGAAATCTTCAACATAAAGAAGATCCAACTCACTTCCAGTTGATCAATGATGGACAGAAATAACTACACCCAGAGAAGGAACACTGGGAAGTGAATATAAATTGTTAGCACTAATATATGTCTACCCAGGTTACTTATACCTTCGGAATCTAATACTTAATATGCAACAAGAAAATGGTATTTGCACACATGTATTGTATCTAGGTCATATTGTAACACATGTAAAATGTATGGGATTGCCTGTCATTGGGGGGAAAGAGTGGAGGGGGGTGATAATTTGGAAAAATGAATACAAGGGATAATGTTATTAAAAAAAAAAAAAAAAAAAAGGATTTCCATTTATTACCAGCTAAATGAAGTAGGAAGCCTAGAAAGAGAAATTCCTTGTAGTATAACGACAGACAGTATAAAATATTTTAAACTATTTGTTGAAATACAGGAATTATATATACATATATGTGTGTGTGTGTGTATATATATATATATATAAATATATATATATGTGTGTGTGTATATGTAAACTTATGTGTGTTTATATATGCATATATATATATATACACACATACACACACACACACACACACATATATAGTGTTGAAGTCACAAAGACATAAGTTTGGACATCTGCATCATGATATCCTTGCTGATTTAATTATTGGGGATCTGATTAAAATTAGAATTCAGTACTAGTTACTTTATCTCATTCTTACAAAATTGAGGCTGAAGGATATGACAAAGACACTTTGCATATGAAACTATCTTAAACTTAATACCCCCCAAAAGCAAATCTGATGACTGAAGGTTTACTACTGGCAGATATTTCTAATTACAAACCAGGCATTAGGATGCTCCCAAAATATGGAGAAATGAATCATTATTTATCTTACTAACTTACTGAGTAGGGGTTAGATTTAATGCCCAGCTGGGCAATAGATTTCAGTATGAGAAGGTCTCTATCTCCTATCTCTTGCTGAATCTTGGTTAGAATGCTTTTCCTCTTTAGATCAAGCTCTAAGCCATATTTCTTGGTATAAGAAAAATATCTTTCTGTCCGAAATCATGAGAGAAGTGGACTTCATGTCATAGAAAATCTGAGTAAGTAAATTGTTGATATTTGAGGTGATTTACAAGTGAGATGAAATAGAAAAGACATGAAATTATGCTCAAATATTTAACCAATAGGATCATGCAGGTGAAAGTAACTATATTTTACTAGAATCAACATGAAAAAAATGAAAGTAATATGTCACTGTTCTACAGGCACTGATTGAGTTAAATGGTTAAAATTAAGGTTCTTATCAACAGAGGTGTTTAAAAGAGAAATGGCTTTTTTTGAGGAATAAGTTACTTCACATAATAGGCTTTTACTTCCACTCTGCCAGAGAAACTTATTGAACATGGTTTTCTTCCTCTTTCACCTCTTTCTGATTATGAATCAACATCAGGGAAGTGTTTGGCTAACTCAGTTCCAATTTAGATCCTTTATAATTCCCTTTGACATGAACTTGCAAATGTCAAGGTCCCTTGTGGAATTTGGGAGGATGGTAGTTGATGAGAGGAGTGGTATTTTGAAGGGCAGTTGTTTTTTTGTTTGTTTGTTTTTTCCAGAACAAATAAAATATAAGAAAAGTAAAAAAATTCAAATGCAGGAAAGATAAAAAGTCTGGCCCCTAGATATTCATTAGAGGAAATGTATCTGAAACTAATCTCACTAACCCAACACACTAAAAATTCTCACAAAAACTGGATTTCTCCAGTTCCAACAATATTCACAGCATTCCAGAAGGATACAATCCTTTTGCCTTCTCTAAATTTGGAAATTGGTTACAGATTCATTTCTTTACCAAACATTCAAATGAGTACTTTCCAGAACCTAACAACATTTTAACTAAATTAATTTGAAGAAATGACCAATCAAGAATATTAAGGGAAATAAGGAAGTAAATGTCAAAATAAAAAGGCAGCTATGCAATCACAGATCAAATCACAATCAAAATATATTAAGTGCAGCTGATGAGGGTTGGGGTCCCTTTAAGATTCCTTTCTAATTGCCCAATCCATGACTGACCTTGATTCACAAGTCCTGGTCAAAGGCACCTTTGAATACCTGGGCCCAACCCTCACCTGATCTGAGCAAACTGAAAAGCCCGCCGAGAACTTAGGGGTACCACCCATCATCTTTTGGGTATAAAAGATGTGAGCCGGAACGCCCTCTTGGTAGGAGGCCTCCCAGCCAACACATAGTATCCTTCTAGCCATGTAGGGGTTCCTGCCTGCCTAGAGGCCACCTTCAAGCCTGGCGTCTTTCTAACTGAACTTTACTTCCAAATTTCTACAATAAACCTTTTATTTATCATTCTAGGTTTTCAGGCCTGTAAATTCATTTTACAGGGGACAATGCACCTCATGGGATTATCTATGCGCCAAGAAATGGGGTTCCCCCTTTCCTTTCCTTCATTACAACCACTGAAATTGTTTAACATTTGTTAAAAGAGACAGAGACAGAGACAGAAGATAGAGAAGAGAGAGAGAGAAGTAAATCAATGGAATAGGACAATGGACTTAGAGGAAAACTCAATTTTTGAAACTTAAATTGTAAAGAAATCTGAATACCTGATACTTCACACATTTTAGTTTGCTATTGGAGAAGATTTTTGAGAGTTCTTTGGAAAGCAAAGAGAGCAAACATGTTAATCCTTCAAGAAATTAGTTCAAGCTAATCATTGAAAAGTCAGATACTGAAACTGAACCTTAAATAATTTATCCATGGAAAGAGAACATCGTTCTAATGGAAAACGCTTGGTGTTGGGAAACATTGAAGATGAAAGGAAAGGGACATGGCAAAGGATGAGATGGAAAAATAATGTAATTGAAATGACCAAGAACCTGGACAGATTTTAAGAAATACTAGAGGACCTGGCCTGCTGTGGTCCATTTGGTCATAAAGAAGTAGACACAACAATAATAAAAACGAACATCAAGGACAAAGAAGTTGAACAAACTATTTACAAGTTCCCAATAGGAAAACAATCTCCAAGTACAGATGCATTTATCAGTGAATTCTATAAAAATTTGCAGGAACAATTTACCAAAATGATATAGATAATATATGAAGAATACATTACTAAGGAGTCAAAACAAATATATTTTACAACCCAATCATAGTTTTGATCCCTAAACTACAGAACAAAAACAGAGTAAAAAAAACTGTAGAACAATTTCCTCAATGAGTATTGAGGCAAAAATATTAAATAATACGCTAACTAGGAGAGGCAATATATCAAGATCATATATTATGACCAGTATTATTTTTGCATGAATATAGGATTATTTCAATATTAGGAAAACTAGATACAAATTAGATCATCTCAAAAAAATTTTAAAAAGTGATTATGATTATTTTAAGACATTTAGAAATTCTTTTGATAGCCAAGAAAAACATAAAGGAAATGATGCTGAGTGAAGTAAGCAGAACCAGGTGAACATTCCATATAGGGAACAAGATAATGTGGTGATCAACTATGATTGACTTAGCCTTCTCAGCAATACGGTGATGCAATAGACAGGACGGAAAATGCCATCCACATCCAGAGAGAGAATTGTGGAGACTGAATATGAATTGAAACACAGTATTTTCAATTTTTCTTTATTTGTGTGCTGTATTTGCTTTTTCATCCTCATATTTTTCCCTCCTTTGGTTCTGATTTTTTTGCACATGACAAATCTGGAAATATTTTTTAAAGAATTGTACATATATAACCTATATTTGAATGCCTGCTGTCTTAGGGAGTGGGGAAATAAGGGAAGGAGAAAAAAAATTGGAACATAAAATCTTACAAAAACTATCTTTACATGTATTTGGAAAAAACAAAATACTATTAAAAAACAAGAATTGCTTTTGAGAAAATAAAAGGCTCATACATAATAAAAAATGTTTGAAGCATAGTTATATAAATGGATCTTTCCAAAAAATTATTAGTAATAACTAAATTAAGAGCCAGAATTATCTATCACAGGGACAAACATGAATCCTTTCCTTTAGGATTTGAGAGAAGAAACATAAGACAAAAAATTAAATAAATGGAATGAATACAAATAGGCAATGAAGAATGAAAACTCTGTAGAAATATGCTGAGATATTTAGAGAACACTAGATTTTGTGTCTAACTCTTTATGAGTCAATGGGCCATAGTAGCCCCAATTCTTCTATTCTCCAGTATGTCTCAAAGTCTAGCCAACTATCAAGTTGCAGACTTCCAAAAACAGCCATACAAATTATCACCACTGTGAAAAGTTGTTGACTTGTTCAGTCAACAACAATCCCTTATGGGATTTTCTAGGCAAAGAAATTGGAGTGATTTACCCTTTTCTTCTCCAGTAGATTTAGGCAAATGGAGATTAACTGACTAGTCCAGGGTCATATTGGAATTCAGTTCTTCCTGATTTGAGAGCCAGCACTGAGCCATCTAGCTTCCTGAACTTCTACATACTACTAACAAAAAAACAGATGAAAGAGAAGGAAAGAAAATCCCTCTTAACATAGCTGCATACAATAGAAAATACTCAAGAATTTATCTGCCAAAATAAACACAAAGACAACGGGAACTCTATCACAGAGTGTTTAGCACACAAATAAAGGTGAATCTAAATAATTGGAGAAAAATTAATTACTCATAGGTAGATCAAACAATATGATAAGGAAGACAATTATACCTAATTTAATTTCCAAATTATCATTTTATGAAGATAGAATAAAACAGAATTCACATGGAACAGCAAAAGTGAAGAATATTCACAAAATTAATGAAAAATGTGAAATTTATTTTGTATCAAGTCTATAAGCATTGCAGGCATATATATTAGTCTCTCTGATTAATAAAATGTGACAAGTTCATATCTAACTTCTTTCCGCCTGGCCCCTGCATAACACACCCCTATTTCACTACTGGAGCTGGACTTCAACTCTGCTACCACAAAGAAGGCTGCCATAAACATTTTATCATATATAAGTTCTTTTTTCTTTTGCCGTAATCAATTTTGGAAGTAGATGAATTAGTGATATTGCTGGGTCAAAGGGCATAAGCAGAAAAAAAGAAGTGAACATAGCATGTGTTGATTTACACTTAGTCTCCATAGTTCTTTTTCTGAATGCAGATGGTATTTTCTGTCCCAAGTCTATCAGGATAGCTTTGGATCACTGAATCACTGAGATGAGCCAAGTCTTTTATAGTTGATCATTGCAATTCTTACTGTTATTGTGTACAATGTATTCCTGGTTCTACTTGTTGCACTTAGCATTAGTTTGTATAAATCTTTCCAGACCTTTCGAAAATTAGTTTGTTCATCATTTTTACAGAACAATAACATTCCTTTATCTTAATATACCACAGTTATTCAGCCATTGGTGAGTCTGTGAGGATTTAAATCTACAATAAGACTACACAGCCTCTTTGAGTGATTCTTTGAGAGGAAGTCCAACACTTGGTATTTTGTTCTATCTTCCTCCCTGGGGACAGCCCTGGAGAGGGATGGGATAGATGAAATATAGAATTTGGATCCCAGCATTTTGGTGGATAATCCCTGGACCCATTTCTCCCAGATAATGGGAATAGAAAAGTTCTGAAGAACTTTTCCTTGTGGTCCCCTTCTCCCCCCTTCATCATCACAGGAGGAATTGTGCCACAGTGAAAAGAATACTTCTTTGGAATCAAAGCTTCAATCCCAACTATGCTACCTCCTATTCATGCCACCTTGACCATGTCAGGTTTCCTCTTTCAGCCTCAGTTTCCTTTTCTAAAAAAGAAGGGAGCTTGGACTAGATGTGATCTGTTGGAGTCTTTCCATTCCAAATCCATGAGCCTCCCTCCTCCCTCTGTTCTTCTGTGACCCTGACCCTCAGCAGGATGCCTCAGTGTATGATACTTTGGGGAAAGCTGAGGAGGAGAATGACCCATTGACGATTCTGCTGATGCTGCCCCCTACCAGCCCTGAGGGAATATTCTGCCAGGAAAGGAAAGTGAGAAAGAGCCAGGGACCAAGACTGAGATTAATGATGGTTTGTGGTGATGGGAAGCAACCAAACAGTTAGCAGGCACCATACTGCTTAGCACAGACCTGCAATCTTGTCTGCTAAACCCTATGTCCAAAGGGACCCTCCCAAAGATACCACTAGAAAGCAATCAGATAGAGAGCAAAATACTGTATTCAGGGGATATGACTACAATGGAAAACTCTTGGGTTTCCACATGGATAATGATATCCTGGTCTAAACGACCACAGCTCTCATATAGGCTTACACACATGTGCACATATGCACACATTCAAACGCTCTTACATATATCACCAGCAAGTATCCCCCCAAGACCCAGCTCACCAGAAAAGATATCTGACTATCCTGTCCTCTGCATTGGATCTCTTCTCCATTGATTCATGAAATGACTTTAGAAACAACAGTTTTCTGCAGCACAAAAAACTCTCTAGTCAGAGCAATCTGGAACTATGCCCAAAAAGTTATCACACTGTGCATACCCTTTGATCCAGCAGTGCTACTACTGGGATTATATCCCAAAGAAAGACTAAAGAAGGGAAAGGGACCTGTACTTGCCAAAATGTTTGTGGCAGCTCTTTTTGTAGTGGCTAAAAACTGGAAAATGAATGGATGCCCATCAATTGGATCCAGATCTCAATCTCTTTCACCCAGAACCTTGAGTAACAAGTAAACTTTGTTAAAGATTAAGTGAGCGTGCTAATAGATAAATAAGGAACTTAACTTGTTAAGGGCTAAACCAGCAATCTCTTATAGTGAAATGGGGCAAACGCCTTTTGTTCAAGGAAAATGTTTGGAGAGCATTATCAAGGTTATGAAAAGCCAAGGATTGATTATAATTTTGGAGGATATTGCTGAACTTTTAAAAACTGTGAAGGTCATATGTCCTTGTTTTTCTCTGGAAAAAGAATTGGATCCAGAAGAATGGGAATTAGTAGGAAAGCAATTAGGTGAACACTACAATTGCCTTTGTGATATTTTACCCTTTGGTTCCAGACCAAACTCAATTTCCAAAGATACAATTCATATCTACAATTTAATCCAAATGGCTTTAAAAAATGCTATTCTAAAGAAAGAGAAGAAGAAGCAAAATGGGGAAGTGTCAACTAAACTAGGTGAAAAGGATGAATCACATAACAATGAAGTTAAGTACAATTCTGAGCAACAGGAGCACCTCCCATCTCCTCCCTCAATTAACCCTTCAGGGGTGGAGCAAGAAGGAGGAGGGGAAGAGGCAGAAACACAAACAGAATTGCCTGTGAAACAGCCTAAGCCTATGACAAGATTAGAAAAAGCATTGGTTAAAGCTAAGAGAGAAGGACAGGATATGAGTGATTTTATACATGCATATCCTGTGATTGAAGAGATTGACTCTGTAGGTCAAAAAAGGAGAAGATATACACCTTTAGATTTGAATAAAATTAAGGATTTGAAAAAAGGTTGTACCATTTATGGGGCTACATCAGCTTATGTTAAAATGTTACTAGATGGTTTGTCTTATGAAGTCCTAACCCCGAATGATTGGAAATCCATAGCAAGGACTTGCCTGGAACCTGGAGAAAATTTGCTATGGCTTGTGGAATTTCATGAATTATGTAAAATTCAAGTCAGATGCAATTTGGAAATAGGAGTTAACACACAATTCACTTTTGAGCACTTAGCTGGTGAAGGTCAGTATGGAGAGAATTCAGAACAGATTAATTATACCATGACAATATATGAGCAAAGTGCTAAGGCTGCAATAAAAGCTTAGGGTGTCCTCCCTGGACAGAAAGATAGGGGAGAGGCTTTCACTAAAATAGAGCAAGGTCCCAATGAACCTTTTTGCGGATTTTGTGGGACATTTGCAAACTGCTGTCAAAAGAACTATTGGAGAAAATGCAGCTACAGAAATAATGACCAGACATCTGGCTAAGGAAAATGCCAATGAGATTTGCAAAAGAATTATATGGGGATTAGACAAAGATGCTCCTTTAGAGGAGATCATAAGACGCTGTGCTACAGTGGGAACAAATGCTTTTTACACCCAGACAAAGATGAACGTGGAAAGACAGGGTCCCTCCTGGCAAAGGCCTTCTAGAGAAACTCGGCGATGTTTTCAATGTGGAAAAATTGGGCATCTAAGAGCTCAAAGTAGATATGGAGATAGAGTGAGAAGACAGGGTGAGAGAAGACCTAAAACTCTATGTCCAAAATGTCACAAGGGGCTCCACTGGGCCTCCGAATGTAGACTGACCAAGGGAAATGACAGGTAGAGCCCAGCTTCAGCCCCCCAAGTGGGGCATGATGGCAGCCAAGGTTACATCCAGAGAATTTTAAGATATGATCAATCAGCCAAAAGGCAATCAGATGGAAGAAAGGGATTGAAATTAGGAAAAAGAGAGTTGTGTGCAGTAGAGACTACTGAGATACTCCCTGGAGAAGTGAAATCTGTTCCTGTTGAGCCTATGGATCCTTTGCCTCCAGGCACAGTAGGCTTGACCATTTCACCTTCTGAGAGTGCCTACAAAACAGTGTGCATCCATACACTGATGTGGGAAACTGGAGACTGTGTAGCTAATATCCCAGTCACTAACACAGGTAGACAAAGTGTGATTTATCAACCAGGAGAAGTAGTAGCATCAGGCTTATTGTTACATATCCCTAATAAGCAACCTGGTGATAGTTGCCTAGATTCTGACTCCAGTGAACAAAATCCAGGAATATATTGGACAACAGCTGTGACAGCAGACCGACCTATGCTTACTATTTATATAAATGGAATACCATTTGAAGGATTGGTAGACACGGGTGCAGATAGTACAGTTATTAGAGGTGCCAACTGGCCCAGTCACTGGCCAAAGATTAAGGCAGACACCTACATGTCTGGGGTAGGAGGATCACTAGCAGCAGAAGTTAGTGCTAGGCCTTTGAGATGGATATTTGAAGGAGAAACAGGAGTTTTTACTCCTTTTGTGGTTGAAAAAATCCCCATAAATCTGTGGGGAAGAGACATTTTACAGCAGATAGGATTACAAATAAGCACTTTGGCTTTTTAGGCAGGGATGCTGTTGAAGGCCTACCTGCACTTTCACTGGTTCCTATTCAGTGGAAGACTGATTCACCAGTGTGGGTAGAACAGTGGCCCTTAAGAAGTGATAAAATTCAGGCCTTATTAGACATAGTGAACAAACAACTGGACCAAGGACATTTACAACATTCTCTAAGTCCTTGGAATTCCCCAGTATTTGTGGTGAAAAAGAAATCTGGGAAATGGAAGATGTTAATTGATCTAAGAAGAATAAATGAACAGATGGAAACTATGGGAACTCTTCAGCCTGTACTACCATCTCCTACTCAGTTGCCAAGAGAATGGCCTCTATGGGTTATAGACATTAAGGATTGTTTCTATTCTATCCCTCTAGATAAGGAGGATATGAAAAGATTTGCTTTTTCAGTGCCTAGTGTTAATTTGGCTGAGCCTTATAAAAGATAGGAATGGACAGTTTTGCCACAGGGAATGAAAAACAGCCCTACTATGTGCCAAAGGTATGTTGCTGCTGCTCTTGCTCCAATAAGAAAAGCATTTCCAAAAGTAATATTGTTACATTATATGGATGATATTTTGGGATGTGCACCTGAGGAACAAATGTTAGAAGCATGTCTACAAAAGACCATGGAAACACTAAAGTACTACAAACTGCATATAGCTACAGAAAAAATTCAAAGACATGCTTCTTTTCAATATTTAGGATATGAACTATATCCTAAGACACTCACAGTACAAAAGCTTTCTTTGAGAACAGAGAAGTTGAACACCTTAAATGATTTTCAAAATTTAATAGGAGATGTCCAGTGGATGCTGTCCTCTATATGACATTTTAAGGGGAGACAGTGCTTTAAATTCACCACGCCAGCTTACAAAAGAAGCACAAGAGGCTTTGAGAGAAGTTGAACTGGCTTTATCCAATGTGGTTGAAAGAGTCACTCAAAAACCCTTGGAAATATCAGTTTTTGCTACAAAAGAGGCACCCACAGCAGTCCTTCATCAAAAAGACAGTGTGATTGAGTGGGTGAACCTCCCAGCACAACCAGAACAAAGCCTTATTCCTTACCCAGTGCTTGTGGCTAGGATTTTATTAAAGGCTATTAAGAGAGTAACACGAATATCTGGAATAAGTCCTGAAAAAATATACACATTCTATACTAACGCACAAATTAATGTATGCTGTGAGACCATCCCAGAATGGCAAATTTTATTAGCCACCGCTGCAAATTTTGCACATGGATCTGCATTAAAGATAACCCGGCTACTACATAATTGGCGATGGATTTTTGAAGAAAAGGTTTCTAAGGTTCCTCTTACAGGACCAACAATCTTTACAGATGCCTCCAAAGAAAATATTTGTGCTGTATACTCTTATGATTTAACCATAAAGAGAGTAATCAGGACTCCTTTTCAGTCCACTCAACAGAATGAATTATTTGCTATCATGCTAGCTCTTACTTATTACCCAGGAGACGTAAATATATTTACTGATTCAGCCTATTCAGTAGGTGTAGTACAAAGAATTGCCACAGCCCAAATAAAATTTGCAGCCTCTAATATTTATCAGCTCTTTAAGGAACTTCAAGAGCAAGTGAGAAAACATCCAGGCAAGATTTATATCTTGCATGTCCACTCACATAGTGGACTTTCAGGTCCTATTTTTGATGGAAATTCAAAGGCAGATAGCCTTCTAACCATTTTAGCCAGTAGTCCTTTATTTCAGGAAGCACAAGAATCTCATTCTAAATATCATCAGGCTGCTTGAGCTTTATGTTTACAATTTGGAATCACAAGAGAGGAAGCTAGGAGCATAGTAAAAAGCTGTACAGTTTGTCTTCCTTTCCACGCTCCTACACTCCCTCCAGGGAAGAATCCTCGTGGTTCCAGACCCAATGAAATTTGGCAAATGGATGTGACCCATTATAGATCTTTTGGTTGTCTGTCTTTTATCCATGTATGGTCAACACATTTTCAGGATTTACTTTTGCAATACCAGCAGCAAAAGAGACAGCCCAAGTGGTCACTGAATTCCTTATACAAGCATTTGCAATTATGGGTGTGCCACAAGCAATAAAAACAGACAATGGACCCGCATATACGTCCAAACATTTTACACACTTTTGTGCACAGTATAAGATTTTACATACCAGGGGCATACCCTTTAATCCTCAAGGGCAGGCAATAGTAGAGAGAAGAAACAGAGATATTAAGACACTCCTCCAAAAACAAAAGAAAGGGGGAGCCACAGGTAGCCCTAGGGAACTTCTAATTTTAGTTCTCTATACCATTAACTTTTTAATTTTTGACAAAGATGCACTGGCTCCGGCAGACAAGATTTATAACCCACCAGAAGGGTAGTGTCCAGTGCGAGCAGCTCCACTGTCCTTAGATAATCGCCAGGTGATGTGGAGAGATCCAGAAAGTGGTGAATGGAAGGGACCAGATAGGTTAACTGCCTGGGGGAGAGGGTTTGCTTGTATTTCTTCAGATGGAGAAGGAATCAGAAAAGCCAATGAGTTGTATTCGCCTTATCCATCAGAGAGAGACAGAAAAAGAGAAAGACCTCAAAACAAAGGAGAAAATCTAAGAAATATCTGACACTGAAAGAGCATGGCTAATAAGAAGACTGTTAAAGAACTTTAAAAACCAGCAGGAATCATTGGACTTCCTAACACAAGATGAGACTAATGGACAATGGACTTATGGACATTTATAAATTTTCAATTTATGATTACTTGATCATGTTATTTGTTATATACTTCTAGCATGTATTATATTACTATGTTACTATGTGTTTACATAATCTATGTAATTATGTGTAATGCCTCCCATATTGATGGATTTATGTTTCAAGGTCACGGCCACCCTATGTTCTAAATCAAAAGAAAGGGGGAGATGTTAGGTTCTTACCAAGTACTGGGATAATGAGATATTAGGTTCTTACTAAGTGCTAAGTCCGTACTTAACAATTTTCTAGTTCCGGCCTTTCCTGGTAGTTTGACTTGTGAATTCCTGGGGAACTGCTTGTGTGCTTGGGAGGAGCAAGCTCATTGGTTGAAGTCGTTCTTCGCAGAAGCCCTTGCATTATCCCACGCCCATCCTCTGGGAGGATAAAGAGGGCAGCTCTGGAAGAAAAAGTTAGTCTCTGCTCTACATCAGGCTTGACACCGCTCTCTGCAGGAAGGGAAGTCACTTCTCTGGACAAGAGTTAACGGCAACTGTCTGGAGACAACGGTTCTCTACAGGAAGAAGAATCTGTCCCAGAGATTTGAGTTGACACAGCAGATCTCCTCCCAGAGAGCGATCAGCAGCTTCTGGAGACGACAGCATGTTACACCTCAAAGATCATAGAGTGGATAGAGCTTCATGCCTGGAGTCAGGAAATCCTGTCTTCAGATAAGACCTTCAAGACATTTGCCAGCTGTGTGATTCTAACCTGACTTCTGTTTCCCTTCATTTCCTCATCTTTAAATTGAAGGCAATCATATTACCATCCTCTTGGGATTCTTAGGAGATCATATGAGATCATATTTATAAGGCAATTAGTATAGTGCCTGGCATGTGGTAAGCACTATAAAAAATGTCAGCTACGATTTGCATCTCAGTTTATCTGTTTGTAAAGTATTGGACTGCATGACCTCCAAGGCCCTCTCTGTTCTAAATCTATGAGCCAATGTTATTTTTATGGGGGTGCAATGAGACAGGATAATGATGAGGATAAAGTCCATGTTATGTTATAAACCTCATTTATAAATCTTAAATCATCGGAGAAAACGTGGTCTTCTCAAAAGATAAAGACTTCTAAGACCTGAATCTGTCTGCCCATTCCCAAAGACCCTCCAAGAAACTAGAAGGGAAAATAGAAGTGTTCATATTCCCACCAAGTTCAAGGAACCCACACAATTAAGATGGAGAAGCCCATAAACCAGACCTCAGACTCAGTGGCACAATGCTGAAAGGGATATGTCGACTCCAAACTTACCAGAAGTCTGGGACTCTGAGACAACTTCTCTGACAATGTTCAATCCCAAGATGCTCTCAACCTGAATAGAAAAATTCAGAAATGTTCAAAGACACACCAGCAAGAGTAAAAGAAGGCAAGACTTAGGATGCATGTATGCTATATTCCAATGTGATTGTAGCTAATCCCAGGCTTTGAAAAAAATTAGTGCAGGCAGAGTCCCAATATTGGTTTAACATTAATTGTTAAACTTCATCTTCTTGATGAAAAAGATGAAATGATTTTTAAAATCTGTTTTAAAAAAAAATAGGTGTTTCTAGGTAAGAGTAGGTTATAATAAAGATTTCATTAAAAAAAATAGTAAAAAGATCACCATTCATTAAATATACAAATAAAACACTCTAAGTTTATCACCTGTGCTCCCACTTATGAAAGTCTACCCATGTCATGTCAGTCTGTCCTTCATCTGATGAAACTCAGGTAACTGAGTCACTGCAGAGATTTAGGCTGGTGAAAATGGAAGCAGTTCCCTGGAAAACCCATGAAACCAAGCTTGAGGGATCAGAGAGCCTTGTGGACATCCCAGAACTCATGGTAGCTGGGAGAGCTCCAGGGACCGAGGGTAGGCAAAGAGGATCCCAAACATAATTTTGGGTTTTTTTTGCCTCAATTTGTGAACTTCTTAAGATGAAGGCCACAGGTGCAGAGTTGCTAGGCTGGAAGGTCACCAGAGACCATCACTCTCACACTCTGGTCAACACATTTGTTTGACTTGCACCCCAGAGAAATGACAATGGACCAACTATCTCTGTATCCACAGGGAACAAGGAGAATGATATCCAGGGGGCACAAACGTCCCATAAATATGCCCTGCTCTTTTGAGCTTTTATCTTTCTCGTAAGCAGAGGCCAGTTGCATGACTCATATTCTGCTTTCCCAAGGAGAGGGAATGTACAAAGCCTAAGCTTAAGTATATCTATAGGCATCTTCTTTCTAAGGATTTGTTTTTCCTAATAGATGCTCAAAAACAAAATTCTTAGAAAGGAGAAGATGCCTATAGATTCATGGACAATAAACTCCAGTTACGTTACAGTCACCTACTCCTTGGCTTTGTAGAGATTTAAAACATTAGCCATGGGCTTGGCAAAACTGAGGCTGTCACCCTCGAGATTGTTTGTGATTCTGCTACTGCACTTTTCTCTTTCTGGGTACTGGATGATAAAGGGCCCCTGTCATATACAAACAACTTACAGTCCCACATATAGAAAAGAAGGGGACCTCATCTTAGGAGGCTTCTTTTCCCTATTTCTGAAGACAGAGGAGAAAATTGACAAGACTTTCTTCCAGTATCCTTCCATCTGGACAGCTGCACTATCTAAGTAAGTGGTTAATTTTCTTTTTGATAAAATAGTCACCCATATTTCTGACTGACTGGATAATTGATAGAATTGCATTTGATTTAGCCTCAAAAATTTGGTTAAAGCAAATATTTGGGTTTAAATTTTCTTGAAACATGATATTTAGAAAGCTGCTAAAGTAAAGGTTTATTAAGGTACAGTGAAGCAACCAGAGAAATAGGCTATTCAGATACTCTCTATATGGCTATCTTAAACACCAGGAAAAGAGAACAAATTCAGAATCCTTCAATCAGTCCAGAGGATCTTCCAAGCCAAAGCTCTCTTTCAGAGCATTACCAGTGGGAAAGAACAAAATTTATAAACTTTCTAAGTCTTTCCTATAAACTTTAATGAGGTTTAGGTACATTTCCTCTAAGTGACTCCATATTGGAGTATGATCATTATAAGTATAACATTAAAATATTTCTAAAACACCAAGCAATATAAAGTTTACATAGACCACAAGTATTACGAATATCAGATCCCTGACAAGGTTCACAAATTACACAAAGTTTTCGATCCTTTTATGTGCACATCATGTAAACTATAAGGATAATTCACTCAAATAAACAATTAGAACTCCCATGGATGGGTCATGAGCTAAGAATTAACAAATCCAAAATGTTCATGGCATCAAGAATTATTTCATTTACCATCAGTGCAATGTTGCCTATATTTGAGATAATTATTTGTCAAATAATTCCTCCTCTGAGTAACAAGATCCACTACAAATTTCCATCCCCTCAATGTGGATCTCAAGGCAATCCATGTACTGCATCCTAAATTACTGCTTATTACTTTCTATAGCAGCTAGTCAAAATCTTTATTTGCATTTGTGAACTTCCAGTATTGTTTCATTCTTCACATTCTCAGCTGAGGAATACGTCTTAAAATATGCTGACAAAACAGCTGTCATTAGTTTGAATCGTTATTTCCTTTTCACTCTATTATTCACATAATTACCTAGTCTTCATTTAATCTAGTGCCTAATCAAGATATATATCTAATCATTTTTTACACAAATAATTTCCACAAGCCTATAAATGTTTATATTCATCCACCTTTTACCAAACCCTCATTGACTTCCCAACAAGAATTGATCATCTTTTCTATGGAGCATTGTAATGGTCCCCAATGGCCATCCTGCCTACATCTTTTCTGACTTTTGCTAGTCGTCCCATAGCTACCTAAGAAATTTTCATGAAGCACAGTACTTAGTAGGATACTTCCATATTTGCTAAATTCGCATCACTTTCTGGTACCTCTCTAGTCAAAAGTAAACTTCACAAGCATTTCATTCTCATGTCTAATACACTTCATTTTTTTTCTTTATATTTTTATATGTTCTTGAAAGGTCTTAGAAGATGTGCAACCCAAGTCTCTTATTTGACAGATATGGACATTGATGCTCATGGTGGTAAAATGATTTATCCAGGGCCACTCTATTAGTAAAGGGGTAAAATTTAAGACAAGAATTAGTGACTCTGTGTCCAACATTCCATTCATGTTGAGATCTTTCTATTTCTGTGAATACAGAGTTTTTCCTGTTTTTTAATATTTATATTTTTCCTTTCACTTTAGTTCAATGATCAACCATTACCAACATTTTCTCACTTTCCAATTTGCCGTGGATGAAATTAACAAGAATCCCCATTTGTTACCCAACTTGACCTTGGGATACCAACTGCTCAATAACTTCCACAACTACAAACTAGCTGTGGAGAGCTCCTTGATATGGCTGTCAGGGAATGGTCCAACTATCCCTAATTATAGATGTGACAAGCAGTCCAATTCAGTGGCTGTCATTGGAGGATTGTCATCCACACTGGCCATGGCCATGGCCACCATTCTCACACTTTATAAAGCTCCACAGGTAAGGAAGCCCAATATGGTCATTCATTTTTATTCATTATGTTCTTTGTATTAAAAACAGCAGATCCTTTATCAGCATTATACTTTGAGTATAGATACTTGACTAGGAACACATAAAGATGATTACCCAGTGAGACCTCTTATAACAGTAGATTTAGGTCTTATGTATTATCATTGTGATGATTATGATCCTTCTATATTATTGACTGGCTCAGGTTTAGGGATCAAAAACTGCATGTTTCAGGATGGTTAAAACTACCTGCTCAGTGTCTTGTCAAAATTATGATATCTATAGTAATGTGTACCTTAAGTATAATTTCATATATTCATAAAACATATATATAGAGAGAGCATCATTTATCTTCATGTTAAGTATTTGGTTTTTATAAACTTATTTATTTTGCTGCACATTTTGCTTGTATCCCTTGTTTATTTTGCTTTTTGCATTATCATATAGATTTGGTGAGTTTTCCATTGCTATTTTTCCTATCCTTATTTATTTTTCTTTAATCAAGAGTCATAAATATGAATGTGGTATATGCTGTAGGTTATTTAGACTGGTAATCATTGATACACTCCGTCAAATGTGTGTTGGCTTTGTATTGTTTTTATTGATAAAGATTTTGTTGTTCTTAAACACTCATTTGCTCCATTTAATATAATTTTTTCATAAATATCTGATGGTATTCCTAACTTCTATAGGATAGTGTCCCCTTATTTGCAGCATAAGTTTTCAGATCAACTCAGGGACACATAATGGAGAGTGGATATTTATTTTGTTGTTTGTTTTTTTGTTTGTTTGTTTGTTTGTTTGTTTTGAGTTCCAAGTTGTATCTCTGCCTTTCTCCCTATTCCTCATTCCAGAAGACAAACATTTGAATTGAATACATATGTGAATCAATACACTACATGATTCCATAGATCAGTTCTTTCACTGGAGGTGGATAGTCTTTTCATTCATATGTCCTGGAAAGGTGATTTTCTTTTTATTTATTTATTTGTATATTTGTTTATTTTTATTTTTGTTATTTATGTTATTTATTACTTAGAATAGCTTTATTTTTCAGAGAGTCTATTTGAATCACATTATTGGTATTTTGTGCTTTACTGGATGTATTGAATACAATGTTTTCTTGGTTTTTCTTATTTCACTCTGCATTGTTTGTGGGCAATATTTTATGTATTTTTTACCAAAAATCTGAGTCTAGGAATAAAGTAGTTATAACTTGTCATCGAATGGAGCAGTTCTACCAGCCACACTTCTCATCTTCCCACTTCATGGGATGAAAAATGTTAAAATAACCCAAGATTTGGCCATTGGAGTATTCAAGTCACAAGGACATCAGTTTGGGAATCTGCATCTGGATATCTATTTAATTTTGTTACTAGGGACCTGATTAAACACGGGGTTCACTACTAGTTACTTTATCTCATTCTTAGAAAATTAGGGCTGAAGAATATTACAAAGACTCTCTGCCTATGATATTACCTCTTGCTGAAGAACAAATCTCATGATTGAAGATCTGACACTGGAAATATTTCTGGTTAGAGGTGTGTGAATGTTCCCTTATTATGGAGTAGTGAATCATTGCTTATCTCATAGAGCTCTTACTAATTGGGCAGTGGTAATGTGTAATGCCTTCCTTGACAGGAGATTTCAGTATGAGGAGGTCTCTCCCATCTCTGGTGGGATCTGGGGTAGAGAACTTTTCCCCCTAGACCAAGCTCTGGATCACATTTCTATGAATCAGCACAATACTAGTCTCCCTGAAATTCTTAGATGAGTGGAATTCCTGTAGTAGAAAGACTTAGTAAATGAAATGCTGATATGTGAGTTGAGAGATGAGTTAGGGATGATGTGTCACAATGCTCAAATATTTAACTAACAGATTATGCAGGCGAAAGCAAGCATGTTCTACTGGAATCAACATGATAAAATAGGGATAATAAGGTAATGTTCCCCAGATATTGATTTATTTACCTAGTTAAGAAAAAAAATCAAATTGGTAAAGTTGCATAAAAGAGAAATGTTCTTTTTGGAGGAAACTGTGTTTTCCAGCATTGGACAGTATTGAGATTTAGTAATTGATTGATGTAGCCATGGAGAAAGGGTTCTAGATGAGGTGCATTTTCAGAATTTCTATCTAGTTGTGTAATAGTGTAATTCCATTCCATAATAATGAAATTTTAGGATGTGAAACTCTAACTTAAAATAAGCAAGCATCTATTTATTCATTAGTTGCTCTGTGAAAGTCATTGATTGTTACTTGATACACAAAAGTGAAAGACTACAAATTCCTACTCTGAAGGAACTTAAATCTTCATCCCAGTATTCTTTTTTTCCCATTTAGATCAGCTATGGCCTGTTTGATCTTCTCCTGGCTGATAAGGTCCAGTACCCTTATGTCTATCAGATGGGCAGCAAACAATCTACTCTCCATCTTGCATTCATCCAACTGATGCTACATTTTGACTGGAATTGGGTTGGAGTGGTTCTTTCAGATGACACAAAAGGGGAAATTTTTTTCAGCAATCTCAAAGAGGAGATGGTCAGGAATGGTCTTTGTGTGGCTTTTAAGGAAAGAGTGCCCCAAAACATTGGAAATAATGAATATTTCAAACTTTTTCCTAAGATCATGGCATCATCATCAAATGTGATTTTCACCTATGGAGATCCAGACTCCCTTTATCAATTTTCTATTATGTTGATTGATTTTGTTATTTATGGGAAGGTATTAGTCACCACCTCTTCTTGGGATTTTTCTCCATTTTCTAATATTGAAGTTTCGAGCCATTTCCATGGTACAATAATATTTTCTGATAGCCAAAGGGAGCTTCCAGGTTTCACTGATTTTATAAATAGCTTGAATCCCAGGGTGACTCCTGAGGACATTTTCCTAAAGAATTTCTGGGAGTCAGTCTTTGCTTGCAAATTTAAAGAAGAAAATCATATGGAAATGTTATATTCTTTATGCCTAGAAAGACTTTCCTTAACCAAATTACTCTCTATAAATTTGGACAGGATCATAACAGAACTGAGTTCTAATGTTTACCATGCAGTATATTTAGTGGCCCATGCTCTCCATCACATGCTCCAATCTGAGGCAAGAGAGAAATCACACCTTGGACAAAATCCAGATCTTTCTTGGAAGGTAAATGATATATGTAAATTACATCGCACAGACATATAATAATTATTATATAAATGCTTATTCTACTAAAAAAAGATAACTATTCTTACCAGAGATATCATTTCTAAAATAATTACAAATTCGTTTTTGTTATTTTTTGTTCTGGATTAAGGAATGCATAGTATTTAAGTAAACTTTCTTCTGTCATTCTTCATTTTGTGTATTACAAGTCAAAACTTGCCTTTTCTTCCAATTCTCTTTTGCTTTCCCTCTACAGGGAATGTGACAAGGTTTTTTGATTTTTGCTTTTTGGGGGTATGTTATTGTAGAAGATGTTGCAGGACTTCCTAGAACTGAGAAATTTTGACCTTTTTGGCATCAGTGGTGGAAGTATAGAATTGTGTTACTATGCTGTTCAGAACTCTCTTAAATTATAATAGAAGTCATGGTGTCACTTTTGAGATGAAAGCTTTGTACTATTTTTTCATCCTTTGATATATTACAAAGGCTACTCTATTTCTTCTAAAAGATTCTTGACCACTGAGGTACACGTGATGATTACCAGAATTAGACTCTGCTGACAAAGGTTCATGTAGACAAAACAATAGTTTTTTCATAGCAATATATGGTTATGAGATTTGATTTGAACTAGAAGGAAAGCTGAATGCTACAGAATTCATGCTTTTGACTTTTGAGAGTCTCTTCAACAGCAAAGAAATCTAATCAGTCAAAAGTTCAAGAAATTAATCCAGATGGTTCACTGGAAAGTCAAACCTAGAAGATGAAGCTAAAATTCTTTGGTGACATAAAGAAAAAGTTGGATTTATTGGAAAAAATCCCTAATGTTGGAAACGATTGAAGGTAAAAGGAAGAAGGGACAGCAGAAAATAAGATGGATAGATAGTGTCATGGAAACCATGATCATTAACATGGACAGAATTGGAGAGATAATGTAGGATAGAAAAACCAGGTCCATTATGGTCCATGATGTTGTAAAGAGTTGGACTGGAGGAATCAATAACTGTAAAACAAACATAGAATATTATTTCTAATTAATTTCTTTTCTCACTGGATAATGAAACCTTACCACAACAATTCTCAGTAAGAATAATGGAGATTGCATTTCTCTGTTTTCATCCTTCTCATTCTATATGTTCCATCTCTCTAACGAATTTTCTTGAATATTGTCAATTGAACAATGAAAACTAGATCTTGTGTATCCAAAATATTTTGCTAGCTTTCATCGAAGCCTTAGCTTGTCCAATTTGTCTTAGATGGTTTTAATGATTCCTTTTCTTACAATTTATCTTTATGCAATTTCTTACATAATTTCTTCCATTAAAATTATTCTCCTTCCTATTTATTTTGTATCACTGAATTTTTCAAATGTTTTAAGATTATAAAGCATTAGTATTTGCTTTTCCTTCTATGTATTCAGTAGGAATGTCAAATTGTTCTTCATATCTGGTTATGTTATCAACAATATTAGAGGTGTATATTGAACTTTTTTATTAAAAAAAAAAAACTTTTGAAAGTAGTAACAAATCAACAAAAGAAAGAAAAGAACAATGGTGCAGTGCATAGGGCGAGCACTGGCCCTGGAGTTAGGTGAAGCCGAGTTCAAACCTAGCCTCAAACACTTAACATTTGATAGCTGTGTGACCCTGGACAAGTCACTTAACCCCAATTGCCCCCCCCCCCCCCCCCCCCCCGCGCACACACACACACAGAAATTCCCTTAAAAATCAATCCATCATCTCATGTTTTTAAGTACCTACTCTATCCTAGGAAAAGTACTGAGTTCTGGGGATATGAAGAAAGGCCTTATTTTTGAAGCTCTCACAATCTAATGAGGAAGAAATGAGAAGCTTCTGCTTATAAAAGACAACTGAATTTCCTGTGACCACGCATTTTAGGAAGAACTCTGAATGCAAGACATAAGAGATATTTGGAAGAAATTATTGATTTGGCAAAAGGAAGATGAAATGGCTTTTGAACTAAGTCCTATATTTATAATAATTGTTTACTTGCTTTATTATTCTTCCATTGTCTATGGTTAGATATGGGAAAGCAGAAAAAAAAAACCTCTAAGAGAAGCTCAAGAATTAAAATTTGAAGCAAAAAGACAATGAGAACTTTTGGAAGCTTCAAATTCAGAGCCCACTTATGAGGAATATCCTGGGATATGAGCATGAATCAGTCTTTCCCCAATGAATAATGACTGTCTCTCCTTCCCTTCAGATGCATCACTTCCTGAAGTGCACCAATCCTGTCAACAATGCTAATGATAAGTCTTGTGGGAATGGAACCAGGATGGCTGCTGAGACATACGATATTCTGAATTTCAAATCCTTCCCTGATTCTATTGAGACACTGGTGAAAGTAGGTCAAGCGATCCCTCTTAATCAGGAATTCAGCATTAATGAAGAAGAAATAGATTGGCCAGAAGACTTTTCTCAGGTAATGGGCCAGTGAATATAAGTTTTATCACCATGCCTGTTTAGAGTCCTTGACACTGTTAGTTCTTGATTGGCACTAGGATCTTCCCCACAAGCACTGGAAATATGTGTGACAGGGTGATAGCATCCACTTTCTCTTCTTTTTTGCTTTAAGACAGACCTCTGATTTTTTTTTTTCAATTCTTCTTTCAAATTCTTTCCAACTAAGTTACATGATGCTCCTTAGTTGGAAAGAATTGACATGATTGGTCCTTATCCCAAATCAAGTGGGCAAGTTTGAAAAATAGATGGAGAGTGGGGAATTCTTTTCCCCAAAGGTTCCTTTTGCACCAAAGACTACCCCATATCTAGAATCCAACAATTATGAAGGTCATGTCTCCCGATACTATGTCCCAAGGAATGATAATGGTTTTAGAAGTTAACTTGATCAGAAAAAAATTATTTCATCTTTTAGGTTCTGATAATTTAGTATTCCTTATATTAAATAATCTGTAAAAGAACTTTTTTTTTCCATGAAGGACTGAGATTTTAACAATTAAACTAAAAATTAACATAGTTGACTTGTGCATTTCAGACCAAAAAAGAAAAATTCAATTCAGATTTCAAAATTAAGTAGATAGATCATTATGGATTAAGTGGATTTAAAGTAAAAAAATATTGAAGAAAGAGTCAAAATAGCAATAACTATTTTTAATATATTGATTTTTGGAAAAGACAAGCTTCCAGAGAAAAGGAAGGCTGAGAAGGCAAGCACACTGATGTGAGAGGGAGTATTCTGAACTCAGAATCAGTATTTTACTACTATTAGAATCCCAGTTTTACCTCTGCCACTGATGAGAATGGTGATCTTCATGTAGTAAGGGATAAATTGGTATTTGTTGAAATGAACGAAATTGAGTTGAATTGAACCAATGGTTCTAAGTAAAATGATCTAGAATAGATCTCTTACTTTTTGTAAGTCTCATATAATTCTCCTGCTATAAAAATGAACCAAAGTAGATAAAGAGAAAGTGACATCTGGAGAATAAAAATAATAATTTTTAAAAGGGAATAATCATTGCGAAGATATTTTATGTTCTTAGGAAATTTTTCTTCTAAGATAACAACCACCACAAAATGCAGATTCTTCATTTAAGTATGGTTATATCTTTTGCTGATGTCAAACATATGCATCATTATATATAGTTAATTATCTATGTGATTTGATAATTTCCACCAAACTCTTTACAGTTGTCCCCAGAGTAGGGTCAACACAACATCTGATACTCATTTAGTCTCAATCAATCAGTATTCTTTAATTAGTACATTACAGTGGATAACCTCTAAAAAAAAATAATCCCTCAAACATTCAGGATATTTTATGAAAACACAAAAATATTTCCTCCTATGTTGTCAATTACCTATTGAAAAATAGAATGCACTTTAAAAATACATCAGTATTCAGTATCAAAATATGCCACAAGATACTACAGTTAAAAAAAAAATCAAGGAACATAATTGTGCCTAGTGGAGAATCTGTGCAGGCTTATTGAGGAAAAGATGATCTGGAGTGGAAGATGGAAAATACAGACAGAATTTGACATTGAGAATTACATCATTTTTGTCCTGCAGAATTGCAAATACTTTGCTCTGAATGTTTTCCATAGGAGAGAAATGAAACCCTCTTGACCATAGTATATCCACTTTCAACAGTCATTCTTACCTTACAAAGACATTGTCTTCCTTTCTGTTATGGAAACACAGACTCCAACTTCTATTTGCAGTCTGAAGTGTGGCCCTGGATTCAAGAAGACAATCCTTGAAGACCAGCCTATATGCTGCTTTGATTGTATCGCATGCCCCCAAGGGAAGATTTCCAATCACACAGGTGAATTCCTAATGATAAATTGTCCTCTCAAAGTAGTAGACATTTTACTTTTTGGTGGAGGAGGAGAATCTTAACCAGAAGTAACTTTTCCTTCACCAAAATAATATTTTCTGAGTTAAAATAATAGTGTACTTATTAAATCCTTTTTATTTAATACATTATGGGGTTTTTTTTGTCATTTCTATAATTATCAAGAGAATCCTTTGGTTCAAGATACCAAAAATCTATCCAAAGAGAACCTAGTATCATTTTACTACTATTAGACTCCCTAATGCTTGGCTTTACATATTGCCCAATTGCAAATTCCCCATTTCTGTGGTAAAGCTTAAAAATAAAACTTAAACTTACTCTTCTCAAATCTTTAGGGAAATTTAAATAATCTAAAACATAAAGTCTAGATATTACCTAAATTAGATGGCTTTGGCATTGAGAATAGGGGTCTGGAGTCTAGAAACAACCTTCTCGAAAACATCCCTCCATAAAAGAGAATTCTGGAGAAAGTTTTTGAAAGGTTCTTTTCCTTGGAATTGTAGTCTTGACTGAAACAAGTTGGTTCACAAAAAATTGTATAAAAATTTTTTCTCCCCTTCCCTACACCACAGTATTTATAGTCCATTGCCAACACTGAGTTGACCTGGTCCTGATTAGTTATGTAATTGACTTGCATTGCTTAGTAAATTGGTATGTCCAAAAGCTTTACCTTGGTTTTCTCAATGGCTTTGTCAGTTCACTAAACGCAGTGTCTTCTTTCCTTTGTGAACCAACTTTGACCTCCATGGCATCCTTTTGTCTTATTTGTATTCATATAATTCCAGTCAATTTAGAAGATTAAAAAATCTCTCCAATCATATAATTGTTATGTGTTTCTTTAAATTCTTCATAATTGATTCATGGTAAGGATTTTTAATGTTTGCATAAACATCCTGATATTTTATGTCTTTTGCAATTATTTGTTATGGAATTTATTTTCTATTTTAAACTTTTGGATGTTTCATTACCTAAAAATGTAGAGTTGCTAAGGGTTTATTTACTGGGAAGCCTCATTGATGATTCTAGTAATTTTACCTGTTATTGTCTATTCTTGTTTCCCAGGATTTCCATGCCATTCAAAAATAAGGATAGTTTTACTTCTTCCTTTCCTATCTTTATGTTTTAATTTCTCTCATCATAATATAATTAATAATATTTATGACAATATTGCAATTAATAAAAAGTCGATTTGTCATCTTCACTTTTTTCTTAAACTTCTTGGAAAAAATACTCATCTGTGTCATTGCATACAATTTTAGCTATATAAAGGTGTAGCATTAAGACGTAAAAAGTTGGCCTTTACATTTTTTCTTTCCATGGCATTCTCAGAATAATTCTTTCTTTTCTTTTTTGAGCATGGGATGAGATAAATTATTGAATAATATGTAAGATACAGTCTTTGTGAGAGTAATTATCCCTGGAATAATGCATACATGTAACACTGATGAGTAGAAACATGAAAGAAACAGTTTTGAAATCCTCACTTACTGAATGGTAGAAAGTAGAAAACCATTGTCAAATGTCCACAATATTGTTTCTGATTTTAAAAAAATCAATAGTTTTAAATAAAACATATGAAAAATATTTCATTAATATAAGCAGAACATTTTACCGTAACAACCCAGAAGATTCAGTGATAACCTTGCATTAAAAGGACATTACAAAGTCTTGATCATCTAATTTATTAATAGTTCTTGGCTTTCCAAGTATGAAAAATGTGGCAGAAGAAATGGATTCAATGTCTCATTTCTACTCTGAAAATATAGGATCTGTGAAGATCTATGAAGAGAACCTTCAGATCTCATTGTGTGGTGTAATATTAGAAGGCATTAATATTATATTTAGTGATTGTATAATAGAGAATCAATACCTTCACTATACTGTTTTATTCATATGTGGAGCTCCAAATGAAGATACGGAAATATGTTTTTTCTATTCAGCTTCTAGAATTCTTGTCTTTCTGACTTAAAATAAGTACTACAAAATGAGGCTGTTTGATGTAGAATAACTAAAACTGCATTATTAGAAAAACTCTTATCTATATATGATAGAGTGAAATGCTTTTTGTTGTGGTTCTCACAGATGCAGAGGAGTGCCTGCAGTGCTCTGAACATCAATATCCCAATAAGAAGAGAGATCGCTGCCTACCCAGGACTGTGACCTTCCTGGCCTATGAGGAACCTCTGGGAATGACTCTGGCCTGTGCAGCCATCTGCTTCTCCCTGCTCACTGTGCTGGTCCTTGGGGTCTTTCTGAAGCACAGGGACACCCCCATAGTCAAAGCCAATAACCGCAGTCTCAGCTACACTCTGCTGGTCTCCCTCAGCCTCTGCTTCCTCTGCTCCCTGCTCTTCATCGGCCATCCTACCACAGCCACCTGCCTGCTGCGCCAAACCACATTTGCAGTTGTCTTCACAGTGGCCGTTTCCTCCATTTTGGCTAAAACCATCACTGTGGTTCTGGCCTTCAGGGCCACCCGACCAGGGAGCAGGCTCCAGAGCTGGCTGGGATCCACAACATCTTACTCTCTCATTTTTACCTGCACCCTCATCCAAATGGGTCTCTGTGGCATCTGGCTTGGGACATACCCCCCCTTCCTGGAGATGGACATCCACTCTGAGCCTGGCTCCATTATCATCCAGTGCAATGAGGGCTCCCTCCTCACCTTCTACTGTGTCCTGGGCTACATGGCCTTGCTGGCCTTGGCCAGCTTCACTGTGGCTTTCCTGGCCAGGAACCTGCCAGACACTTTCAATGAAGCCAAGTTCCTGACCTTCAGCATGCTTGTGTTCTGCAGCGTCTGGATCTCCTTCCTGCCCTCCTACCAGAGCTCCAAGGGCAAGGCCATCGTGGCCTTGGAAGTCTTTGCCATCTTGACCTCCAGTGCCGGGATTCTCACTTGTATCTTTGCTCCCAAGTGCTTTGTGATCCTTCTAAGATCAAAACAAAATACTATAGGAATACTTAAAAAGAAAGTTATTTCCTGAGAAGTCAGGATGTCCCAAGTTCTTCCTTACTACCTCTTCCTCACCAAATTCTCCATCACCAATGATGTCACTCCTTAGCTGCCATAGTCTTAACAAAATATTTTAAATTTATCTACCAACTCTGCCTTCTATTTTCTGTTAACACAATCTCTTTCGTTTTCAACTGACTCTTATGGCATTTTGAAAGCATGCATATTGCATGATTTCTGAGTAGAAATAGATCAATTGTTATCTTGAAATATTTTACATATGACAGACACTTAGTAGATAAGTTATGATTTAAAATAATGCTGCAATAAATCAATTAATTTACAGGTATGAATGTCAAGTTTCCAGTTGTAACCTTTGATAAATCCATCCAACTCCCTGAGTTATTGATTTCTTATTTACAAAATGGGAACTTTAATATTTTCTCAATTTGTGAATCTGATATCAATCATTACATTTCTCAAATATTGTTGGAGAAATGAAGATAACCCTGAGAGAAGATTTATTGGAGCATGTATAAGACCCAGTGATTTTGCTGAGTAATATGATTAGTTATCAACGAATATGTTTAAGAAGTTATTATGACTTTCCTTCCTTTGTATAATTTATGTAATTGTTAAGTCATGGTCGATTGAAGTATTGTCTTATTTGTTCTCTGCTACTACTTTTGGGAATCATACCATGTAAATATTAGTAGCTGATTTTCAAAAGATTTTTCAAAAAAATTAAAAATGATCAAGTTTTCCTATTTCGGAAGTTAACCTATTTCCTTTAAAAACATTTTTGAAGTGATATTATTTATCCATATGATATCCCATCACTCCTTATTGGGCAACATTCTACTATCTGTTTTCTTTTTGTGAGAAATATGAATATTTTCTGAGCACAGAATAACTTTGTAGATTAATGAAATTCTGAGCCCTCCTCAAAAAAATAAATAGGATAGGCTACTTTCTTGATATGCACTACTGTCTCTACTAAAAATTCAGTAGGCAAAAAATTAGAAATTCCTATCAATTTGGAAATCACTGAACAAGTTGTGTGGTACGTAATTGTGATAGAACATCATTGTGCTAATAAGAAATGACACATAGAATGTTTTCAGAAAAAATTGAGAATTTTCATTCATTTAAGTTAATAAGCATTTTTTCTTTGACATTTTGCTTGTAATCTGATTTTATGACATCATAATTTTTTGTTTGTTTTTTCTCTTGATTTTCCCTGCAACCATAGTAATTTTTAATTATCTTGCTCTTTTAGGGGAGTTTTTTTGTTCATTTTTTCCCATTTCTTAATTTTGCACTTTATATTAAAGATAAATGAGTACATTTTTTCCGTGATGCTAGAATTGGGTATTTAGAGGTTTTGGGGGGGGCTCTCAGGTGCTTTGACTTAGGTAGAGGGGTAGACCCTGAGATTTTTGTCTATCCTCTAGTTCTTACTCAGGTAGAGCCTGTGTTCATGATTAAACACAAATGCTGACTCTTCTCTTTGACCTATTACTATGATAGATTCACTGGCTCTTTGGCACCTACAATTTTCAACATTTTGACAATGGTACTTAGTATTACACTAGAGTTGCCAAGTAATGTATGATCAGAGCTTCTCCATAATCAATTTCTGAGCAGTTTTCCAATCTTCTTATTATCTCTGCTTATGAGCTTCTGAAGTTTCAGGTCCTGCCCTGGACACAGCTACCTTGAGTCCCACAGCTGGTTACTGATGCATTCTGGGCCAGTCCACAGTCCAGAGTTTCAGATTTCTTCCCACCTGTCAGTTGGTATAGATTACTTTTTAATTTCTAAGGCTGACTGTTTCATTTGAGACTGGAGCATCTCTTTGCTTTGGTTTATAGACACAGTCCTTCAACAATTCTTTCCAAATTATTCTCCAGAATGAGTGAACCATTTCACAAGGGCCCCAATAGCACTTCTTACTGTTCTTTGGTTATTTCAGTCTTGTCTTGCTCTTCATAACCTAAATTTGGGGTATTCTTGGAAAAAATATTGGAATGATCTGTCATTTCCTTTTCCAGTTTATTTCTCTGTTAAGGAAATTAATTAAAATCAAGTGAGTTACTCAGTATCACACAGCTAGTAAGTGGCTGAGATTAAGCTTGACCGCACAAAGATGAGTTTTCCTGACTCCAAGGTCCAAAGTTCTATCCAGTGTGTTAACTAGCTGCCCACATAATAGAACATCAGTTTCCTAATTTTTCCATGTTCCATCAAGAATTTCTTCCTTTTCTGTCATTTTGGTCAGTCTAATAGATGTGAGTTTTATGTCAGAGTTATTTCCAAGTGTGTCTTGTTCTATCTTCCTGTCTAGAGTCAGCCCGGAAAAGGGATGGGGTAGATAAGAAACAAAAATATACAATTGGATCCCAGCACTTCTAGTGGAGAATCCATGGCTCCACTTCTCCCAGGTAATAGTAGCACAAAGTTCCTGAAGCTGAAGAACTTTTCTTCCCTTTTTACCCCTTTATCATCACAGGAGGGATCATGCCACAGTGGAAAGAATACTTGAAATCAAAGATTCATCCCAGCTGTGCTACTTCTTAGTCATTTAATCTTGACCTTGTCAGGTTTCCTCTTTCAGCCTCATTTCCTTATCTGAAAAAGAAGGGGACATGGACTAGAAGTGATCTAATGGTGCATTTCCATTCCAAATTCATGCATCTTCCTCCCTCGCTCTGCCCTTCTGTGACCATGACCTTCAGCATGCTGTCACAGTGTATGATACATAGAGGGAAGCTGAGGAAAAGGGTGATCCAATGAAGATTCTGCTGATTCTGCCCAGTGACAGCCCTTTCGGGAATTAGTAGATTGTTCTGCCTGGAAAGGAAAGTGAGAAAGGGCCCATGACCAAGACTGAGGTGGCTGTTTTATCAAAGACTTTCAGGAAAACAAAATCATCATCCCATCCTTAGCTGAGAAATGTCCATTCTAATAAAGCACCATCCCTGGTGATGGGGAAGCTCATTCTTCAAATGTCACAATGTGGCTGGCTTCCTGAGAACGTGGCCTCCTCAGCATCTGAGCGCTGAATCACCAGCCCTTCTTTTCCTGTTTCAGCAGTTGGGACTTCTTGCACAGGGGAGAGAAAGGCATCATGAGGATGAGCTGCAAAGTCAACAGAAGCCATTCCATAAATCTCTGACCGGAAAGCCTGGAGAGTCTGGCCCTGGAGGACAGCTGCAGGGGATGCTGCCCCCAAGCCCAGCTTCTGAACATATACCCTGCTGACCTTTCCTCCCCTTTTCCTCCATAGCTCATCCACTGCTTTTCCCTTTTAGAGCAAATGGAGGACTCTTCCTCTCCTGCCTTTATCCTTACTAGAGATGTTATTCCTGCTTCATCGAGGAGGAGAAGAAAGTTTTTGGTGGTAGGAAAGCAGTCAGCAGCTGTTGAGTATGGACCTGCCAGTTAGCCTCCCAATGGCTCCTGGAAAATAGGCTACAATGTCCAGAGGTGCATGAGATAGAGACACCAGTAACTCAGGAGGGGCTGTATCCCAGAGGAGAAGTTGTGTCTTCCTTGCACACTCTCTCACAAGCTTACAGAGCTTCTTTAATGACCAGTTCAGGCCCTTTGCCAGCATCACACTGGTAAAGTACTTTGGGGCACCAGGCACTTACCCCACTCTGGGGACAAAGGTCTCATGATAGCCAAATCATGAAAGGAAGATGGCGATGGTAAATTCCAAGAAGAGGAAGACCAGCACGAGCCATTTATAGTCTAGACAGACAACAAGAAATATCATTTGGAGAGAGAGAATATTAAAGAAGAAAAGAACAGGAAAGAGTGAGGGGTGAGAAATTTAAGGAAAAGGAAAGAAAGTTACCAAAGTTAGTTAAGGCTAAGGGTAGAAATAAGACAACTAGGTTTCCAGTCTCAGGTTTGGTCCTGCCTGAAAATCTGATATGAAGGAACTTCTTGGACCTCTAGTTTTCCATTTTTTTTTTAAATCCATGAATCAAGGCAAGGGCGGCTATCATGACATAGAGGAAGAGACCTAGCATGTAAGCAGGAAAACCTGGGGTCAATTTCATCCTCAGACACATAATAACCAATCACCCCATTCTCAGTATTCCCAGGGAACTCTCCGAGCCCAGCCATGGCAGAGGAATTGTTGACTGGCATTAGTGCAAGGAGCTTCCTTAGAAATAGTACCATTTCCCCATGTCACCACACATCCCAAATAGAAGTGACTATGTCTGCTCCACATGTTCCCCATGGTCCTATGAGACCTTCCTAAGGATACCACAGGAAAGCCATCAGATAGTGAGTGAAACACTATATTCGAGGTATGTGACTTTAATGGAAAACCCTAGGATTTCCACATTAGACAATGATGTCCTAGAAGAAACAAGCTCAAATCTTAGGAATATCTACACACTCACTCATTCACTCACATACCCAACACATCCAACATGTATCCATGCACAAAATGTGGACATTGGACTGGATGATCTTCAAGGCTCTTCTTTGTTCTAAATCCATGAGCCAAAGTAGTTTTTATGGGAGTGAAATGAGAGAGAGGAAGATGCTGAAGATAAAGTCCATGTTTCTCTATAAACCTTATCCATAAAGTCTTAAGTTACCAGAGAAAAGGTGAACTTTCCAAAAGTTAAAGACTTCCAAGACCAGAATCTATCTGCCCATTCCCAAAGGCCCTCAGAGTCCTTCAGGCAACCATAAGAGAAAGTTATATTCTCAGATAGAGAATGGAGAATTCATGTTCACACCCAGCTCAAGCAACACTCACTATAAAGATGAGAGACCACAGAACAGACCTCAGACTCAGTGGCACAAAGCTGAAAGAAGAATTATG
The DNA here is from genome assembly GCF_048593235.1 of Sminthopsis crassicaudata. NCBI lineage: Eukaryota > Metazoa > Chordata > Mammalia > Dasyuromorphia > Dasyuridae > Sminthopsis > Sminthopsis crassicaudata. Next base: position 246,883,642 of record NC_133622.1, read on the forward strand.
CAATGACAAAACTGCCCAGAGATTATAAAATACAATTTGTGAGATGATCACACTCACAGTGTTCAATCCCAGGCTGCTCTCAAACTGAATAGAGTCAAAAATGTTCAGAGAATCACTTAGTTATGCCATTCTGTTCTCAGAGTTGCCAGATACAGAATTGTGTAAGCCATCGAAAGTAAAATAAGATAAGATTTGGAATTCACAAACTTGGGTGAACTCCAACCCTGAGGGGGCTACTTCCTCCCTGGATAACCACTTCAATCTCCTTTGCATCAATCCAAATCTCAATTTCCTCCATGGAAGGAGTTGGACCAGATGACTCTTCCAAATCAAAACTATGTGAACCTAATAACATGAAGTAGTGAGATGAAAAGCAGAGGTAGGTTTTTTAACAGATTTTTGTTAGTGTTGCTTTTATATTGACTAGATTTCCTTACATTTCTCCTTCTATCACTCCTCCCAAAGAGCTAGGCTTTATTACAGAAAAAGAAAAGAAAGAAGAGGAAAAAAATCAGCAAAACCAACCAATGCAATTTTTAAAAACGCTATGTTTGCAATATTTCACACCTGTGTTACTGACTACTATAGAGGAAATGGAGGGCAATATTGTCTCATGCCTCTTCTCAGATTTGTTATAATTTTGCAATATTCAGCTTTGCTTGGGCTGGGGTAGACTTTGACACAATTGAAAATGAATGTTGCACAATTACAAAGAAGAAGCGTGGATCCCAAGAAAAGACATTCCTAAAATGCTCTTTTGATCACGTCACCCCTCCTACTCAAATAAACGCTAGGGGTTCCCAGTTGCCTTGAAGATCAATTTCAAAATGCTATTTAGCACTCAAAGCCCTTCCTAGCCTGCTTCCTCATCTCTTTCCAGCCTCACACACTTTATTCCCATCACCAGGCTCTGAGTTCCATGAATAAGACATTTCTTATCTCTGGGCATCCTCTCTGGCTGGGCCACCTGCCAGGAATGCTCTTTCTCTTTCTTTCTTCCTTCTGAAGAGTCCCTTTAAGTCCCAGCTAAAATCCTACTTTCTATAGGACGTCTTTTCCAACCCTTCTTAAATGCTTCTTCTCTGTTACTTCCAGTTTATTTCATACAGAGCTTGTTTGTACATCAATGCTTGCATTTTGTCTCCCCCATGAGATTGTGAGCTCCTTGCAAAAGGAACTGTCTTTTTTCTCTTCTTTGCATCTTCAGCACTTAGCAAAATTTCTGCCATATAATAACAAATGCTTATTGACTACCTGATTCATCAACAGAAATGAGAAGAGATAGAAGATCTACAGGTCTGGAACACTGCATATATTTTGAAATATTTTGAATATATATCAATGGGTTTTGCTGATTTTTTTTCTTTTTTCTCTTTTTTTCCCTTTAAAATTGATTATAGGGATGGTTCTTTGGAAGAATGAAGAGGAAAATATGTGAGAAATTTAGATGATATAAAAGATTTCAATTAATTTTTTTTAAATTTTGTTAGCATAGTTAGTGGATACATCATTTTCCTGGATTTGTTTATTGCACTCTATATTTAGTTCATAAGACTCTTTTCTTTTTTTCCAATCATACTTTTTTTATTTCTTATAGCACCGTAGTATTCTGACATTCATTTCCTACAATTTGTTTATCCATTCTCTAAGAAAGAGGCATCTGCTTTATTCTATCATATATATATATATATATATATATATATATATATATATATATATATATATATATTTATATATTTTATTAACCATCATCATCATAATGATGTTTTCAACATTTTGTTGTAAATGGAGTCTTTCTTTGTTGCCAATGACTTCTTTGGAATAAAAGACAGGTAGGGGGAATCTCTGATCAAAAGATATGGACATTTCAGTCACCTTATTTGTATACATTTCCAGAATGGTTGTACCAAGTCACAGCTTCACTAACAATGCATTAGGCTGATTCCTAGAAATTTTCTGCCCTTTTGAGGTGACTTCCCCCTCTCTAATAAATCTTCTCTCAGTGTTGCTGTCGGAAAAAGTGAAGGCTTTTAGCCTACCCACAATTCACTATCCCCCCTTCCTTCTTGGGTAGAATAAAAAAATGGTCACTCATCATATCTTTTGAAGTCCTGTTCTCAGCAACAATGGAAAGGAAGCCAGAAAGGATGAACTGTTAATATGAGGACTATCTTAACCCCTTTTATGTCCCCATCAAGTTTCTTTTTATCCACCTTCCGCCATCTCTGAAAGCAGGTTAACTTGTATTGGGATCATCCAGAAAGTGGACCACTAAACTAGCTAGAGAACCAGTTTGGCTGGAGAATAGGAATGATTCCAAAGCCTCTAATTTCTCAAAACAGAGGGTAAGAGGTAAGAGTGAGTTAAGGAAATTGAAAAGGCTATTCTAGGGGGTCTTCTCTTGCAGAGAGCTCCAGGCAGACCACTATCAGAAAAGGGAAAGTTAGTATAGTCAGAAACTCTTAATCTGAGGTCTGTGAACTTAAAAAAGTGTGTGTGTGTGTGTGTGTGTGTGTATGTGTGTGTGTGTGTAAATATATAGATAGCAATATTTCAATATAATTGCTTTTTTGTAATTGCTTTTTTGTAATCTTATGCATTTTATTTTATAACTTTAAAAATATGATTCCAATTAGTCGTCCAGAGATTCACTCCACAGGAATCTATGTTACTCAAAAGGTCAAGATTTTCTAATTTAGATGGTCAGGAGGTGTGATATAGCTGGATTGTTCTTCATCAAACAGGTAACATTTATAGTAATGTGGAAAACCCTCAGCACAGTGCCTAGTACATAATAAACACTATATAATTGTCAGTTGTTGTTATGATCATTATTATATAGTACTTACTATGTGCCCAGGATGGTGTTAAGCACTTTACAATTATTATCACATTTGATCCTCACAACAATCCTACCAGATAGATGCTGTTATTATTCCCATTTTATAATAGAACTATAAAACCAAGGTATAGACTTGCCAATTAATAAGGCTAAATTTGAACTCAGTTCTTCCTGACTCCAGGCCCAGTGGTCTATCTGCTCGGCTACTTAGCTGCCCCATGATTTTGATTCATGAGGGGAACTCATACAGCAAATAAGTCAGAGTGGCAACTCATTTGGACCTCAGAATCTTAGAGACTTGCCTGGATCATTGAGGGACTTATGAGGCTCCCATAGACAGCTTGAGTCAGAGGCAAGATTTGACTTGGGCTTCCTGATCTCCATCCATGTTGCTTCCCACTATGCCAGGCTAAATGGAGCCACAGATCCAGCAGAGAGCTTGAAATCTCACAGACTGATTGCTTCTGTCATCTCATGATAATGGCACACCCAACTAGATGAAAGGGGAAGGGGTGCTTAATAGATGCTTACTGAATGAATGAATGGATGGATAGATGGATGGATGACTAACTGAATCCATAACTGGAGATGAAATTCCACTGTAACTGAAGAAATATAGATTCTGTATCTAGAACTCCATAGAATTCTGGATCTAGAACTAATGAATTCCTCAGAGCATTTTTTTCCCCTAATCTCAAGGAGTCCCCGCAAGAAATATCAGGAGAACAAGCAAAGGAAATGAGATCCATCCTAACTGGAAGATATCCTTCTAACTCATCACAAACCACATTTTACCTAGAGTTGCAGAAAGAGATTCTGAAGTCTGATTTCCAGTAGGATCCTTCCAGCCTAAGAAAGGCTTAGTCAACAGGACTTGTTGGAAAGGTCTCGGGGGACATCGCTCCCTGTTGCATTTCCCGGGTTCAATGAACAGTCACATGCAGAGTTCTTAACTAGGAGTAGAGAGAAAGCTTCCCAATGCATGTGTTACTGAAATCAAATAGTCCTTAAAAGGGGAAGTTGGGCAGGTGCTTCCGAATTGAAAGAAGATGAAGAGGAACATTCAAGTTAAACTGTTCACTTGAAAATATGTGTGTGTGCTTGTGTGTAGTGGAAGGGTGGGTTGTCTGAGTATGTGGGTGGGGTGCTAGGATTGGAGAAAGAGCAGGGAGATTCATCTTGTATTGCACAGAAGGGATAGTCAAGGATCAAGTAGAAATTGGGCAATTTTCAGAATGAAACACCCCCACATAATGGACTTCTATGATGGACTTCCCAAAGACCAGCAAAGCATGCTGTGGGTTTGTGCTACTGGGCACAAACACACAAGCTTGTTGAACTATTCCTGTGATAGCCAATTGTTGCAAAACAAATACAATACAATGGGCTTGATTCTTCCCCAGAAGGAAGAAGGAATATGAGGATAAAAACAAGAATGGGAAAAGAGTCACTGAAGACCCAGAAATCAAACGGGACTTTGACTATTGCTAGAATCATCCTCCACTATCTCATTCCTGAGTCATACATTCAATGATCCCACATGGACCATCCCAATACCTGTCCAAGAGAGCTATTAAGCTTCATGGGGACAAAGTGAGATTGAGAAAAGTGTGAGGACTGCTTGTATGAAATGAAAATAGATTCTGAGTCAGGGAATGTTTTCAACAAAGGACTCTTCAAAAGTATACAGTAACTAACTTTAAAAACAAAGTCTGGCATTAAGGGTGATACTATAAGCAAATTAGTAAAGCAAGAGTTTGTCTACCTGTCAGATCTGTAGAGAAAGGAGGAATTTGTGGTCAAAGAGCTAGAAAACATTGTGAAATGCAAACTAGATAACTTTGATTACACTAAATTAAAAAGGTTTTTCATAAACAAAACTAATTCAGGGAAGAATAGAAGGGAAGCAGATAACTGGGAAACAATTTTTACAATGTTTCTGATAAAGGCCTCCTTTCTAAAATATATGAGAACTGAGTGAAATTTATAGGAATACAAGTCATTCTCTAATTGATAAAAGGTCAAAGGATATGGACAGACAATTTTCAGCTAAAGAGATTAAAGCCATTTCTAGTCATATGAAAAAATGCTTTAAATCATTATTGATTATGGAAATGCAAATTAAGACAACTCTGTGATACCATTACCTACCTCTCAAACTGGCTAAGTTGACAGGAAAAGATAATGATAAATATTGGAGGGGATATGGGAAAACTGGGGCACTACCACATTGTTGGTGGAGTTGTGAACTGATCCACCCATTCTGGAGAGCAATTTGGAACTATAATCAAAGGTCTATTGAACTACATATCCTTTGATCTACTATGTGTCACTAATGAGTCTGAATAGCAAAGGGATCACAAAGAAGGTAAAAGGATCCACGTGTGCAAAAGTGTTTGTAGCAGCTCTTTTTTCATGGCAAGGAATTGGAAATTGAGTAGACGCCCATCGGTTGGGAAATGGCTAAAGAAGTTACAATATAATAAATGGAATGGAATGTTTTTGTTCTATGAGAAATCATGAGCAGGATGATTTCAGAGAAGCCTGGAAAGACTTATATGATAAATATAGAAGTATGTTTAAGAGGATTGCACAAGATTTGACAAGTAAATTATGTAGAGTCCACTAATTTGTTTGTGAGATGACCCTTTTTTGTCTCTTGGTATAAAACGTGAAATATTAATCTATACCTAATTCCTGCTATACTGTTTTCCAGTTTTCCCAGAAGTTTTTATCAGAGTTTTTGCCTTAGCAACTTAGAAATGACTATGGGCATTTATTACAGTGTATTGTATATACTTAATCCATTCCACTGATGCACCACTCTACAATTTGTTTATCCATTCTCTAAAAAATGAGTGGAAGCCAATACCAAATTGTTTTAATAATTATGACTTTAAAAAACAGATTGAAATCTGATACAATTAGACCATCTTCCTTCACATTTTCTTTTCATTAATTCCCTTGACATCTTGACATTTTGTTCTTCCAGATGAATTTTGTTAGTATTTTTTCTAGCTCTATAAAAATTGGTTTTTGATGGTTTCATTGGTATTGTGTTGACTGAGTAGATTAATTTATGTAGAATTGTCTTTTTTGTGTTGGCTCTGCCTGCCCATGAACAATTAATATTTTTCTGACTTAATTTATATGAAAAATATTTTGTAATTGTGTATGTTTGTCTTGGCACACAGACTCCCAAGTGTCTTATATGTTCATCTCATGATTTCTAATCATTTGACTACCATGCTATCTCTCACTCCATACTGTAGGTACACAATAAGTGCTCACAGGTACTTCTGACTGCAAGGAAACCCCATCTTCAAGTGAACCCCACCTCCAGCCCTGTTCTGGCTCTCTCTATCCTATAACTCATGCTAGATCACTAATATAACCTATGTCATCAATAGCCAAGGCCAAGAGGAATCTTTTTGAATACCACAGATTTAGGAGATATTAGCATTTTCCAGGTGTAAGCTCTGTTTCCTGAGCAGGATCTTAGTTTGGCTCAGTTCTAGGAACTTGAAAAGACAAGAAATTCCAAAGGATGTCTCTTACTTCCAAAAGATGCTTCAGCCCCCTTTCATTGTTGTGAGAAATCTGCCCTTGCTGATAATTCAGCCTCTACCCATCCTGCCCATCCAGCAGCACAGCAACCTTACCCAAAAGTCAAAATCCCTGCACTGAATCATTGGAGGGATCTCAGTGGCCACCTCATCTAAAATGTAACTGAGCAAAAATCCTTTTTACAAGATGCCCTTCTCTTTCATCAATAGCATAATGTAGTGGGGATGGTCCTGCCTGCAGAGAAAGGACCCTAGTTCCGATCCAAGCTCTCTCCTTTCCTGTCTGTGTGATCTTTGGGCAGGTTCCTTCTTTCCACTTCAATTTCCTCAAATATGAAATGGGGTGGAGAAGGAAGGGTTTGAAGGGTCCTTATGTCTCTCACTATGTGATTTTATGGCCTTGGAGGGACACATAATTCATCACTTCCCCAGACAGCCCATTCTCCTTTGGTTCCCCCCAAAATCTAAAAGTTTGGCATCTCCACAACCAACATGATTGCTCGTGTTCCTACCTTCTGCACTCAGAAAGAAGAAATCAAATGATCCTCACGCCCCCAACTCCAATACCCCATCACTCATGCCCTAGAAACACTGAAATGCTACTCTCTCCCTCAGAGCATCCCCTGAGCTCTGAGATACCTCCGGGTTCCACAGTTTCCCCAGTAACAGCTGGAGTATTTACCTGTTCTCTCCACCAATCTGGTCAGCAATTCTCTGGCTGCTCAGTCAGCTCCCTCTCTCACATCTATCACATCACTCTATGCAGCCACCTCCTGTCACCCTATCCCACAGTCATGTTCTCTCTGATCACAAAGTTTGCTGAGTTCAGGAAAGAAAGGGTCTCTGAGCAGTGCAGACATTTTCTTCACCCCAGAGCTTTAAGAACTTAGCTTAAGGTGGTGGTCACTATTATAAAACTGCCCAGATAAAGGACAGAATGCTTTACACTGGGGCAGAATAGCTGACCATCTTTGGGGGAGGGATGTAATTTCCCAAGAAACAGTGAGAATTGATTTGGTTTTAAATTTCCATTCTCCTCCTTGTTCTCACAGCCCTCCTCAGCAGTACAAATTTTATCAGTCCCATTTTATACAGAGAGACAGGTGTAGGGTGGTGAGGTCACTCGGCCAGGACCACACAGTATGACAGAGGTGAGACAGAGAGTTTTTCCTCTTTCCAGTTCCAATATTGCAGCATGTCCCATGCTGCCTCCCATGTATTCAGATATCAGCAGTCCTGCTATTGCAATTCAAGACACGGTTTTCTTCCTCTTAAAAGTTTATTTCAGCATTTGGCATGGGCAGTGAGCTCTTTCCAGTTCCCTATAATGTTATGGCATTTCCTCTATTGATCATCTCCTGTTTATCCTGTCTCTAGCTTCTTTGTATACTGCTGTTTGCACATGGTCTCCCCGTTAGCCTATGAGCTTTCCTTTGTTTGCCCAGCCCTTGGCACAGCATCCAGGAGTCACTTAATACTATCTGTGCTCTGAAAGCATTAATTACAGCTCATACTATGCTTACATTCTCTCTGGGGCATCTTTTCTAGAATAGGCAGAATGAGATATCTGCTTGGTCTGCTTTCCATCAGAACTCTGGGATTTTATCCACCTCAGCCAAGATGTCAAGAAGGGAGATTTGTGCCCTAAATGGGTTTTTCCCCTCCTTCCCTCCCTCCTCCTTCCCTCCCTCCCTCTCTCTCCCTCCCTCTCTCTCCCTCCCTCCCTCCCTCCCTCTCTCTCTCTCTCCCTCTCTCTCTCTCTCCCTCCCTCCCTCTCTCTCTCTCCCTCTCTCCCTCTCTCTCCCTCCCTCCCTCTCTCTCTCTCTCTCTCCCTCCCTCCCTCTCCCTCCCTCCCTCCCCTCTCTCTCTCTCTCTCTCTCTCTCTCTCTCTCTCTCTCTCTCTCTCTCTCTCTCTCTCTCTCTCTCTCTCTCTCTCCCCCTCCCTTCCTCCCTTATTCCCCCCCCCTCTCTCTCTCTCTCCCCCCCCCGTGTTTCTATTTCTCTGTGTGTGTATCAGTATTTCTCCCTCTTTCTTTCCCTTCCTCTCTGTCTCTTTCTATCTCTATCTCTTGCTCATTCTCTCTTTTTAAATTATCTTGTTCTTATTTGTCCCTTTGTATACTATATCCTTTTGTGGAAAGTAAGTTCCATGAGGATGGAGACATTTTACTTGTGTGCTTTGCCTCCTAAGCACCCCCTAGCACAACCACAGCGCAGAGAAGGGACCCTCAATGTTTACAGAGCAGAGAGAAGTTCTCACCTCTCTCCCTTCCTTCTGTCTGTTTCAGTTTTATCTCATCCCCACTCATCTTTTTCTACTTCTCCTGACTTCCTTCCATTTTCTGGCCGACTTCTTCCTCTCCCTCTTGTCCTTGTCCTGCTAGCTAACAGAACTTTTCACAGGAAACAAGGTCTAATCCCACTCTGACATCACTTTGCAGGAATCAAAACCTTCCCAGTGCTGAGGAGTGAGGTGGGAGGATCAAGACCACAGGGAGGCCATAAATATCAGCCTTTGGAGAAACAGTCACCCCTGGAACAGTCAGAACATCCATGAGCAGGATATACTCAGGTTAGAGACAGCACAAGAAACGAGGGAGGAACAACGGGGTAAGACAGCGAAGGACCCTTTTGCAAACTTATTACTTGGGGAGGGCTATAAAGGAAAACTTAGATTCTGTTCTTATTTTGAAGTCAGGAAGGATGTGCCTCTTTCTCTTCTACTGATATTCTCTAGCCCCTGTTTTTTCTGAACCTGATTTCCAAGCACTTTCCTATCATCTCTGCCTCTGGGGCTTCCTATTCCTTTAAAAACACACTTGAAAAGCAATTTAAATAAGAATTTATTAGTAAGCAAACTGCAGTGGCATTTCCTTGATTGAACTCGAAGCCTCCTGTGCTTTGCTCCTAGAGAAGTGAAGGGAATGGGGGAAACATCTCAGCTCTGGCAAGAGCCTGGGGCTCAGCTCTCCAGCCCAAGCAAAGAGCAGCAAAAGGCAGACGTGAGAGAGAAATAATAGGACTCCATTTGAGCAGAAGAAGCCGCAGCATCTCCCCCCTACACCCCGTATGGCCATCCACTGCCTCATGATAACAGCAGGGAAGGGGAGGCTGGGGGCAGCTTACAAGATGCTCCACAGAGATACTGTCTCTTGGTAACCCTGCATGAGGATGAAGCAAGGACAACCATGTGGATGATGACCCGTGTGGAAGAAAGAAATTGACTTTAAGACCAGAAACAAACATTTTCTGCTTCTTCATCAGAGTCAGACTTTGCAGGACCTTGAATCACAGTTCTGTTGGGCAGTGACTCTCACATGATAGTGACCTCCAAAGCCCCAGCAGAAAACCCTCGGGATCTTCTAGGCAGAGGCCCCAAACTCTTCATAGGCAGGGTTAGAAAGAGATGCCTTTAAGTTGGAAGCAATGTGGCGACCACGTGATAGGAACAGAACAGCCTAGAAAACAGCCAAAAGGAACCCGGTCAGCTTGGCCCCTACTCGCCGGGCTCCTGACCCGATAGCCAGATTGGGCCAGGAAGGCCTTTCCCACTGGAGCTGCCCCTGCCCATATCTACAGGGGCCCACGATACATCTCCCGCCCAGCACCCGTCATCATCGGCCTCCCCCTGACAACCCAAGCCTGGCTGTGGCCCTGAGGCACTCACCCCATTGGACTCCACCAACAGCTTCCTCCAGTCAAAGAAAGTCATAAACAGAGCGATGCTTAACTCCAGGCCGGTAAAGATGAGCAGCACAGACAGAGTCCCCTGCAAACATGGAAAGTAGGGTCTGGGACCGGAGCCAGTCACAGACCAGCTGGGTCCCTCTGGGCAATGGTGCTGGGAGGCAGAAGGCACAGGGAATTCTAAAAGAAAGCAGCTTCCTCTTCCCCCAAGGAGCCGGGACTTCCAGGGAGCAAAGCAGAGACATCCCAGGGCTGGGTTCCCTTATCTTCCACTCATTTTCCATCGGCCTGTCACACAGCCAAGGCATTAGGTTATTCATAATCGTATTTGCTGCCCAAATGGGCACAGACTTGGAACCATGGTCCCCATGGAGACAGGCACTATATGCCGACCATTTCCCAGTTAGCTTTGGGGCCCAAATGGTTTCTCCTGCTTGTCTATACTGGTAAACCAATAAAAGAATATATAGAAGAGGATCCTTTCCCCAGCTCTGTGGAATATTCACAAAAGGCCTAGAATGTAATCCCAAGTGTTAATGAAATATTAAATATCCTATACAAGATGCATCTGAAAACTGAACTTTTTTTGAAAGGAATTATCTCTACTGGCAGAGAAAACGAATTAACCATGTCCAAGGGAAATGTAAAAGCTAAATCCTAGGGGAGCTTAAGGCTGCTGAGGCTTGGAATAGTTGTGTACGGAGGCTGACAAACAGTGGAGGACGAGATTTTTCTATCTTCTCCCTCCCACCCTCATCTATAATTGAGGCATCTAGCATCAGATGCTGGGGAGATATCCAAGCCCTAGGTTGTACCTCCCTAAGGTACATGATGAGAAGTCACTACCAATGGATTACTCCTAGATCCTAAGGGAGACGCCCACATCGGGAGGCCCAACCTCTCCATCTGAGAAGATGGAACACCACTGGGCAATGACCTAGAGAAATATTACAAGAATAAAACGGATTTCAAATGGCTGTCACTGTCAATCTTGGAAAGGCATTGGTAAACTGAGGTGGTGTGTGATTAGGTATTGGCTTCGGGACCTGGAAGTACTTCTAGGGACTGCTTGAGAGCAGAAAGCTAAGTGCTCTCTCAGGAACTGCAGGGACCCTTCCAAAAATTGAAGAGCCAAGCCTGCAGGTGCAACCAATGGATTTTTGGAATCATGGTCAGACTTGGGGGCGAGATGACATCAATAGGGTTTGATTAGCCCCATTCTGGTCTTTGAACTGTGGAATCCGAGTACCACAAGACAATCAGACTAGGATTTTCCTGTCTCTTCCTCATCCTTTTGTTTTTGTTTAGTTTTATTTATCTAGTCACTGTATTGGGTAGCTATCTGAGGTAAAGGGGAGAGTTGTGGGCTGGAGCCAGGAAGACTCATCTTCAGGAGATCAAATCAGGCCTCTGACACTTAGTAGCTGAGTGACCCCAGGCAAGTCATTTCACTCTGCCTCAGTTTCCTCATCTGTAAAATGAGCTGGGGAAGGAAAGGGCAAAAACTTCAGTATCTCTGACAAGAAAACCTCAAATGGGGTCGCAGTCAGCCGTGATCGAACAATAAAAATCACAGTAAATGTTCCCCTTATCACACAATTCCGCTGATTGGCAGCTGGGCCAAATAACTGATGGCTCTTATATCTGGACTAGGCCAGTAGGTTCAAATCCTGCCTGTGATCTTTAATAGCTCATGGCCCAAGGGCAAGTGGATTAACTCCCGGAGCTTTAGTTTTCTTTTTTCTTGTAGCTCAGTTCTGTGCCACCCTCAATGACCCCATTTGGAGTTTTCTCAGCAAAATCACTGGAGAGGTTGACCATTTCCTTCTCCAGCTCATTTTACAAATAGGGAAACTGGGGCAACTAAGGTGAAGAAATCTGCCCAGGATTACACAGCTAGTCAGTATCTGAGACCAGATTTGAACAGAAGGCCCAAGACTATATCCACTGCTCCAACTGTTAGATGGGGAGAATCTCATGTGTTTCTTAGGGAAGACTAGAAAGCGCTGGGTAAACTGAAGGAGGATGTAATTAAGGTTTGTTGATCAACAGTTTCATTCTTGGGAAAAAAATCAAGGCTTTGCCAGTTCAGAACAGGATCATATTGTCTTCAAGAATTTCTGGGGACTCTGAGGGACTTGAGTGACTCTGTCCTCTCCCCACCTCCCCTCCTGCCCCCAGTGTCTGGCTCCTCCACCCCTGGCACAGCGCCTGGCAAGCAGGAGATACTCAGTCTGGCCTATCCCACCAGACTGCTTCTCCAGAGAATGGCTCTTTTCATAATTAGGTTTCCCAGCTCCAGGGCACTCTCTCCTCCCTTTTCACAAACACTTTTCTACCCAGAATCCAAGAGACCAGGGCCCTGCCCAGCACCGAGAGCACTCTCTGACACTTTGACACTGAGTCTGAAAATGCTTACAGTGAGAGCAGAGTTGGCCATGTAGCAAGCCCAGGAATTGAAGTCATAAAAGTCATAACTGTGGACATAATCCTCGTCCTGTTTTTCTTGGTGGGTTGAGTGAAGACACTGAGATAAATCTTCATGGAGCTCAGGCAGGATGGCAGAGAGCAAGATGAGGCCAGCTGTGGCCTCAATGGCACTGATCACGTTGGCAGCCAGGCTGAAGCGGCTCTGAAAGACAAGGCCCTGATTTACCCACGGGGAGCCCGGGAGCCTGTGGGGCTCAGGGAGGAGGGCAAGGAACAAGGGAGACCCTCAGGAGTCCCCCCTCTCACCTTGAAGACAAAAGGGAGGGGGAAATTCTATGTCCCATGTGGTCAGGACTCAATTGGGGGCTCCAAATACTGCACTTTCTGCTGCTGCCTCTGAGAGACAACGAGCTCCCAAAGTCTCTTTCCTTTACTGGACCATTGTCAGCAAACAATTCTCATATTCTCTCTCTCTCTCTCTCTCTCTCTCTCTGTCTCTCTCTCTCTCTCTCTCTCTCTCTCTCTCTCTCTCTCTCTGTCTCTCTGTCTCTCTCTCTCTCTCTCTCTCTCTCTCTCTCTCTCTCTCTCTCTCTCTCTCTGTTTCTCTCTCTCTTTGTTTCTCTTCTCTCTCACTATGTTTCTCTCTTTCTGTTTCTCTGTTGGTCTCTGTCATTCTCTGTCTCTGATTCTGTCTCTGTCTCTGTCTCCGTGTGTCTCTCTCTTCCTCCTCCTCCTCCTTTTTCTCCTCCTCCATCTGCAATCAGGCATGACCCTTTTTATGCCCATGTCTTCAGGCTCAATGGCTTCAAATTCCCATAGAAACAGACTGACTGTGAAAACCACAAATTAACATCATCTCATTGTGTTGTATCTCTAATTATCTCGGGGTACATTTCCAGTTAAACTTTAATCTGATTCAAGTAGTGCTCACGGGCCAACAATGAGGCTGATAGGATGAGGTGGCTAGCTTTCCAGCTTGCCAAGGCCTCAGATATCTATGGCACTCACCAGAGATTTTGTCTTTTTCCTCTCTGATGCTATAGAGAGTGATCCAGAAATGATAAACTGTAAAGGAGAAAGGGGAAAGGTCAATCCTAAGGTCATAAAGAGACCCAGCTCCCACAGGGGCCACTTAGCCAGCAGATGTCCCCCTATTCATTAAGGAAAGACTCCGAGAGCCCTGGGCCAGGCATGGGACACACTCAGAGGTCAGACTTGGGCTGACTTAGGAGAGAAAGGGTCCGTCCTAGTGACCAGAAGAGGTTTGAGGGGAAGACCTGGATTGTGTCCAAGGGTCAGAAAATGGACAATGGAAGAGGGGGCTTTGTCTGGGATTTAAGAAAGTAAAACCAGGAGGAAGGGTGGGGTGAATAGCAAAGAGTGGGAAGAATGTGTGAGCACTGCAGGGAGCCCTCACAAGACACAACAAGAAGGACCTGAGCAAGACCATGAAGCTATGGGAGAACAGGAGGCCAGAATGAAGTGGGGAACTTGGGTCCTCATCAACCCATACTGAGACCATAGTCTCCCAGCTGTTTCTAGTCTGAGGCCTCAGCAAAACTCCCTTCCCCAAACAGCCTAAACCTCCTAAAGTACAGGGCTGATCAAGGTTAATCTTTTTGTTCACACACTTTGAATGGCTCCCTATTACTCTGAGAGCAGCACTTCTTGATGCTTCTGGGACACGGGCCTCTGAGGCAATGTCTACTGAAAATGAAGGAGCCCTGCTTCCTGTTATGCTTTTTAAATATATGGAAGGATTATAAAGGAAGCTGATTTGTGAAATGCAAATATCAAGATCATTAGAAAGCAAGTTCCTAAGCTTTAGTTTAATAATCCTTGCCCTGTGCACACTTCTTCTCCTCCTGACCCACTTAAAGATGCCAAGCTACCTTTCCAGCCTCATTCACCTTCCTTTGAGGCAACATGGGCTCAGTAGAAAGTGTGCCGAGTTCAAAGTTTAAAACTCAAATTCTGACACTACCCGCTACTACTATATCATTTGGAGCAAACCTTAACCACTTGAAGCCTCAGTTTCTTCATTTGTCAAATGAGAGGTGGTCTGGCTTAGGGACTCAGTCATGATCCATCCCCAGGGGCACCAGTCCCAAATCTGTGACATTCTCTCTGCTCATGCCCTATTGCAGCCAAGCTGAGCTTTCCGTGGCTGCCCAATCTTTCCTCCCTTCCATTTTAGAAATGCCCTCCCATCACGGCAGTCAAATGAAATCCTTCCTTCAAAGTCCAGCTTTCATGTCACCTGCTCCCTGACCCCCACAGCAGGAAGGGATCGCCCCCAGCCATCCGCTCCTGTGACCTGGGTCACACTTACTTATGCAGGTGCCACATTCCCTCAGAAGCCCCTTGGGAAGCTTGGGAAGCTCTCTGGGTAGAAAGAATGCCCTGTTTGTCATCTTCCCGTTCCTAACATCTAGCCCAGGGCCCTGCCCACAAGAGGTACGGCATGAATACATGTTGGACAAAAACGAGTCAAGAGAGAACAAGAAATGAATGGTAGGTGGCAAAATCAGGAAGCCCTGATGATCGTGCTGGAAGACTGATTTAATTAAGGGCCAATAGGGAGCCATTTATGGTAAGCAATAGTAGCAGGGTATGGATAAAATAACAGAAATAATAATTATTATTATTATTATTATACATACTTTATACACAATTGTATTTTTATTTATTTACTATAATTTTATAATACAATAATAATTATTATTACTATACAACATTAATAATAATAAATATTCTAATAACAATGCAGCCTAAGCCATTGAAAGGAGGTTATACAAGTACAGATGTAAGACCCAAGGCAGAAATGAAAGCTTTATTGACGGCTGGGTAGTACAGTGAATAGAGAGCAAGGCTTAGAATCGGGAATATTCATCTTTTGAGCCTCATTCACTTATTAGATGTATGATCCTGTCTACCTTAGTTTCCTCATCTATAAATAAGTAAGAGAAGGAAATGGCAAACCATTCCAATATTTCTGGCAAGAAAACTCCAAATGGGATCATAAAGAGTAAAACATGATTAAAATAACTCACCAACAAAGAGAAATGAATAAACCTGAACATCAAAATGCAGAAAGAAACTTGGTAGCAAAAATGAGCAGATTTTCTAGACCTGACATGGCTCCTTTCTGTCTTAAACAATTTTAAAAATAAAATATACCTTCTTAATGAGTGGAGGGAAAAGTGGAAAGAAGGAGAGAATTTGGAACCGAAACGTAAATAAAACTGAATTTTTAAAAAGTTCTATTAATTAGCTTTCTTGGTTACCTTCTGCCAGATGTTCCTTCCCCCAGCCCCTAGCTTGTATCCTTCACCCAAGTGGTAGAATAAAGAAGCCATCTCCCCCAGGATCACCAGCGCTTCCTGTTATTAGTACAAAGAATGAGCCTAAACTTCGCAGCTCCTCTTTCAAACAGGCCTTCTGCAGGTTGGACAGGTCTTTTCCTGCCTTATCTTCCTCCTGTATGAGTCACTACTTACCGTTATACCACCTATAAATGGGTACCCAGACTTGACAACTTTGTAAGAGGAAGACTTGAAGTAGGATTCATCATATATGCATGCCAAAATGATCCCCACACTCAAAATCATCAGCCCCATTAAGATCTGGATGGTCTGAACAAAAAGAAAAAGAAATGGGAGGTTTTAGAACAGATTCATTCCTCTTTCCAAGGAACAGGGAAAAAAGCCCTGCAATCTCAAAAAAGTGACTCTAATGTCTAGATTTGGGGATCTTAATCTAGGATCAGTGATTTTTTAATTATTATGATTTAAATGATATTATCAAATATTTTTTCCTTTATAACTCTATATATTTTGTTAGGAATCAGAAAACAGGATTCTGAGAATCCTTCAGGCAGAGTCAGCCTAACACAGGGGACCCAAGATACTTTTGGCTTCTCAATGACTCACCTGAAACTGCTCTGTTAACAACCCTGGCACTCATTCAGCAGACACAGCCGACTTTCTACAGAACCTTCAGTGTGTCTGCTGCCTGAAAGCAGTTAACCAAATCGGTTTGCCCAAATACCTTTCCTGAGTGGATGGGACAAAAACAGCCAAGTCACAGAGAGTCTTTGTGGCTATCTAGTTCGATTTATGTCTCAGTGAAAACAAAAAGTTCCTCGTGACACTTATTTGACAAATCGTTGTTCAATATTTATCTATAGATTTCCCCCGGCAGTTCATTCTGATTTGGGACAAGGTCATTGACTTCCAACAAATCCTGCTTAAATTGGTTCCTTTGCTGCTTCTCCCCATAGTTCCAAGGTATGCTCTGTAAGGCCAAGGCAAACAAGTCTAACCCTCTCTTCCACAGCCTTTTAGATACTTGCTGATAGCTATTATAACTTCATCAGATTTTCTGTTCTTAAGGAATTTTGCAATACTATTTCTTTCAACTGTTTCTAGCTTCCATTTTATCAGCGTCCTTCAGAAAATGTGTCACTCTGAATTGACCACAAAACTCTAGATACATTCTGACTAAGGCAGAAAACAGGGCTGACATCCAGAGGTGTGCTAGTCAATGTTTAACAACTAGTATTCTAGAAGAAAAAATAAATGTAAGATATTAGAAGTTTAATTGACTTTATTAACTAACATTTTCTCTCTACTTTTCTAAATCTAGTTAGTCAACAGTACAAAAATACTACAATCTCCATTTGTAGTACTTGCTAAGATCCTAGGTGGAAATTCTCACACTGAAAATATAACAATCAGCTCCCACAGGCCATCAGAGCTGATTCCAGCACATCCCTCCTTCTGGCTCCTCATGACTAGATATTGTTTATTAAGGAACCTTAGCTTCCTGGACTCCAAGATTATGTTTCTCTGGTACTCGGTCCTGGTCAGGCCACATGTGGGATCTTGGGCTTGGCTCCAGAGGCCATACATCCGAGGTCATGGCTCTTGGGAACCAAGGTGGCTTGATCTCTGCCTAGTTCAGCTACTTTCCCACATGAAGGAGATACCCAAGAGAAAGGGGAAAACCAATTGTGTGTTCCTACTCCTGGCCCCAAAACAGTCAGAGATGAGATGTGCCTCCCTTCTGTTTTCTAGGCTGCTGAGGTCTCCAATTGTGTTTCCTGATGATAGGATCAGGAAGGTCAGTATGAACTAAGCATTCTTACACAACCAGAGGATGAGCTAGTGGGGAAGGAAAGGTTGTGTAATTTTTCTTCAATTTCTTCCTCTGTTGGGGACCTGGATGAGGAAGTTTGGGCCTTTCTCTGAACTATTACTCTAACCTCCACAAAGCTGCCATAATTTTCAGTTCCCTGGGCCTGCAAAGCACAAGCTAGTCCCAGGAAAAAAATCTCTGCTCCCCTCTCCCCTTATGTCAATTCTTCCAGTGGTTACTAGCTTCTAAGCCCAAAGAAGAACTGAAACCTTGAGATGTGGCTGGTTTCCCTCAGGCTCCTATTTGAAAGAAGGGGGACTCACCCCGAGAGCTTTGGACTCCTCCTTAAGCCCTTTCTTCAGGTTGCTGTTTGATGAAGAGGAAGGGCCAGGTTGTTGTGTCTGAGGGATGCTGATTCCATTGGGAGTCAGAATCATGAACATGCCAGAGGGCACGGGTTGGGATGTCATGATGTCGTACTGGAAGAGACAGTAAGATGTGTTGAGACTGTTAGATGATTCTCAAAGGCTCAGGCTTGCCATCTGGCATTCTCCCAGTGGAATCTGGGGGAACATGACATTTGGAGGGGGAAGAAGAATTTAAATCAAGACATCACTGAATCAATCTAAACACTGAGTGGGTACTGGATGGAGTAGCCCTACTATAGGTAGTAATGATAGTTCATGGACTGAAATTCTGCCTGTGATGCTGACTAGCTGTGGGACCATGAGGGTGGAGGGGGACCCTACTTTCTCTCAATCTCAATTTCCTCATCTGCTAAATGGCGATAATAATGCATGACCTATACACAGGGTTGGGGATGAGAAAATAAATTTGTAAATCTTGAAAAAAGGTAAAAATATAAATTACTATGTCAGACTAGAGGACAGGAGAAAAAGAAGAAATGGTGATTAATATCATTATTTATTAACAAGACTTCCTAGAACTTATATAGAGCTTTAAAGCTTGAAAAGCACTTGAAAAATGTTTTTGATCCTCATAAATGACACTAACCTGTAAGCACTATTATTATTTACACACTACAGATGGGGAAATTGAAAAAGAGAGAAAGGGTAAGGGATTTGCCCAGGTTGACCAGCTAATAAGTGTCTGAGGTCAGATTTGAACTAATCAACTATATCACCTAGGTACCTAATAAGAATAAATGATAAGGATGTCATCATTGTAATTAATAACTGATAAAATGATAAATAATTGTTATATTATTGAATTTCTTTAAGATTTCAGATGTCCCATGATTTTGTCAGTGGGAGTATTCCCTCTAATAGAAATCTCGCCCTTTTTCCCTCCTCTGAAAACATTTCCTCTAAGCACTGATCTTGTAATGACTTGATAAGAGCATTTGCATCAGGGGAGGGCCTTAGACATAACTGAGTCCAACCACCCCATTTTACACAAGACGAAAATAGAAAAAGGCTATTGTGACATGATACCACAGCTAGTTACTGCAGAGCCTTAGGGCAGCTAGGTGGTATAGGTTAGAGCACTGGCCCTGAAGTCAGGAGAACCTGACTTCAAATGTGACCTCAGACACTTCCTAGCTCTAGGACTCTGGGCAAGTCACTTAATCCTGTCTGCCTCCGTTTCCTCATCTGTAAAATGAGCTGGAGAAGGAAAGAGTGAAGCACTCCAGTATCATTGACAAGAAAATCCCCAATGGGATCATGAAGAGTCAGACATGACTAAAATATAACCTCTTCTCCATCTGCATTCAACTTTGCCCTGAGCATATTGTTTATTCCCTTGGGTGTCTCCCATACAGCATATGACTCCAGAACCATGGAAATTGTTTGGTTTTCACTTTGGGGTCCCCAGAGTCTAGCACAGCTAGACAGAAACACTATAAGTGCTTGGTGACTGCTTATTGAATTGAATTGTCTCAAATCTCTTTCAATACATGTATGCAAAGAACCCAAAACCGCACATCTGGAGGGGACCCCAGATACCACCGAGTCCAAGCTATCCTCAAAGAGAATCCCTCTATATAACTTTCTGAACAAGCTATATATCATCCTGCCTGAATACTCTGAGTAAGATGAATTCACTGCCTCCCCAGCCCATTCCACTTTTGTTTCTCTTGAAACATCAGGGGTATTTCTATTCCTCATGTCAAATCAAAATCCGGACTTCTCCAATTGCCATTCACCCATCCTGGTTATGTCCTCTGGAGCCTACAAGAGGTTAAGCCAGACATAAATCCCAACTTCTCAGCTGAGACTCTGCGCCTAATTCACTGAGAAGCTAGAAGTTTTCAATGTGAACTCCCTCTTCTCTTCATCCCCCAGACATCATCTCTTATTCTTTCAGACAAAGACTAGCCCTTCTCCTTGTCCAGGACCACCTCTCTTCATGTGTCTTGATTCTTCTTCCCGTCTTCCCCAGTAGATTGCGTCCTTAATCCTGCCCCTTCTCTCTTGAATCTCCAATGTTGCCCTCTATATCAATCATGGCAAGCATCTGAAGATTTGCAAAGCACTTTACAAATATTGATGTCATTTGATATATGATATAATCACAATGACCCTGGAAGATCAGTAATATTATCATTCCCATTTTGCACATAAGGGAAGTGAGGCAGACAGAGGATGTGACCTGGTTACAGTCTCACAGATAGTATGTTGGAAGCAGTTTGCCAATCATGTCGTCTTGCTCCCAGAACCTCCAGGTTCTATCCATTGGGATACTTAGGTATCTCTATTCATTCTTCTCATACTCCAAACATAGCTAAGTCTCCTCCATCTTATGTAAATAAATGAAATAAAATAAAACAAACTTCACTAGACCCTCCTATGATCTCAAGATGTATGTGTGAGTGTAGATAGAATAGAAAGAGATAGATATACAGACAGAAAGATAGGCAGACAGACAAATGGAAGGAGAAATGGATGGATAGATCTTCTCTTTCTCAGGCATGCTCCTTGAAAAATCTCTTTATTCATTGTTTCCTCTTCTTAACTTCTCACAAGCCCAATACTTTGAAATCTAGCTTCTGGGCTCATCAATCAAAAAAACAAAAACAAACAAAAAAAGATTCTCTTCAATTACCCAGGATCAAAGAATAGGATATTTGTCAAGCACTCAGCACAGTGCCTGGCACATAGTAGGCACTATATAAATAATGATGAAGATGAGTGACGATGATCTCTAGATTATCAGAATCTATGGTCTTTACTCAATTTTCATTCCATTTAATTTGATCCTCTTGTTTTATAGATACGTAAAGATAGGTAAAGACAATCTAATGGAATGCTTCAGTTTCAGAGACAGGTAAACTGGGAGGGGAAGTAACTTGTCCAAAACCTCACAGGTGGTCAGCATCTGAAGTGACTCAAACCCAGAGCCTCTGAATCTAGAGCTAATGGCCTTTCCATTTCATCATGTTTGACTTAGAAGACTACTAGAAAAGGTGTAGAAGTCAAATAATAAATCTACATACTCAGACTAAAGCACTTCTGCAAAGACATTGGATTCTGAATGGAGAGCTGGAAGGGAGATCAGCAGTCACACAGTCCAACTCACTCATTTTACAGATGAGGAAACCTGGACCAGGGAAGTTACGACATGCCCAAGGTCAAAGAAGAAAGAAATTGCTGACCTGGGATCTGAACTCAAATCCTTCTATCCAGATCTCTTCCCATTGAACCACACTCCCTTCCAACTGTATCCTTTCTGGTTCTGTTTTATATTCTAAGTCTCCTCCCAACTCTGACATTCTCTGTTTGCTCCCCCAAAGCAGGATATTTTATCCTGGTCCAGTGAGCTTCAGCTTGTTCTGTTCACAGAAGAGATTCTAAGAGAAGGAAGGATAAGGAGTGGATTCTTCTGTTTTCTTCAAACACATTAACCCAATGGTGTCCTAAGTTTACATGCCCTATAGAGGGGGGGGGGGCACCATGGTTCCTGCATTCCTATCCACTCCCCTTAGGGCCAGATGGCTAGCAATATCCTACAACTCTGTATGAAGACTCAGAGGTTGCAGTCTGAGGCTTCAGCAAATCCATTACAAAGCTGATGAATGCCCGGTAATGATATTGCAAAACAATATGTCAGCAGTGGCTGTCATAAATCTTTCTGGACATTATTTGGGTTTCCATTGCTGATCGCTTTGTTTTCCTAGTTCACAAACACGTTAATCTATTTTGGAGTTGTTTTTCTTTTTAAGCTTCTCCTGATGATCATGAATCCTCCAGATACTCTGTTTGCTCATCTGTAAAAAGGGGTTTATGTTAGGTTCACAAACCCTAGCTCATGGAATTACTGCAAGGATAGATGAGATGGTTTGAAAACCTAAGATTCTCGTTATGTGATTGCCCATACACAACACAGACATACCTCACTTTGCCTGAACCTCACCATTTTCTCAAAATACCATAACTAAAGCTGGAATGGGACGAGCAGTGTGGTGCAGTGGAAAGAAGGCTGAATTGAAACCAGAGGCCTTTGATTCAAATCCCAACTCAACCACTATCTACATGTGTGACTTTGGACCAATTAATCAGCTCAATGACCTCAATTTCTCCATCCATGACCCCTAAAATTTGTTCTACCTTGAAATCTATGATGTATGATTTCCTAAGAATCACAAGCAGGAGTTCAAGACAAGGAAAGAGGATCCATGGTTCCTACCTGTTTCCTCTGAAAACTCTTGCTGAGTTTCTTCTGAGGTGTCTGTCAGTTTCTTAGGATGGCTTCTGAACTCTGAAGGTCTCTGGGACCCTGAAGTGGGGCCTCCTTCTGGGTACAAAAGTCCTTGTTAATGAACCACCCTTTGAGGCTTTCCTGTCCCTTCCTCTATCTGGTATTTACAGTCATACAGGATGTGATGTTTGCAGCAGAAATAGCTGATTTATGGAAAGAGTATATGCTTCCTTCTTCTGAAGAACTTTATTGGATGTGATAAACTTCTCAGAGGACAAGCAGTGACTTCCATCTCTAGGACTAGATCATTATAAGATGCCCCCCACCATTTTTAAAGCCAAGACTTTAGGCAAACTGAAGGGGATTGGACCACTCTCCTAAATGATTGCAATCTCATTTTTCTCCTTTGATCTCACTCCATGTTAGGGACTAATTTTTTTACTTATTTTTTGGCTAGGTTTGTATAATATTCAACACCATTTTTTTACCTTACTTTTCATTTTTTTACTAAGTCTTATTAAGAGTATTTTATCTCAGGTAAGGAGACATCATTCATCTTATTTTCAACCATGCTCCAAATACCATTTTCTGATATCATCTTAACTAAATGTTCATATTCTAAATCCGTTGGGTTTTTTTTTCAATAACCCTTGCCTTTAGCTGGATGCAATAATGAAACATCTCTTTTGTCCTTGTTGTCTCCAGATATTTCAGCCAAGATTTCCTGATCTTTAACACTACTTTTTAGACAATTGATGGTAGTATCATTTGTCACTATTTCAATTACCAGAAGACCATGTTCCTTTAGTTTCACGAGTTTCAGGAAGTTCTCCACCATGCCATGGATACATGCATTAGAAAAACAACATATCTTCACCTGTTGGATGGGGGTAGACAAATATGTGCCTTGGAATTCCTCAACAGAGAGCCAACCATCAGAACTGTGCACCTCCTGTCTCTGTGATTATTCCTGGTTGATCTCTCCCCTAACTATAATTCTTTATGTCATCATTCCCAGGAGAAGAAACTGCTTTATCCAGAAATGCCTAGTCCCTGATTTACAAAAAAAAAGTTTATACACAAGAGAATGTAGATAAATGTTTAACAACCAACTCTAGGGGAAGGTGAGCAGGGAAGGGGAAAATGTACACAGGATGCACATTGGAATTTAAAGAGCATTTCCAGCATTTTCTTCATCACTTTCTGACAAAACTCTAAACCCAGCCCTAATTTGTAGTTTATCAATGCCAGAAGTTTAAATGCTCACACTGAAAATTTAGCCCATATGAACTGTCTTGAGTACAATTCAGTTTGTACCTATGGGAAACCTACAGAAGAAAACGAAAAGGATGGCATGGAATATGAATCTATATAACAAAAGATAAGGTGAAGTCACCAATGAAATCCTGGGGAAAAGACAAGATATCTGAGGAAGAACCTCTCCTTTTTTAGGCACTGAATAGAAGAATTTATGGTTTATAAGGATGTGCAGCCAAATTCCTCTGAGCCATTGGGCACATTTGTACACAGAAAGATCCAGAATGCAGACAATCTCCTCATACTCTTTATGTTAGTTGCCTCTCTGCCTTTTGGGTTTCACTCATTTATATGGGTATTTGAGAAAAACTGAGAATATGGGCTCTAGGCATGGGAGAACCCAGAGGATAGGGCTTGGAACCTGAAACCAGAATATTGTTTCTTCTGGGATTCTGGGTCTCAAAGTAAGACATGGAACTAGAGAAATTTCTCCTGGTCTTTGGGTGGAAGATCTTGCTTTTCCTTGAAGATAGCAGCTAAGGATGGCACCCAGATCAAAAGCTGAAGAGGATGGAAGCTACAGCCCAGCAGAGTGGGCTTTGTGAGCCCCAAAGAGTACCCAAGGTGGCTAAGAAACCTCCCTATGAGAAGCAATGCAGAGATTGCCAGGGAGAACATAAGTAACAAAAAGATACACAAGGGATTTATATTCTCATGGGAGAAGATAATAAATACATAAAAGGGAGGTGAAATATAAGGGTTGAGAGAGATGGGACCCCCTCAGGGACATGAAGGAGAAGTTGGAGAGTAAGTGATGAGGTCTAGCTAAATGATGAGGTCTAGATAAGGGATACCTAAATAAAATTAGGCTTCATTGAGGTCTAGTGGCAGGTTTGGGGTACAGAGAGTCAAATGGAGCTCCCCTGCAACCTCTTTGGATTCGGCGCAAGGATACAATGTTAAATGAGGTCTAGTGACAGTGCAAGAGTCCCCTGTAAAGAAATTTACAGACCTGAAAAACTAGATTGATTTTAAATAAAAGGTTTATTGTAGAGTTTGGAAGTAAAGTTAAAGTCTGGTTAGTAAAATGTATGAGATAGAGAAAAGTGGCGCCACTATAAGTGGCGGACAGAGTCTCTATGATGCATAGCATGGTGCTTGCATGTTTCCACCCTCTGCCCCGAGATGATTGGCTCTTTTATTTGCTTGAAGGGGCCTATGGGTGGAGTTCCAGGTTGACTCCTTAAGGGCCAGAACCCACCAGGTGGGGGTTGAGAAACTTGAGCAGATACAACCCAAGTTAGCTCAGATCTTAAAAGGATAGTTTTGACCAGATCTTGTAAATCAAAGGTCAATCCCAAAGGGGCTTGGAGATCAGAAAAGGAATCTTAAAGGGGCTACCCCCCCCCTGAATCATAAGGAGTAAGGCTAGAGAGAAGTGAAGGCTGGAGGGTGACTGGCTTGAGAACTTTTTTTAAATAAAATTTTCAGGAGGAGTTCACCTATGGATAAAGAAGGAAAAGTGCTGGGCAAAAAAATCTTTCAGAGTAAGAAGACAGGAAGGGGGAGATACCTTCTGGTGGGGCAAGATAGCCTCCAGGACATAGGGAAGAATTCTAGATTTTTGGAGTCAGTTATCATGAAGCATTTCCTGTAATTTCACATCTGAGTACTTCTATTATAGATGATCTGAGCATGTGCCAAATTCTGTTCCAAAAAATATTAAGAAATAAACATTTTTCTAGTCCATTATTACTTCCAGACTTTCCCCTTTAGGCAAGTGTGTTAAATGTAAAGGAAAAAAATCTAAGGTTTCAGGGAAATGGATTTAATGATAATAACTAAATTTAGAATCCCCAAAAGTACCTTTTGTCTTATAAAAATCGTTGACTTCCCCATCCTCAGATTGGCATAGTGGCTCCCACATAAAAGTAGTAGCTTCCTTTCCCATTCAAAATGAATTAGAGAATTGATTTCAAGGAGCAAGCTGCAGGAAATTCTTGGGGGAAGTGATCAAGAAAGAAGCTGAAGAGTTTCAGGGAAAATTAATTAAGTAGCTATTGTTCTATTTCATGGAAGAGAATGTAAATTTAAAATTATATTTCAACAGAATGAGACCTATTTCTTATTCAAGATTTTTATAAATGTTACATTAAATTGCTTTGTGGAGAGAGAGTTCCTCTATGAGGAACTATGTCAACTTTCACATTTCTCTCTCTAAATTGAAAATGTTTATTTGATATTGCACTAGAAAATGTAATTAGAGCAATAAGGCAAGAAAAAGAAATTAAAAGAATTAGAATAGACAATGAGGAAACAAAAGTATCATTTTTTGCCATGATAAGATAGTTTACTTAAGACAATCCTAGAGAGTCAATTGAAAACTAGATGAAACAATTAACAAGTTCAGCAAAGTTGCAGGATGTAAAACTAACCCACATAAATCATCAGCATTTCTAGATATTACTAGCAAAGTCCAGCAGGAAGTTGTAAAGGGCTGAAACTCTGAATAGGTGCCGAGCACTTAAGGCAAATTACCTATTGGACAATATTCTATCAGCATATGTTTGGGAAAATGACCCTTCTCACAATTGTTGTTGTTAATGTTGAGTCAATTGGGGTTAAGTGACTTGTCCAGGATCACACAGCTAGGAAGTGTTGAGTGTCTGAGGCTAGATTTGAACTCTTGACTTCAGGGCTGGTGCTCTATCTACTATACTATCTAGCTGCTCCAAACTCTGCATGCATGTGTATGTGTGTGTGTGTGTGTATACATATATATAAAATAAAAATATATTATTAAAAAAGATTAATTTGCTATTTTTGTAAATTATGCCAATAAAAGTTAATGAAACTAAAAAAAAAAAAAAGAAAGAAAGAAAAAGAAAAAAAAGAAGAAAAGCCCTGGATATAGGAGAAATACTAATATTTTTAAAGTTGGAGGAGACAAAAGAAGGATTTTTAACTGAGAAGGGATAGAAAGAAGGAGAAAAATAAGTAAAGAAAAGACAAAATAAATAAATAAGTAAAACCACAAAATTAGGGAAACCATTTGTAAAAGGGAAGGGAAGAGCTAAGACAAAAGGATGTAGAACTAAATATCAAAATAGTTTAAGTAAAACTTGTGGGGTTTGAGGTGAGAATGGAGTTTGGGGAATACCAACTGAAAAGAAAAAAGAGAACCAAAAAGTTCCTTAAAGAAATATACCAAAGCAATGGCACAAATGGAGGGGGAATAAGTATAACTTATCATTTTAGATGAGAATGGGTTAGGTTATCGATAAAATGAAAGAGAACACCAGAATGGATAAGAAAATAACCTTCCATAATTGAGAGAAACACTGTTACAGCAAACATCAAGGATGTTAACTTACATCCAAGATAAGAAAATAAGATAAATATATAGGGGCAGAATCAGGAAGATTTCATGTTCCTGAATTCAAAGCCGATTTAAGAAACTTATTAAACTGTGTCATCTTAAGCAAGTCACTTAAATTCTGTTTGCCACAGTTTCCTCATCTGTAAAATGGACATAATAATAGCATCTATCTCTCAGGATTGTTATAAGGATCAAATGAGATAACCACAAAACCTTTGTCACAGTGCCTGGTATAGAATGCTATATGAATAATAGTTATTATAGCATTAGATATTATGTCTGCTAACAGAACTCAAATATACACCATTCCTTTCTCCATTCCCTTCCCCCAGTACTAATAAAAAGAAGGTAGTCGTTTGCTTGGTTAGAACTGCTGAGTCTAGAGAAATGAAATACTGAGAGAAAATCATCTGGTTTCAGTAAAAAGGAAAAAAAATTAAAGAAGTATATCCATAGAATAGACTACACCACAGAGAAACAAAAATTCAGTTTAATGAACCAGAAAATACACATTACTCCTTATCTGACAAAAACTACTAGGAAAACTGGAAAGAAGGCTGGTGGAAATTAGACTTAGATAAGATTTTACACTACATTCCACAATAGACTCTAATATATTTTACGCCTTATTGTTTGGTAATTTTTCAGTCATGTCTGACTTACCCCATTTGGGGTTGTCTTGGCACTAGAGGGGGTTGCCATTTCCTTCTCCAGCTCATTTTACAGATGAGGAAACTGAAACAGACAGGATGAAGTGACTTGCCCAGGGTCACACAGCTGGGAGGTATCTGAGGCCATACTGGAAATCTTCCTGATTCTAAGTCAGAGCTCTATCCACTGTACCACCTCCTTGCCTTAATTAATTTATTATAAAGCTACCTTAATTTTTTTTTCTTTTTCTGAGGCTGGGGTTAAGTGACTTGCCCAGGGTCACACAGCTAGGAAGTGTTAAGTGTCTGAGACCAAATTTGAACTCGGGTCCTCCTGAATTCAGGGCTGATGCTCTATCCACTGCGCCACCTAGCTGCCCCCTAAAGCTACCTTAATATTAAAAGTTATTCTATAAAAAGTGAAAAGCAGATCATATACCTTTCACAATAACTTTGGGTAGGAGATATATTTTTAGAGAAATAAAGATACCTCACACCTCTCAGGGACACATTGTTCATGGAGTTGTGGACTGATCCAACCATTCTAGAGAGCAATCTGGAACTGTGTCCAAAGAACTATCAAACTGCATTTCCTTTGACCTAGTAGTGCCATTACTGAGTCTGTATCTGTTAATTGAAAATTAAAAGTTTTAATAAAAAAATGAAAATCAGTGATAGAGTCAGAGTGACAGGATGTGATCCGTTGGAGATGTTGGAGGAGGAATCACTTGAATAGATAGAAGAGTTTTTTCTTGATAAGGAATAAGACCACGTCATCACATGAGACAGAGTGAAGGAGAAGAAAGGAGGAGACACCAGAATGGTATCAGGATGATAGGAGAAAAGAAAAAAGGGAGATCACAGAAAGAACTTTATTCTCTCAGCTGAGAGCTTTGTCTCATGTTTCAAGGGAAAAAATTGAGGTCACCCACCAAGAGCTCTTCATCTCCCATCCCTGAAATGTCTTCTGTACCTATCTCCTCCATTCTTGTCTCACATGAATAACTGGCCCTTCTCCTTACCAAAACAATCACCTCTACATGCACAAGTGATCCCATTCCATCCTCTTTTCTCCAGCATATTGTAATCTTCCATCTCCTTTTTTCCTACTGCCTAAAGCATGTCCATCTCTTCTCCAACCTCAAAAAAAACTCACTTGATTCATCAATTTTCATTATATATTAACCCATGTTTCTTTCTTTTTGTGGCTAGACTCCTTGAGAAGGCCATCTACAATCAATGATTCCAGTGCTTTTCCTTTCACTCTTAACATTCTGCAATATTCTTCCAACCTCATCATTGATTGTTGACATTATTGATGATCTTTTTCTCTCCTTGCGATTATTCTCTTCTCAAGTTTTCATGACCCTATTCTCTCCTGGTTTTCCTGGACTTTCATCCAAATTGTCTGCATTAACTGTGGATGTCCCTCAAGGCTTTAGTCTTCTATATACTTTTTCACTTAGTGAATTAATCAGCTCCTATGGATCTGATCATCTCCAAGTAGATATATATCCTGCCCTAATCTTTCTCTTAACTTCTAATCTCATATTTCCTCATGGACATCATGAACTGAATGTCACATAGACGTCTTAAACTCAACGTGTTCAAAACTGAATTCATTTTCTTTTCCTTAAAACCCTACTCTCATCCTGATATTCTTAGTGTTGTTGAGGATACCTTTATCTCCCTGGTAATTCAGCCTCATAACCTAGGTGTCATCCTCAAGTTTTCAAATTCTCTCCTCTTCATGTCCAAGCAGGTGACAAGAGTTCTATCACTTCTACCTTCATAACAATTATGTCCCTTTTTCTCCTCTGACAAAGTCATTACCATGGCTCTCACCTCACACTTGCAAGAGTCTATAGCCTTCAGCCTAATCTGTCTGCCTCAAGTCTTTTACTTTATTCTCCCTTCTCCACTCAGTTGTCAAATTGAACTTCCTCAAGTGCAAATCTGATCATGTCATCCCATCCACTTCACTTCATCCTTACTCAATAAACTCAAAGCAGTTCCCTGTCAGTTTCAGGATCAAATCAAAAATCCTGTTTGGTTTCTAAGTCCTTCATAACCTGATTCCTTCCTACCTTTTCAGTCTTCTTATACTTTTCTCTTTACTTGTTATACTTTTATTTTTTATTCCTTATACTTGATTTACTCTTTACTTATTTCTTATACTTCACTCTTTATTTTACTTACTTTACTTCTTATACTTTATTCTTTGTACTTTTTACTTTTTATACTTTACAATTACTGTCCAGGTCCTGTCCAGGTCCTCCAGTGACTCTGACATCCTTGCTCTTCCAACAGAAATTCCCTCTTCCAACTCCAGGGATTCTTACCATCTGTCTCCCACACCTAGAGCATATATACACACACCCAAACACACACACACACACACACACACACACACACACACACACACTCACACTCACACTCTCACATTCTCTCTCTCTCTCTCTCTCTCTCTCTCTCTCTCTCTCTCTCTCTCCATCTCTCTCTCTCCATCTCTCCTCCTCTCTCTCCTACCATCTCTTTCGCTCTGCTTCCTAACTTTCCTAGCTTCAACTCTCAGCTAAAAACTTAACCTGAAAAAAACCTTTCTTAATTCACTTTTTCTGAGATTAAAAATTTATCTTATTACATGTTGTTTGTATTTAATTGTGTATTGTCTGCAGCACTAGACTATGAGATCCTGGAGAGCGGGAATTAGTTGTTAGTTTGGGGGGAAGATAAAGGGGATGAGACAGTGGTGTTGGCCTTTGTATCCCCAATTCTTCTTTCACACAGTGCTTAGCACATAGTAGGTACATAATAAATGTGTGTTCATGTGCCTTGTCTAGAAATTCATTGGATCACAAAGTGCAAGAGCAAGATAATTTGAGACCAGGTGGATAGGTAGAAGCCAGTTGGATAATGGCTTTAAAAGCTAAAGGATTTTAAATTGTATTCTTGTTTTTCCTTTGTTCTGAAGAGGAAGGTAATGCCATGACATTCAAATTAATTGGATTTAAGTGAGGGAGGACTGTGCAAAATCACCAGTCCCACTTTCTCTTACAGAGTCAGCTGGGTCCAGTGGCCAGATATAGATTAGGATCACCGTAGACACCTAGGTAAATGTTATTCTAAGGCTCAATATGGAATCACAAAAATTTTAGTAGGAGAGGGGAATGGTTAGATTTGCACTTAAGTATATACATTTTTTTCAGTAAATCTGTTGTTTAATTTTTGTTATATTTTATATTATTTCATATATATTGTATATAATATATACTTTGTTTTTAAATTTTTATATTTTCTATTATAACTATATTATATATTTTGTGTAACATTATTAAATATCCAGCACTTAAAAGACACTGAATAAATGTTTTCATGGATGGATGAAAAAATATATCCCAAATAACCAAAAGAAAGGTAATATTTTCAAAACCAGTATATTCTTGGTGCTGCTATATATCCCTGGATTATAAAATCAACGGCTTCATAGTAGAGTGGATGGAAAACTAGATTTGGAGGTAGGAAGATCTGAGCCAATCTTCTCCTCAGAAATTAGGATGTGACTGCTCAACCTCTCTGAGATTCACTTTACAACCAGAAGCTCATTTATAAAATAAATATAAACAAAAGCACTGGCTAGCCTAGTAACTGTCAGGCCTGGAGTCAGGAAGATTCATCTTTCTAGGTTCAAATCCAACCTCAGATACTTACCAGCTCTGTGATACTGAGCAAGTTACTTAAACCTATTTGCCTCAGTTTCTTCATTTGTAAAATGAGCTGGAGAAGGAAATGGCCAGTATCTCTGCCAAGAAAACCCCAAATAGGGCAGGACTACAAGATAACAAAAACACTAATTTCACCAGGTTGTTGTGATTAAACAAAACAGTGAATAAGTATTTTACAAACCTTTTAAGCTATTATGAATGCCAGGTGTTATCTCATTTTTTCTATCTGTTTCTCCCCACTCCCAGTCAGATACAAAAGGTCCTGGATAAGTAATTATTTTGTTCTTTTATTCAGGGTATTCTCAGTCTCTTTTAAAATTTTCAGGTGCCCTAAATCCTTCAGAATACTTTATTTGATGTTTTATGGGTTGTTACACAGGTGGATAAAGATCTGTGTTTTGTAATTTAATATTAGGGTGTAGAGTCATCTTGTTTAGGCTGAGACAAAGCGTCCTCAGGATATCAGTAGCAGTTGGGATGAAAGGGATTATAACAACCTCAACCTGTCTCGACATGCATTTATTTTTCTTTGATAGGTCTTTTTTCCATTGAGTTTGGGGATCATGAGTTTTAAACAGTGACCCTTAAGTTTTATCCAGGTAATTATGGACAATTGCTCAGCTTATAAAATTTCTGTTTTAGAATAGTTGGTGGGCTAAGGACATTTTAAATTGGGTAGATTAAAGTTTCTGAAATATTTGAGCCTCCATATCTCATTAGGTACTGTAACGTGCTGTCGTCTCCAGAAGCTGCCGATCGCTCTCTGGGAGGAGATCTGCTGTGTCTACTCAAATCTCTCAGACAGATTCTTCTTCCTGTAGTGAACCGTTGTCTCCAGGCAGTTGCTGTTAACTCTCGTCCAGAGAAGTGACTTCCCTTCCTGCAGAGAGCCGTGTCAAGTCTGTCTAGAGCAGAGACTGACTTTTTTCCTCCCGAGCTGCCCTCTTTTATCCTCCCAAAGAATGGGCGTGGGATAATGCAAGGGCTTCTGGAAAGAACCACTTCAACCAATGAGCTTGCTCCTCCCAAGCACACAAGCTCTTCCCCAGGAATTCACAAGTCAAACTACCAGGAAAGGCCGGAACTAGAAAATTGTCAAGTACCGACTTAGCATTAGTAAGAACCTAATATCTCATTATCTCATTAGCACTTAGTAAGAACCTAACAAGGTACTCAATAGATACTAAATTCTTTTTTTTTTTTTAATTATTATTTTTTTTATTATATATATATATATATATATATATATATATATATATATATATATATATATATATATTTTATAATATTATCCCTTGTATTCATTTTTCCAAATTACCCCCCCTCCCTCTATTCCCTCCCCCCGACGACAGGCAATACCATACATTTTACATGTGTTACAATATAGTCTAGGTACAATACATGTGTGCGAATATCATTTTCTTGTTGCACAATAAACATTAGAATCCGAAGGTACATGCAACCTGGGCAGACAGATATTAGTGCTAACAATTTTCATTCCCCTCCCAGTGTTTCTTCTCTGGGTGTAGCTACCTCTGTCCATCATTGTAGATACTAAATTCTTGCAGGCTCCTGTGATGTGTCCTGTGATGAGTCATTTCTAACATTTTCTAGCATAATTTATAATCGCTAAATCTAGAAACTTTAAAGATAACTTATATGTGATTTCTAGTGGCAGTGGCTTGATCCAAATCAACATCACCTCCATTTTAGGATTATAAACATTTTTGTCACCATTAATATTAGCAGCTATTCAATCATGTAGGATTTTAACCCCACTGACAACAGTACCACAAGCCCATCTATACTTCACTATCTCCCAGTTTGTCCAAGATCATGACTTTCTGTGACAATATCTCATCCCCTGCTGCCATCTTTTCCTTTTGCTTTAATTTTCCCCAACATCAGGGTCTTTTTCAAATGGTCATGGTCAAAGTATTTAAAATTCAGCTTCAGAATCTGATCTTCCAGTGAATTAACTAAATGAACTCCTTTAAATATTGACTTCCTTAATAATTCTCTAAGCTTGAAGAATCATAATTACAGTTGCCCTGAAGGACCATAGAAAGATACATTGTAAATTAGTTTGTGTTATTAGTATTATTTACAGAGTACTTTTTTTTTTTAATGAGGCAATTGGTATTAAATGACTTGCCCAGGGTGACACAACTAGTAAATGTTAAGGGTCTGAGACTGTATTTGCATTATTAATAAGATTTGAACACAAGACTTGGCCAAGGGAAGAAGGGGATGGGGAAAGTGATATAGCTAGAGTCAGGAGATGACAGGCCGAATATTTCAACAAAATTTTTCCGCAGCCTGGAAAATTGAGGGGGCCCTGCCTTCCTAGCTGGGGGAGATACTTAAAACATTGAACAAATTCAAAGGATTGTTTTTCTTCAGCAACATGTGTTTGTATAAATCAAGACAGCAGCATGCTTGTCTTTTGTGTATTTGTGATTACACTTCTTGGAAAGTTTTCTAAGTCTTCAGAGTGCTATCCTTGGCCCTCTCATTTTGACCAAGTTATAAAACAGACAAGAGCCACTGACAAGAATCTGAATCTGCAGGAAATTTGCAATCCCGTGAGCTGATCGGATTTTAAAACGTCATTTCTGTGGACTCCCAGACGTGGCCAGAATGTTTTGACAACTGCTCCTTGGTCTTTCTTACTTGCTGGAGATAATTCAGGGGACAACTTTCTCAGGGTGAGCTTCCGCCTTTGCTGGGCTTAGCACAGGGCCTGGCATATGGGAGCCTCTGGACTTGGATGGACACTGACCTGAGTCTCAGAGGCTAGCCTGGAGCCCATATCACAAGGACAGTAGTTCAAAACATGGGGCAGGAAGGCTGCGGCTTCCCGATCAGCATGCTCTCTATGTGCCACCTGGTGTGGGGAGGATTTGTATGTGTGTGTGGAGGTAGGTGAAGGTGAGTATGGGGGCATGGGGATGGCAAGTGTCCATGATTTTCTCATTTAAATAAGAACTCTCTTTAAAGGTGTAAACTGCCACTCCTCCAGAGCATGCCTTTGTGACTCTGGGGCATGGCCTATTCTGTACATCTTGGGGTACAAGGACGAGGGGGGACCAACCTAACCAAAGGCCTCTACTTAGCTTATTTGAAGTGCTCTGCTCCTGTCAAAAGGGACCCGATTCTTCCCTGGCTCTTTTTTCCAGTCATCCATTCCCCTAGAGGGACTCTTTTTGGACTCTATCCACACCTCCTTACAAGACTCAGCCATGGCCTACTTATCCCATGTGCCTCGAGGGGCACAAGCATTCCAAGGCAGTCAGGGTCAGAGGTGTCCTGGACTCACAGGTCACTCTGGATGGAGGGGAAAAACCAAAGGCTTGGCTTATACTTTTTGAGAGGGGCAGAGGCTGAACTTTCCCTTACTCTCCACATCACTAGAAGCTTTAATGTATCAAAGCCTGGAGCTCCAAATCCATGTGTACAAAAAACCTGGATTAAGCCACACTCAGCCCTTCTGCAAGCCAGACATGGAGGAAAATTGGGTCAGAGTTCTTGTTCCACTGGAGTTAACTGGGGATGCAGGAACAACGATAGATGATGGTATTTAATTAATTGTTCTCTAATACATTAATCATATTGGAACAAATTCATGTTTTCAAAACACAACATCAGAACAAATTTGTATTTACACACACAATGTATAAACAAATCTATTAACTCTTTCTTTTAGAAATGGCCATTGTGGAAATTTATTTTGCTCGATTTTCCTGTTTATAACAGGGATTTTGTTTTTATTTTGTTGTCATTGGGCACTAAGGAGGAGAGAGAAGAGAGGTAGATTTTTTTCTGTTTGAAAAAAATAATTCTGGAAAAAAGGAAAAGAGACACTGATTGAAGGGATGGAACTTAAAAGGCCTTCTAATGAAAATTTAAGAGAAATGAAAATTCTTTACCTTGAAGAAAAAGTTAAGGAAGCACCAAATACAATATAAGGATGGTTTTATGGGGGTGATATTAAAATAACATTTTCCAAGTCCACAAAAAAAAAAAAAAACAGAGAAGAGAAATGGGCTTGAAGTAAGAAAGAGATAGATACTTCACGTGCTTCTTAACCATGAGCTACAGACTCGGGGCAGTTGAGAAGTCCTTAGAAAAAAAGGCTCCTGGATGACCAAGTTCTTCAAACGTAGGATGAAAGCTCCCAAGGCTCCCACCAGCTCCATGATTCTATGACACTAGGATTCTAGAACTATGACTCCATGGCCCTGTGACTCCATGATTCTAATACCTAGTCCAGGAGCAGTCAAGCTACCCTGGTAACCTTGGCAGAGGAGCAGAGCATGATCTCGGCTGTGATGTTGGCCAGCCTGTTCGCTTAGCATATTCCTGTCAAACAATCCATTTCCTTACCATGCCACCAAAGTCTAGGGTAGTGGAGATCCAGGAACTTCCCAAGGATCCTCTCCAAACAGAACAGATAGTCATTACTGCATTTCCCTACAAGCCTCCTAAGACCCTATTGAACTTCCTGAAGGGGGAGCCGAAGATGATGGGGGTAAGTCAGACTGCCTCCAAAGTTGGGGTCAGGGTGAGAAATCATTCTTCTCTGCCTGGACCATGTCACTCATCCACTCATTTAACAAGTGCTTATTAAGGAACTACTGTGTACCAAAACCTGTGTTTGGTGCTAGGGACACAAGGAAATCACATTTTATTTCTGCGTAATTGCAGTGGATAGAGTGCTTGGCCTAGAGTCAGGAAGACTCCTTTTCATGAATTCAAATGCAACCTCAGACACTAGCTGGGTGATCCTAATTTGCGTCAGTTCCTCACCCATAAAATGAACTGGAGGAGGAAATAGTAGACCAATCAAGTTTCTTTGCCAATAAAATCTCAAATGAGATCACGAAGAGTCAGACATAACTAAAAAAAAAAAAAAAAAAAAAAACTGAACAACAATCTAGTTGATCACTGAACTGGGAAAGTAAGAGATAGGATGCCATGTTTGAAAAGTTTCCTGGTTTAACTGTTCCTGATTTACTCTGCTCCAATTACAGGCAAATGATTCTAAGAATTACCTCCTTTCTAAACCCAAACTTTAAACAGGATAAATTAGAGACAAGTTTACAGACAAGAATTAGTCTTGTGACTTGGAAATTCTTCTTGAGAATAACTATCACACTATATTGAATAAGAGGGAAAAAAAGGAAAATCTTAATTCAATGTTTAAAAATTCAAACCATACTCAGTTCCTGACTTATTATGAGTCAGTCACTATGCTAAATGCTGAGAATACAAATACAAACAGTCTTTGGTTTTTGCTTTTTAAGAGTTTAGTAACTATGTATTTTTTTGTTTTTATTTTTAATTTATGGAAGAAAACAAGCATTTCTATAACAAGTACAATAAAAAGATGATTACACATGAAACTGCAAATCTACTATGCATAACTTGCTATTCCTTTCAACCATACAACAAAATTAATCATGCAAATATTTTTAATCTTTTTTTCTTCTCTCCCTCTCCCAAGCATTATTTGATTTTATTCTATTGCATTTTTTCACTTAATAAAATTTATATTTTTCAATTACATGTAAAGATAGTTTTCAACATTATTTTTGTAAGATTTTAAGTTCCAAATTTTTTCTACCTCCTTATCTTCATTCTCCCATCCCCAAGACAGCAATAAAACTAATATAGCTTATAGATATACAATTATTTTAAGCATATTTCCATATTAGCTATGTTGAGAAAGAAAAATTGCAACAAAATGGAAAAACCATGAAAATGAAAAAAGGTGAAAATTAGTGTGCTTTGATCTGCATTCAGTCTCCAAAGTTCTTTCCCTGAGTATAAGTGGCATTTTCCAACCCAAGTCTATTGGAATTGTCTTGAACCATTGCATTGCTGACAAGTGCTAATTAAGTCTATCATAGTTGATTACTACACAATCTTGCTGTTACTATGCAGTTTTCTCCTGGATCTATCCAAACAGTATTTGTAAAAAAGACAATCCTGCCCTCAAGAAGCTTACCTTCTAATGGAAGAAAACACACAAGGGGAAAAGTTGAGAAGGGATGGATGCAAGGAACAAAGTTCAGAGTTTAGAGTTCAGTTTAGAGAAGAATAAAGATAAATTGTCTTAGGTGACCTCCTTAAAATGGAGATTCTGGGAAGAAACAGCCAATCAGAGGGAAAAGCCACAGGAATTGAAGGTATTTCCACTGAAGTCCAGGAGTACAGCCTTGAGAAAGAATCCAAACAGTAATACTGTGATAGGCTGCCAAGAGCTGGCAATCGATGACTTTGGGTAATCCAGATTGCCTTGCCCAAAATAGCTACTTAATAAATGTTTATTTGTAATTTGGAATTTTTGGTATGCAGTCAACTCTCAATGCCCTAAACTCTCAGGAGTCAATATTTGCTTAAGGAGGAAAAATTTCAGGCAGTGTTCTGGAAGAAGATATCTTCAGGAATAATGATTTGAAGCTAAGAAAAGGAGAAGGGGTAATTACCTTTCAAAGAACTAACATAAGGAAGTACCAAACCTAGTCAATCCAATCTAATTATGACTCTGCTAATTAATAACTAAAACATAAATAAAAGCTTCTGTGACCACAAAAAATAATAATAATAAATAAATAAATGTTTATTTGAATAAGTAAAAGAGAAAAGCAAGTTTTGGCAGCATCTCCCCCAAAGTCCCACTAGTACATAATACATGTGATGTGACTCATTAAAAACATAAATGCTCAAATATAATGGACAGAATAACTTAGTGGAGTTAAAACCCTGAATTGATAAGGCATGAAGACTTGTTCCCTTTGTCTCACTCCACATAAAATACTTGGTTTGGAATCCTTCTAATGCAATTGACAAAAAGATGGGCTGGAATCTCAAACCCTTGCTCAATGTAGGATCCTTAGCTATCCACTATGCAACCCCTCTGCCCATCAATGCTCTTTACATAATAGGTATTTATTAACCTTCATTAAATGAATAAAAATAATTATATTTTGATCTATCACTTGTTTCCTCTTTCTCTCCTCCCAATTGTAACTTGGATGACTACTGACCTTGGAAAGGTTTTCCACAGGTGCAGTACTGAGTCAGAATTAGGGCCAATACAAACATTTACTTAGATCTTCCCTGAGCTATCCTCTCCTGACATGGGTAGAATATAATTCTGCAATAGTGATATCACCCTAAGGATGTTCTGAGACAAAACTGTGGGTGAGGGCAGGGCTGAACTGGGAGAGACAATGACCAGTCAGGAACAGAGAGATTATCTTCTGAAGGTAGAACTCTTTAGGCCTATTTCACATCCTTCTCTGAGGAGGTTTCTCCTTCTGAGGTCAGGCTGCTGGGTCTTTCTCATCTCTAGCCAAGTGAAGGCCTATCAATCAAGCAATAAAATAAGCCTTTAATATGTGCATTGTAGTTAAATACTGAGGATACAAAAAAAAAAAAAAAAGACAAACCTCTGCCCTTTCCTTCAAGGAGCTCACAATCAAATGGATCTAGATGGAGAAGATAAAATAATTTTGAGGGGTCACCCAAAGAATTCAGCATCCTCCCCTAATCCTGGGCCAGGAGAGCTCTTCCTGAGCTCCCAAAGAAATAGATTAGGCTGAATATCTTTTTAAAAAGCAAACCATTTTTAAACCAACCTCCTTATTTTGACCCATTTCTCTTTATGCAGGTTTTCCAGATTTTATTGGGTCTAATTATCACTGCCATGGGGTACATTTTATGGCACAGTGTCAACAAACTTCATCTTCAAAAAAATTATCCTATTATCTTTGTCACAGGGTATCCATTCTGGGCAGGAGCATGTGTGAGTATAGTAAATAATATAGAGACAAAACAGAGGATTCCCTGGCAGTGTTTGTGATCCTGATTATAGAATATGGGTGAGAGTGTGGACTTGTAGATGACCAGGGATGAGAAGGCATGTTCCCATAGCATCCATGGGAAAGAGGGCAGTAGAAACAGGCCCCAGTCATCCCACTATGGTGCCTCTGGTGAGTGGTGCCATCTTACCACACTCTGTGTATTCACTTATTACCACTGTACAAATTACACTTTCAGTAAATAGATTGCTGTCTATCTGAGGAGCCTAGCCTTAAGATGGCTTAACTGGTGAAGCGAGTAATGGGGGAAGGATATGACAGTCCTGGTCACATAGCTATTTCTAGGGTTAGGGTTGAGGGTGGACATCTCTATAAAGAAATCTGCATCAGAGGCCACGGTTCCCAATAATCCAGTGGATTAGATGGCCCTGGAGGTCCCCACAGATCTAGACAAAGGTCTCTAAGCTCTTCTGGGTATTGAGCACATACATAGCTGACCCAGAGCTTACCTATTCCACCATGGTGTTTATCTTCCCCACTGGGGATCCTTGACTCCATCCTGAGCTATGGTGACAACTTGGGGAGGGAATGTCAGTCAATCAACAAGTCTTTCTTAAATATAAGTCTTTCTTAAGACCCTTTAGGGTCTACTTTGTAACCAATGTGTTCTCTCAACAGTATGTTATTACAGGATACTTCACAATTCTTAATGAAATAAAACATCCTCGCTGGGTAAGAACAATCTCTTGACATATCAAAATTTCCATGTAGTTTAATAGTTACTGATTAAAAGCTTTCAGAAATCGCCAGGTCCATAGTGATTTTCCATGGCCTATCTAAATGGAAATCAGACTTTCTATTTGTTAATGCATCAACTCCCTACATTATTATGGAGATCTAATTTGTTTGGGTTTAAAAAAAATAAATTGATCTTCAAAAACTGCTATGCTGAGCCTTAAAAACCAAAATTTCCATGAAAAAATTCTCAGAGGGGCAGCTAGGTGGCGCAGTGGATAGAGCACCAGCCTTGAATTCAGGAGGACCCAGTTCAAATCTGGTCTCAGACACTTCACACTTCCTAGCTGTGTGACCTGGGCAAGTCACTTAACTCCAGCCTCAAAAAAAAAAAAAAAAAGAAAGAAAGAAAAGAAAAAGAAAAAGAAAAAATTCTCAGAAAGAAATATGGTCCAAAGCTTTAGAATCATGAATTCCCAATATATAATAATCACATAATCATAATAATTTCAACAAAAGCTAGCATTTCTTTAAAGTTCACAGAGTGCTTTGCAAATATCATCTGATTTGATTAACAACCCTGGGAATAAGATGCTATGTTACATTTTGCACTTGAGATCACTAAGGAAGGGAAAAGATTCGGAGATTGGGCCAAAGTCACATAGCCAGTTAGTGTCTGAGACTGGATTTGAACTTGGGTTTTCTTGACTCCAGGTCCACTCTATCCATTGAGCCACATGGCTATGCTATCATCCAGTCCATGCAGCAGTAGAACTAAAAAGGAATTCCCTCTGGGAGAATAAGTAGTCATTCTGTCTTTGCTTAAAGGAATCTGGATATTTCTAATTACTGATATCAAAAAATTTCCCTGATATCAAAACTAATCTATCTCTGTTGCCCTTGACCCAAACCCTTATTTCCCTCTGGTCCTAATTGTGTCCTCTGGGACTGGGTATATCCCCACAAGACCATTTCCACATGACCCAACAATTGTCACAGATTTGAACATCCCTTCGGTGGGTGAGTCTCTGTAGGTTTAACATTCATAGTTCCCTCAAATAATTCTCATGTGGCATGAAAGGAAGACCTTTAGCACTATGGCTGTGCTCCCAATGGCCCTCCTAAATGATTTCACCTCACTGAACTGTCTTCGAGATGGGGTCACACCAGGACAGAAGAGACTGAGCTATCATGGCCTGCCAGTGGAGCTTGCCTTGGCTCTTCTGGTTGCCATGTCAT
The DNA here is from genome assembly GCF_048593235.1 of Sminthopsis crassicaudata. Classification (NCBI taxonomy): domain Eukaryota; kingdom Metazoa; phylum Chordata; class Mammalia; order Dasyuromorphia; family Dasyuridae; genus Sminthopsis; species Sminthopsis crassicaudata. The sequence continues at coordinate 246,924,779 of NC_133622.1, forward strand.
AGTGTTGATTTATATTAGGCTTGCATGCCATTCAAACCCACAGCACTTTTTCAGTCACATTTAGTCATCCCTTCTTTTTAATTGCCATGTTAGTTAATTCTTTGGCCCTCTGTGTAAATTGTTGTGGATGAGCTTGAAAATATAAGCATGGAGTAATGGATAGAGAACTGACCTCAAACACAGCATTCAAGTTCTACCTTTGATGCACACTGGATGTCACTAAGCTGCTCAGTAATCTCCACAACCACAAGTTGCAGAGAAGGTGCTAACCTGCATTAGTAGAAGAGATCACTTCATGTGGGAGTCCCTCTATCAATGGAATCAAAAATCCAAAGTCTAACCCTACATATCATCATAGTCTATTCAAGCCAATGTTGTTTTAAATATCTTATTTGAATATTTAAATATCTTATTCAATCTTGACTCTGCCATCTGATGTGTTAGCTATCCATTGTAGCTTTGTGTCATTTCCAAAATTCATATCCATGTTTTCATCCAAATTATTGACAAACATATTAAACATAGGACAAAGACTAAATTTCTGGGATTCTTCTGTGGAGACCAACTTCCAAGTTGACATCAAATAAATAATGATGATTCTGGCTTTGTCATCCCAATAGTTATGAATCCAGTTCATTATACCATCACATAAACCGTACCTATCCACTTTTTTTACAAGGACAATATGAGAGATTTTTCTCAAATGCTCTGTTAAAGTATATCTACAATATCCCCTTGTTCTTTTTTAAATGTATACATATATTTAAATTTTAAATTCAAATAAAAAATGACAAAAGAAAAAATATTGCCATATACACAGCAGACCATAGGAAAAGATTCAAAACAAAACCATAAATTTTCATTTCAAGAAAATCTATGTAATACTCATATTATTTTCAAAGCTCTCTGGCTTTTCTTTGCCTCCTTATTTTTATTTTCTCTGATGCGTACTTTTTATTCTTTTCCTCCCTCCCCACTACTTGAAGAAAACATGGATAATCAGAGAAGCATGGATATATACATATATGCATATCTGTGTATATATGTTATGTGTATTTATGTATATTAGTACATATACATTTAGAGGTATCTAGAAACATATAGAGCATTTCCTATACCACAGCAGTATTCTAACCCAATTCTGTCTGAGAGATTTTGTATGAAAGTTTTTTTCCCAAATTTTCTGCAATCCTCCTATTCTTGGATACATAGGTTTTATTTATGTCAAAAAAAATTAATTTAAAACAATTGAAATTATTCATTTTATACTTCAATAATGCTTTTCCTTATAGTATGATTTAAGGTCTGATACTGTTGAATTTACTTCCTTTACATTTTTCTGTAATGTTCTGGTTAGCTTTCTTGAGGGCCTTCAGACCAGCCTTGATCTCAAGAGAATAATCACCACAAGAATAGTCAGGAATAAAGTCCAAAGTCTTTATTATCTCCTTCACAGGCTGTCTCCTTCGCCTGGGGCTGAGCTAGCTTTCTGAGGGACCTTCAGATGGGCCTTGGTCGTCTTAGTGGAGGAATGCAGGAGGCAGGAAAGCCACCAGGATGGTGGGAGATGGAATGCCCCTCTTCCAGTCCTTGTTGGCTCTTAAATACCTTATTGTAATTACATCATTAAAGCATATTGATTATGTGTGAACTTAGACAATCATTAAATCACCCTGCTAAGTACTAAGTATATATGTGAACTAGAGAACCATCATCTCATCAATTCTTCCAAGTTACCACCTTGTTTCAAGTAGACTTCTCCAGAGTTCTGGCTCTGTACATTTTCCCCTCAGTTTCCTGACCTTTTGCTCTTCCAAATGAATTTTACATTTTTTTCTAATTCTGTCAAATACTTTTTAATAGTATTTAATTTAATTTAATTTAATTTAATAGTAATTTAATAGTTATTCACACTCGATCCTGAGTGGCCAGTTTGAGTTGCTCCTGACTTTAAATATGTGTTCTGACTCCACTGCAGAATTCCTGGGAAGTCCAGCCTTCCTAGATTTGTGTCGTTAGCCTCTGGCGGCCCCTCACAGGTGTCCCTCTATCTCCCACTTAATCGGTGGACTTGTTCCTATCTTTGCCCACCTGGGACTCAACCTCCTTGGTTGGGTTCAGTGGCACCTTGTCCAGCTGGGGGTGAGGATGGAGGGGGCAGGGGTGCTTAGAGCCAGCTGCTGACTGCTCCTTCTCTTGCAGATGCGCATCAGTCTATACTTGGGCGTGGTGAGCACCCTGGTGGCTGCAGCGGGGATTGCTATCATTCTTTACAGCTTCCATGAAGACAATTATTTCCATTGCCGGATTCCTTCCAAGTCTGGCATATGTGCTATTGGGAGAACACTCTTTCTAGTGAGTGCTTCTGTTCTATATATCAAAATCCCACAATGCTGGCCCAATTATGTGGAATAGTAAGGCCTCATTCGCTTAAACCTCCACAAGTTCTGATTTCATTTTGATTTCAATTCAGCAAACATCCGATGACCACAGGGTAGAACGTGGTGTGGTAAATAGCTGACCCTGAAGCCAGGAAGATCTCCACAATGCGGAGACAGAGTTTACCAGCATTGGGAGAATTCCCTATACCAATGACATCACAGGTCAAGTCCCTATCCTTATCTCTCTCTCTCTAGCTGAGGTAGGAATATAAATGAAAAAAGGTGATGCCATTTCTGCCTGAAAGAGTTTTTCACTCTTCTGGTGGAAAAGAACCAGCAAAAAAAGTAACTTAAAAAAAGAAATTGAAGAGAGTGGCAATAACTATCATTGTTGGGTGGAGGATGATCAAGAAAGCCTTAAATAATGGGCAGCATTTCATATCCCCCTGGCAAAAAGCACAGCACAATGTTTTGTTTCTAGACTGAGGCAAAGGCTAAGATATAACCAATAATAGATAACAATGCTCATTTGAAAGAATAAAAATTGAAAATGGAATATTAATTAAAACTATGATTTAAAAAAATCTGTGAATTCCTGGTGGTCTGGATGAAGTAAAAATAGAATTCCTCCAAATATTGAAGTACCAGAATTTGGAGTGAACCATTAAATCCTAAGAGAAATCAGCTTGCAATTCACAGAAATAGTCCTTTATGACATTTGGTGGGAAGGGGGGATACATTAGAAGCTAGAAGCTAAAAAGAATGGATGCTGAAGCCTGTGAGTCAGAAAAGGCAAGAAGGGAGTGTGGGTCATAGGCTTTTTATGTTATATCAACAAGTGTATAAGAACCTTTCCTGATAAATGCTTTGGTGACTCAGTCTGAGATGGAATACAAGACTAGATGTACCCCACAGGTCTGATATAGATGCTTTTCAAAATATTAGCCTTTAATCTAATGGTACTCGGGCTTTTAGATTCTCCAAATTTGCAATGTATTTCATTTGATCCTCACAACAACCCTCTGAGGTAGGAACTTTCAAAGATGAGGAAAGTGAGGTTCAGAGGGGTCCCCATATGCCACAGTGATGAGAGTGAAACCCAGGGCCAATGTATTCAGGAACCACCTATCTTCATTCTGGTATGTGTCAGAAAAAAAAAATCTCAGCAAGATAATGTATAGACTTTGGGAGGGGTAAAGGTTTATCTGCTACATTCATGAAGGCAGACAGACTTCAGAGGTACTCTCAGCAACTCTCCCCCTCTTTTACAGTGAGGAAGCTGAGGGCCATCAAGCTTCAGGGATTTGACTGAAGTTAGTGTCAGAGAAGTGATTTGAACCCATGTTCTCTTATCAAGGGAACCAGTGTTCTTTTGACTGGACAAAAGAATCTTGGTTAACTCTTTCCCAGATACACCAGAAACCCCTTCTCTTCAGTTCAATGTGCTACATTCATGAACCCCCACCATGAGCTAAAGATAGATTTCTGCCTTAGAGCAGGGATGGCTAACTATCCATCTCAGCCCTTCCCCAAAGTTAGGTTGCTAAAAGTGTCCAGCACCAGAACATGCAGGGTATTCCAAAGGCCAAACACAGTGTGTGTGGGGGGGGGAGGGGGGGGCAAAGCTAGGTAGAGTCAAAATCCAGAAATCATCCAAGCTATGGTGTGTACTGGGGTGAAAGAAGTCCCCCTACTCCTAGTAGACAAAGTCACATCTTAAGCTTATGGGAAGTAGTATCTAAATGCTTAAAATGGAGAATGTCTTAATGCTGTCCTACAGGCAATACAATAAGAAAGCTAAATATGTCCGGGACAGTATGGCGCCACTCCACACGTTCTCCAATGGATGTCTGCTTTACTTGGACACAACTTTATTGTGCAACTCTGAAGAAGCCCTCCTCCTCCCTGACTATTAATTGCTCTTTTCTCTTGTTTCACAGGGAGTGTTGGCTCTGATACTTTTCCTCACTATTGCTGAATTGTGCATCACTGTGACGGTCTTAGCCTTTAAGACCAATGTAATATGGAGAAATGCCAAAGAGGTGGGAGAACGAAAAGCTCAAAATTATGTTCTTGTAACTATCATGGAGGATAACTAACTTTAGGAATTAATAATAATAAGCTAACGTTTATATTGCACTTACTATGTGCCAGACACTGTATTAAGTAATTTGAGTATTACCTCTTTTGATAGTCAAAACAACCCTCGAAGGTAGGTGCCATTACTATCCCGTTTTATAGTTGAGGCAATTGAAGGAAAGAGAGATTATAAGTGACTTGCCCAGTCACACAGATTTGAACTCTGGTCTTCCTGACTCTAAGAGACATATTCTATTACTCTGGAGCCATCTAGTGGCCCTGAGCAGAAATGTGATGCAATCCTGGCACAAGGACAGGTCAGTTGAAGGGCGGATGAGAGGTGGAAACATTTTCAGTTTGGAAGAAAGGGGACAGGCGGAGCTAGAACCAAGATGGTAGAAAAAAAGGCAGAGATCTCCCACAAACTCTTCTAAAAAACCTTTAGATAATGGCTTCGAACAAATTTTAGAGTATTCGGAAGAAAAGACTCCAACTTCTACACATTTGGCTGAAATTCTCCTTGTATTTTCCACTTCCATTCATTTCTCCATCTGTGTATATCCCTCCAGCAACGCACTGACAATTCCCCAGTAAGGCAGTGACCTGGACATAGAGGGTCAGAGAATTTGAGTGTAGTCCAATCTGCATGAGAACAAGACTCTCCATACCATTCCTGCCTGAAGAGCTCTGATGAGGAGGGCCCACCAATGCCATTATCTCCCGAGATAGCACCCTCTAAGACAGCTCTGAGATTTAGGAAGATTTCTGGATGGCAAGCCTAAATTGCTTTTTGCTAACTCCTATTCATTACCACATTGTTCCTAGTTCTGACCCTAGTTCTACAGATTTGACTCAATCTCTTTTTCAAAGGGCAATGATCATACTCCTCCCTGATTCTTCTCTCTAGAATAATGTTTTCTCTTCTGCCTACACAGTCTAGGAAGAATGTCTTCAAGTTCTGCAAAAGATCCTGGAGTTCATCTAGTTCAGTGCCCATGGCATTTTCTTTCAGAAGGGCAAACGGTGGCCTAGAAAGGTGCTGAGGGTCACACAAGAGCCAGGATGTGATCATGGATGATCTGACATTAAATTCAATAAGTTCCATCTCCCCAGAGACTTTGGGGAGGGAACAGAGAGAATAAGCATCTATAAAGTGCTTGTCATACGGCAGGTGCCCTACCCAGGTAGCTAGTAAGTGTCTGAGGACCAGGACTCTAAGCACTGTGCCCTGTGGCTGCCTACTGGTGGTGTTGGAGAAGAGATTTAGTTGGATTATGTGTGTTCTGATGATGCCTCCAACTCTGGGATTCTCTGATATTAATCTAAACCTGAGTTAACAGACATGACCAGCATTAACTTAGTTAAAATAGAGTTTAAGCTCTTTGAGGATATTAACTAAGTCTTATATTTCTATTCTCCTCAGCACTTAGCTCAGCTCTGAGCACACAGTGATCACTTAATAAATGCCCCCATTACTTTCTCCATTAACTCAATAATAAAGGCAGTTAAGATGTTAGAAATGAGAAAAGTGGCTAGTAATAGCCCTCTGAGAAGAGAAAGAATAGAGAATCTTCAGATCATAGTTTTAAAGCCTAAAAGCTCCACATCCACTTTGTCATCTCACGGCAGGTAATGTAGAGAGAGGCCCAGAGCGATGAAGGATCTTGGTCAATATCACAGCAATAGCAAAAGTGGATTCCCAGAACTGATATATAGATCCTTTAACCCTACATCCCCCCATCTTTCTGCTGAGACAACTGAGGAGAAGACAGGGAGGATGTACAAACATCTGGCAGTCACTGGCAGTCACTGGAAAGATTCGGAATTCATGTGTAAGGAATAGTGGGAAGGAGGATGATAGACACAAAGAGATTGTGGTGAGTTTAATGGGTCCTTTTTCTGGTTGGCTTTACAGGTAGTGTTTTTCTTGCCTACTGAAGGCAAGGAACCTGGACATCATGAAGAGGAAAGACCGTTCCAGTTCCAGATTCAAGCAAACCCTGCTGGCCAAAACGAGAAGGAGCTCTCTGTCTCCTTAATTGGGGATTATACTTTCTAAAGCTGAGCTTCAAGAGGCCTGGTAGCCTTCTTGCCCTTCCCTTTTTAACTTCCCCTCTCTCCCTTCTTCTGTCTCATTCTCCTCTTTCCTCCTTCTCTTTTCCTTCCCCCAAATTAGAGGAAGAACCCAGAGAAAGTCTCTCTCTACAAATTAAATTCACTAAGAGAATTTACAAAAGTTCCCCTTTTCGGCAGCAGCAGTTCACTCAGAGAATCCATTCTAAGTCACCTTTCTCCAGGTCAATTTCAACAAGACATGTCTACGAGTTCCCTCTATTTTTGTTCCAAGATCACTGAACAAATGTATTGAATTTCTACTACCTTCTGCCCAAGTTCACCAAGAGGATTCTTCTGAGGTCCCGCTTTTTCCAACCCAAGTTCAGAGAGACGTCTTCTCAGTTCCAGCTTTCTCCAGATCAAAGTCAGAGAGGATCCTTGTCATAGTTTTTCCAACTCCAGGTCATTGAGAGTATTCACTAAAATCCCCCTTTCCAACTCCCTTCCTCCTTCCTCTGAACCAAGGTCATGGATAGCATACACTCAAGTTCCTCTAATATGGTATTCTAAAGATACCAGGCCACATAGCATAGAAAAACATATTTTAGCCACTTCCGTTTGATACCATTCACTGGTAAAGCTTTAGTGAGTAGGCCTAAAGATTCTAAACCAAAAGCTAAAGGACTGGAGGCTCTCCCAGAAAGGAACTGGGTCACATTTTCTCTTGTTGGCTTAGGTTTCAATGAATGGAAAAGCTGGGAACTGCCTACCTATATATGTTATCAAAGTGATAGCACATAGGTTGCGCTTTGGCTCGCTCTTGATGAAGGCTCAACCCTGGCAATAGAGAAAGTCTTTGTCAAAGTGTTCCTGCAGATGACCCCATTGAGAATAGGATAGAAGGAGGGTGTAGAAGAGGGTTCTGGGATCTTGGTAGGTTCTTAGAAACTATCAATGCTTTATTTTTTTTTTTTTTTCTGTTTTCAAATCCCCAAACACTAGAAAAGGGTCAACATAAAAATCACTGTGAACAATCCCTTTGAGGAATGGGATAAAAGGAGGGTATAGAAGTGGGTTCTGGTATTCTGGTGGGTTTTTAGAAGCCATTGGTACTTTCTGCTTTTAAATTCCCAAGCACCAGAAATGGGTCAATATGAAAAGCTTAAGGAGTCACCTGAGGCTTTTCAAGGATTAAGCCCTTGAGAGGAGAATTTAACATGCAAAGGACAATGAAACCAAGAGGAGCCTGGCTCCTTTCTATTGGGAGGAACATTTTTCCTTCTGAGTATCCCTAACAACTCTGCAGTCCTCCCCTGCACCCCAACACCCCTGGAGTCCCTGATTTTGAACAATTACTTTTGCAAATACATCTTTTGTCTCAAACTTGTCTCATCATTCTTTGCAATTCCAAATGGCAAGAGGACATCAATCCTACAAGCATTTATTACCTTCTCTGTAGGTCAGCCACTATGTCCGTGCCCTGAGAGTATACTCTGGTGAGGAAAGGGAACCATACATAAATTCAGAATACAAAGTAACTTTGGGAAAATCATTGACTAGACTTGGGGAGGGTGCTGAGGAAATCATTTCTGTCGGTGCTGCTAGAACTTAAGCCTTAAAATTAAGCTGGAATTCGAAGGGGTGAAGATGAAGAGGGAATACAAAATAGGCTTGGTGGCCAGACCTACAAAAGCCTAAGGTCAAGGACCAGCACAGGCCCTTTCTGAGGCTGGAGGGAAGTGGAGAAGGTCAGAATTGTGCATGGTCCACCAGCATCATCTGCTGCCATCTGTGCTCTGTCCTTACAGAATAATGGGCACTAGGGGACACAGAGCCCTGGGCTGGAGTAGGGAGGACTCCTCTCCCAGACTTCTGATGCAGCCCCTGACCCTCAGGCACTGTGGGATCTTTCAAGTCATTGAACTCTCTGTGCCTCAGTTTCCTCATTTGTGAGATAAACTGGAGAAGGAAATGGCCAAGAAGTCCCCAGATCATGTCACAGGAGTGAAATGCCTGAACCACCAACTCAGAATGAGTGAGGCTGTCAGATGGGAGCTTTTTGACAAACTTCAAACGTCCCGTATTCATTCCTCCTTTTCCGCGCTCTTGGGGAATGAAGGAGCCTCCCTCCTTAGCAAAGTGCCCTCTTGATGGAGGCCTTCGGCTCCATTCCTTCTCATCTCCTCCAGGACTTTCCACTTGTCTCGTTAAGTTTCTCCCTTGCCAGGCTGTCCCAGTGTCTCAGAACAATTCGCGCATTATTACTTGCCATGTACAAGATACTAAACTAGGAGCTGGGGAAAGATGGACACCAATGACACAGCCTCTGTATACGAGGAACTTCAGAGCCATTTCTTCAGCTTTGGGCCATGGAAGAAGGAGAGGTATATGACAGGGTAGGAAGCTTAAACTTTTTACATGGTTTTACGTGGTTTTACACAGACAATTGAGGAGTGGGACTTGTACTCAGAAAAGAACAGGAGTAAGAAGGAACCAAGCAGGATGAAGAGGTGTAGAGAATGTCTAAAAGGAGGAGACTAAACCAGAAAAGCCTGAACTTTATCCAGGATTGTTCATAAATAATCAGAAAAAAAAAATTAGTTGCCCTGAGGCTTCCAGCCATCTTGCAAAAAGGAAGTGGAAGATTTTGAGAGGTTGGGATGGGCAGACAGTATCCTCTGGGACTGTGGGAATGGCAAGGTGGCCAGTTTAGCTGAGACAGAGAAAGGGTAACGTGAAATCAATCTGTGAAGGGAAGCTGGGCAATCCTCCCTGGCATTTCAAGAGGAGGAAACCAATGGTGAGATGAACTAATGACCTGAACTCCATCACTGAGTACAGAAAGCAGGAGCCACACCGGGGTCCTCTCGGCATGAAATCCAAAGCCTTACCTGCCATGCCATTCATTCTCAAGGCTCCTTTTCACATATGAGGAAATAGGCATTTGGCACACACACAGTATGCGGACTCCCTTGGACCCGGAGAAGGAGGAGGCATGGAGGTCAATGCAGATGGGTTCCTTGGGTCTGAGAGAATTGCTAGAGAGCCAAGAGGTCTTGAACTTGAACCCAAACCTTTCTAAATCTGGAGCCATTATTCTAAATCTTATATCCTGCTGCTCTGGGCATCCGCTTCCTCACATGTATAAAGGGATGGCAGATAATCAGAGCATGTTTAAGGTCCTTCCCAACTGCAGACCTGAGAAAACTGTGACCAGTTCAGCACTCAATATACTCCACATGCTGTATTTAAGAACTGAAGGTAAAAAGACAAAACAGAAACGGTCACCACTCTCAGGGAGTCTATCCAATGATCAATCACAGAAGAGTTTGTCCCACTCCACTACCCTTCACAATCCTTTAGGAGACATGGCTTCTATCTCTATGGTGGCGCTGTCTCCCAAATCTGTCCTGCTTCTCCACTGGAACGCTGTCCATGGTGAACATCACTGGGGCCGAGAGCTTCCTCCTCCCTACTCTCCCAGGATCCCTAATCCAGTTTCTGGGTGTATCCCCAGTTCCTAGTCCAGTGTCTCAGAGTTCAGCTCTGTCCAGTTCTACAATTTCTGTCAGAACTTCTCTTCCTCCAAGGTGTATCAGACCTACAATTAACCATAACTCACCTAAACCATTTCCATACTATCAGGGCTCTGCCACTTGTACTAAATGGGGTATAAATGGATCAGTAAGCATAATATCCAAGAGCACCCCACCACTCTTAAAGAATATGTACCAATAACCCTGAGGTCCCCCGGTGTTGGGAGAGATGTACTTAGAAATGATGTATTCCTTCCCTTAGGCTATCTTGCCCTAATTTACTCTATCTGACCATAGAATGAGGTTCTATAGGAATAGAGGCCCCTTTATGGCTTGTGGCACAAATGGAACGGTCCTCTTCCATGTTATTTTGTCTGTGTCTGCGTCTGTTTATAGAATGTCTGTCATGTTTGTGCTGTGAGCTAGATTCTTGAAAGATATAAAATGCAGCCAGCCAGCAAGGAAAAAAAAAAAACTTCCATGCTACAGTTAGAACACTGGGAAAGATTTATTAACATTCTTAACTCTCATCTTAAAAAAGGGAAAAAACTAACTTTTTTTCCTATGGACCCAGCTCTGGCCAAGTTAGGGACTACAGAAATAAAGTTAGATAATTAAAACTGTAGAACCACTAAAAAAAATCTTAGCAGATCCTGAAGGTTTTGAGAGTAATGATTAATAAGTAAGTCATTTTGTAGGTCTATAGGAAAAAATTCTTGAGACATTGGGGGTAATTACAGGAATTCACCCCATTCTAAAACATCTTAAATTTTGAAGTGCCATTCTGTAGATTTTGAGGAAAAAATAAGGATTAAATCGTATAAAAAGCTTAAAAGAGTTTTTAAAAGCAATTGGCAAAATCAACAGTTTCATTGTGAAAGGGCAATGAAGAAAAGTGAATTAGCAGAAAGTCCAGAATTGAAGAGAACGGGGAAAAAATGGCAAATAGCAACTTTTTTGATATACCTTCCTGACTTCCTATCTTGTCCTGACTCCTCTTCTACTCAATTAGGAAAGAAAAATATGGTTCACTTTACATAAAGGCTAATATAAATGCTGAAAAGGGAAAGTGCCCCAAAAGGTATTAAGGGAAGCTCTCCACAACCTTGTTCACTCAGCATGCTCCACTCCCCAGAGTCCTGAGTGTATCTCAGTTGTGAGGATTGCTAACAAGATCATTATGGCCCATCTCTCTCTGTTAGCCCCTTTTATCTATGATAAGATTAAGAAAATAACATGCTGAAAACTGTAAGGAGACTCAAATTCTGCCCCACCAGAAAGGGGAAGGCAGTAATTGCAGTGGGGCCCCACACACCTGCAGGAGTTCCACAACCCAGCTAGGGGATGGTGGAATGGAGGTCAGGCCCACATAAGACCTGACACCTGAAACTTCCACCATAAGGAGATCCTGGCATCAGGCACATCAACCTTAAGCAGGTTCTACCCAACAGCTGTCTGAGAAGAATCCACGTACTCCTGGCAGCACCTTAGCATGGCAATGTGAAGTGGGAGAGCTAGGCAGCCTCTGACTTTGGTAAAGCCCACCATTCTTTGTTTCAGTTGCAGAAATGTATTAGCTATGTGTTCAGCAAATGAATTTCTCCCTGTTAGCCCAATTTTCTGATTGTAAAACTGCTTCACATAGAATAAATGCTATATGAATGTTAACTGTTTTATTGGGTGTAATTACTTCATACTTGATAACTTTATATGGGTTTTTTAATGTGACCAATCTACAATGCTAATATTAAGATAAATGATTTTTTTGTGTAAAATGATTTGAAAGGAAATTCATTTAAATTAAGGTCACCATTTCTGGGATCCCCAGGACTAGGAAGATAGTGCATAGAGGAAAGATATTTTTTTTCTTTCTTCCCCTTTTCTCTTTCCCTAACTATAGGAGGGAAGGATGGATGGAGGGGTAAGAGAGAGAAAATATATACTCAGTTCAATGAAGCTTGTTTTTTGAAATATGATAGTAAAAGTTTTAAAGTGGCTTTAATCAAAGCCCACTAAACGAATATATAAATTGTAATCTATTTCTACTGAGAGTTAAAAAGATTGGAAAGTTTGTGAACTTTGAGGAAATAGGGAAAAAAGGAGTTTGCTGCTACTTTAAAAATTCCGGCAGCAAACAGCTTGCATTTACATTATCGAAGTCAGACATCTAGGGCTGTGTCAGTAAAAATGTCAAGGTGAAGACTTGCATCTTGAAGTAAAGGCTGACACTGGTGCACAAAGAGAGAAAAAGTTTCTGTGACTTGGGAAACAACCAAAAGATAAATGAGTTTGACTAAAACATCTAGTTATAATTTAGGGAATCTCAGGAAAACTAAAATTCAGTACTGGGTTAATTTAATGTAACTTTTAAAATTGGCTTGTGTGTTAAAGTTGGAAATTTGATCATAAATTATATGAGACTTCTGTCTATTTTTGAGATAGATTCTGTTCTATTTGAATTTCAAGAATTGACGTGTTACCTGTCAGATTAGCTAAGATGACAGGAACAAATAATGATGAAGGTTGGGGGGGATGTGGGAAAACTGGGACACTGATACATTGTTGGAGGAGTTGTGAAAGAATCCAGCCATTCTGGAGAGCAATTTGGAACTATGCCCAAAAAGTTATCAAACTGTGCATACCCTTTGACCCAGCATTGCTGCTATTGGGCTTATATCCCAAAGAAATACTAAAGAGTGGAAAGGGACCTGAATGTGCCAAAATGTGTGTGGCAGCCCTTTTTGTTGTAGCTAGAAACTGGAAGTTGAATGGATGCCCATCAATTGGAGAATGGTTGGGTAAATTATGGCATATGAATGTTATGGAATATTATTGCTCTGTAAGAAATGACCAGCAGGAGGAATACAGAGAGGCCTGGAGAGACTTACATCAACTGATGCTGAGTGAAATGAGCAAAACCAGAAGATCACTGTACACTTCAACAACAATTCTGTATGAGGATGTATTCTGATGGAAGTGGAAATCTTCAACATAAAGAAGAGCCAACTCACTTCCAGTTGATCAATGATGGACAGAAATAACTACACGCAGAGAAGGAGCACTGGGAAGTGAATGTAAATTGTTAGCACTACTGTCTATCTACCCAGGTTACTTATACCTTCGGAAGCTAATACTTAATGTGCAACAAGAAAATGGTATTTACACACATATATTGTATCTAGGTTATATTGTAACACATGTAAAATGTATGGGATTACCTGTCATTGTGGGGAGGGAGTGGAGGGAGGGAGGGGATAATTTGGAAAAATGAATACAAGGGATAATATTATAAAAAATAAATAAATAAAAATAATACTTTATAAAAAAAAAATTAAAAAAAAAAAAAAAAGAATTGACGTGTTTTCCCCCAAAACAGGGAAACTTATTGAAGGGAACAGGGATAGAATCCTAAACCCTCCCTGAGAACTTCCAAAACTGCAACAGCTTGAGGAAAGAATAAACTGAACCAAAAGAAGATGGAAAGTTTATTTCATCAGCCTTGCTAAGCCTGTTTTATAATACATTTTTGTAAATACAATTTTTTTTTTGTATTTTACAATTTAGAGAACACAATTTTGTAAATACAATTTAGAGAATTAGCTAATTCCAAAGTTAAGAGAAAATTACAACTAACTATTTGGCTATTCAAGATTGTTATCTAAGTTATTTGGAATTATTATCATCATGTCAAATCTAAAATTGTAATTACTATGTGTAGAAAAAAAATAATAAGGTGAAAGCCTTACCAATTCGCCTTGAAGTATGAAGGTGTACAGCACTCTTTCCCCCTTCACAGAATGGGAGGAGATTTCAAAGAGCACAGCCCACAAAAGACCTAAAGATAAAGTGGGCAGGTAGGAACAGCAAGTTCAGCCCCTTTTCTGACATCTCTGTCAAGAACGCTTATTTTTAAACTTTCCAGTTTTCTTGAAACCTTCAGTGTGGGCGAGTTATCAGTTCTGAGAAATGTGTTATATAGTTCCCAAACATGCAGTATGTTTACTAAGAATCTAAAAACTTGTTTATTATATAGAAATGATTTTTAATGATTGGTCTTTGCAACAAGATGAGTTTAAATTTAAGAAGAAGAAGAGAAATTCATGTAAAAGATGTTAAGTGGAATATCTTAAGTGTATGTGAGTCCTAGTAATTTTTTATTGCTTATTACAACTTCATGAAAATAAAAATAATGTATCTAGATCTCAGCTATGGATTTTCTATTTGAAATAAAATCTCTTTAGCATATAACTGATATTCTTTTGCATTTTGAACTTGGATATGATCATTAAGTCAGTAAGTTACTTTGAGAAAAATGCTATAAGCTCCTCAGAGGGACGTGACCATTAATTGTTATAGTTGGACATCTATATCTGGGCAAGAGCTGAGATGGCAACCTTGGCCCTTGCTTAAAGTTGGATCCTTCTGACTTCAGTCTTCCTTTGAACAGGAATGTTTCCCACCTTATTATTCCTGTCTGGCTATAGGGTGGAATTGTTACTACATGACTGGTTGTTAGCTGTGACTATTACCTGAAACCAAACAGAGCTAAGGCTCAGGCTGAAGCCTCACAGACCAGTGTTGATGCTATTATAATCATGTCCCTGCTTTTTCCTCTTACAACAAATTTCAATAATCAGAGAAAATAGTCAATAGAGACCATGAGAACAATGCATATATATAAGATCTTACCAATTTCAATCTGAAAATATATAGTCATTAGATTAGTATTAGATTAGTAGATTAGTATTTGGCTTAGCTATCTGCCTTTTACTAGATGCATATATCTGAATGAAATAAAGTCTTTAAGTGTTTTAAAATGATATAAGTATAATAATAATAATAATTGGATATCAATATACTGTATATGGGACCTGTTATTATATTGAAATTAAATCTGAAATATCTTCAGTATGGTTTAGAGAAAAGACTTTTAGTACAACTAGTTTTCTAAGAGATATGTAACTTAATGGTATATTTTGTTTTAAAAGTTTATTACTAGTGTAGAAGTAACATCTGTTTGTACTGTGTGTCCTGTGGCATAAACATTTTCTTATAAATATTAAATAAACATTTTCTTATAAATGCTTTATTTGCTATGTACTATTCTGGAACTGAGTACTTAAATACCCTCTCAAGTCTTTTAGCCTAGAGGGATAGAAAACCTTTACCTGCAAGGATATTGTTAATCAAACTTTTTGTGAGCTTTGTTTCTTCTGGACTCCAAGCCTTGCACCTCCCACTACTTACTCAACCTGGATACTATCTAGTACCTTATTCTAAGCCTCAGCACCCCCTGGATGCTACTGCCATCCTTCAAGTCACATATCTCCCCTATTCAGTCTGAACCCCACTATGTAGAGCCAGCTCTATACCCTTGGTCAGCATAAAGCAGGCTCAGAAGATGAGACCTTCACTTCTTTTCTCCAAATGAATTTGGATCCAAATTATTTGAGGGGGGAATGATGTTTTGCAGCTCTTAGGGAGAATGTAGCAATAAACCCACTTGGAATTTGAAGTCACTTTGGTTAGAAATGATATATTTTTTCTCTTAGATTATCCTATCCCAATTTACTCTAACCAGGATGATGACTTCTTTTGGCATTTAGTCTGCTATGATTGGTGTCACAATTATAATAAACTTTGCCCCATGACTTGGAGTCCTGTCTGAGCTTGCAAATTCTTTTGAGACTCCCCATGACACCAGCCTGAAACTCCAAAATTTTGGGGATTACCCTTAAACCTCAACAGTCACTATATAATCTCCAGATGTTCTCTACCATCTCAAGTGCAGTGTTAAGGGGACCTCTTCATCCTTTTCCAGGGAACTGTCCAGAAAGAAAAGAGCTTATCCTTGAATCTCACCAAACCTCACTAAGCTTTCCTACTGACTATATGCTCTCTAGTTTCCTTAAATCCTTCCTCCCCATATACTCTTCTATCACAATCCTTTAGAGGTGTATGAATGGGCCAACATCCTCAGGAATTTAACCACTTTTCCAAAATAAGTGAACCAATCAACCAACAAATGAATCAGTTAAAAGCATTTGTATCTCTGCTCCTGTGAATGTAATTTTATCTTTTTACTATCCATTCTCATATCTATTTATTCCACTCTAACCTCTTTCCTTACCTCTCACATATTCCACTGTTTTTGAACATCTCATATTAGATATACTGTAGATATTTTAAATTCAACATGTCCCAAATTAAAGTTTTCCTTCAAATCTTCTACTATCCTTAATGTACCACTAAGGGAAAAAAAAAACAAGCATTTGTATCTCCAAAGTCCCAAAGCCCTGAGAAAGATGGAATGAAGAAAAAACAAATAAAAAAAAAGGAATAATCACTTCTCCTGAAGAGTTCAAGGGTGTAACAATGTAGTAATATCCAAAGAACAACAAGGGCTTTGTTTAAGGTTTGCAAAGTTTTTTTTACAGATATCTTATCATATATAAGTATATATAAAAATACATAGAAAGGGGCCAAGATGGCGGACAGGACACACACATCTTCCTAAACTCTCCTTTTCCCTCAATCTATTTTAATGAAATTCAGCCTCAGAATTAGTGCTTGCCTATTGGATCTCACAAATATTGGAAGTACAACATATTATCAACAGAAGATACTCATAATTCACCAGAAAAGGTTTGTTTTTGCTCACAGATGGGGACAGAATGGGGTAGGCCAAGAGCAGACCTCAGGCAAGCATAGAGAGCATAGAAAACAGCTCACAGTGAACAGACCAGAGGTGGGGGTGGTCTCTGCTGGATGAAAATCTGCAGGGGAAATCTTTACCACAGTGTGAGCTATTTTGCAGCAAGCCAAGTAGATCAGCAAAAAGAAAAGTGATAAACACAGAGGATAAAGACTATAACCTAAAAAGCTAGAGTCTCTCGGGACCTGGCTACACCCATCCAGCACCTGGAGTGACTCAGTGTGATCCAGGAGCAGCCACAGTAGTTGGTCCCAACATAACCCTAATAGCTGCCTTTCCACTGCTGCTGATTTCAGGACCTGAGTGCTGTCCCACTGCCCCTTCACTGCCACTTCCTGCTGTCTGTAGAGGCAGCTTGAAAATACCCCATTGCCCCCAATAAGCAGACAGTAGGTTTTTGGTTGTTTATTTTTTTATTTCAAAATGAGCAAAAAAGCAAAGCACACTATAACTATTGATAGCTTCTATATGGAAAGAGAGCAGACTTCAAATCCTGAGGAGACTAAAAGCAGTTTGTCTCTAGATCCAAAAGTGGATGTGATCTGGTCCTCTCATACAAGGCTCTCATAGAAGAAATTAAAAAGGATCTTAAAAGAGAGTTATTAGAAAAATGGGGAAAAGAAAGGAAAGCTTTGTAAGAGGGCCAGGATAAGTCATTAAAAGATAGAGTGGATAAAGAAATAAACTCCCTGAAAAACAGAATTTGTGAATTGGAAAAGATAAACAGCTCCCAGGAAAAAAGAATTTGTGAACTGGAAAAAGAAAATAAGGCTTTTTAAAGATTGGCAAAATGGAGAAAAACCCTATGAACAAAACAACTTATTTAAAAACTCAATTGGACAAATACAAAAAGAAATAAAAAAGTAATTGAAGAAAATAATTCATTAAACTCAGACTTGAACAAATGGAAATGAATGACTCAAGGCCACACGAAGAATCCTTCAAGCAAAACCAAAAAAATGAAAAAAATGGAAAAAAATATTAAATACCCATTTGGGAAAACAACAGACCTGGAAAACAGATACAGAAAAGGTAATCCAAGGATTACTGGACTCCCTGAAAATCATGATGAAAAAAAGTTCCTACATATTATTTTTCAGGAAATCATCAAAGAGAACTGCCCAGATGTTATAGAAACAGAAGGCAAAATAGACATTGAAAGAATTCATTGATCACCTACTGAAAGAGATCCCAAAATCAAAACTCCAAGAAATATTGTGACTAAATTCCAGAACTATCAGACAAAGGAAAAAAATACAACAAGCAGCCAGAAAATAACAATTCAAATACCAAGGAGCCACAATAAGGATCACTCAGGATCTAGCAGCATCTACATTAAAGGATTAAAGGGCCTGGAATCTGATATTCCAAAAGGCAAAAGAACTTGGTATGCAGCCAAGAATAACTTACCCAGCCACAATGAGCATTTTCTTCCAGGGAAGAAGATGGACATTCAATGAAATAAGTGAGTTTCATTTATTCCTGATGAAAAACCAGAGCTAAACAAAAAGTTTGACCTCCAAATATAGGACTAAAGAGAAACATAAAAAGATAAAAAGAACTCTTGAGAATTGTATTTCTGTTATGGGTATACATAAAGCATACATGTTTGGGTTTATACTAAAGAAACTAGAGTTGGAAAGGAACCCAAAAAAGGGAAAAGTGGAGGTAAAAAGAGGGAAACTACATCTCACAAAGAGGCAAAGAAAACCTATTGTATCTGAGGGAATGAAGGAAGAGGGATGAATATTGTGTGAATCTTACTCTCATCAGATTTGGCTCAAAGGGAAAATGTTAGACATAACATTTGATTTACTCATTGAAAAGTGGAAGGGGAAAAATGAAAAGGGAAGGGTTAGGGTAAATAGAAGGGAATACAGAAATAGGAAAAGGTTGAAGAAAAGGGGAGGGACTTATAGAGGAGAGATGGAGGGTTGCTAAAGAGGGAGGGTTGTGTGAGGCAAGTGGTGCTCATAAGTAATACTGGGGAGGGGGTTAAGAGGGAAAGGAAAGAAAAAAGCATAATGTGGGGATAATAACATGGCAGGAAATACAGAATTAGTAACTGTAACCATAAATGTGAATGGGGTAAATTCCTGCATAAAGTGGAGGTGACTAGCAGATTGGATTAAAAGTCAGAATTCTACAATATGTTGTTTACAGGAAACACACTTGAAGCAGGGTGATATATAAAGAATAAAGGTAAAAGACTAGAAGAGAATCTACTATGTTTCAGGTGAAGCCAAAAAAAGCAGGGGTAGCCATCCTGATCTCAGATCAAGCAAAAGCAAAAATTGATCTAATTAAAAGAGATAAGGAAGGGCACTATATTTTGCTAAAGGGTCAGCATAGATAATGAAGCAATATCAATACTAAACATATATGCACCACTTGATTTAGATATGCATCTAAATTCCTAAAGAAGAAGTTAAGAGAGCTGCAAGAAGAAATAGACAGCAAAACTATAAAGTGGGAGGTTGCAACCTTGTACTCTTAGAACTAGATAAATCAAACCATAAAATAAATAAGAAGTTAAAGAGGTAAATAGAACACTAGAAAAGTTAGGTATGATAGCTCTTTGAAGAAAACTGAATGGAGACAGAAAAGAATACACTTTCTTCTCAGCAGTTCATGGAACCTATACAAAAACTAACCACATATTAGGATATAAAGACCTCAAATTCAAATGTAGAAAGGCAAAAATAGTAAATGCATCCTTCTCTAATCACGATGCAATAAAAATTACATTCAATAAAAAGCCAGGGGGAAATAGACCAAAAAGTAAATGGAAACTAAATAATCTCATCCTAAAGAATGATTGGGTGAAACAGCAAATCATGGACACAATTAATAATTTCACCCAAGAGAATGACAATAATGAGAGTCATACCAAAATATGTGGGATGCAGCCAAGGCAGTAATAAGGGAAAATTTTATATCTCTAGAGGCTTACTTGCATAAAATAGAAAAAGAGAAAATCAATGAATTAGGCTTACAACTAAAAAAGTTAGAAAAAGAGGAAATTAAAATACCCAATCAAACACTAAACTTGAAATTCTAAAAAAAAAAAAAAAAAAAAAAAAGAGAGAGAGAGAGAGATCAATAAAATTGAAAGTAAAAAAAAAACACCTATTTAATTAATAAATAAAACTAAGAGTTGGTTTTATGAAAAAAATAACAAAATAGATAAACCTTTGGTAAATCTGATTAGAAAAAGGAAAAAGGAAAATCAAATTGTTAGTCTTAAGAATGAAAAGGGAGAAATTTCAACTAATGAAGAGGAAATTAGAGCAATAATTAGGAGTTACGTTGCCCAACTCTATGCCAATAAATTTGATAACTTAAATGAAATAGATGAATACCTTCAAAAATATAGGTTGCCCAGGAAGGAAGGAATAAATTGGTTAAATAGTTCCATTTTAGAAAAAGAAATAGAACAGGCTATTAATCAACTCCCTAAAAAAAAAAAATCCCCAGGACCAGATGGATTTACATGTGAATTCTATCAAATATTTAAAGAACAATTAACTCCAACATTATATAAACTATTTGAAAAAATAGGGAATGAAAGAGTCCCACCAAATTCCTTTTATGTTAAAGACATGATACTGATACCTAAACCAGGTAGGATGAAAACAGAAAAAGAAAATTATAGACCAATCTCCCTAATGAACATGGATACAAAAATCTTAAATAAAATCTTAGCAAAAAGATTACAGAAAATCATCTCAAGGATAATACACTGTGACCAAGTAGGATTTGTACCAGGAATGCAGGGCTGGTTCAATATTAGGAAAACTATTAGCATAATTGACTATATCAATAACCAAATTAACGAAAACTGTATTATCATCTCAATAGATGCAGAAAAGCATTAGATAAAATCCAGCACCCATTCCTATTAAAAACATTAGAGAGTATAGGAATAAATGGACTTTTCCTTAAAATAATCAGTAGCATATATTTAAAACCATCAGTAAGCATCATATGTAATGGTGACAAACTAGAACCATTCCCAGTAAAATCAGGAATGAAACAAGGTTGTCCACTTTCACCATAACTGTTCAATATTGTATTAGAAATGCAAATTTCTACAATAAGAGATGAAAAAGAAATTAGAGCAATTAGAGTAGGTAATGAGGAAATCAAATTATCACTCTTTGTTGATGATATGATAGTATAGTTAGAAAACTCCAGAGATTCTACTAAAAAGGTATTAGAAATAATCCACACCTATAGCAAAGTTGCAGTGTACAAAATAAAACCACATAAATCATCAGCATTTTTACACATCACTAACAAAATCCAACAGCAAAAGATACAAAGAGAAATTCCATTTAAAATAACTGTCCCCCCAACCAAAAATTAAACTCGAAATACAAAAATTAAAAGGAGAAATCAATAAAATTGAAAGTAAAAAAACTATTGAATTAATAAATAAAACCAAGAGTTGGTTTTATGAAAAAGCCAATAAAATAGATAAACCTTTGGTAAATTTGATCAAAAAAAAGAAAGAGGAAAATCAAATTGATAGTCTTACAAATGAAAAGGGGGATCTTTCCACCAATGAAGAGGAAATTAGAGAAATAATAAGGAGTTACTTTGCCCAACTTTATGCCAATAAATTTGATAACTTAAGTGAAATGGATGACTTTCTCCAAAAATATAGGCTCCCTAGATTAACAGAGGAGGAGATAAATTGCTTAAATAGTCCCATTTCAGAAAAAGAAATAGAACAAGCTATTAATCAACTCCCCAGGAAAAAATCCCCAGGGCCAGATGGATTCACATGTGAATTCTACCAAACATTTAAAGAACAATTAGCCCCAATGTTATATAAATTATTTGAAAAAATAGGGGATGAAGGAGTCCTACCAAACTCCTTTTATGACACAGACATGGTACTGATACCTAAACCTGGTAGATCGAAAACTGAGAAAGAAAATTATAGACCAATCTCCTTAATGAATATTGATGCTAAAATCTTAAATAAGATATTAGCAAAAAGACTTCAGAAAATCATCTCCAAGATAATACACTATGATCAAGTAGGATTTATTCCAGGAATGCAGGGCTGGTTTAATATTAGGAAAACTATTAATATAATTGACCATATTAATAATCAAATTAATAAGAACCATATGATCATCTCAATAGATGCAGAAAAAGCATTTGACAAAATCCAACATCCATTCCTACTAAAAACTCTTGAGAGTATAGGAATAAATGGATTATTCCTTAGAATAATCAGGAGTATATATTTAAGACCGTCAGTAAGCATAATATGCAATAGAAATAAACTGCAACCTTTCCCAGTAAGATCAGGAGTGAAACAAGGTTGCCCACTATCACCATTACTATTCAATATAGTACTAGAAACGCTAGCCTCGGCAATAAGAGCCGAGAAAGAGATTCAAGGAATTAGAGTAGGAAATGAGGAAATCAAACTATCACTTTTTGCAGATGACATGATGGTATACTTAGAGAACCCCAAAGACTCTGCTAAAAAGCTACTAGAAATAATTCAAAATTTCAGCAAAGTGGCAGGATACAAAATAAATCCACAGAAATCCTCGGCATTTTTATATATCACTAACAAAATGCAACAGCAAGAGATACAAAGAGAAATTCCATTCCAAACAAATGTTGAGAGTATAAAATATTTGGGAATCCATCTACCAAAGAAAAGTCAGGAATTATATGAGAAAAATTACAAAACACTTGCCACAAAAATAAAATCAGATTTAAATAATTGGAAAGACATTCAGTGCTCTTGGATAGGCCGAGCGAATATAATAAAGATGACAATACTCCCCAAACTAATCTATTTATTTAGTGCTATACCAATCAGACTCCCAAGAAACTATTTTAATGACCTAGAAAAAATAACAACAAAATTCATATGGAAGAATAAAAGGTCAAGAATTGCAAGGGAACTAATGAAAAAAAACTCAGAGGAAGGTGGTCTAAGTGTACCTGATCTAAAGCTATATTATATAGCAGCAGTCACCAAAACCATTTGGTATTGGCTACGAAATAGACCGGTAGATCAGTGGAACAGATTAGATACAAAGGACAAAAAAGGGTACATCTATAGCAATCTAATCTTTGACAAACCCAAAGATTCCAACATTAGGGATAAAAATTCATTATTCGGAAAAAACTGTTGGGAAAACTGGAAATTAGTATGGCAGAAATTAGATATGGATCCACACAACACCATATACCAAGATAAGATCAAAATGGGTCCATGATTTAGGCATAAAGAGGGAGATAATAAATAGATTAGAGGAACAGAGGATAATCTACCTCTCAGACTTGTGGAGGAGGAAGGAATTTATGACCAGAGGAGAACTAGAGATCATTATTGATCACAAAATAGAAGATTTTGATTACATCAAACTAAAAAGTTTCTGTACAAATAATACTAATGCAAACAAGATTAGAAGGGAAGTAACAAATTGGGAAAATATTTTTAAAAACAAAGGTTCTGACAAAGGTCTCATTTCCAAAATATATAGAGAACTGACCCAAATTTATAAGAAACCGAACCATTCTCCAATTGATAAATGGTCAAAGGATATGAACAGACAATTCTCAGAGGAAGAAATTGAAACTATATCCACTCACATGAAAGAGTGTTCCAAATCACTACTGATCAGAGAAATGCAAATTAAGACCACTCTGAGATACCACTACACACCTGTCAGATTGGCTAAGATGACAGGAATAATAATGACAAATGTTGGAGGGGATGTGGGGAAACTGGGACACTAATACATTGCTGGTGGAGTTGTGAAAGAATCCAGCCATTCTGGAGAGCAATCTGGAATTATGCCCAAAAAGTTATCAAACTGTGCATACCCTTTGACCCAGCAGCGCTACTACTGGGATTATATCCCAAAGAAATACTAAAGAGCGGAAAGAGACATATATGTGCCAAAATGTTTGTGGCGGCTCTTTTTGTTGTAGCTAGAAACTGGAGGATGAATGGATGTCCATCAGTTGGAGAATGGTTGGGTAAATTGTGGTATATGAAGGTTATGGAATATTATTGCTCGGTAAGAAATGACCAGCAGGAGGAATATAGAGAGGCCTGGAGAGACTTAAATCAACTGATGCTGAGTGAAATGAGCAGAACCAGAAGATCACTGTACACTTCAACAACAATGCTGTATGAGGATGTATTCTGATGGAAGTGGAAATCTTCAACATAAAGAAGATCCAACTCACTTCCAGTTGATCAATGATGGACAGAGGTAGCTGCACCCAGAGAAGAAACACTGGGAGGGGAATGAAAATTGTTAGCACTAATATCTGTCTGCCCAGGTTGCATGTACCTTCGGATTCTAATGTTTATTGTGCAACAAGAAAGTGATATTCGCACACATGTATTGTACCTAGACTATATTGTAACACATGTAAAATGTATGGTATTGCCTGTCGTCGGGGGGAGGGAATAGAGGGAGGGGGGGTAAATTGGAAAAATGAATACAAGGGATAATATTATAAAATATATATATATATATATATATATATATATATATATATATATATATATATATAATAATAAATAAATAAATAAATAAATAAAAATAAAATAAAAAATAAAATAAAATAAAATAACTGTCGATAGTATAAAATATTTGGGAATCTATCTGCCAAAGGAAAATCAGGAACTTATGAGCAAAACTACAAAACACTTTCCACACAAATAAAGTCAGATCTAAACAAGTGGAAAAATAATACGTGCTCCTGAATAGATTGAGCAAATATCATAAAGATGACAATACTACCTAAACTAATCTATTATATACCAATCAGGCTCCGAGAAACTTTTTTTAATGACCTAGAAAAATAACAACAAAATTCATCTGGAAGAACAAAAGGTCAAGAATTTCAAGGGAACTAATGAAAAAAAAAATCAATTTTTTGTAGCCTAACTATACCTAATCTAAAACTATATTAAAAAACAGTGGTCACCAAAACCATTTGGTATTGGCTAAGAAATAGATCAGTGGAATAGGTTAAGTTCACAGGACAAAATGATCAATAACTATAGCAATCTGGTGTTTGACAAACCCAAAGACCCCAGCCTTTGGAATAAGAATTCATTATTTGACAAAAATTGCTAGGAAAATTAGAAATTAGTATGGCAAAAACTAGGCATTGACCCAAACTTAATACCATAAAACAAGATAAAATCAAAATGGGTTCATTTTCTAGGCATAAAGAATGAGATTATAAATAAATTAGAAGAACATAGGATAGTTTATCTCTCAGACCAATAGAGGAGGAAGGAATTTGTGACCAAAGAAGAACTAGAGATCATTATTGATCACAAAATAGAAAATTCCAATTATATTAAATTAAAAAGCTTTTGTGCAAATAAAACCAAAGCAGACAAGATTAGAAGGGAAGCAATAAACTGGGAAAACATTTTTACAGCTAAAGGTTCTGATAAAGGTCTCATCTCCAAATATATAGAGAATTTACTCTAATTTATAAGAAATCAAGCCACTCTCCATTTGATAAATGGTAAAAGGATATGAACAGACAATTTTCAGATGGAGAAATTGAAACTATTTCTAGTCATATGAAAAGGTGTTCCAAATCATTGTTAATCAGAGAAATGCAAATTAAAACAACTCTGAGATACCACTACACACCTGTCAGATTGGCTAAGGTGGCAGGAAAAGATAATGACAAATGTTGGAGGGGATGTGGGAAAACTGGGACACTGATGCATTGTTGGTGGAGTTGTGAATGGATCTAACCATTCTGGAGAGCAATTTGGAATTATGCCCCAAAAGTTATCAAACTGTGCATATTCTTTGATTCAGCAGTGTTATTACTGGGTTTATATCCCAAAGAGATATTAAAGAAAGGAAAGGGACCCATATGTGCAAAAATGTTTGTGGAAGCCCTTTCCATAGTGGCTAGAAACTAGAAATTGAAGATATGCCCAATAATTGGAGAATGGCTAAATAAATTGTGTAATATGAATGTTATGGAATATTATTGTTCTATAAAAAATGACCAGCAGGATGAATACAGAGAAGCTTGCAGAAACTTACATGAACTGATGCTGAGTTAAATGAGTAGAACCAGGAGATCATTATACACTTCAACAGCAATACTATATGATGATCAGTTCTGATGGATATGGCTCTCTTCAATAATAAAGGGATCCAAATCAGTTCCAATTAATCTATAATGAACAGAACCAGATACACCCAGAGAAAGAACACTGGGAAATGAGTATGGATCACAACATAATATTTCCATTCTTTCTGTTATTGTTTGCTTGCATTTTGGGTTTTTTTCTTCTTAGGTTATTTTTAATCTTCTTTCTAAATTCAATCTTTCTTATGCAACAAGATAACAACATAAATATGTATACATATATTGTATTTAAGATATACTTTAATATATTTAACATGTATGAGACTACCTGCCATCTGGGGAGGGGATGGAGGGAAGGAGGGGAAAAGTTGAAACAGAAGTTTTTACAAGGGTCAATGTTGAAAAATTATCCATGCATATATTTTGTATATAAAAAGCTATAATAATAAAAAAATACATAGAAAGAGAAAAGACATAAAGGTCATTTATGGGGAAGACACCAGTAATTAGAAGTTTAAGGAAAGGCTTCTCATAAAAGGTGATACTTCAATTATATCTTAAAGGAACAGAGACAAAAGCAAGATATAGTAACAGGGAGATGGGGTGTGGGAAGAAGAAAGAATGGAGCAAGTTCCTGAAGGAAAACTAACAGGTAGGACTGGGTCTAAGCAGGTACAGTCTAGAACCAGGTGTAACCTGCTTGTGAGACCTGATCACAGAATTTGCCCTGAAGAAATCAGCAATCCTACATATTGGGGTTTTGAATTACCATTTTGTTTTTTGTACAGACTTAATAAGTTGTTCATAGATGCAGATTTAGCCTAAAAATTTATAGGCATACAATTTGTTTTTCTGGAAAGTCCAGAATTGAACATTTTACTAGCACAATCTTACAACACTCTATAAGCATTGTTTAAACTGAAAAAGAGGAAAGTTAAAATCTCAAAGAATGAAAGCATTACCAGAATGAAGGCCTAGAGGCTATAGGTTAGCATCATCCTCACCATAATTGTTGTTATTATTATTAGTGGCATTTGTATATTGCTTGAAGCAAGGCTTCATGAGGCTTAAATGAGAAAGTGGAAGTAAACTACAGTGTGAACATCAGAACAGGCTTCTGTATCTTACACTTATGAGATTCATAATTATGAAAGTATGCACCCAAGTATATTACGTTACAGTTGTCCCTAGAGGATTTCATTTGACTAGATTCAGCCCAATGTTCTAGCCTGTCAAGCTGCTTTGGGATCCTGATACTTTCAGCTAATGTGCTTAGCAATTTCTCCCAGCTTTGTGCCATCTGAAAAATGCATAAGTGTAATACCTTTCTTTATCCAAATCATACAAAATAGCTCAGAACCAAGCACAGTTCCCTTGGAACTCCATTGGAAACCCCTTTATACATTGATATAAAAGATGAAGACTGAGAGAAGGCCACTAGTTCTGGGAAATAATTCAGTTTGGAGAGAACAGATTCAGTTGAATGATGATATCAGAAGCCAATCTGTTGAGTTAAGAAGATGGTGAGAGGAAGGAAATAGAGGCCTTCTCAAGCAGTTTAACCATAAAGAGACTATAATATGGGACAATAGTTTTAAGTATAGACGATCAAAAAACACCCTTGAGTTTCCATTGATCTGACTTTATTAGTGCTTAATTCTTATCTCTCAGTCTTCCCTACAAGTATACTATGAAATACTTTAGCAAAAGCTTTGTAAAATCTAAGCTAATTATATCCACAATATTCCCTTCATTTACTAGTTAATATTACTGTCAAAAAAGGAAATAAGCAACCACGGGTGTGATTTCCTCTCCTTGGCTATCACAAATTCGATAACAACAATCTTTAACGATTATAATGTCTCTAGTTGTGTCCTTCGTCAACTGAGAGAGGATATTATAGGCAAGACACAAGACTACATTAACTACTTTTTTCCCCAGAGATTGACAGAAAAGAGCTAAAATTTAGATTTTCTTCGTACCAAGTATATCTTATTTCTGGGTCAGCATTGTGTTGTCTCTCAAGAACCTGTCTGAATTCCTCTTGCAGTCCTGTGAGAGAAATGATTATTAATTGCCAATGATTTGGGGAAATTCAGATTTACTCTTTTTTATTCACATTTCAAGAATTTGTATCTGAAGGCTGAGTTAAACTTCTCTTCCATCCAGACCCCACCCCCATAGTGCAGCCAATGTACTCCACTCTGGTTTGGGAGAAATTCTTGGAACCATTTGTCCAAGGCTGGGGCTAATCTCAGAAGCTAATGATATAATCAGAGCTCAGGTCCAGCCCCTCACTGTAATATTTATTCTTTCATTAAGATTAACCACTCAGTTGATTGCCACCCTCAGGAGCACTCCTCTTCCAAAAGGCATATAAACTGGGAGTCCCAAGGGCATGATTGCCTTTGTCCTAAGAGAGAGAAGGTCAAATGATCATCCTTTTATTAAAATGCTTTAAGTATTACTAAAATTATTAAATTACCCAGAAACGATGTCTTTCAAGCCTTTTAAAATGCTTGTAAGCAAGAGAATATCCTCATGGGGCTAATCTTCTATTTCCTGTTCCACTGATCCTCACCCAAACACTCCTTATTCACTCCTGCTAGCTATTGTCCTTATTTTTCCTTTTTTTCTGCAGCTAAACCCCAAGAGAAGGCTACCATTCTCTTTCTTTTCACCTTCTTCATAACTCTACAGACTGGCATCTGACATCATTATTCAGCTGAAGCTGGTCTCTCCAAAGTAACCAATGCTCTTTTTTATTCTCCAATCGCAAGGCCTTTTCTCATTCTTTATTCTTCTTTACCTCCCTGTAATCTTTGATATTATTGACCAGGCTCTTTTCCTTCACACTCACTTCTCTTGGCTTTTGTGACACATTTCTTTCCCAGTTAACTTTAATATGCACTTTAAAAAAATATCAAACCCCAAATATCAGAAGCTCATAGATTCACATTCAATTCTCATTGGTGTTCTTTTTCTATAGAAATATTAGTGTTCTTTATAACAGTCAAATTCATAAGATAGAAAAATAATCAACTGTCAAGAGATGGAGCCTGGAGGTCTCTCCCAAGTCCATGGCTCTATGACTCTCGAGTTCTATGACTCGAGTTCCATGACTCTATGACTCCAGGATTCTATGATTTTAAGATTCCAATAGAAAACAGAGGACTAGCCGAGCAGCCCAGAGGAGAAGCAGAATGTGACGTGGATGGCGAGGCTCATCTGCTTCGATTCTGAGCAGATCTCTGCCCCAGAATGAATTCCAACATCATGGAGGCAAAGCCAAGGCCCAAAGAAAAGATGAAGAGGTTTCTAAATCCTCGCCGTAAAGGGAAGCTAAAAATGATGGCAGCTCCTCACAAATGTCAAGATTTTGTGCCAAGTCTGCTTAAAGGGAAGCCAAAGATGATGGGGGTAGGTCACATCTGTTCCTTACACAGAAGAAGCTGATCATTCCTTTTACTCTTTGCAGATTGGGGATTCAGACTGGCAGGCAACAGGATCACAGAGAAGGGACTAAGTATAACAGTTTTAAGTTTCCTTGTACACTATCCATGAGACATCTAAACCCTGATCTTCTGTTTTCTAACCTTAATTTCATTTCTACTGGACACTTAACTGACTAAAAAAAAATTAGCTTGTGTTGTTGACATACAAGATGATTAAAAACAAAAAGGTTATGGTAAAAAAAAATCCCCAAACCAAAACCTCTGCCCAGAGTTTTGAAGACCACCTCTTTCTTACATGAGGACAGATTTTATAAAAATAGGTGAGAGCTCTAACAGAAGATCATGGTTGTCTCTGTACAAGGAGGCACTGAGGTATACTAGATAGAGACCCTACCTTAAATCCTGAGCCTTTTATTGGAAGAAAGGGAAATTATACAATCAGTTCACAGGTATTTATTAAGTACCTACTACTTACCAAAGTGCTGGGAATACAAAATCTAAAGTTTCTCCCCTGAGAAACATAAATTTTAATGAGGAAGATAGTGTATCTCTCTCTCTCTTAAGTATTTACAAAATACAAGAACTCCAGGAGAAGGAGGGCAATAGCAGCTTCAGGGAGAAGGCTGAATTTTAGCTGAGTTTCAAAGGAAGCCAGGGATTCCATAGGATAGAGATGAAGTGGGAAAACATTTAAGAAGGAGAGAAAGCCACTGCAAATAAATATTGGAAGGTGTGTAAGGAACAATTTAAGCAGGTCATTGTGCCTGGATTATATAATATATAGAGAGAAAAACATGTATACCAAGACTGTTACGGAAGGAAGGGGCCCTGTTGAGGAGTATTTTAATTAAAAAAAAAAAAAAACCTCCTTTTTTACCCAAAATTAATGGGGGTTCATTCACATTTATTAGGCAGGGAGTGATATGATTAGACCCTCAATTTACAAAAATTACTTTGGCAACTAAATGAAAGCAGGGAAGATAGAGGGAAGTAGGGAGAAACAAGGTATGATGACTCAAAAAGAGCTCATTGAAATGGTCCAGGTGAGAGGGCCTGAACTAGATTGGTGCTGTGTGAGAGGAGAGAAGAAAGAATGCATAAAAGATATCATGAGGATAGGAATGACAAATTTGGCCACTGACTGGATGATATGCAGTAATAAGGATGTTCTTCAGAATTATTCGGAATTCAGAAAGGGGGAGGAGATAATCCTATTTCCCTAGTGGGAATTGGCCAGTCCACACTGGTAAACCAACTAATTATAGGATGACAAACAAAACACTCCACTGTTTCAAAGGACTATTTGGCTTTTAGAAAAGGTATTTTAAATGTTAAAACCAGGGAATACATGAGTTTACTCTCAGCAACATTATGCAGAAAGAAGAATCAGAGGATCCTATCTCTCTGCTCTGCTTGTTTCCTCCTCCCTCTCCCACAATCTTTGCTGTTGGAAATGGAAAATGATTCATGAACGTTTCTATAATCTTAGCTTGAGGAAAAAACTAAAATTAAGGGAAGGCTGGTCATAGTGGGGAGAGAAAGAGAGAGATAAAAGGAACTGATCATCCACCAAGTATTGTCATTTCTTAATTCATCTTATCATTTAGGTCTCTTCTACACATCCCTAAAAAAGGTCAAGTCCTCATTATTTTTTCCTAATGATTTTTTTAATTTTATTTTTGGGAGTGCTTAATATTCATTCTTTTTTACATTTTAATTATTTATTTTTAACATTTTTTTTTTAAATTCTGAATTCCAAATTCTCTCCCTCCCACTTCTCTCCCATTCTCTGAGAAGGTAAGCAATGATACCAATTACAGAATATAAAACATATTTTTTTATTTAAAAAAAATAAGAAAAATAAAGTAAGAAAATTATACTTCCATTTGCACTCAGTATATCAATTCTGGAGATGAACAGCATTTTTATATCATAAGTACTTTGGAATTGTGTAGGATCATTGCATTGATAAAAGTAGTCAAATATGTCACAGTTGGTCATCATTATAACATTGCTGTGACTATCTATACACTATTTCAGGGTTCTCACTTTGCATCAGTTTATATGGGTCCTGATATGCTTTTCTGAAACCATCTGTGATAAGCCTCCACAGCTGTGGACCATAACATCTGAAAGAGTTGCAAGGCAGCCTTTGTTGACACAGGTATTGCTGACTAGGAATGAGATAAATTGGAGGCAGAGGGAAGAGGAGAGGTCACATAACGCAACAGCATCTCAGTAAGAGACTGCCTCTCAGTCTCCTTGTATCATCCTCTCACAAGAGGAGATCCATTCTGCAGGTCTGGATTGGATCTCCAGGGGACAGCTAGGGGGGCAGCTAGGTGGCACAGTAGATAGAGTATCAGCCCTGAAGTCAGGAGGACCTGAGTTCAAATCTGATCTCAGATACTTATCACTGCATAGCTGTGTGACCCTGGACAAGTCACTTAACCCCAACTTCCCTCCAAAAAAAAAAAAAAAAATATATATATATATATATATATATATATATATATATATATATATATATATATATATACTTCCTAGCTGTGTGACCCTGGGCAAGCCACTTAACCCCAGCCTCAGGGAAAAAAAATGGGTTGGATCTCCAGCAGCTATTGTCAGCTGGCTCCTGTAAACCAGACATCTGAAACTTCATCATTTCTTAAAGTACAACAGTAGTCTACCCCAATTGTACGCCATAATTTGTTCAGCTATTCCCCAATTGATGGGCATCCCTTCAATTTCCAACTCCTTGCTACCACAAAAAGAGGAGCTATACATGGTTTTGTACCTGTAGGTCCTTTTCCTTTTTCTTTGAATTTTTTGGGATACAGACATAATACTGATAATGCTGGGTC
This sequence comes from Sminthopsis crassicaudata, assembly GCF_048593235.1. Classification (NCBI taxonomy): domain Eukaryota; kingdom Metazoa; phylum Chordata; class Mammalia; order Dasyuromorphia; family Dasyuridae; genus Sminthopsis; species Sminthopsis crassicaudata. The sequence continues at coordinate 246,956,987 of NC_133622.1, forward strand.
AAAAGATAGGTACAGTTTTATAATCCTTTGGTCCTAGTTCCAAATTTTCTCCAGAATAGGTTGGACCAGTTACTAGTCCATCAAGAGTTCATTAGTGTGCCTATTTTTCTTCATCTTCTCTAGCATTAGTCATTTCTGATAATCATGAAGTGAAACCTCAGAGTTGTTTTAATTTGCATTTCTCAGTTGTAATTTAGGGCCTTTTTAATGATTATAGATAGCCTTGATTTCTTCTTTTGAAAATTGCCTTTGACTACTCATCAATTGGAGAATAGATCTCTTTTTATAAATTTGATTCAATTCTATATTCAGTATATATTTGAAAAATGAGGCCTTTATTAAAGAAATTTGCTGTGAAACTTTTCTTCTATATTACTTTATTGTCTATGGTACCTTTTAGCATAATGTAATTTCCCTTCTCTCTTTTAATTAATTCTAGTTTTTTTCTTTTTTTTCCTTGAAATCATGATTGCTACCCTTGCTTTTCTTTACTCAGCTGAAGCATGTTTAGATTTTTGCTTCAGGCCTTTATTTTAACTATGTGTGTGTATGTTTCTATGTCAAGTATGTCTCATAAATAATATATTGATGGATTCTATCCATTCTGTTATTTAATTCCATTTTATGGGTGAGCTCATCCTATTCATACTCACAAATATAATTACTGTGTATTTTCCTTCATTCCATTTTTTCTACTTGACATTCTCTCTGTCTCTGTTTCCCTCCCTATCTCTCTGTCTCTCTGTGTCTGCCTCTAGCTCTCTGTCTCTCCTCAAAAGCCTGTTTTACCTCTAACCACTGACTCCTTTAATCACTCTCCCTTTTTACATCCTTCCACCCCTTCTTTTATCACTTTCCTCTCCTATTTCTCTATTTGGTAAGTCATTTCCATACACAACTAAGAATGTATATATTTTCTTCTCTTTTTGATCCATTCCAACTAGAGTAAGCTTCAAACATTGCCCATTGTCCCATTATTTTCCTCTTCATTATAAAAGCTCTTCCTTGTGCTCTTCTTTTATGTGAGAAAATTTCCCCCATTATATCTTTCTTCCTTCCCCCTTCTCCCAGTGCATTCCTCTTTCTCACCTCTTCATTTTTTTGAGATCATTCCAATATAATCAACTCACATCCATATCCTATGTCTATGTAAACTTTTTAAGTGTTTTTTTTAATGACAGAGTTCCAAAGAATTATATGCATCATCAGTTTAATTTTATTGAGTTCCTTATGATTTCTCTTTTAAGTTTTCTATTTATGCTGTTCTTGTATTTGAAGGTCAAATTTTCTATTCAGTATTGGTGGTCTTATAGGAATGCTTGAAAATCCTCTATTTCGTTAAATATCCATTTTCCCCTTCATAAGATTACACTCAATTTTGCTGGGAAAGTGGTTCTTGGTTTCAGTCCTAGCTCCTTTGCCTTTCAGAATATTGTATTCCAAGCCTTCTGTTCTTTTAATGTGGAAACTGCTAAATCTTTTGTGATCCTGACTGTGACTCCATATTTGATTTCTTTCTTTCTGGCTGTGTAAAGTATTTTTTTTCTTTGACCTGGGAGCTCTGGAATTTGGCTATGATATTCCTGGGGGGGAAGGGGTTCATTTTGAGATCTCTTTCATCTTTCCAGTTTTATCTTCTAAATCTATAATGCTTTATTGTTTTTAATGCTTATATCATAGTCATTAGTTTCTATTTGTCCAATTCTAATTTTTAATGAATTATTTTCTTCAGTGAGCTTTTGTACTTCTTTTTCCAGTTGGTCTATTCTACTTTTAAGGAGTTCTTCTCTTGGATGAATTTTTGTGCTTCTTTTACCACCTGACCCAATTCTGGTTTTAATGTATTATTTTATTTAGTATTTTGTACCTCTTTTACCAACCATTAATTCTCTTTTAATAATTTTCTTGCATCACTTCCAATTTTTTTCTATGACTCTTATTTCTTTCTTTAATGTACCAGGAATTCTTGTTATGTTTAACTCTAGTTAGCATTTTTCTTTAAGGGTTTGTTTGTAGTTGTTTTCATACTGTCCTCTTCTCCTGAGCTTCTACTTTGATTTTCCCTCCCATCACAAGAATTTTTTATAGTTAATTTCTTTGTTCATTCATTTTTCTAGTCCATTTTTCTTTAACTTTGAACTTTATGTTAAAAGTTTTACAGCCAACCTTTTGACTTTGTACTTACTATATGTTAAAGTGGGACTCTGCAGCCCAGTGGATGGGGAGGTACTCTCCCAAGCTTCAGGTTTTTCTGTGCTATTTTCAGAGCTAATTCTAGTGATCTACAGGTTTTTGGCGCTTTCAAAGTAGGTAGATCCTGGGTGAGATATGGTCATTGTTCTCCTAGTCCCCTGAACCACAAGCGGTGGTTTCTCTTTGCTCTGGAACTATGACCAAGACCTCTGCTCCATTGTGACTGACTACTAGAACCTGTCTCCCAATCTGGAACTGCAACTTAAAACTGAGTATTATTGGTAGAATTGCCAATTGGTGCCAGCTATACCCAGTGGCCAGCAAAGCATTTTCTGTAATCTCTTTCTGATCAGTTTTCTGTCCTCCTTACTGACTCTGGACTAAAAGTGCCTGAAGTTTCTGCTGTGGCTGCTACTCAGCCTCTGTTGCCAATACTTCATGTGTGAACTTCAGTCAGGCCACCAGCCTGATGTCACAGACCTCACCTGCTGACCTTCTAAGTTTTCTTAGGCTGGAAATTTTTCTCACCCTGACCTTTTGTTGGCATTACTATCCCATAATTGATTTGAGGAATTATTTTAACGTTGTTGGAGGGGAATGTTGGGTGACTGTGCCAATCTGCCATCTTAGTCCTGTATTATTTTATTTCTATCCTGAAAGCTGGCTGTCCTACTCCCTGTAAGATATCTTTCCTTAATCAAATTATATTGTTAAGTGATTATCAAATGTGATTCCATCTAGAAATGAGCCTTATTTTGATAACACATTTTTGACTGCCTTACTTTAAAAATTTTCCATTATTCCTTATTGCCTACAATAAAATACAAACTACTTGAACTGGCACTGAAAGCCTCTAATATTGCTCAGCCACACTACTCTTGTTTTATAGTTTGTCTTCATACACAGTTCATTCTGATCAAACTACTTTTCTCTCAGTTCTCTGGATGCATCATTCCCTATCCCACTTCCATTGCTTAGAACAGGTCATCCCTGGACCCCTGCTTTTTCATGTTAGAGTAAAATCCTTAGCTTCCTTTAAAGAGCAGCTTACATGCCAATTCCTCCAAAAGGTTTTCCTTGATTCCCCTCTCCCCAACATTATTAGTGTAACCTGTCAGATTGGCTAAGATGACAGGAACAAATAATGACAAATGTTGGAGGGGATGTGGGGAAATTGGGACACTAATACATTGCTGGTGGAGTTGTGAAAGAATCCAGCCATTCTGGAGAGCAATCTGGAATTATGCCCAAAAAGTTATCAAACTGTGCATACCCTTTGACCCAGCAGCGCTACTACTGGGATTATATCCCAAAGAAATACTAAAGAGCGGAAAGAGACATATATTTGCCAAAATGTTTGTGGCAGCTCTTTTTGTTGTAGCTAGAAACTGGAAGATGAATGGATGTCCATCAGTTGGAGAATGGTTGGGTAAATTGTGGTATATGAAGGTTATGGAATATTATTGCTCGGTAAGAAATGACCAGCAGGAGGAATACAGAGAGGTTTGGAGAGACTTACATCAACTGATGCTGAGTGAAATGAGCAGAACCAGAAGATCGCTGTACACTTCAACAAGAATACTGTATGAGGATGTATTCTGATGGAAGTGGAAATCTTCAACATAAAGAAGATCCAACTCACTTCCAGTTGATCAATGATGGACAGAGGTAGCTACACCCAGAGAAGAAACACTGGAAGGGGAATGAAAATTGTTAGCACTAATATCTGTCTGCCCAGGTTGCATGTACCTTCGGATTCTAATGTTTATTGTGCAACAAGAAAATGATATTCGCACACATGTATTGTACCTAGACTATATTGTAACACATGTAAAATGTATGGTATTGCCTGTCATTGGGGGGAGGGAATAGAGGGAGGGGGGGTAATTTGGAAAAATGAATACAAGGGATAATATTATAAAATATATATATATATATATAAAATTAAAAAAAAACATTATTAGTGTACTCCTAAAAATTACTTTTTCATTAATTTGTATTTAATTACTTATGTTAATGTTGTATCTATTAAATATGGAGGGGAAGAGAAGGAACATTTATTAAGCACCTGTAATGTAACAAAACATTGTACTTTAAAAATACTATCTTATTTGAACCTCATCACAATTCTGGGAATCCCCATTCTGCAGATGAGAAAACTGAGGCTGAGATTAAGTTATTTACCCAGGACCACAAATTAATAAATATTTGAAACTGTACTTGAACTCAGGTCTTCCTGAGTCCAGGCCCAGCACTTTACTTATGATATTACCATTTATAGTAGCATGTAAACACCTTTTAGGCAGGGACAGTTTCTTTTTCCTGTTTTTGCACCTCCAGAATTGAATATGGTATCTTGCATATACTAAGTACTCAGTGTTTGTTGTCTTTCACTGAAAAGAATTGTCAATTCAAGGTGGGACTCTCTTTGCCCCATGCCCTGGCAGCTTTATCCATCTGAGATCAGGTATTATCATTTCTAACGAGGGTAAGAACTTGATTGAAAAAAAAGGATAAAAGACTGGTGGATAATATGGTCTCGTTCATTATGGCCTCCCCACCAGTTCCACTTATGAAAGAATAATTTGTTTAAAAAGCAATCTACTCTTGCACCCATTTTCAAATTTTCTATTTTTTTACACAGGTTCTCCAGATCCTGATAGGTCTAATCATCACTTCATTTGGAGCCTTTTTGTTTTCCAATACCAACAAAATTGGCCTTCCAAAGTCAAGTATCCCTCGTTTCTTTATCACCAGGTATCCATTCTGGACAGGAGCATGTGTGAGTATAGTGAACAAAATAATTTTAGTTGAAAAAAACTATTTTGAAATTTCTAGTAGGGCCCAGGAACCTGATTCTATCCATATAAGATGCTAAGCTTGTCCAATTTTGCAAAGGATTATGAAAAGATGAAAGCCTGCCTATCTCCTGATACTGGGTACCAATAGGATAGCAATTAGGATAAGTGAGGGGTGTCTAGCTTGTATTCTTTGCCCAGTCTCCTGTCCAGTTTTCCAGCAATCTTGGAATCTGCCATAACAGCAGAAGCCTCCTCTAAATCAAGGTATAAGCTAGACTTCACAGGAGACTGTCTAAGGGATTCCCCTTAGTTTTCCTTCCCCTTCAAAAACTGGATAAAGAATGTAACCAGATGTAACCACTTGGAAGCCAACATTGAGAAGAATGAGACTGGATGGCTGCCTTCCTTTCCCATTTCTGCTCTGTTCACATTTTCCTATGTGTTAGTGTTCTGAAGGCACCAACTTGATCTCTCCCCTACTTTACACAGAGACCTTCATGGTCTTGCCAATTCCTAGTTAAATAAGCTAACTCCTACTTCTCCTGGTATTGCAAGCCCTTCCCACTCTGATTCTCACATATCTTTTCTGCCTCAAAGCATACTACTATTCTTGACCCAACTTCTAATTCTCAGACAAGTGGACTACTACTCTCCATTATATCCCATTGTCATCAGATCCTTTCATATGATCATTGTCCCTCTCTGTACCAGGTTTGAAGTATCTTCTCCAAACTTTTCTAATTCCTTCAACTGAAAGAGATCTCTCTCATTTGAAATGAATCTGAAACTCTGGATTTCTCTTTTGCCCCTATAATATTGTGACTTACATTGTACCCTCCTCCCTTTTGATCCACTATGGCATCCCTTTGCTGCTTTGAGCTCCTCTGCTGATGTCCTGAGAGTCTGGTGAAGATATAAATCAATAGATTTGTAGCCTCTGGTGGCTACCGGCATTCACTAACAAATTTACTTTCTTCTTCACAGTACACCATTACAGGAGTCTTTACCATTCTTAATGTTGTGAAATATGAAAGTCAGGTAAGAAAAGACTTGATTCAAATTATGTATATGTTTTTGTTCATATGAAATTTGTACCCAAATCGCCAGCAACAAAATTGTTTCTATAGCACATCAAATCAAAAATCATGTCTTTCTTATTTACCAATGTGACTTATCTTCTCTACTGCCCAATAGTGTCCCATAGAACCACAGAATTTGAAAGTAGGAAGGGATTTCCTAGGTCATCTTGGCCAACCTATACCCCAGGGATTATGTAGCCATTAGTTAAAGATTTCCAAGAAGAGTGTTTAGTAAGCCCTTAACATTTGCCTTCAGGAAATCCAGTCTATGAAAAGAGATCCCAATGAAAATCTTATAAAAGGAAAACAGTAGAGCATTGATTTCTTTGTGGCCAGATTATTTTTTAATCCCTAGGAATTTGGGCAGATGCTTGCTGACAGAGCTGTTAGAGCTCAAAGAGATGAGTCTGTAGCTGTAACATATTTAGCCTGACAATACAGTACATGCTTAATAAATATTTATTCCATTTCATTCCAGAGTAATTTTAGACTTGTCTTCAGTCTAAGACTAAATTTTCCTACAAGATACAGGTCCCACTTTGGGTATATAGGCTCATTTTATGGTGAAAAAAATTGAAGAAGAAAAATTAATCTTTCTCTGTGGCAATGAGGAAATACAGTTAACAAATTGGCCTACTGAATGCAAGCTGTTCTAATATTAGGTATAATGTATAATTGCTTGGTACTTGTCACATTTCCCCCTCAGTTTTGTCATCATCTAAATTGAAGGCAGTGGATTAGAAATTCTCTAAGGTCCTTACTAGCTTTAAATCTTTTGTTCCTATTATTCACTTTTTTTTTTTTGCCCAGAGATCAAAGATGCACTAAATATAGTCAGAAAAATCCAAGTCAATCTACAAAAAATTATCACAATGTCTACTATTTGCAAGGCATTGTGCTCACTGAGGGGGGGATAGGAACAAAAATAAGAGTCCCTGGACCTCAAAAGTCTAATATTTTGTTACATTAGGGATTGGAGTAGGAGGTAGTAAGGGCCTTTATTTTCCCCCATGTGTCTCTTTCTATGTAGCTACATAGCCTTTCAGAAAGCTCCAAATGTCCACTATGTTCTTGAATTTTCTCCCACTCTTAAATCCATACATGGATTTTCCATGCCTACTCTTAATATTAGGCAGAGACATTCCTCACTCTCCAAGAACTAATCAAAAAAGCCTCCATCTGAAAAATTATTATAAAAATATCTCAGGTTTTGAAATTAAGTTGATTACTGTACAAAATAAATACAAAAACCACTGGGGTACATAGGACCTATTTGGGGTCACCCATATCTAGGTAGGCACAGATATCTGTAGGCCATCTTAAAAACATATATTTGGAATAAATAAAGGATATATCTAGAAAAGCAGAGCAGACTGGAGAGAAGACATTCAATGATAACAAAGGTTATCTGGGAGTGAGAAAAGGAGGAATTTTTCAAGATAGGATAGATATATTGTAGAGCATTAGCCTTGGTACCACTTATGCATTCTTATTTCTCTACCTCCATCCATCTTCTTCTATTCTCACCTACTCTATTTCTAGAAGTACTATTAGGTGGGACAATAGATAAAGAGCTGGGTCGAGAATCAAATCTGATTTCAGACACATTAGTTATAGGACCCTAGGAAACTCACTTCACCTGTTTACCTCAGTTTCTTCAACTATAAAATGGGTATAATAATACCATCTATCTCCCAGCATTGTTGTGAGGTCAAGATGAAATAATATTTATAAAGCACTTAATATGGTATATAGCAACATATTAAATTATTATATTAATATTTATATTAATTACATTATTATATTAAATGTTTAATCCCTTGCCTCTTCCACTTTCCCCAGTAGATTTGTTTCTATCTTTGCCAAATATCTAAGGTCAGATCTGGGACCAATTCACTGTTATTTTGTAAAGATGGGTTAATTAAGCTGTAAGACAATGAGATCAGGTTTGATTAGTTTAGCCCCCACTCCCAGAATACTATATGTGAAAGTTTAACTACCCACAGAACTGGTATCAGCTCCATCCTAGGCATGTCTATCCTGTAGTCCAGTCAGAGTTATATGTTTCCTGCTCCCTGCCTCTAACATTATTCTGTCAAAAAAAATACTATTATTTCAGGGGTTTCTGTGAAACCCAGTGGTAAGTCCCCATTGGCTCAGCCTACTGGAGGTGGAGCAGTCTCCCATAGTACCATTACAAGCTCTTTAATCTAAGAACTTGGCCTAAAGGCACCTGGAGTCAAGGGGGGAGAGAGGGTTGGGGGCCTGCCTTGGGCCCTTGTGCTGCCTCTCCCAGTGAGTCAGTCACCTTCCTATCACTGCCATTCTTGGGCAGCAGGACAGTGTTTTAGGAGCTCTCTCCCATCAAGCACTGTGAAAGCCCAGCTGCATGGGAAAGAACCAATAGCTAAGCATCTGTAATTATTCTCTTTCAGGATCACATGAGTCTTTACATGGATGTTCTCAGTGCCATGGTCTCTGCATCTGGGATTGGCGTCCTCTTCTACAGCTTATCTGTCCACCAGTTTCTCCAATGTGTTCGCCCTTCAGCAGGCAGCATATGTATCATGAGTGAAATCCTCCTTCATGTAAGTAATTTTATTCCATATGTTGAAATCTCTTTGATTTATATTATTATTATGCCATAGGTTTTCGGTAGTTTTTCAATCATGTCCAACTCCATGTGACCCCTTTTAGTATGGTTTGCCATTTCCTTTTCCATTTCATTTGGCAGATAAGGAAAGTGAGGCAAACAAAGTAAAGGGACTTGCTTATACAGTAAGTATCTGAGGCTGGATTTGGACTCAGGAAGATGATTCCTGACTCAGGCCCAGGATAGATGTTCCACACCATAGAATAAAATGTAACTGACCTAACACTCCAGCAATTCAGAGTGTACTCTGAGGCAGCTAGGTAATAACATGGATAGACTGTTGGATCAGGAAGACCTGCCTCAGACGTGTAAGAGAAGCATTTCACCTTAATCAGCCTTCGTTTCTTTTATCTGCCAATGAGGATAATCATAGCACCTAGCTTATAGGGTGATAATGAAGTTCAAATGGGACAATATACAATGCTGAGATCCTTAAAGAGCCATAGAAACACTGGTGATTATTCTTGCTGTTCTTTCTTTCCAATACAATCTAACAAACACTATATATAAGGTCCTGGAAACAGAAAGACAAAAGAATCCCTGCTCTCAAGTTGCTTCTCCTCAACTGAGAGAGACGTGGCCATTTGAGGAGGGAGAGAAACAGCTATCTCTGGGAGAATCAGGAAGGACTTCCCAGAAAAGATAGTCCCTGAAGGGAAGTGAGGGATTTTCGGGGGGGGGGGAGAGTGACAAGAAGCATCCAGGCATGGGAGGCAGCAAAGGTACGAGTTCAGAAAACAATAGGTGGGCCATTTGGGCTGGAACACAAAAATGAGTGAAGGGAAGTACTGTGAAATTGGGCTGGCAATGTAAGGGGAGACAGGGAGGGGGAGAAGGGGTTGTTCTATCCTTGGGCCGTGAGGAGACTCCCTAGTGCCCAGAGTGCCAGGCCTGGAGTTAGCTAGACTGTTTCTGAGACTAAACCCAGCCTCAGACACACACCAGCTGTGTGACTCTGGGCAGCCAGTCACCATCCTTCTTGCCTCATCTGCATCTGCAAAATGAGCTGGAGAAGGGAATGGTAAATCACTGCAGTATCCCTGCCAAGAAAGCCCTAAATAGGGTCATGGAGAGCTGGATACAACATTTTATCTTGCACATAAATGGAAGCCACTGAAGGTTTTTAACAGGGAGCACAATCATCACACTGGGGGGGTAAAGGAAGATGATGAAGGCAACTTTAGAGAAGATGAAGCAGATCCAGTGAGGGAGCCATTTTAATGATCCAGGAGAGAGTCAATAAGACAAGATACTCCATGAGGATGAGGGAAGAACAGGCAATGGATAGATTTCCAGTTGGGAAAGACTGGAGGCTAGCTCTGAAGCACCTCTACAAAATAGTGTTTTCCTAAGCAAAGTGAGGAAGTTGATGAGATGGCCTAGGTCAGCAAAAAAATTTTGAAGTTACTTCTGAGAGTAAATACTGTAAAGACTATAATGTAAATGGTACAGGTTTCAAATGAGTATTACTTAATGACTAACAAAGACCTGGATGTTTCTAGACATCGGAGGAGCCCTGGGTAGCGGCCTGCAACTTCAATTCTGGCTTCATAACTGTGGTCAGACCCCTTTTAAATCTATAAAATGAGGATAACAATATCCCCACTGTTGAAATTATGGACACATGGGAGAAACAAATAAGAGAATGGATGCAAAAGCCTAGTCTGATGATCCCTGTGTCCTGACAAGTCCCTTCCCTTGGTCTCATTTTCCATTTGTAAACTCAAGAACTTGCACTACATTGTATTAACAACACAGCTGTGGTTTACTTACATCATTACATTGGAACCTCCTGATAATCTCACGTAAAGTAGATGCTAGTATTTACCTTTTACATATGAGAAAATGAGATATAGAGATGTTCATTGACTTGCCTGGGGTCCTAGAGCAAGGAAGTGTCTCAGAGTTGGGTGTCCCTCATTTCAAACCTCACAATGCATTGATTATGCCATACTTCCTCTAAGATTATTTCTAGCTCCTAAATCCTTGAATCATTGTTTTTACTTACTCAGAAATGCCTCTTAACTCTCTATTCTACCTACTCCCTAAAATTAAATAAAGCCCTCTGGAGCTCTAATTGCCACTAAACTTCATGATTCTTCCCATGGATCATAATTTCTCAGCCTTAACTTTTTGGATTGGAAGGACAGAAACTAAGGCATCTCAATATCTACTGAGAGATGCCAGTTTCCTCCATTCTCACTGACCCCCAGTGTGACTGAAAAAAGTTGTAACTTTTCTCCATTAAACAACGTAGCGATGTAGCAAAAAGCTATATGTTGTTCAGTTCAATAATTCATTTCTGTGGCTGGTCAAACAAAATTTACCAGAGAAGAACCAAAGGTCCTCAGTCTCCTGATTTAGTCTGGGAAACTACTTTAATCTCACTCATTCTGTGACTTCTATGAAAAGCCTGATTAATCCCAAATAAAGAGGACTTCTATGAGTAAGAGACAATTTCTGAAGCAGGTCTTCCTGATTCTAAGCCTTTCATGCTAATCTCTCTACAATGACTCTTCATAAGGTAACCTTTCCCCAACATTAATTGCTGGGATGAAGTAGGGGGAGAGGAATTATCACGGAACTATCTAAGGAAGACCAGTACTATCCACATGGCTTATGGGCTGAAGTGTTACATAGGATTTGGGGATGAACTTAGATTGGTTTCAATTCTAAATCCATGGGTCATAGATATTAAGAGTTTGGATTGTTGCTTCAGTGACTTTATCCCAATCCTTGGGCTATGCCTGATTCATTCACTTAAACCACAGTTTCTCTGGTTCATGACCCCATACTGGTCCTTGTACCTGGATGTGGGGGTCATGAATTTATGATTTATTATCAGTAAATTTTGTTTGATTTATATACCCATTTACATGCCCACATGCCTAGGGTCATATAAAAATTTCTTGAGCAAAAAGTGGTCATGAGTGAAAAAAGTCTTCTAAGAAGCCCTGCTCTAAACAACTCTCTAAAACTATAGGTTACAACAAAACTGCCCACCGGTATTGTTTAGAGAGAATCTCCTCACCTGGGAGAGATCCTTATACCAATGAAATCAAAATTTTAGTCCCTATTCTGTGTTTGCGAAATTTGGGAACTAGCTGGGAGACAGGAAAGAAAGTTTAGATTAAATGGACATTTCTCTGAAATGCAGGTCTCTCAGAGATTGGTCAGGGACAAATTGACTAATAATTGTATTCAAATAACCTGAAAGAGAATTTGACAAGGAAGCCAAATCACATCATGTGAAGTTTAACAAGAATCAAAATGGAAAGTCTATATAACCTTGAATAATAATAATTGCCAAGCTTGACCCCTAAAGGAATTTCCCTTTCTCATCTGCAAAGAGAAAAGACTATGGCATGGAACATCTCATATGTTGTCACACTTGATTAATATGCTGGTTAGTTTAGGGGAAATGTCTTTTTTTCTATGCTGTTATTTCTTTGCTTTAAGGGATGGCTCTTTGGAGAAAGGGAGAGAAGGGAAGGGACATACTTGGAAATGAAGGCAATTTAATTACAAAATCTATTGGACCAAATTTTAAGAATCTATTTAAAGTCACGTTTTAAAAAATCTACTGCACTAAGATTTTTCTGGGGATGATCTGCCTGTATTTCTTACATAACAAAGACTAAGAGATTTTGATTCTTTGTAATCTCCAAATGAGTTAGAAAAAGAAATGCTGATGTCAAAAGATCAAGCATGGTCTTAAGTGGTCATTGATAGAATTTCAGACAGTCTAGAAAAAGGAAAGATCCTGGTCAGCATATAAATCATATCAAGAGAATGGTGTTACAGATGAACATTACATTTTAAGAGAGTCACTGACAAAGTAGAGTTAATTCAGAAACTGAAGGACCAAGACAATGAGATAACCAAAACCATCTAATATGAAAAAAAAAAAATTGTGAAAAAAATTGATGCTTATCTGTACAGGAAAAAAAACCATAAACTAGGTGAACCTATGATGGCTTTCTTCAGATTGCCTGAATGGTTCTCACCTGGAAGAGATTAGAGCCAATAGGATTCAATAAGTAGATTTTGGATTTATAAAAGAAAGAAGTCATTATTATTAGAACTGAATAATAATGAAATTCACTGCCTTGTGAGATGGGCTCCCAGAGTCTCAATTTTTTCCAGATCTATTATTCTCTGTTAGTATATGCCAAATAGGAATTTTCACTAGTACAAGGAAATGTGAAAGAAACAGGCCTTAGTTTATTGCTCTATATGGCCAGAGTTTCCAGAGAAGCTTAAACAATTATCTGCAAAGCCAAAATAGCAAGAGATCTTGTCTTCAATTCCCAAATATTTCCATTCCTTTCCTGCTCACCTTCTGACCTAGATTTCATATCAGAATTCCAGTTCAGAACAAGAATTCCCACAATTCTCATGTCTCATTCATAGCTATTCCCAGAACCAAGACAAGCTCTATAGGAATACAGTCATGAACTTCAACTTCAGAATGAGTTTGAGAACAAAGGGACCAAAGGCACTCATGGCATTTCCTTTGCAATGGTGAACATTTGAATTTTACCTGATGGCAAAGACACTTAGAGTTCTATCAAATTTTTATAATATATACATATATTTATGTAACCATACATATTTCAAAATAATTGGTTTCCTCTTTAAAATTATGTATTTTATTTTATGCATGTAAAAACATTATTCTGAGGAGTCTATAGGATTTCACCAAATGGGTCCATAAAATAAATTGACTTAGAGGCACCCAAGTGGTGGAATGTAAGGAGCTGAGCTCAAACCCTGCCTTGGACACTTCAAACTATGTCTTAATTTTTTAAAAGTCTTAAAACGAGTCACTTAACCTCTCTCATCCTCAGTTTCTTCATTTATAAAATGGTGTCTACCCTCACAATATAGGTTGTAGATTCACTGAAATAATAAATGTTAAGAGCTCTATAAACCTTAAAAATGCTACACGAATGCCAAGTCATTGTTTTTGCAGTGATGACGCTTTGATACTCCATCTGCAATGCGCTCATATCCCATGACTGTAGAAGCAAGTGAAAGCGAGGGGGGAGGTGACTGTCCTACTTCATGACTCTCTTGACATCATTCAGGTTCTGCCCATCATCTCAAGCCCTCTCAAATTTGGACAACTTCATTCTTTGTTCACCTCTGTCTCTTGCAGGGTATCCTGTCTGTCTTGCTGATCCTAATCATCATCCAATTCTCCATTGCTGCAATAGTCTTAGCCTTGAAGTGTAAAAGAACAGGGGAAAGCTCTGCAGATGAGGCATGTTCCACATCACTGAGAGAATCAAGACAGGCTGTGACATCTTGGAAGGTGACTGATTTGAGGGAATGGAATGAAGCACAGGAATCCTTTGAGGAGATAGCAGGGGGGAAGTTATATTAGTAAGGAAGTAGTAGGACATTTTCCACCTGGAAGAAATGTCCGCTATCTGGAGCTCAAAGAAGGCTGTTTCTTCCAACTTTCAGAAAGATTTCTTCTCCTTTTGTGCTTTTTTTTTTCTGGACCCAGAGCCCACATCCCTAATTGCCACTAGACCCCTATGGTTTTAGGCCTGAGCTTGGCATTAAGAGAGTCATGGCTTAGAATCAACAACCACTGGTTTTATGACTGTGGACATTACATATTTAAATTGTCTGAGTCTGCATTCCATATGCAACTTGGGTGCATGAGAAGAGAGTGAATGTTCTTTGTAACACATACTTCAGAGAGTTTTGTCTTTTTTGTATGTGAAAACACGCAGTATAGTCTTAGCAAAGTGCCCAAGAAAATACAAGAGAAAATATGAATATCTAATATTACTGTAACCTTGATCTTTGAGGGAAAGGAAAAATCTAGCACTCCCCTTGAAATTCTTGGATATGTTTATGAGTGCTTTTATGAAATGTTAACTGAACATTCAGAATTACTACATAAGGATTCAATTATTCTATATACATAAGATCACCATATTTTCAAAAGATAATTAGTGGGAAAGAAGTTGAAAGGGAAATGAGAAAGTGTTCTGACATGAGCCTTGACCAAGGAATTCATCCCTCAGTGACCTTCTGTACCCTGAGCTGGACCAGTTCCAAGATGGCTCAACTTCCCAGGGGTCCTTGCTGAACCTTTTCCAGCATGGCAAAAATTGCTGTAGATGAAATACCATTGGTACATGCTTTGAAAAGCTGGGTCATTTGTGTCTTCTGAAAAAAATTAGGGGACTGGAAGAGTTGTGCTTAATTCCAAATTAGGGCAGCTACCCATCCAATGAGTCGTTCATAAGTTCAAAATTCTATCCTTCTAAGACATTCAATAGTATGACTATAAAGTATGGAATCCCATCTAAGGTTGCCACAGGAAAAAAATATAAATAATGAATACCAGCTATTTGATTTTGGCTTATTTATTGCTTTGTTTAAAGATACATATTAAACCCAAAGAAACAGCACATTCTCCTGAAGAAATTATGTATCATTCTCTAATATAGCCTTAAGATACATTTTGGTGGGTAGAACCAAGAATTAGAAATTGTAAACAATTTTTGCCTTAGTGAAGGGAGAGGTAGTCAGTTCTTCCTTTGGATGAATCTAAAGTAAGTGTAAGCTATTTAAGAGAACAGGGTTGAACTATTCTACTTTACTATATTTAATTTTTTTTTTTTTTTGCTAATAAGAAGTACATAATTGTCACTTCCTAAATTCTCTATTGAGCACTGTACTTATCCTAGGGTGGAATATGATCAGAGTGGAAGTAAAGATGTCCCAGTACCAAGGGGAAGAAAGGAAGATTTAATGAAGATAAGGAAGCAATTTAGAGAAGGCTGGGAATGTTTCGAAAGAGATAGATAGCTTTGAGGAGGAACTGTGGGAAGGATGATTTTTACAAGAAGTGACTATGGGGAGATTAATACCTCTCATTTCTGGTTGGCTTTATAGAATGTGTATTTCCGGTCTTCTGAAGTCAAGGAGCCTAAACAAACTGAGAATGTGGAAAACCAATTGCAGATCCAGATTGAGAAAAATCCTTCTGACAAAAATGAAGAAAAAAAATCAGTCTCCCTAATTAAGGGCTACACGTTCTTTAAACTAAGAGCTTTAGGAAGTCCTGTAACCCGCCCACCTCCTTGCACTACTACTCCTCCTCCCCCACCACCTCCTCCACCTCCTCCCCCACCACCTCCACCACCTTCCCCAAAAGTACCAGAAGAAAAGCTTCAAAAACAACGGTGCCCTACTCCAGCTTCTCCAAGTGAATCCTTGCAAATTTCATATTTCTCTGACCCAGGTTCATCAAGTGCATTGACACAAGGATCATCTTTCTTAGAACCATGCTCAATAGACAAATCTGTGCAAGTTTCCTCATATTCAGATCTAAGTTCAGGAGGAGAACTGACGGAATTTCCTCCTTCATCCAGCACAAGTTCAGTTAGTGAATCCACAAAATGTCTCTCTACCTCCAGCTCAGACGACGCCAATATTTGTCCCAAACAACCATCAGTGAGCATATCTGTGCAATTTCCTTCTGTCTCATGCACTACATCAAGAGAATTTGTAGGTACCAAACGTTCAAGCATCCGTTTTGGGACCAAATCTGTGCAATGCCCTCCTATCTCGGGTACAACTTCCCCAACAGAAACAGAAAATGAAGATATCCTGACCAAATGTTTGCAATTTCCTAATGTCTCATACACAATTTCTTCAACAGATGCTTTGGATACTTCAGACCATTTTAAACTGACCAAATCTGTACAATTTCCTTCTGTCTCATGCACAAATACAGCAATAGAATGCATAGATGCATCTGACTCTGCACTGACCAAATCTGTGCAATTCCCTTCTCTATCATGCATAGCTACAACAACAGACGATTCAGCCTTCTTGTCACGGACAAAATCTGTGCAATGTCCTTCTGAATCAGGCATGCTTACAGCAAAAGACACCAAACTGACCAAGGCTATGCAATTTCCTTCTAACTCGTGCATGGTTACAACAGAAGACAGCACACCTTCAGGCCTACTTGTACAAAGCAAGTCTATACAATTTCCTCCCTTCTCAAGCAGAACTACGTCACCAGATATCACAGATGCTGCACCTTCGTGCCAACTTGTACTGTCCAAATCTGTGCAATTCCCTTCTACCTCAGGCACAATTATACCACCAGAAAGTCTTCCTCCATCCCATTTCAGTTCACTGCGTCAAACTATAGATACCACACCTTTCAGCACATGTGACCGATCTTCAACTCTGAAATCTCCACCTCTCTCGCTCCCAGCTACACGGAGAACTACACCAGAAGCCACAGAAAGTGTTCCTCCATCCCATTTTAGTTCAATGCGTCAATCTGTACTAGATACCACACCTTACGGCTCACTTGACCTAACTACAAGTGTGATATCTCCACCTCCCTCAGGCCCAGCTACAAGAAGGACTACACCAGAAGTCCCAGAAAGTCTTCCACCATCCCATTTCAGTTCAATGCGTCAAACTATGATAGATACTACACCTTATGGTTCACTTGACCTAACTACATCTGTGAAATCTCCACCTCCCTCAGAACCAGCTACACGCAGGGCCACACCAGAAATCACAGAAAGTATTCCACCAACCCATTTTGGTTCAGTGCGTCAATCTATGATAGCTGCCACACCTTATACCTCATTTGACCGAACTTCATCTGTGAAATCTCCACCTCCCTCGGTCCCAGCTACACGAAGGACTACACCAGAACCCATAGAAAGTCTTCCACCATCCCATTTCAGTTCAATGCGTCAATCTATGGTACCTGCCACACCTTTTGGCTCAATTGACCGAACTACATCTCTGAAATCTCCACCTCTCTCAGTCCCGGCCACACGAAGGACTACACCAGAACCCACAGAAAGTCTTCCGCCATCCCATTATGGTTCAGTACGTCAATCTATGATAGCTGCCATGCCTTTTGGCTCACTTGATGTGACTACATCTGTGAAATCTCCACCTTCCTCGGTCCCAGGTACACGTAGGGCTACACCAGAAATTCCAGAAAATCAAGTCATGGAAGATTCCTCATTTCCAGGCCTTCTTGCACTGACTAAATCTATTCAATTTCCTTCTATCTCAGGCATGGCTATGCTAACAGAAGTCCCAGAAAATCAATCTCTGGAAGATACCACGGGCCTACTTGAGCTGAACAAGGCCATACAATTTCCTTCTCTCTCAAGCAGAGGCACATTATCAGAAGCCCCAGAAAGTCTTCCACCATCCCATTTCAGTTCAATGCGCCCACCTATGATAGATGTCACACCTTATGGCTCACTTGACTTAACTCTGAAATCTCCACTTTCCTCTGTCCCGCCTACACGAAGAATCACACCAGAAGAAAGTCTTCCACCATCCCATTTTGGTTCTGTGCGTCAGTCTATGGTACCTGCCACACCTTTTGGCTCACTTGATCGAACTGTGAAATCTCCACCTCCCTCAGTCCCATCTACACGAAGGGCTACACCAGAAGCCACAGATTTTGGTTCAGTGCGTCAGTCTATGATAGCTGCCACGCCTTTTGGCTCACTGGACCTAACTACATCTGTGAAATCTCCACCTTCCTCAGTCCCAGGTACACGTAGGGCTACACCAGACATTCCAGAAAATCAAGCCATGGAAGATGCCGCATATGCAGACATTCTAGCTCTGACTAAATCTGTTCAATTCCCTTCTATCTCAGGTATGCCAACAGAAGGGCCAGAAAATCAGCCTGTGGAAGACACCACACCTGCAGGAGTACTTGCCCTAACCAAGGGTATACAGTTTCCTTCTATATCAAGCAGAGGTGCATCAGCCGAAATCCCAGAGAGTCTTCCACCATCCCATTATAGTTCAATGCGTCCACCTATGATAGATGCCACACCTTATAGCTCATTTGACCGAACTTCATCTGTGAAATCTCCACCTCCCTCAATGCCAGCTACACGAAGAACTACACCAGAAATCCCAGAAAATTTTCCTCCATCCCATTTTGGTTCAGTGCGCCAATCTATAGTACCTGCCACACCTTTTGGCTCAGTTGATCGAACTGTGAAATCTCCACCTCCCTCGGTCCCAGCTACACGAAGGACTACACCAGAACCCACAGAAAGTCTATCACCATCCCATTTTGGTTCAATGCGTCAATCTATGGTACCTGCCACACCTTTTGGCTCACTTGATCGAACTGTGAAATCTCCACCTCCCTCAGTCCTGGCTACACGAAGGACTACACCAGAACCCACAGAAAGTCTATTGCCATCCCATTATGGTTCAGTGCGTCAATCTATGATAGCTGCCATGCCTTTTGGTTCACTTGATGTGACTACATCTGTGAAATCTCCACCTTCCTCGATCCCAGGTACACGTAGGGCTACACCAGACATTCCAGAAAATCAAGCCATGGAAGATGCCGCATATGCAGACATTCTAGCTCTGACTAAATCTGTTCAATTTCCTTCTATCTCAGGCACGCCTATGCCAACAGAAGTCCCAGAAAATCAGCCTATGGAAGATACCATCCCTGCAAGCCTACTTGCGCTGACCAAGGGTATCCAGTTTCCTTCTATATCAAGCAGAGGTGCATCAGCCGAAATCCCAGAGAGTCTTCCACCATCCCATTATAGTTCAATGCGTCCACCTATGATAGATGCCACACCTTATAGCTCATTTGACCGAACTTCATCTGTGAAATCTCCACCTCCCTCAGTCCCAGCTACACGAAGGGCTACACCAGAACCCACAGAAAGTCTATCGCCATCCCATTATGGTTCAATGCGTCCACCTATGATAGATGCCACACCTTATAGCTCATTTGACCGAACTTCATCTGTGAAATCTCCACCTTCCTCAGTCCCGGCTACACGAAGGGCTACACCAGAACCCACAGAAAGTCTATCGCCATCCCATTATGGTTCAATGCGTCCACCTATGATAGATGCCACACCTTATAGCTCATTTGACCGAACTTCATCTGTGAAATCTCCACTTTCCTCTGTCCCGGCTTCACGAAGAATCACACCAGAAGTCACAGAAAATTTTCCTCCATCCCATTTTGGTTCAGTGCGTCAATCTATGATAGCTGCCACACCTTATACCTCATTTGACCGAACTTCATCTGTGAAATCTCCACCTCCCTCACTCCCAGCTACACGAAGGACTACACCAGAACCCACAGAAAGTCTATCACCATCCCATTATGGTTCAGTGCGTCAATCTATGATAGCTGCCACACCTTTTGGCTCACTTGACCTAACTACATCTGTGAAATCTCCACCTTCCTCGGTCCCAGGTACACGTAGGGCTACACCAGACATTCCAGAAAATCAAGCCATGGAAGATGCTGCATATGCAGACCTTCTTGCACTGACTAAATCTGTTCAATTTCCTTCTATCTCCGGCATGGCTATGCCAACAGATATCCCAGAAAATCAGCTGATGGAAGACACCACAGGCATACTTACCCTGAGCAAGGGTATACAATTTCCTTCTTTATCAAGCAGAGGTGCATCAGCCGAAATCCCAGAAAATCTTCCACCATCCAATTTCAGTTCAGTGCGTCAATCTATGGTAGATGCCACACCTTATGGCTTATTTAACCTGATTACATCTGTGAACCCTCCATCTCCCTCTGTCCCAGCTACACGAAGACCTACAGCAGCAGTCTCAGAAATTCCACCATCCCATTATGGTTCAGTGCGTCAAACTATGATAGATGCCACACCTTTTGGTCCAGTTGACCTATCTAGATCTGTGAAATCTCCACTTTCCTCTGTCCCAGCTACCCGAAGGACTACACCAGAAGTTACAGAAAACCTACCATCCCATTTTAGTTCATTGCGTCAACCTATGGCAGATACCACACATTTTGGTCCAGTTGACCTAATAATAGCAGTGCAATCTCCGTCTTCCTCTGTCCTACCTACACAAGGTATAGCAACTGAAGTCCCAGAAAATCAATTCATGGAAGATACCATACTTTCAGGCCCCCATGCATTAACCAAATCTATTCAATTTCCTTTCATCTCAGGCCCAGCCACACCAATAGAAGTCTCAGAAAATCAATCCACTGAAGATGCCACAATTTCAGGCCCTCTTGTACGGTCCAAATCTGTGCAATTTCCTTCTATCTCAGGCACGGCTACACCTACAGAAGTCCCAGAAAATCTTCTATCCAATTTCAGTTCAATACCACAATCTATGGATGATACCACACCTTTTGACTTATTTAACGTGACTTCATCTGTGCAATCTCCACGTTCCTCTGCCCCAGTTCCACGAAGATCTACACCAACAGAATTCAGAGAAAATCGTCCTCTATCCAGTTTCGGTTTGTTGACTCATTCCACTGAAATTGCTCCACCTTTACGCTTTACCTTATCTATGCAATCTCTAATTTCCTCTGTCCCAACTACACCAAGGGTAATCACAGAAAACTCTCATCCATCCAATTTAAGTTCATTGACTCATTCCACTGAAATTGCTATACCTTTACACTTAATTGACCTGACCACACCTGTATTCATAGAAGCAGTACCTTTCACATCTACACAATCTCTATTTACTTCTGCCCCAAGTGTTCCAAGAGAAATCTTGGAAGATCCTCATTTATCCATTTTAAACACATCATTTCAATCTACTGAAATTGCCACACCTTTTGGCTTACTTGACCTTGTCTCATTTTCACAATCTCCCCATTCTTCTGTCCTGACAACACTAACAGAGGTCTCAAAAAGTCCTCCTTTATCCAATTTAAGTCCATTGATTCAATCTACTGAAGGTACCATACATTCAAGCCCAAGTTTGCTGACCAAATCTGTGCAATTTCCTTCTCTCTCAGACACAGTTAACTCAACAGAAGTCCCAGGTAATCATCTTCCATCCAAATCCAATTCAATGACTCAATCTATGGAAGATGCCACATCTTTAGGCCCATTTTCACTGACCAAAGTTATACAGTTTCCTTCTATCTCAGGCTCAGTTACCTCAACAGAAGTCCCAGGAAATCCTCTTCCATCCAATTTCAGTTCAATGACTCAATCTATAGAAGACGCCACACCTCCAAGCCCAAGTTTGCTGACCAAATTTGTGCAATTTCCTTCTATCTCAGGCCCGGCTACCTCAACAGACATCTCAGGAAACCCTCCTCCATCCAATTTCAATCCAATGACTCAATCTGTGGAAGATGCCCCACCTTCAGGTCCACGTTTGCTGACCAAATCTGTGCAATTTCCTTCTGTCTCAGGCTTGGCTGCCTCAACAGAAGATTCAGGAAATCCTCCTCCATCCAATGTAAGTTTAATGACTCAATCTATGGAAGATGCCACACCTCCAAGCCCAAGTTTGCTGACCAAATCTGTGCAATTTCCTTCTATCTCAGGCCCGGCTATCTCAACAGAAGTCTCAGGAAATCCTCCTCCATCCAATTTAAGTTCAATGACTCAATATATGGAAGATGCCACACCTTCAAGCCCACATTTGCTGACCAAATCTGTGCAATTTCCTTCTATCTCAGGCCCAGCCATCTCAAGAGAAGTCTCAGGAAATCCTCTTCCATCCAATTTAAGTTCGATGATTAAATCCATGGAAGAAGAGAGACCTTCAGGCCTACTTGCCCTGAACGAATCTGTGCAACTTCCCTCTTTCTCAGGGCCAAGTAAATCAAATAAAATCATACAGATTCTCCCTTTCTCTTCCAAATCAAATTCACTCACAAACAAATCTGTGCATTTTCCCTCTTTTTCAGGTCCAAGTGCACCAATAGCTGAAGTTCCCTCTTTCTCTGCACTGAGCTCATCAAAGGAATCCACAAAACTTCTAATATCTGCAAGTAAATCTATACAATTCCATTCTTTCTCAGATTCTGTTCCAGCAAGTAAATTTATAAGTCCCTTTCCCCCTGACTCAAGTTCATCAAGGGAACCCATAGATGTTCCTTCTTTGGGATCTATTGCAATAAGCAAATCTTTGCAAGTATCTTTCTTGATTTCAAGTTTAGTCAAAGAATACACAGAGAGTCCATCTTTGCTAAGATTAAATTCAGGGTCAAAAATAAAAAAGGATCATCCTCCCTCTTTTCCAATTTTATCAAAAGAATCCATAGGAGCTCATTTTTCATATAACCTAATTTCAGAAAACAAAGGCATGCAGGTTCCTCGTGTTGAGATTTTTTTTTCAAATAAAGCTATCCAAATTCCCTCTATATGTGAAATACATTTAGTGAATGACTTTGCAGAAGTTCTGTGTGCATTCAGCTCAAGTCAATCAGGAAAATTTATACAATATCCCATTGCAGCTAGAATACTTTTAGAAAGCAAATCAGTGCAAGTTCCTTTTTCTGCTGCTATATTTTCTAAAAGTAAATCTATAAAATTTTCTTCTTCCTCTAGCGGAATTTCAATGACACAATCCACACAATGTCTTTCATTTTTTGACTCAACATCAAGTGAATGCATGGAAGTTCAATCTTTCTCAGTTCCACTTTCATCAAACAAATCCATACAAATTCTTTATTTCTCTGAGTCAAAATCATCAAAAGAAGACATACACTTTCTCTCAACCTACCATACTACTGCTGTGAACAAACTGATGCAAGTATGTTTCTTTTCTGATATAGGTCCATCATCTCCACACAAAGCAGTTATAGCTTTGCCAGGTCCACTTTTATCAAGAGAATCTAAGTTCCCCTTGGATTTTGTTGCTATTTTAAGCATAAAGCTTATTCGATTTCCTTCATTTTCTGATCAAAGTTCATCAGACACATATACACAGGAACTCCCATCTTTTCAAGTTGCAGTTTCATCACAAGAATATAGAAACGTTTGTACTTTCTCTGAAACTAATTCGCCAACAGAAGCTGCTACAGTTCCCTCTACTTATGGTGGCCTTATATTTGCCAAGTCTACACAAGTTTCTTTTATTTTTGTCTTAAGTTCATCAATAGTAATACCAGAAAAATTTATATCCTTCCCAGATCCACTTTTATCAAAGGAATCAATAGAACACAACTTCAATTTTATTATTAACTCACTTAGTAAACACACACATATTCCTGATATATATTACCCAAGTTCATTAAATGTAAGCACAGAAGTTTCATCTTTCTTGCTTCCATTTTATCCAACAGAATCCAGGCAATTTTCTGATTCCTCTGACTCAAGCTGGCTGAGAAAAGTTAAAAAAATGTACTCTATCAATGGACCTATTTCAGTGAGAGAATGCACACAAATTTTTCACTCTTCTGATAAAAGTTTATCAACAGAACCTTTACAATTACTGAGAGAAGATATAAATTTGCCTTCTAGTCATAGATCTATTTCAGTGAGACAATTCACACAAAGTTCTCATTCTTCTGATAAATGTTTGCCAACAGAAAATTTACAGGTTCTTTCCATCGACTTTGATGTCAGAGTGAGCAACTTGACACAACTTTCTTCTCTGTTTGATGCAAATTCATCAAATGAATGTATAAAAGAGGTTATATCTTTTCCAGTGCCACTTAAATTGAGAGAATCCAACCCAAATCTCTTGAACCTTGGTGTTAGTTCAGGCAGCAAGCTCAAACAAATTCCTTTTATCTTTGATCCAAGTTCATTACATAAGAACACATCTTTATCTTTCTTATTACCATTTTATCCAATAGAATCCAGGAAATTTTCTGATTTCTCTGTGATAAGTCTACTAAGAGAAAACATGCAAATTCCTTCTATCCTTGGAGCTATTTCAGTGAACAAATGCACAGTATTTTCTCACTCTTTTGATAAATGTTTGCCAACAGAAACTTTACAAGTTCCCTCTACCCTCCTTGTTATCACAGTGAGCAAATCAATACTACAATCCTCCTTATCTGGAACAAGTTCATCAACTGTATATCTAGAAAAAGTTGTTTGTTTGGCATGTTCTCTTTCACCAAGAGAATCCTTCCAAAATCCCTCAAATCTCGATGTGACTTCAGTCAGCAAGCTCACGAAATTTCCTCCTTTCTCTCACCCAAGTTCAATGAATGCCAAAACAGAAATTACATTTTTCTTGCTTCCATTTTGTCCAAAAGAATCCAAGCACTTTTCTGATTTCTCTGACACAATGCTACCAAGACAAAAAGTACAAATTCCCTCTATACTTGGATCTCTTTCAATGAGTAAATGCACACAATTTTCTCATACCTCTGATAAAAGCTTACCAACAGGAACTTTACAACTTTCCTCTACCCACCTTGCTGTCACAGTGAACAAATTAATGCAACATACTTTATTCTTTGATGAAAGTTCATTAGCTGTAAGCATAGAAGAAGTTATACCTTTCCCATCCTTTCCAAAATCAAAGGAATCAATACAACATCCCTCAAACTTTGTTGATATTTTAGTCAGTAAGTCTGTTCAATTTTCTTCTTCCTCTGTTCTAAGTTCATTGAATATAAACATAAAAGAAGTTTCATCTTTCTTGCTTCTACTTTGTCCAAAAGAATCCAGAAAGTGTTTTGATTTCTTAAATATGAGTTTCTCTAGAGAAAATAGGCAAATTCTATCTATTCTTGGACTTATAACAGTAAGCAAAGACACACAATTTTCTCTCTACTGTGAGAAAACTTTACCAACAGAAACTTTAAAAGGTCCCTCTATCAATCCTGCTATCACAGAAAGCAAGCCAATACAACCTACCTACTTCTCTGATATGTCTTTCCTGGATTCACTAAAATCAAAGGAATCTATCCAACATCTCTCAAAACTCAGTAGTATTTCAGTTAACAAGTCCACCCAAATTTCTTTTTTCTTTGTCCCAAGTTCATTGAATGTAAACACAGAAGAAGTTCCATCCTTCTTGCTTCCATTTTGTCAAACAGAATCCAAGCACTTTTCTGATTTCTCTGACACAAGTTTACCAAAAGACGACACACAGAGGCTTTCTATCCTTGCACCTATTTCAGTGAGCAAAACCACATAATTTACTCACTCATCTTGTTAAACTTTTTAAAAGTTTAACAACGGAAATTTTACAAGTTCTTTCCACCCACCTTGCTGTCACAAAGAGCACATCTACTTTGTTGACGTAAGTTCAGCAACTATAAATACAGAAGAAGCTATGTCTTTCTCAGGCCAACATAAATCACAGAAATCTATCCAAGATCATGCAAGCCTTGGTATTCTTTCAGTGAATAAGTCCACCCAAGTTTCTTCTTCCTCTGTCCCAAGTTCATTGAATGAGAGCACAAAAGAAATTTTAAATTTCTTATTTCCATTTTGTCCAACAGAATCCAGGCAATTTTCTGATAGCTCTGATACTTGCCTACCAAAAGATGACTCACAAAAACCTCCTAACTTTGGAACTCTTTCAGTGAGCAGCTGCACACAACTTTCTCACTCCTCTCACAAAAGTTTAACCACAGAAAGTTTACCAGTTTCCTCTGCTGATCTTGCTGTCATACAGAGCAAATGGACACAAACTACTTCCTCATTGGACAAAAGTCCATCAGGAGTAGACATAAAAGAAAGGATACCTTTCTCAGGTTCATTAAAATCAAGAGAATCCATCCAACATCTCTCAAACCTTGGAGATGATGTAGTTAACAAGTCCACCCAAGTTTCTTCTTCCTCTTTTCTAAGTTCAGTAAATGTGAACAGAAAAGAAGCTCCATCTGTCTTGCTTCCATTTCATCCAACAGAATCCAAGGACCTGTCCAATTTTGACACAGATCTACCAAAAGAAGACACAGAAAGGCTTACTATCCCTGAACCTATTTCAGTGAGCAGCCAAATACAACTCTCTCAGTCCTCTCATAAGAGTTTAACAGAAATTTTAACAGTTCCCTCTACTGATATTGCTGTTAAAGAGAACAAATGGACACAAATTACTTCCTCATTAGATGTAAGTCCATCAGGGGTAGGTATAAAAGAAGCTATGTCTATCTCAGGTTCGCTAAAATCAAAGGAATCCATCCAACATCTCTCAAACCTTAGTCTTGTTTTACCCAGCAAGTCCACCCAAGTTTCTTCTTCCTCTTTCGTAAGTTCAGTGAATGTGAACATAGAAGAAGCCCCAGAAAGGCTTACTATCCCTAAACCTAGTTCAGTGAGCAGCCAAATACAACTCTCTCAGTCCTCTCAGAAGAGTTTAACAGAAATTTTACCAGTTCCCTCTATCCATCTTGCTCTCACAGAGAACAAATGGACACAAATTACTTCCTCATTAGATGTAAGTCCATCAGGGGTAGGTATAAAAGAAACTATGTCTGTCTCAGGTTCACTAAAATCAAAGGAATCCATCCAACATCTCTCAAACCTTAGTCTTGTTTTACCCAGCAAGTCCACCCAAGTTTCTTCTTCCTCTTTCGTAAGTTCAGTGAATGTGAACACAGAAGCAGCCCCAGAAAGGCTTACTATCCCTAAACCTATTTCAGTGAGCAGCCAAATACAACTCTCTCAGTCCTCTCACAAGAGTTTAACAGAGATTTTACCAGTCCCCTCTATCCATCTTGCTGTCAAAGAGAGCAAATGGACACAAATTACTTCCTCATTAGATGTAAGTCCATCAGGGGTAGGTATAAAAGAAACTATGTCTGTCTCAGGTTCACTAAAATCAAAGGAATCCATCCAACATCTCTCAAACCTTAGTCTTGTTTTACCCAGCAAGTCCACCCAAGTTTCTTCTTCCTCTTTCGTAAGTTCAGTGAATGTGAACACAGAAGAAGCCCAAGAAAGGCTTACTATCCCTGAACCTAGTTCAGTGAGCAGCCAAATACAACTCTCTCAGTCCTCCCATAAGAGTTTAACAGAAATTTTACCAGTTCCCTCTATCCATCTTGCTCTCACAGAGAACAAATGGACACAAACTACTTCCTTATTGGATGTAAGTCCATCAGGGGTACATATAAAAGAAGCGCTGTCTGTCTCAGGTTCACTAAAATCTAAGGAATCCATCCAACATCTCTCAAACCTTAGTCTTGTTTTAGTCAGCAAGTCCACCCAAGTTTCTTCTTCCTCTTTCGTAAGTTCAGTGAATGTGAACACAGAAGACCAAGAAAGTCTTACTATCCCTGAACCTATTTCAGTAAGCAGCCAAATGCAACTTTCTCAGTCCCCTCATAAGAGTTTAACAGAAATTTTACCAGTTTCCTCTACTGATATTGCTGTGTCACAGAGCAAATGGACACAAACTACTTCCTTATTAGATGTAAGTTCATCAGGGGTAGGCATAAAAGAAGCTACCTCTTTTACATCTGTTACGTCTGTCTCAGGTTCACTAAAATCAAAAGAATCCATCGAACATCTCTCAAACCTTAGTCTTGTTTTAGTCAGCAAGTCCACCCAAGTTTCTTCTTCCTCTTTCGTAAGTTCAGTGAATGTGAGCACAGAAGAAGCCCAAGAAAGACTTACTATCTCTGAACCTATTTCAGTGAGCAGCCAAATACAACTTTCTCACTCCTCTCACAAGAGTTTAACAGAGATTTTACCAGTCAGAGAGAGCAAATGGACACAAACTACTTCCTTATTGGATGTAAGGCCATCAGAGGTAGGTATAAAAGAAGCTATGTCTGATTCAGTTTCACTAAAATCAAAGGAATCTATCCAATCTCTCTCAAACCATAGTCTTGTTTTACTCAGCAAGTCCACCCAAGTTTCTTCTTCCTCTTTCGTAAGTTCAGTGAATGTGAACACAGAAGCAGCTCCATCTGTTTTGCTTCCATTTCATCCAAAAGAATCCAGGCAGCTGTCTGGCTTTGAAACAGGTCTACCAAAAGAAGAAATACAAAAGCCTACTATCCCTGAACCTATTTCAGTGAGTAGTCAAATACAACTTTCTCAGTCCTCTCATAAAAGTTTAACAGAAGAAATTTTACCAGTTCCCTCTACCCATCTTGCTATCACAGAGAGGAAAATGACACAATCCACTTCCTCATTGGATATAAGTCCATCAGGGGTAGGCATAAAAGAAGCTCTATCTGTCTCAGGTTCACTAAAATCAAAGGAATCCATCCAACATCTCTCAAACCTTAGTCTTGTTTTACCCAGCAAGTCCACCCAAGTTTCTTCTTCATCTTTCCTGCGTTTCTTGAAAGTGAAAGAAGAAGCTCAATCTAGCTTGCTTCCATATTATCCAAGAGAATCCAGACAGCTATCTGACTTTGACAGAGGTCTACCAAAAGATGACAAAGAAAAGCCTACTATCCCTGAACCTATTTCAGTAAGAAGTCAAAAACTTTCTCGGTCCTCTCCTAAAAGTTTAAAAGCAGAAACTGTACCAATTCCCTCTACCCATCTTGCTCTCATAGAAAGTAAATCAAAACAGTCTACTCCTTTATTTAATGCAAGTTCATCAGCTGTAGGCATAAAAGAAGTGATGTCTTTCCAGCTTTCACTAAAATCAAAGGAATCTATCCAAGATATCACAAACCTTGGTATTATTTCGATCAATAAGTCCACCCAAGTTTCTTCTTCCTCTGTCCCAAGTTCATTGAATGAGAAAACGAAAGAAATTCTACATTTCTTGTTTCCATTTTGTCCAGTAGAATCGAGGCAATTTTCTGATATTTCTGACACTTGCCTACTAAAAGAAGAACGACAAAGGACTTCTCTCATACCTATTTCACTGAGCAAATGCACACAATTTTCTCATTCTTCTCATAAAAGTTTAACAGAAACTTTACCACTTCCCTCCACCTGTCTTGCTGTCACAGAGAGCAAATCGAAACAATCTAGTTCCTTAATTAAGTCAAGTTCATTAGTTGTAGGAATAGAAGAAGCTATGTCTTTCTCAGGGTCACTAAAATCAAAGGAATCCATCGAACATCTCTCAAACCTTAGTCTTGTTTTACTCAGCAAGTCCACCCAAGTTTCTTCTTCCTCTTTCCTAAGTTCAGTGAATGTGAAGGCAGAAGAAGCTCCATCAGTCTTGCTTTCATTTCATCCAAAAAAATCCAGGCAGCTGTCTGACTTTGACACAGGTTTACCAAAAGAAGAAACAGAAAAACCTATCATCCCTGAACCTATTTCAGTGAGCAGCCAAATAGAACTTTCCCACTCTTCTCATAAAAGTTTAACAGAAATTTTACCAGTCCCCTCTATCCATCTCCCTCTCACAGAGAGCAAATGGACACAAACTTCTTCCTTATTGGATATAAATCCATCAGGAGTAGGCATAAAAGAAGCTATATCTGTCTCAGGTTCATTAAAATCAAAGGAATCCATCCAATCTCTCTCAAACCTTAGTCTTGTTTTACTTAGCAAGTCCACCCAAGTTTCTTCTTCCTCTTTTGTAAGTTCAGTGAATGTGAACATAGAAGCCCCAGAAAGGCTTACTATCCCTGAACCTATTTCAGTGAGCAGCCAAATAGAATTTTCCCACTCCTCTCATAAAAGTTTAACAGAAATTTTACCCATTCCCTCTATCCATCTCGTTGTCACAGAGAACAAATGGACACAAACTTCTTCCTTATTGGATGTAAGGCCATCACGGATGGGTATAAAAGAAGCGATGTCTTTTACATCTGTTACGTCTGTCTCAGGTTCACTAAAATCAAAAGAATCCATCGAACATCTCTCAAACCTTAGTCTTGTTTTACTCAGCAAGTCCACCCAAGTTTCTTCTTCCTCTTTCGTAAGTTCAGTGAATGTGAACACAGAAGAAGCCCCATCTGTCTTGCTTCCACTTCATCCAAAAGAATCCAGGCAATTGTCTGATATTGACACAGGTCTATCAAAAGACGACACAGAAAAGCCTACTGTCCCTGAACCTATTTCAGTGAGCAGCCAAATACAACTCTCTCAGTCCTCTCATAAAAGTTTAACAGAGATTTTACCAGTTCCCTCTATCCATCTTGCTGTCAAGCCTACTATCTCTGAACCTATTTCAGTGAGCAGCCCAATCCAACTATCTCAGTCCTCTCATAAAAGTTTAACGGAAGAAATTTTATCAGTTCCCTCTATCCATCTTGCTGTCAAGCCTACTATCTCTGAACCTATTTCAGTGAGCAGCCCAATCCAACTATCTCAGTCCTCTCATAAAAGTTTAACAGAAGAAATTTTACCAGTTGCCTCTATCCATCTTGCTGTCAAGCTTACTATCTCTGAACCTATTTCAGTGAGCAGCCCAATCCAACTAGCTCAGTCCTCTCATAAAAGTTTAACGGAAGAAATTTTACGAGTTCCCTCTATCCATCTTGCTGTCAAACCTACTATCTCTGAACCTATTTCAGTGAGCAGCCCAATCCAACTATCTCAGTCCTCTCATAAAAGTTTAACAGAAGAAATTTTACCAGTTCCCTCTATCCATCTTGCTGTCAAAGAGAGCAAATGGACACAAACTACTTCCTTATTGGATGTAAGTCCATCAGGGCTAGGCACAAAAGAAGCTATATCTGTCTCAGGTTCATTAAAATCAAAGGAATCCATCCAACACATTTCAAATCTTAGTCTTGTTTTAATCAGCAAGTCCACCCAAGTTTCTTCTTCCTCTTTTGTAAGTTCAGTGAATGTGAACACAGAAGAAGCCCAAGAAAGGCTTACTATCCCTGAACCTAGTTCAGTGAGCAGCCAAATACAACTCTCTCAGTCCTCTCATAAAAGTTTAACAGAGATTTTACCAGTTCCCTCTATCCATCTTGCTGTCACACAGAGCAAATGGACACAAACTACTTCCTTATTGGATGTAAGTCCATCAGGGCTAGGCACAAAAGAAGCTATATCTGTCTCAGGTTCATTAAAATCAAAAGAATCCATCGAACATCTCTCAAACCTTAGTCTTGTTTTAGTCAGCAAGTCCACCCAAGTTTCTTCTTCCTCTTTCGTAAGTTCAGTGAATGTGAACATAGAAGAAGCCCCAGAAAGGCTTACTATCCCTGAACCTATTTCAGTGAGCAGCCAAATACAACTCTCTCAGTCCTCTCATAAAAGTTTAACAGAGATTTTACCAGTTCCCTCTATCCATCTTGCTGTCACACAGAGCAAATGGACACAAACTACTTTCTTATTGGATGTAAATCCATCAGGGATAGGCATAAAAGATGTCTCAGGTTCACTAAAATCAAAGGAATCCATCCAATCTCTCTCAAACCTTAGTCTTGTTTTACTCAGCAAGTCCACCCAAGTTTCTTCTTCCTCTTTTGTAAGTTCAGTGAATGTGAACATAGAAGAAGCACCAGAAAGGGGGTCTCATAAAAGTTTAACTGAAGAAATTTTACCAGTTCCCTCTATTCATCTTGTCACAGAGAGCAAATGGACACAAACTACTTCCTTATTGGATGTAAGTCCATCAGGGATACATATAAAAGAAGCTATATCTGTCTCAGGTTCACTAAAATCAAAAGAATCCATCGAACATCTCTCAAACCTTAGTCTTGTTTTACTCAGCAAGTCCACCCAAGTTTCTTCTTCCTCTTTCGTAAGTTCAGTGAATGTGAGCACAGAAGAACCTCTATCTGTTTTGCTTCCATTTCATCCAAAAGAATCCAGGCAGCTGTCTGATATTGACACAGGTCTACCAAAAGGAGACACAGAAGGGCTTACTATCCCTGAACCTATTTCAGTGAGCAGTCAAATACAACTTACTCATTCCTCTCATAAAAGTTTAACAGAAGAAATTTTACCAGTTCCCTCTACCCATCTTGCTGTCACAGAGAGTAAATCAAAACAATGTACTCCTTTATTTGATGCTAGCTCATCAGCTGTAGGGATAAAAGAAGTGATGTCTTTTCAACTTTCACTAAAATCAAAGGAATCTATCCAAGATATCTCAAACCTTGGTATTATTTCAATCAATAAATCCACCCAGGTTTCTTCTTCCTCTGTCCCAAGTTTATTGAATGAGAAAACGAAAGAAATTCTACATTTCTTGTTTCCATTTTGTCCAATAGAATCCAGGCAATTTTCTGATAGCTCTGACACTTGTCTACTAAAAGAAGAACGACAAAGGACTTCTCTTGTACCTATTTCACTGACTGAATGCACACAATTTTCTCACTCTGACAAAAATTCATCAATAGAAACTTTACCAGTTAGCTCCACCCACCTTGATATCACAGAGAGCAAATCAAAACAATCTACTACCTCACTTGAGGCAAGTTCTTTAGTTGTAGGAATAGAAGAAGTTAAGTCTTTTCCAGATCCACTGAAATCAAGAGAATCCACACAACTTCTCTCAAACCTTGGTATTATTTTAGTCAATAAGTCCACTCAAGTTTCTTTCTCTTCTGACTCAAATTAATAAAGCCTTTGTGTACAAAGGCTTGTTTGTATACAGGAACTTGCATCTTTTAATGTTCTAATTTTATCAAAAGAATCCTTATGTTTTCCTGTTTCTTCTGAAATATATTCAAGAGAAACAGGACATGTTCCGTTGTAAGTATTTTGCTACCTATAGTTACTCCAGTAACTACAGTTATCAAATCTATACAAGTTCTTTCCTTCCCTGACCTAAATTCATTAACCTTGAAGTTTTGTGTTTTTTTTTTCCAGTTCCACTTTCATCAAGGAAATCTATTCCAAATCTCTCAAACATTGATGTTCTTTCAGTCAGCAAGTCCACCCAGTTTTCTACTCTCCTCTGGGCAAAGTTCACCAGTCATATTCACACAAGAAATTTCACCTTTCTGAGTTCCAGTGTCATTAAAAGAAACCACAGATATTGCTACTTTCTCTGAAACAAATTTAACAAGAGATGTTCCACAAATTCTAACATGTTTTTACAATTACCAAGTCCACATAAGTTCCTTCTTTCTCTGACTCAAGATTATCAACTGTATGCAAAGAAGTCATGTCTTTCCCAGGTTCATTTTTATCAAGAGAATCTGTTCAACTTCCTTCATACTTTGTCACTATTTTAGTCAAGTCCACTCAATTCCTTTCCTTCTCTGACCTGAACTCAGGAAGCATAGACACAAGAAATTCCATCTTTCCAAGTCCCATGCTCCTGCTTTCTCTGAAACAAATTTATCCACTTTAAGTTTCCTCTCCTTACTGTGCTTTTGCAGTGACAATGTACATACAAGTTCTTTCTTTTTCTGACGCAAGATTATTAGTTGAATGCACAAAAGTTCTCTTTTTCCAGGTTCACTTTCATCAAGGGGATTCATAGAACATCCCTTTTCCTTATGTTATTTCAGTCAACAAGTCCACCCAATTTCCTACTTTCTCTGACTCAATTTTTTGAAGCACAACATATAAGAACTTACATCTTTCCAAGTTACAGATTCTCCAAATGAATCTATGTTCCTGATTTCTCTGAAACAAATTCCTCAAGAATCACTCCCCAGATACCCCAGATATCTATCATGCTACTAGATCGACACAAGTTTCTTCTCGTTCATCAGTAGCATGAGAAGAAGTTATGTCTTTTCCAAGACTACTTTGATCAAGGAAATCCATAAGCCACCACAATTACCTTCTTTCTCTAATCCAAATTCATTGAATGTGAATAAGAAGAAATTACATATTTTTGCTTCCATTTTATTCAATAGAATCCAGGCAATTTTCTGATTTTCCTGGCAAAAGTTTACCAAGAGAAGACATGCAAATGCCTGAAATCCTTGGACCTATTTCAGTGAACAAATGCAGTTTCTTGATTTGACTGATGGACATTTACCAAAAGAAACTGTACAAGCTGTATCTTCCATGCAAAATGACACAAGTTCTATCTTTCACTGATCCAAGTTTACTACCTGTATTCCTAGAAGTTGTTTTGTCTTTCTCAGGTTCATTTTTATCAAGAGAATCCATACAATATCCCTCAAACATTGATATTATTTCAGTTTCTAAGTCCACTGTTTCCTACTTTTTCTGACCCAACTTTATCATGCATATGTATACAAAATGTTCTAACCTTCCACGTTTCAGATTTTTCAAAAGAATCCATGCATGTTTCTATTTTCTCCAAAATTCATCAGGAAAAGCTATAGAAGTTTCCTCTATCATCTCTTACAGTGACCAAATCCACACAAGTTCCTTTTTTCTCTCACACAAGTTCATCAACAGTATATGTAGAAGAAGTCATGTCTTTCCTAGATCTGCTTTCTTCAAGGGAATCCAAAAAACATCCTTCAACATCTCACATTCAAATTTTCTCTATCCTTGGACCTAAGCAAATGCACAGTTTTGTCACTATTCTGATAAAAGTTTACCAACAGAAACTTTATATATTCCTTCTACCTATCTTGCTGTTACAGTGAGCAAATTTATACAGCCTACTTCTCTGATGCAAGTTCAAAATCTAGTTATAACTTCCAGGTCTATTTTTGTCAAATGAATCCATATGAAGTCTCTCAAACTTGGGTGGTATATCAGGAAGTTCACCCAATTTCCTCCTTTCTCTGACCCAATTTCATTGAGAGTGAATAAAGGACTTCTATGTTAGTTTCATCAAGAGGATCCGTATAAGATTCTGTTACCTCTGATATTAATTCATCAAAAAATAAATGCAAATTTCTTCTACCAACAATAATATTATGGTGAACAAATCCTGCATAAAATTTTTCCATCACATTCATTGTAATATGCATAGAATTTCCAACTTCCCCTGGTCCTTTATCATCAAAAGAATATCTACTGGTTCCATCTGCTATGGACTCTGTTTCAATGAGTAAATATATTCTGTCTGGCCCAAATATACTAAATATATTTGCAAAAGACACTCTATCCTTTAGATCAACTTTATCAACAGAATACAAGTTACTGATATCTGACATGTTCAAGTTATACAACTTCCTTCTACTTACCACACTATTTCTATAAGCAAATCCTATAAGTTCCTGCTTTCTCTGATCAAGGTTTATCAACTATCTGCTCAGAAGTAATGTCTTTCCCAGATCCACTTTCATCAAAAGAATACATGCAAGGTCGTTATTTGTGCAATACAAGTTCACCAAGAGAAATTACACAAGTTCCTTTTTCTTTGGAGATAATTTCAGTGAATAAGTGTACATGATGTTTTTTTCCTCCTCTGACCTAACACAATCAAGCATGTGCATAAAAGAAATTCTACCTTTCCCATGTTCAGTTCCATGGAAAGATTCTATACAATCCTGTTTTCTCTGATGCCAGTTTACCCAATTTATCCAGGGGTGTTCTACTACACACTACTTACTCTCTGCTATTTCTGTGAACAAGTCAACATGAGAAGTTTGCTGTTTGCCTAAGAAGTTCAACTATATGCAAAAAAAAAAAAATGTTTTTCCTTTCTCAATTTCAAATTTATCAAGAGAATCTATACAAATTCCTGATGGCCTCTGTTACAAGTTTGCTAAGAAAACTGGTTTAAGGTCCCTCTACATCTAGCATTGTTCCAACAGGAAATTCTGTGCAAGTTACCACTTCTGCGGAACCATGTACAGTCAACAAATCTAACCAATTTTCTCCTTTCTCTGGCCTAAGTTCAGTGAGAAAATCAATGCAAGTTCCTTCTTTCTCTGACCCACATTCATCAAGCAAATGTACAGAAATTCTGCCTTTCTCAGGTCCAGTTTCATCAAAGAAATTCAATTAACTTATTTCAGCGAAGGAAGATCACCAAAAAAAATTGAATCATACAAATTCTCTTTCTGATGAGCAGTTCCACCTCCTCGATTATATGCATCCAATGGATTTCAACAAATTTCATCTTTCTCTAGCCTTTCAGTGAGCAAATCTACAGCTGCCTTTTCCTCTGATCCAAGTTCTACAAGAAAATGCAAAAGATGTCTATTTCATCCAATTTCATCAAAAGAAAACACAGATCAAAAGATTCCAGAATTCTGAGACAAATTTGCCAAGAGAATCTTTAAGATTTACCTTCCTGTACTGACATTATTTTACAAGGTGGGGATCTTCAAGTTCTTCCTCCTTCTGTCTACATATGTTATATAAGCCTGCCCAATTTTAGTCTCCTCTTTCTCTAATTTCAGCTGCCAAATTCATACAAGTTTCTTCTCTGCCTCAAGAGCATCAAGTGATCATATGTAATTTTCATCTTCCTTAGGCCAGGTTCAAGAGAATCCTTACAAAATCCTTTTATCATAGCTCAAGTTGACCAAGATAAACCATACTAATTCTCTCTACTTTCAATCTCAATTTCAGAGAGCCAAAGTTTATCCAAATTAACATCCAATTTTCATCTTATGGTCAGCATTAAGAAAACCCATAAAAATGATTTCTCTCTCCAACTCAAGTCTATCAAGAAAACCCTGGCCAGCTCTCTCTAACTATGGCACAATTTCATACAGCAAATCTACGAAAGTTTTTTTTTGTTGTTGTTCTCTATCCAAAGTCATTCAACATACAGAATTTCCATCTTCCTTAATGTCAGTATCAAGAGAATCCATGCAAAGTTCTACCTGTATCTTAATTGCACAAAGAGAATCTATATCTCAAAATCTAAAACAATGAAGGGGGCAAATTTGTTCAAGTTCATCCTTCTGCTACTCCTAAGTTCAAGAAGCAAATACATCCATATTTCACCTTTTGATGGCTTAATTTTAGCAAAAATCCATATGCAAATTCCTTTGTTTGACCAAAGTCCACCTAGTTATTCCATAACAAGCAGCCATTCAGAAAGATTCCTTGTAAGTTCCTCTTCCTCAGAGTCAAGTTTACCAAGAAAATCCATATAAAGTGTCTGCTTTCTCCAGATCAAGTTCAACAAAAGAATCCATGGAATTTATCTCTTTCTCCAGGCCATTTTTAGGAAGCACATTCCTGTCAATTCTGTCTGTCTTTAGCTCCAGTTTACCTTGTAGATGTAGAGAAGTTCTATTCTTCAAGCCTGTGTGAAGAGATTCCATGCAGGTTCTGATTTTCTCTAGATCAAGATCAATCAAAAAATTCCTTCAAGCCCTCACCTTCTCCTGCCCAAACTCAAAAAAAAATGCATTCAAGTTGTATTTTTTTCTAAAATCAGCTCAATGAAAAAAATCACTCCCCAAGAAAAGACTGCCCCACATTTCTTCCTCATGTAATCCTTTCTTCCAAGCCACCTCTCCAAGAAATCTATCCTGATCTCTCCAATTAGAAATGCTCCCTCCCTTCTCCTTAAATCTCTGATATTCTTTTGGGACATATATGAATTAGCCAAGGCCTCCTCAATATACAATTATTTGCAAGGGTAATATTGAATTGGCTTAAAGTAAGGTGACAAACAGCAACATAGTTGGAGATACTGACTCATGAAGACCTGAGATGTTTTTCCACCCAAGAAGTCATTCAGCTAGATTGCAAATTGGTGGGGGTGGATTTGCAAGGGTAATATTAAATTGGCTTAAAGTAAGGTGACAAACAGTAACATAGTTGGAGATACTGACTCATGAAGACCTGAGATTTCTTTCACCCAACAAGTCATTCAGCTGGATTGTAAATTGTCGGGGATGGGGGAAAGGAAGAGATATGTGTGAATTCTTCCTACACCATTAATAAGATTTATGTGGTACAAAATCATCAATGGCTTATATCTCAATAAAAACTAAGGTCAATGATATAAGATTTTTAATTTGTGTTATTTATTGAAATCAAATTTACACTAACTCTTTAGACCAAAGATATAAATACAATCAGTGTGCAATTTTACTTACTCTAGATATAGAACAGTTCTGTGAAACTCTTTATTTGAGAAACAATTACTTCATTTTCATCTCTAAAAGGTCTTTTCCTAAGTCTAATGTAAAACCATAAATTCTTGATTTCATCAGGTTACTTTATCTTTTTAGGTTAAAGTTCAGAATAGACTCCCCATATAAAGGGATTTGGAGGAGGTTCTGACAGAATGGAGAAAACCATTCTTACTAATCTATTAAGTGTCCTGGAAATGACCTAGGATAGTACTGAATTATCTCAGATGATCACCCATCTAGAAGTGATGAGTCTAGTCCAACCACCTCATTTTCAATTTGAAGTGAGGTTCCTGGAAGTTTGATGATTTGATGTCAATGTAAACATTGACAGGATTTGGATCCAGGTCCTCTTATTCCAAAGCCAATACATTTCCCCCACTATTCCATAGCTGCCACCACTACTGAGATGGATGTTTCCTCCCATTATACAGATTGCAATGTGTGACTTCTCCATACTCTCCCATGTGTTGTAAGGATCTATCCAATATGAGAAATCGTCGTTGCTTTCTCCATCATATGTCGATGCAACTTGGGCTGTCTCATCCCTTGCCCTATAACTTATCCTATAACATCATTGCTTGATATATCTTTTTAAGGTTCCTCATTTGTTGTAAAGGGATGAAACTCTTGAGTTAATGCACTGAGGTTGGAAAACCGACCACTTAAGGCTAATTACCCATTGGACAATACTCTATTAGAATATGCTTGGAAAATGGCCCTTCCCACTATCCTGTGCTGGCCCAATCATTTGGTGTATACAGAGAATTATGGGAGGGGGAGAGTGAGACTAGCCAGAGTCACTTCTGGGAGGGCCTAGAGGAAGAGATGAGGTAGCGGAGATCTTACTCGTCCATTCCCTTCACTTCTACTGCTAAAGACCAAGAACAAAGACCAAGGACTTTTGCTTATCCTGACTCCAACTGATTTCAAGGTATCCAGGATGCTAATGCGGTCATCACAATTTGTTATATTTAGGAGCTTGCTCCCACCTCTCCTGAAATTATTGTTCATATTTTGTATGCCATTTCAATTTGTCAACAAAAATAATGCCTGGGGATTTTTAGTGAATTTTAATGTAGAGTTAGCATGGCTTCTAGTTCAGGACATCTATCTACAAATTCAGTTACTTGGGGCAGTAAGGAGGCACAGTGGATAGAGAACAAGCCCTGGAATCAAGAGGACTTGAGTTTAAATACATCCCCAGACACTTAACTAGCTGTATGACACTGGCCACGCACTTCAATTGCCTTCCTCCTCCCCCAATCCAGTCACTAGATGAGTTGGGCAAGCTTCTTAATCTCTGTATGATTTTCTAGGCATTTCTGAAGAATGTATTACATGCAGTGGCTGAGAGTATACCCTAGAAATTACAGATCCTGTTAGAGGAATTTTAATAATGATCAAGTAGTGGTCCAGATTAGAGCACTGAAATTGAGGTTTAAAGAATTCATAGATATATAATGACAACATAGAAATTGGAGAGGATTTTGGGAAGGTGGAAGAATAGGTCAGAAAATTCCAAACTCTCCAGATTTTCCCCACAAAACAAAATTGCACCTCAGGGCAAATGTAGGCCAGTGAAAAATGTAAAGCTTGGAGCAGAATAGAAAGACCCTGGACCAAGGATGCTGTAAAGTGTACATATCTCCAGGCTAGTTCTATGAAACATCAGAGAGCCATGGTGTTAAATGGGTTCAACAAGGCCTCAGCCCCAACCACAGAAATTTGCAATGATTGGACAACATTTAAGTCTGGGAAGATTTGCTGATAAGGAACACCAGATTCACCTATGCTGCAGAGACGGTGTTCCTGCTAGAAGGAACTGGCATACTGGGAATGCAAAAGCAGATGGGATGGGAAGCTGCCGGTTGACTGCACTTACAGAAAGGGGGAGTTTCTTGGTTTGGGGCTTCAGACTAGAGAGGAAAATTGATGATTCTTGAAGCTGACACACCTTCCTTCCTACTCCAAGATTAGAGGTAATTGTACTAACAAGCTTTTATTTAAAAGATTTTCTATTTAATTCGTTAGATTTGACTGAGTACAATGCTAACAATTGTTAGACTTGTGCTTTAGGAAGTCTCTTTTACAGCTGAATGAATGATAGATTAGAATAAAAATGAGGCAGGGAAACCAACCAGAAACTAATTGCAATTATCCAGGGATAATCTGGGTGGCAGCTATATAAGGGAAAGGAAGAAGTCATTGGTGAGACACATTGTGAAAATAGAAATGATGAGGTTTCACAAGAAATTGGCCATATGGAGTAGGGATAACTGAGGGGTGCCCTTGATAGTACTAGGAGAGCTCAGTTTAAAAAAAAAAAAAGATTTGAGGAGGAAAATAATGAAAAATAATTCAGGTATGTTGAGAGGCTTAGAGAATATCTCATTCAAAATAATCAAAAGGCAGTTGGTGATGGAAGACTAGAGTCTGAGAGAAATGTGAGTTGGATTATAAATCAAGGAATAATCTGCATAAAGATGATAATTAAACCTATGGGAACTAATGAGGTTATTAGCTAGGATAGTATAGAAGAAAAGAAGAGGGCCTGAAATAACTGATCAGTCAGTCAGTAAACATTTATTATTGCTGAAAACAATAATCTCCATCCTTGGAGGTGCTCAAAACCAAACTGAGTGACAATGTGTAAATTACATGCAAAACAAATTCTATGTGAGATAAATGTAAAATAAAGGAAAGCACTAGAATTGAGAGGTTGCCTTCCTGAAGGTGGCATTGAAGCTGGGACCTAAAAGATGCCATTTTAAAAAGACAAAAGGCAGAGACTTAGGGGATATAGCATTCCAGGGATGGTAAAATTGCCTGCATTTGGGAGATGGAATTTTCTTGGGCCGGGATCAGCAGTTGAAAGAGTGTGTAGCAAGGAGCAATGTGTAAAAAGACTGGAAAGGAAGGAGGGGGACAAGATAGTGAAGGATTTTAAACTCCAAGGAGAAGATTCTTGTATTGAATCTTAGAGAAAGCAGGGAGCTACTGAAGTTTGAATAGGACCACTAACAGTAAACCAGGCATGAGATGACATAGCTCTGTCCCACAGTAGGGGGTAGTATTAGTGGTGGAAAGGAGGCACAGCATGGTCAAGATTTATTGCAGATGGAGAATTAACAGGACACGGTACAAAGGTGAAACTGATAGGCCTTGATAACAGCTTGGCTTTAGTAGTGGCAGAGAGGGAGGGAAGGAGGATGGGGGAGAGTGATGAGAAAGTAAGAGTCAAGAATCCAGAGGTTGTGAGTCTGGGGGTCTGGAAGACAGTGTTGCCCTGGGCAAAAGTAGTGAAGCTTGGAAGTGGGGAAAAATAGAAGGAAAGGCAATGAATGAGTTCAGTTGTGCATGTATTAAGATCTCTACAGGTTATAAAGTTCAATATATCTAATAGTCAGGTAGTGATGGAGATCTATTGAGATGGTTAGAGCAGGATAAGTAGATGTGAGAGTCATAAGCATAATCAGGAGTTGAATTTATTGGGAAAAAGTATGTTTAGTAATTATAGATTTTAGACAAAGTCAAACTTAAAGATTCAAACAAGAGAGAAATCTACATTATATGTCAGCCATACTAATTTTGTTTTAGATGCATGTTTACATATGTCTCAATGTGTGTGTGTGTGTGTATGTGTGTGTCTGGGTATATTTAGATATGTATTCAGTATTTAGATAGCTCTATGTATATGTATATATAGATATATGTATGTGTGTGGATCTATGGATGAGTGTGAATGTATATGTATACATATTTGTACTGAATGGGTAGGTATATGTGTATCTATGTATAATATCTATTAAATATATCTTATGAGGGGGGATTAAAAGAAAAAAAAGAATAAAGCTTGAAAAGTAAGCAATAGAGAACAAAAGAAAAACCAATAATAAGTAAAAAAATATGGATACATAAATATAATTTCTTCTATTGTTATGTATTCTTTCTTTAACTGGAAATTTATTGCTATATATTTTGAGTCCTCTCTGATGTTCTACTGGGTACATGACAATGTTCTGCTTTATTTTGTTTTGCTTTATTTTTCTTTTCTGTCTCTTTTTTCTATTCCTTCTTTTTAAATAAACAATTTATTTTAAAAGAGAATTGTAATCATAGATATGCTTACTGAGTCCATGGAGCTGATGAGATCACCAAATAAAGGAGTACAGAGAGAGAAAAGAAAAGGATCCAGAACAGAGAGCCTTGTGGGACACCTGGTAAACAAGCATGACTAGGATAACTATTTATTTTGTTTGATTTTTTAAATAGAAAAAGAAAGACAGAAAACAAAACAAGATAAAACATTGTCATGTGCCCAGCAGAACATTAGGAGGATTCAAAATATGTAACAATAAATTTTCAGTTCAGATATATAACAGTAGAAGAAATTATATTCACAAGTATCCATCTTTTCTTTGTTTCCTTATAGGTTATTCTTTTATTCTCTGCAGTGTACATTTTTACTTTATTCTTTTTTTTTCCCCTTTTCATCCTCCTCCAACTCCCCCAATCAGGTTACAATTAATCAAGATATACACACACACATACAAATACATTTTACACATATATATGTATGTATTCAGACACACATACATATATCTATATGCTCACATATACCTAATGTGCATACACACATTCACACATATATACATACATATTTACACATATGTAGACATGTACTTGAAACAATATTAAAGCCGACACATAATGTAGATTTCTCTCTTGATTGAATCTTTAAGTTTAATTTTAATATCAATGATTACTAGCCCTACTTTTTTTTTCTAATGAATTCTACTCCTGACCCTTGTTATAGTATTTATGTATATTTTTTTATTTCTTATCCCGACTAACTCTTCTACTTTAATTCTACTCTTTAATTTGCCTTGCTGGTTAGTTAATCTCCTCCCACCCATAGATCCCTCTCTTATCTTCTTCCTCCAGCTTTTGCTCACCTCTTTATTCCATTCCCAGTAATCTTCAGATCATATCCTACTCCAATCCATCTAAACACCCATGTGACCTAGCTTATTCTATGCCACTCTTTCCCTTTTCACTTAATCTACACATCTTGTCCCATACATCAATCTACATATTCTTCTATACCCCACCTTAACCTATTCTCCCCTAAATTTTTTTATAGATTTTGGAGGGTGCTATACCTTTCATGGTATATATTGTTCCCTATTTGAATAGGTTTTCAAAACGATCAGCTGTTACAAGAGCCACCTGCTAGTTACTGAACAGATCCTTTTATGTGAGAGGATGATGATACAAAGAGACTGAGAGGCACTTGCATTCTCTAAAACCTCTACTTTTCCCTCTTGCCTCTGATTTATATCATTCTCAATTCACAAGCAACATCTGCATCAGTAAATTTGTTAACTTAAATAAAAGCAGATTTTCAACTCCTAAACTCTGTTCTCAAGTGTATTGTGATTCACAGCTACGGGGGCTTCAGAGATCCGACCTACCCCTTGATGGCACAGTCCCCTTTGACCCTTTATAGACTTTCTGAGTTTCACACTTAGGTATTGTCCTCT
The DNA here is from genome assembly GCF_048593235.1 of Sminthopsis crassicaudata. Taxonomy (NCBI): domain Eukaryota; kingdom Metazoa; phylum Chordata; class Mammalia; order Dasyuromorphia; family Dasyuridae; genus Sminthopsis; species Sminthopsis crassicaudata. Next base: position 247,000,801 of record NC_133622.1, read on the forward strand.
GTACCTCTATATCAATTCTTTCTCTGCACCTCATTTGTGTAGCATGATTACTATTTTTACCTTTTCTTAAGAGTTTTGATTTCTAAAGTCAGATCATATTCAGCTTTTCCCCAATCTTTCTTTTGAGCTACCCAATTACTAATGTCAATCCTAAATATATAGTGTACATTTCCACATAAAAAAAAATAAACATTTTGTTCTTGTTGAGTTCCTTGAAATTAATTTTTGAAATTGACATATTAAATTTCTGTTTAGATTTGGTTGTGACAAAGTCCTGAAGATGTTTATTTTTTTCATTCAATATTATGATTAATTTTGCTGGATTTAATATATTTTGGCCACAGGCCTAGTTATTTTGATTGTCAATATATATTATTCAAGAATCTGCAGTCTTAAAGCTGCTAATAAGTCCTGTACAATTCTAATTGTAGCTCCAGCATATTTGAATTTTTATTCTTGTTTCTTGCAGAAGTTTCTCTTTGACCTGGGAGTTTTGAAATTCAGCAATAATATTCCTTTTTTATATAAGTTTTTTTTTTCAAAATACATGCAAAAAGAGTTTTCAACCATTCACTCTTTTTTTTTATTATGCATGGGTAATTTTTCAGCATTTACAGTTGCAAAACCTTTTGTTCCAGTTTTTCCCCTCCTTCGTCCCACCCCCTTCCCCAGGTACAATACTGAACATTGAACATATACTTTTTTTATAACTTTTTATTGACAGAAAATATGCATGGGTAATTTTTTACAACATTATCCCTTGCACTCACTTCTGTTCCAACTTTTCCCTTCCCTCCCTCCACCCCCTCCCCTAGATGGCAGGCAGTCTTATACATGTTAAATATGTTATAGTATATCCTAGATACAATATATTGTGCAGAACCCAAAAGTTCTCTTGTTGCACAGGGAGAATTGGATTCAGAAGGTAAAAATAACCTGGGAAGAAAAACAAAAATGCAAACAGTTCACACTCATTTCCCAGTGTTCCTTCTCTGGGTGTAGCTGATTCTGTCCATCATTGATCAATTGGAACTGAATTAGATCTTCTCTTTGTCAAAAATATCCACTTCCATCAGAATACATTCTCATACATCGTTCAACCATTCATTCTTGCAAAACCTTGTGTTCCAAATTTTTCTTCCTTCCTCCAACTCCCATTCCTTAGACAGCAAGTAATCTAATATATCTTAAACATGTGCAATTCTTCTACACATATTTCTGTTAGGATTACTAGGTGAGAACTCAGATTGTCTAGACAATGACAAGGTGAGAATTCAGGTTGTCTGGACAATTACAAGGTGAGAACTCAGGTTGACTTGATAAGAGGAGCAAGCTCAGTGGTTGGAGTACTTCCTCCCAGAAGCCCTTGCATTATCCCACGCCCATTCTCTGGGAGGATAAAAGAGGACACCACTCCAGAGATAAGAGAAGACTCTGCACTACATCAGGCCTGACGGGGCTCTCTGCAGGAAGGGAAGTCACTTCTCTGGACAAGAGTTAACAGCAACTGCCTGGAGATACTGGTTCACTACAGGAAGAAGAATCTGTCCAAGAAATTTGAGTTGACACAGCAGATCTCCTCCCAGAGGGTGATCGGCAGCGTCTGGAGACAACAGCACGCTACATATTTCTATATTTGCTGCACAAGAAAAATCAGATCAAAGAGGAGAAAAAGTGAGAGAAAAAAAGTAAGCAAACAACAACAGAAATAGTAGAAATACTCTATGTTGATATATATTCAGTTCCCACCATCCTCTATCTGAATGTAGATTGCTCTCTCCATCACAAGTCTATTAGAATTTACCTGAATCACCTTGTTTTGAGAAGAGCTAAGTCCATCCAAATTGATTATCTTATTGTTGCTGTGCACAATGTTCTCTTATTTCTACTCACTTCACATAACTTCATGTAAGTCAGTCCGGGCCTCTGTGAAATCATCCTGCTAATTATTTCTTATGGAACAATAATATTCCATAAAGCAATAATATTCTTGTGTCTTTTCCATAAAGGATCTCTTTGAAATAGGTGAGTTTTTTCTATTTCTACTTTCCCCCCCCATATTTTATCATTCCAAGACAATTTTCTTGGATTATTTCTTGCATTATTGAGTCAAGGTTCTTTTTTTTGATCATAGCTTTCAGGTAATCCAATTATTCTTATATTTTTCTCATCTTAATCTCCGGATCTTTTGTTTTTCTTATGTTTCACCTTCTGTTTTATTTTTTCATTCTTTATATTTTTCTTTGATATTTCTTGATCTCATAGCTTCCTCTTGTCCAATTCTATTTTTCAAAGAATTATTTTCATCTTGACTCTATCTCTTTGTGGGGGAATCTGGAGAGCTGGGAATTTTCTGACTTACTCTTCCATCTTTCTTGGATGAATATTCAGCAAAAAAAAAAAATGAGAGAAGAAACAAATCACTTGGACAGGAGGAGATCAAAGAAAGAAGAGTATCTAAAGAAAAAGGAAGAACAAGGAATGGTGAATAATCAACAGTGTCAAAGAGAAAGATATGGGTTAAGAAAAGGTGACTGGACTTGGTAATTAAGAGTTTAATTCTAATTCTGGAGAATTCAAGTCCAGTTGAATGATGATCTTAAAAGTTGGCCTATGGTTAAGACAACGGTGAGGAGAAGTAGTAGTTATGCCTGTTGTGGATGGCTTTCTCCAGAAGTTTAGCCAAGAATAGAAGAGATATGACATGGTGATGGATAGCAGACAGACCTCTGGATGGCATTCATCCTTAATAGGCATGACCTAGATCTAGCAAAGGAAACTAAAAAAATGTGCTCAGATAGGTAATATCCCAAAATAATATCCCAAAGACCTGGAGAAGAGAGAATAACTAGGAAGGTTTGACTAACAATATCATATGATGTAGATGGGTCAAGAAAGGTGAGCACAGAGAAAAGATCAGTCCATATAGCTGAAATCCATTCAAACAAACACTTGTGTTCCTACTGTTTGCCATTCAGCACGGAGTCTCCCACCACTACTATCTCATGCCTCTGTCCCAAGCTTATAATATGGTTCCCAAATTCCTCATTTTCTCTTATTCTCTAGATGATCTATGGCATATTATCGCAGGGCATTGAAGGCCAGTTCTCCATGGACAAGAAATAATGAGCACTGAGCACATAAATCTCTGAAAGCACTTAAGGCAAATGTCCACTACCCTCTGATGATAAGATGACAGTATCCTGTCTAATTTTTTTTTAACACACATTGTTTTATGAATCATGTTGGGAGAGAAAAATTAGAGCAAAATGGAAAAATCATGGGAAAGATTAAAAAAACAGAAAAAAAAGAAGTGAACACAAATCGTGTTGATTTGCATTGTCTTCTCAGTTCTTTTTCTGGATGAAGATAGCATTTTCTATTCAAAGTCTATCGGATTGCCTTGGATCACTGAACCACTGAGAAAAACCAAACCTTTCATAGTTGATCATTGTACATTCTTGCTGTTATTGTGTACAATGTATTCATGATTCTGCTCATTTAACTCATTAAAAGTTCACATAAATTATTCCAGGCCTTCCTTTCTAAAATCATCTTGTTCATCAATTTTATAGAATAATATTTCATTACCTTCATGTACCACAACTTCTTCAGCCATTCCCCAAATAATGGACATCCAATCATTTTCCAATTCTTTGCTACTACAAAAAGAGCTGCTATAAATGGTTTTGTACATGTGGGTCCCTTTCCCTCCTTTATGATTTCTTTGGGATATAGACTCAGTAATGGCATTGCTAGGTCAAAGTGTATGCAGAATGACAGCCCATTGGGCATAGTTCCAGATTGCTCTCCAGAATGGTTGGATCAGTTCACAACTCTACCAACATTGCACTAGTGTCCCCAGTTTTCCCACATCCCCTCCAACACTTATCTTTTCCTATCATCTTAGAGGTGTGAAGTGGTGCCTCAGAATTGTCTAAATCTGCATTTCTATAATAGTGACTTAAGAGAATTTTTTCTTGTAACTGTAGCACCTACAGTGATAATTATTCAAATATGTTCATCATGTGGTCTCTTGATTTTCCCACGAGTATATATTCTGAGGATTACAATGATACTCCCCAACCAGTCTTTGCCTATTTCAGCCTTTATGAACACCACATATTTTTCCACCTTTCTTCTGTGTGTAGGTCTTATTTTACTAATTTTCTGTAGTTTCCATGAGGCTAAGTTAGCCTTCTGGCATTTAAATCTCTGGGGTAGCTACATGGCACCATAAGGCATACAGTGTCAGACATCTTCCTGAGTTCAAATCCAGCCATGTGGCCTAGCCATGTGACCCTGTGAAAATCACTTTAACCTTTTTGCTTCAGTTTCCAGTAAAATGCCTCATCTGTCAGCATCTCTACCAAGAAAACCCTACAATGGAGCCTCAGATATCAGAGATTAAAGAAAAACACAATTTAAATCTCTACTACCTCCTGTTTATTTCCCACTTTGTCCACTTTAAAGCAGACATTTAAAGACATAGTATTTGCTATTAGCTCCTCTATTACATTTTTGTCTCTCATGAACATCTAGATGTCTTTACTACTATTCTTTTTATAACACTGTAGAAAGTCTTCCTTTCATCTACCTTAGTGTATTCTATATACATAAATAGCCCCTGCCCCTTACTTTTCAGCAAGACTCCATATCCACCCCTGTTTGAGACATGCTATCTCTGGCCAGAGTACCACTACTCTCATATTTGAATCCAGGATCCAGAATTCATGACATTTTCAGAAACCACCTTCTCCACTACCCCTATCTACATCTCTCTTCTGTAATAGGCCAGTAGGCATTAGTGGTGGAGGCCTTATGACCTTGGGATGTCTTGTCTAAGATGTCAAGCAGTAGTATCTAAATTCCTTCTTAGACTTTCATTGGTGCCAATTGAAAATCATGAGAATGAGTTGGAGGTTCGACAAGCCTTGAAAAGTTCCCTATCACATCTTGGAAATATGCCCCAGGAAGAGAGGGAACTTGGCTATAGCAGTTGTTAGGTAGGAAACAGGCAAGTGTTTATGAAGCATTCACTATGTTCCAGGCTCTCTGACAAGTGCTGGACATACAAATACAAACAAAACAAAAAGCAGCCTCTGCCCTGTAAGAGGCAAGGCAGCACACAAAGCAGAGCAGAAAAGCAGAAGCAGGGAGTTATCTCTATGGAGGAAGCCCAGATAGTCGGGAGCCCAGCCAAGAGGGGAATGTCAGATCTCTGTGGCCTAGACATGTCTGCAGGAAGGCACTGATGGCTGCTGCTCACTTCTTCTTCCAAATGAGGCGTCCTTGCCAGCATCTCGGGATCAACAGGACTTTTTGAGGATGGAAAGCAACTGCTTCTCTTCAGAGTTTAGCCCAGACCAGACCATCTCTGATGGCCCTTTCAGCTTTAATAACAGCAATGACAGTTAACATTTGAAGATTTGCAAAGTGCCATCTCCTTTAGCCTTGAAGTAAAGTCATAGTATGACTGTCTGAGTCAGAACAGTCTGACTGTCTGAGTGTCTGAGGCAGGATTTAACTTCAGGCCTTCCAGAATCCAAGCCTAGGACTTCCCCCACTGGCCACCTAGTCTCTCTACAACTCTGACCCATTCCCCAGGAAGTCTCCCCGCCATTGCTCAGCATGGAGTGGTCACTGGTCCTCCTTCCCTTTCTCTTCCAGATGACAATCCTTCAGCCCCTAGTCTCTTGACGCCCATCAGGACTCCCTCATGTCCTTTTCGGTAATTGACATTCTTGGTTTTCACAGTAAAGGCCTTCTTTCAGTGGCAATGTCATGGCAGTCAAAATATTAATAGCTAAAAGATGACTTAAGGGGAGGAGGCCTGAACAAGACCAGCTAAGGGAATGGAGGTAAAATCAGATAACCTAAGCAATGCCTTCAAGAAAGCTGTGAGAACTTTTCTTAGTTTCTCCCACTTGTTGTTTAACAGGAAATTTAGCTGTATTTGTTTAAAAATCTCTGGATTTAGAGTCAGAGAATCTTGGCTCAAATCCAGCCTCTGATGGTAATATGGGCAAGTCACTTCCCTTCTGGGCCTCTGTTTTCTCTTATGGAAAATGAGACAGGTAGACTAAGTGGAATCTATATTCCCTTTCCAACTCTGGGACATAAGACCTGAATTTAAATTCTACCTAAAATTTGAACTTCCTTCCTTTAATGTTTATTGTGTGTGTAATTATAGATAAGTTCTCCTCCCCCTCTTTGGGTCTCCGTTCTTCTTCTGTAAAATGAAAGGAATGGCCTGGATGACCACCCTAGTCCCTTCTAATGCAAAATCTACAATCCTATGGCAGTATTCTTTCCATTCTCTATTTCAATTTGTTGCTGCTCTTTTTTTCCTTTGCTAATATTCTCTTCCTATTCAATGATCTTGAAAATCATTACCTGTTACTGTTTTGTATAGGAACTGCTCCCTTCCCCCAGTAGAATGGAAGCCCACTGAAGTCAGACAATTTTTCACTTTTTATTCCTATTTCCAGATCTTGGTAGGTGCTTAATAAATAATTACCCTACAAAGATAACAAGTAAATGCCCACTGGATTTGATTGTATAATAGATGTATCAATGACAATCTCAAACTTCTAAATATAAGAGAACTTCTTCAATGAGATCAACACTCAATCAAGGAGACTAATTTTACAACTTCCACACAACTCCAGGAAGAACTGAATGAAGAATCCCTAATGTCTAGACTACAATATGAAATTTGGTGAGCAGTCCAGTGAGTCAGTTTATCAGTCCATCCATCTCAGATTAGCCCTGAAAATGAAGAATGAGCTGAGCAGACTCAAATCTGAATGAGGGAGAGGGGAGAGGGAGAAACAACAACAACTAATTATTCAACACTTAATGAAGAAGATTTTGAAAAGAGCTTTGAACCACAATGTATACTCTTCCTCAATGGCCAAAAGAGAAAGAAGAATTACAAGAGCAGAATTTATAACCTGCACAGTAGAAACAATTGTCAGATTAGAAAAACTTGAATCTATGATGACTAGTCCTACCAAAGAAACAAAAGAGAGGACAACTGATTGAGAATGCAAATGCAAAGAAATATACAACAATGTAGAAGAAAGGATGCAAAAGCAATAACATTAAAAGAAAGCATGCCCTCCATACAAACAAAACATAAGGATCTTGAAGGCAGGATTCACAGACACAGGATCATAGGGCTTCCAAAAGAACACAAGTTTTAAAAAAATCTGAATGCTCTCTAATGGAAGAAATAAAATAAGGGGAAAAAATCCAGAACTTTGCAATGATAAAAACAAAGTGTTAATAGAAAGAAACTACTGATTGTCTCCAGAAAAATAAAATCTCCAGACCAAGATATCTGGTGGTTAAATTTGACAATTCCATTGAGAACCAACAGATTCAGCAAGTGACCAAAAGAAAGATCTTCAAATACAAATGAAAGGAAATTAGAGTAACATAAGATTCTAAGAGAAGAAGAAATACTGGAACAATGTATTTCAAAGAGCAATGGAGCTTACAATGAAGGAGCGTGACCTAATTTGCAAATTCGATCCTAACCATGAATTTAAAAAAAAAAAAAGACTGATATTGAACAATAAAGAGGCATTTAAAACCTTCTTAGAAAACTAGACCTGATCAAAGGATATGAAAACAATTTTCAGATGAAGAAATTAAAACCATTTCTAGTCATATGAAAAGGTGCTCTAGGGGGCAGCTAGGTGGCGCAGTGGATAGAGCACCAGCCTTGAATTCAGGAGGACCCGAGTTCAAATCTGGTCTCAGACACTTAACACCTCCTAGCTGTGTGACCCTGGGCAAGTCACTTAACCCCAGCCTCAGGAAAAAAAAAAAAAAAAGAAAGAAAGAAAAAAGAAAAGGTGCTCTAAGTCACTATTGAGCAGAGAAATGCAAATTAAGACAATTCTGAGATACCACTACACAGCTCTCAGATTGGCTAGGATGACAGGAAAAGATAATGATAAATGTTGGAGGGGATGTGAGAAAACTTGGATGCTAAAACATTGTTGGTGGAATTGTGAATAGATCCAGGCAGTCTACCAATTTGGAACTATGCTCAAAAAATTATCAAACTATGCATACCCTTTGATCCAGCAATGTTTATACTGAACTTATATCCCAAAGAGATCTTAAAGGAGAGAAAGGGACCCAAATGTGCAAAAATATTTGTGGCAGCCCTTTTTCTAGTGGCAAGGAACTGGAAACTGAATGGATGCCTATCAATTGGAAAATGACTAAATAAGTTATGGTATATGAATGTTATGGAATATTATTGTTCTATAAGAAACAATCAACAGGATGAACTGAGAGAGCTTAAGTGACTGTCCACGGCCATATACAGTTGGGAAGGTTAGGGTCCTACCAACTCCCCACTCACAATCCTAAATGTGCTCTAGGGAGAATCTGAGACAGAACTGGAAGCCAGGAGTCATGGGTTCTTTCTTGATGGTGAGAGAAAGTGAAAAAGCCCACTGGGTAAATTCCTTGTGGTAAGCTTTTGGAAGAACATGAACAAAGGATTCACAGAACCAGCAGGCTTGGATGGGCTGAGATTTGCATCACTGGGCACAGACACGGTTGAATAAGTAAATGTATGCTAAGCACTGAACAGGGCACCAGAAATGCAAAGAAAAAAGTTAAACAGTTTTCCTCATGGAGTTTGACATTCTATTAGAGAAATGTAAAAGTAAGGGGAAGGATTTGGGAAAGATGGCAGAGTAGATTAGTAACTTTCAAAACCTCCCAAATTCCCCCACAAATATAACAAATTTGTACCTTAGGGTGAACACAGACAAAGATTTGGGACAGAACAGGATCCTCCTGATTCAACCTGACAAGATCTGAAGAAAAGCCCTGGGCTGGGTACTAACCTGCAGAGGCAGGGGAGGGCAGGGATGCACCTGATGGAGCTCTTGGTGTGGGCTTCCTGGTCAGAGGGGAGAACTGAAGTGAAGCTAGAGACATCATCCCTCCCATTGCAGGATTAGGGATGCTTACAGTAATACATCTTATTTAAAAAAAAAAAAAAAAAAAAGGAGTTGGCAAAGAAGAAAGACCACCACCAATGAAACATTATGAGAACAGGGAAGACCAGGTTCATCTTCAGAAGAGGACACTTTAGTAAAAAAAAATTTTCTACCCCAAAGAATAACATGAAATGATTCCCTGCCCAGAGAGAATCTATAGAAGAAGTCAAAAAAGAATTCAAAAATCAAATGAGAGACATTGAGGAAAAAGTAAAAATGATAATAATAATAACCATCCAAGGGAAAAAAAAAAGTTAACCAACTAGAAAAGGAGATAGAGTCTCAAAGACAAAAATAACTCTTTGAAAATTAGAATTGGGCAAGAGTAAGCCAGTGAAGCCATGAGAGACCAAGAAATAACAAAACTGATTATAATTTAAAAAAATAAAATTATCCATGCATATATCTTGTAAAGAAAAAGCTATAACAACAAAAAAAAATTTCATAGATTTCCATGCAATGTTTTTTTTGTTGGAGCTAAATAAAAATCAAAATGGCAAAAAATAAAAATAAAAATAAAGAAAAGATCCAATATGCATGAATTAATTCAATTTACAAATAACACATGTTATATCCTATGTGAACACCATGTGAAAAATCTAGTCCCATTTACAGTAACTATTTAAATGCAGCAGTGTACTGTGTGGGATTTATTGGACTATTAATTAAAATGATCTTTTTTACATTAAAAAAAAAAAGAATGAAAAATTAGAACAGAATGTGAAAATTTTTGTAAGAAAAAAAAAAACAGATCAAGAAGAGAAAATCAAAAGAATAATTGGACAGCTCAAAAGCTGTGACCAAAAAGCTTTGGTACAATAGTGCAAGAAATAGAAAGTAATCCAAGAAAATTCCAGGAATCCTATCTATTGATAATCAAAAGAACTAGGACTGTGTTCAAAAATATCATATCCAGAAAAATTATCTATAATATTGAATAAGAAAAATAAGAATAAGAAAAAATGGACATTCAATGAACTTGCAGATTTTCAGGATTTTCTATCAAGCAAACCTGAACTTAATAGAAAATTTAACATATTAGAGCCAATAACAAAGATCAATTTCAAGGAACTCAACATGGACAAAGTGTTTATGTTTTTTATGGAAATGTATAGCATGTTTTAAGATTGACATTAGCAGTTGGGTAGCCCAAAAGAAAGATTGGGACAGTGTTAAAGTAAAAATAGTAATTATGTCATACAAATGAGGTGCAGAGGAAGAATAGACAGAGAGGCATTAGAGGGGAAGGAGGGCTTGTAGTTCTGAACACCTATTCACTTAAATAGGCAACAGTACATATATACTATGAAGAGTATAGCATCCTCCAAAATCTATAAAGAAATAAGTGGAGAAGAATAAGTGGATGGGGAAGCAAAGGGTACAAGAAGAAGACAAGGAAGGGATCCATGAGTGGGGGAGATTAAATTTAGCAAGGCAAATTAAAGAGCAGAATTAAAACAAAGAGTCAATAGGGATTGGAAAGATGTAGGTCAGGTGGGGGTGGAGGGTGTGTGTGCATGTATGTATAAGTATATGTTTACATAAATATATCCTTTCTTAACTATAGCCTGCTTGAAGGGGAAGATGAGAGGGGAAAAATAATAAAGTAAAAAAGGTGCACAGCAGAAAACAAAAGAACACTTTACAAGGAAGTAAAGAAAAGATGAACACTAATGAATGTATATATATAAAATGAACAATTAATATACTTTCTTGAACTGGTATTTATTGTAATATATTTTGAATCCTCACTGATGTTCTGTTGGGCACAAGACAATGTTCTCTTTTGCTTGGCTTTATTTTGCTTTGTATTACTTTTCTGTTTTTCTTTTTTCTTACTTTTTAAAAAATAGATAAATTTTTAAAAAGAAAGTGTTATAACAATAGCTAGTAGTTACATAACACATTATAGGACAGTGCCTGATATATAATAGACAGTTAATACATGATTGATAAATGAGTGTTAATACCATTTTATAGATGAAGAAACATGAAGTTCACATGAAACCAGTTAGAAAATATAAACTACAGAATTGTTATTCAGGATACTCAGTCCAGCAATCTCTCCACTGTACCATCAATTAATCAATCAATAAATATTTATTGAGAGTTTACTACATGCCATTAGAATGCATTCTCTTTAAGGAGAGGAATTGCTTTTACTCTCACATATGCTAAATAAATGTTATATGGTCCATAGAACAAATATAGAACATATATGCTTAATAAATGTTATATGGTCTACTGTCTGCTATACACCAATCACTAGGGTCACAAAGGAAAAAAACAAACACAATTCCTGATTTCAAGGAATTTGCATTGTAATGCTGGAAGAGGTAAGAGAGAAATACACGCATATATTATTACATACAAGATAAATAAAGTAGATGGAAAATAGCTTAGAAAAGAAGGCTTATGTGTGGTGGGAAGGGGAAAGAGAAGAACAAAATAGGGGAAGAAATACTGAAGAAGGTGAGATTCAAGCTGAGTCATGAAAGAAACAAGGAGGACTAAGAAAGTGGTGAGAAGAGGAAGCATTCCAAGAATGTAGTCTAGCCAGTTCAAAGGCATGGAGACAGGAGATGGAATATGGTATGGAAGGAATCTTAGGTAGACCACTATGATAAGACTACAGAGAATAATCAAAAGATGGATGAGGCAATGTGAGAAATGGGAACATAACAAAAGTGTTTTCAATTCCAAATGAAGAAGTTTCTACCTGATCTTAGAAGTACTAGGGAACCATTGTTGTTTATTCAAGAAAGAGGAGACAGTAGGAATTCTACTTTAAAAAATTCACTTGATGAGGAAGGTGTGAGAGATGTAGAGTCAAATTAAAATGGTCTTGCAATGGTTTATCTAGACAGTAGTGTGGCAATAAAGCTTTGGATTAGAGTAATGGTTATTGAGCTGAGAAAAGGGGGCATAGATGAGAAACGGTGTGGAAAAAATCATAAGATTCGGCAAATGATTGAATATGTGGTGTGGAAAAACAGAGAAATCAAGGTTGATACAGGCTGTGAACCTAGATAAATGGAATGACATACTGCCCTATGTCTGTACTGGGGAAATTCAGAAAAGGAAGATGTTTGAAAGGAAAGGGAAAGATGAGATTGAGATAGTAGATGAGATCTACTATGAAGTAGATAATTCAAAATATTCAATAAGCACTTAATGATGAAAGACTGGAGCGCAGGAGAGAAATTAAATTTGGAAAAATTATATGGGAGTAATCTGCACTTATATGAGTCATCCTAGCACTTAGTAAGTCATCCTGGCACTTAATAAATGTTTATTGAATGAATGAATCTGCAAAAAGATGATAATGAACCCATGGGAACATAGAGAAGAAAGTGTAGCCTTGAAGAACTTTACCATGGACAAAGATCCAGCAAAGACTGAAAGAGAGCAGAGTCACAAAAATACAGAAAGGAGAAAGTCTCCAGAAGTTGGTCTGAAGAATCAAATACTACAAGTGGTTATGGAAGATAATGGTTTAAAAAAATGCTATTATATATGGCAAATAAGAGATCGTCAATAATTTTGAAGAAATCAGTTTTCACTGAAAGCCAGACTGCAGAGAATTTAGAGGAAAATGAGAACAAAGTGGAGATACTGGCTGTAAATGAAAAGGTGAGCAGAGGTATAGGACAATCGATAATGGGCATGGTAGGACTTACTGAGAGTTTACTATTTTTTATTATTAAGGATATGCATAGTGGTTAATATCAAGGAAGGAACCAGTATTTAAAAAGAGATTAAAACATGGAGAATGGATGAGAATGGTAGCAAAGTGGCATAAAAAAATACCAGGATGAAGTAGAATCAAAGGAATATTTGGAGGATTTGACTTTGACAAGAAAAGCAATCTTATCACTGGAGTGGACTGAAGAAGCATTTAGTGCATTATTGAGGGGATGTAAGATGGAACAAAGGAGAGGTGAGGGAACTCCTAGTGAATAGATTTCTTTTTGTGTATGAACTATGAAGCAAAGTCCTCAAAAAGAGAGTTGGGATGGTTGTTATAGAAGGCTTGAGAAGAGAACAGAAAGTTTGGAACAACTGAGATCTTGACTGAGAGTAAGAATTATTTAGAATAGAATGATAAAATTGTATTACTGTAGTGAAAGCCCCATTGACATTAACTACATAAATCTTATCCTGGTAACATGATTTTATAATATTCTCAAGTCATTTATCCATTTGTGAGAGATAAATGGTGAGGAAAAAAATAGATCTGTGGTTTTGCAGAGGACAAGGGAATAGAGATTCTAGAGTAGAGGAAAAGCTGGTTTACCAAAGTATCAAAATTAGTAAAAGAGGAGAGCTTAGCCAGGATAGGGATGGTAGCTTGGAATAATACTGAGAGATGGAGGAAATAAGAGTTATAGTAAAGGTGAAGAGTATGTCTAGGAGTATAAGGCAAAGGCAGAAATAGAAAGTCAAAAAATAATGGTTAAAGGAAATTCAGAGTTAGTGACGGCAAAATGGAAGATATGGTTATGCCTATGTGTGTCAAGTGTAAAAGAAAATTAGATCATGGAAACTGACTCAGTTGAAGATCTGGGAACCTGGGAAATATAAAGAAAAATCCACATGTATGTTGGGAGTAAAAAAAAAAAAAAAAAAATTGGAATTGGGGTGGAAGGAAGACTCGAAGCAGTCATTTACTACTTGAGAAAGCAGGGAAAATATCCTTCTGGGGTTTCAGCAGATAAGGACCACCAGAATCTGTACTGGATGATAAATTTGGATTCCACAAACAACAAAGAAGCAAAAATGGTAGCAGAAAAAGTCTGAAAGTGGTCACGAGTAGCAGAGTATGACTCACCCACCATGACTAGTGAATCAGGGAGGTCGAAGAATGGAAGAGAATAGCATTTATAAAGTATGTGCCAAGCACTGTGCTAACCAACAGGAATAGAAATACCAGCAAGCAAGATTCCCCTGGAACTCCATTCATAGTGGGAAACACAAAATGGAAAGAAGGTTGGTGACCAGAAAAAAGTATTAGTGGGGTGGATTTGATTACTGTACTCAGAGAATGTGTCTCTAGGCCAGTGAGTGGGAAGATCGGTCTCAATCAAAGCTATATATGGTAAATGCTCAGCAACTCATCAGAAGCTTGAGATACCAAGATGAGAAATTAAAGTGTTTGTCAGAAGCGGACATGAATAAAACAATGTAGGAACAAGGTCACAGCCTAGAAGTAGTGAATGGAAGAGAAGCCAATACCGGAAAAGGTAGCCAAGGAGACTGGGTCTTTACAAGGAAGCCAGATCTAATTGAATGCCAAAAACTGGAAACAGAAATATCATAAGTGGTGCAAGATGAAAGGAAATTTGTTAGTTATGGGAAAGGAGATTCAGAAGTCACAATGGATGAGGTACAGATCTATATTATAGCATCAGGAGATATAAGGAGGTAATGAACAATGAGTTTGTAGATGAAAGTGCTTATCAAGTTCAAAACTGAGCACAGAGCCCTAAGTCATCCAACTTGCTGTGTCATGAAGTCTCAGAGGTATTTGGAAGTTCATTTTTGGACAGAAATTCCCTTCAATTCAATAAGCATTAAATAAGAAATATGTTGGAATTGGTGAATATTTGTTCACTGGGCTATATGCAAAAGAACATTGGTTTCCTAGTCAAATCTTTTAATTTTCTTGAGCTTCAATTCCTCATCTAGAAAATTAGGGATTGAACTGGTGACTTCTAAGGTTTTCAAGTCCCCGAATATAATCCCATTATAGAAATCCAGTCAAAATGGTGGATGATACTTCTACCCTCTAGGAAAGAACTAGAAGTAATGTGTAGAAAGGATAGGAAAATATAAGAACCTGGATCATTCTAGGACAAAATCTGATAACCATTAAAATGATCCCAAATTGAAATGGGCTGGATTGTAAGGGAATAAGACAAGATGTTAGTGCCAATTAGCCACCAACATAAGGACCAAGAAATAGAGAAGGCGATGGGGTATATTAAGGTGTGGAATAGAGGCATATCTTAAGCCATATCACTAGCTCTAATAGGGCTCTCAGTGCAGTTCCCAGGGAAGTTAAAACTGAATGCTCTCTTAAATTTGGGGGTTCTGAGCTCCAGTGGGCTATTGCCACATGATTGTCTACACTAAATCCAATACAATATGCTGAACACCCAGGAGGGGAAGGGCCAATAAATTGCCTAAAGAGAGATGAACTAGCCTAAGTTGAAAATAGAGCAACTTGTCAAAGTTCCTATCAGTAGTGGGATCAATGAGTAATCTTCTCACTTCTAGTAGGGAGTTAAGAAAACCCAGTCTTAAAAAAATTGGTGGGTTTGAATGAATATATATAGTCATGAAGCAGGTGGCAAGTGGGACTCCAACTCTGTATGGGAAACAAGCTGGTTAGCTCTTTGGTATTGCATCAGTTCAGGTGTGCTCTATTATCTCCAGCTCTAGAAATCCATGATTCAGGGGAGGTTAGGAGAAAACAGTGGATGAGTTTTTTGATAGGTGGCCAGATACATACATATAAATTTATTCACACATATGTAAATCAAATAGCAAAGACTGACAGAAAGGAGGCCTACAGTTTTTCCTAAGTAGATGAAAACCAGGCATGGTAGTGAAATGTGTTAGCTGAAACAGAACACTCACCCAGGATAAATACTTTCGGCTCCAAAGGATTACAGAATTTCATAGTTTGAAGTGATCCGAAAGATCATGTAGACCAAGGTCAGTGCCCATGTGAAATATGAATCTTAGCTAAAAAGTCTCTGGCAGGCATCCAGTCTCTACTCAATGAATACAATATCTACTTGATGAAAAAAATCATTACTCCTATTCTTAAGGTAACCAATTCCTTGTATGCACAGGTCTGATTAGCGGAAGTTTGTTTTTTATTCTTTATGTTTTACCAAAATATTTACCAAAATACTAAAAACCTTGTCCTATTTGTTCAAGATATTTTTTTCCTTTACTCCTCTATTAGGACCAAGCAGGAAAAAAAAATTACCTTATTTCCACATGATTATCTTTCACATATTTGAAGATGGCTCTCGTGCCTTTTCTCTCCCACCTACTGTAAGATTTTTTCTCATAATATGTGTTCTTAGATTCAATGGTTCTTATGGCATACTTTTGAGTCTCCCTCCCTCTTCATTGCTTACCCATGGGCATAACCTGGTTTATCAATATCCTTATTAAAATGTGGTAGATAGACACTATAGATACTATCTATTTGGATTTGGAGGAAGCTCCTGATTGAGGTTTTGTGTATTATATCCATATCCATTATCTTAACTCAGATATTGAGAAACAAGATGAGAGGGCTCAATTGATTTTAAAAAAATAAAAACTAGAAATAGGCATTCAAATTAAAACTTAAATGAAATTAGTTTTCTTGAGTTTAAGAAGTCACCTAATTCAATAAAAGGCGATCAGAAGATTAGGAGATTTACCCATTGTTCTACAGGTCCACAGAAAAGTCAAATAGAGAAATGAACTTGAATTAAACAAGAAAAGAATTCCACTGGTCTGCAGCCAACAGTATATGAAAATGGGTTCCTGAGGAAGCTAGCGAGTAGACATTTCTCAAGGAGAATGTCCTGGCTTAGGAGGTTTTCTACCTACTTGAATGCAGGAACCTGTGAGAAGTGATCTCTCAAGATTCTTTCCAGCATTATGACATTTTCACTTTATAATTCTATTACCTTATGACCAAATGACTATGATTCCAATATAAAGTGGAGTAAGGAGTGGAGCAAACTAAGTGAACTTGGCAGATGAGCAGAACATGATCAGAACATGATCAGAACAGCCAACTGTGATGTCAACCAACCCGTTTTCTAAGCATACTTCTGGCAAAGAATCAATGACAATATCACCATGTTAAAACCTAACCCCAGAGGAGAAAGCTTCAAGATGCACCAAGAAAGCTTCCATACAGGAAAGCTAATAATCAGAGCAATTCCCTATAAACGTCAAGGTTTCGTGCCAAGTTTACTAAGAGGGGAACCAAAGTTGCTGGGGGTAAGTCAGACTTGTTCAAAAGTAAAATTCATGACAGAAGGAGTTGCCATGTCTCCTCACCATTGCCATTTTGTCTTTACACAGGTTCTTCAGATCCTGATAGGCTTGATCATCATTGCATTTGGAGTCTTTTTATTTTCCAGTTTCAAAAAATTGAACCTTCCAGAGTCAAAAGTTCCCATTTTGTATACCACAAGATATCCGTACTGGGCAGGAGCATGTGTGAGTAGAATAAATGGAGTAACTTTGGATATAGAATCAGAAAGGCTATCCTGAAACTCCTAGTGAATTTCATGAACTCAGTTCTATTAATGGGGTTGAAATCTTGGACTCCAATAATCCTATAGAGGATTACAATTATAATATACAAGTAGTAGTAGAACAGGATTAGGGCTTGACCATAACATTCCCATGCAATCATTGAGTATTATAGCAGTCCCTATGAATCTACCACTAGTATGGAAACTGTACTGACAGCAAGATAGTTTGAGGAGTTATCAAAGTTCTTCTTCCCTTAGAGGAAATAGAAAAATCAAAGTTAACATGAAAGACTGAGGCAGCAAACAGTGGTGGTGATGTGGATTATGAGAACAATTCGCCACTAAATGATGAGATTGATGTAGGCACCATATGTTGGGGTTTGGTTATGTGAAGAATTCTCAGTGGCCCTTTTCTTTGGCAAAAGGTAGGTTTATTTAGGAGAAGAAGAAAATTAAGAGATACAATAGATACCAGGAATGGTAAATATGAAATAGAGTTGGGAGAGCACATAGTAAAGATAGGGGTTTTAATAATTAACGATAAAAAAGGCAAGTTGTCTAGTGGAACTAGACACTCACAATTAACCAAAAAAGGAACACCCCATGAGTTTGGAGTATGCCTTTACTAGCAGGCTAAATCTCTAAAGTAGCTTAGCACTCTAAAAGAGTTAATTAGCTTTAAGAAGGTGGAAAAAAAAAAAAAAAAAAAAAAAAAAGAGAGAGAGAGAAGGTGAAAGACACTAAGAGCCAAGGTGGGGGGATAAGAAGAAAGACACTACATGGCATGGGGGAGGAGGGACAGGAAAAACCCCATAAGGCACTGTCATGGAAGACTGACCCAAATGGGCTTCACCAAGATGGTGTGAGCCAGGGACAGATTTATAAGGGAAATTCAGCCTCAGAAGTTTGATATTGCTTGGATTTCTGCCCAGGCATAGCAAGGTGGGCCACCCATGACCTTCACAGAAGGTGGGATGATGAGGATAACCTGATCCTCATCAGTGGCCCTCTCTGCCTTCCTCAGGGAGCAATTCCATTTCTTCATTAATGAACCTGGATAATCATGGGATCTGAATTCAAATCCCATTAGGGATGTTTAATATCTGTGTCATTTTGTTCAAATCATTAACATTTCTGTGCCCCAGTTTCCTTATTAGTGAGGGTTGAATTAAAAAATGGATAGATAATCTTTAATTTTGAATCTATAATCCTAAAAGGTCAAATGATAAAAAGTCAGAATTTATAGTGTTATATATATGCTAGTTCATTTGATCCTCACAAGAATCCTATAAGGTAAATGTTCTTGTCACCATTTTACAAATGAGGAATGTAGGCTGAGAGGGATTGTGACTTGCTTAGGTCCACACAGACAATAAAAGTCTGAAATCAAATTTGAGCTCAAGTTTTCTGTCTCCAGTTCACAATGTGTTACCTGGCTGATAAGAATGCAGTCTTTCCCTGCCTGACTTCCAGCTTTGGATCCACTGTTCATATCTTTGCATGGGTCGGTCATGTTCCAAATCTGCTATGGATCGATTCACTACTCTCTTCAAAACTTGTCCCTGGCTCCCACTGCCTGCTTAATAAGACAAAAACTTCTTTATCTCAACACGTAAGGTCCTTCAGTGCCTGTTTCCAGCTTCATCTCACTCTAGCATATTTCCCATGTAGCTTTTTATTAAAATGAAGAGTTCATGAGTTGCATTCTCCCTCTGCCCTCTCCCATTGCCAAGATTTAACTCATATTATTATTCCCTGTCCCAAGCCCAAGATGGAATTTTTTCATCACCTAACTTCCCCTATTGAAATCAAGGCCAAATTCAACTGATGCCTCCTCATCCACGAGAACTTCCCTGATTCTTACAAATTAAAGTGATTTCTCTCCCCCAAAACTTCATGGCAGTCTATCTGGAGCTCTCTTTTGTCCTTACTAGATCGTAACTTAAATCATAAAAAATGTTTTATCCTATTGACTGGCTTATTCTCAGGAATTGCTAAAATGAGCCCATCCCATTCTTCTTAATCATATAATCAGATCAGTTCTCCCAGATTGTCTGGTTACAAGGAATGAGGCCAGAATTCATGGTTAATCCAACCATCTGGTCTTCAGCCTCGGAGACTGTCTTGATTAGCACATTTTAGTCCGCCTCGATGGGAACGATCTTTTAGACATCTCAATACTCAACTTTGTCACTGTCAAATCCTGTCTTTATCTCCCCCTCCTCCCTCAGAGCTAAGTTATTGAATCACCTGGCTCTGCCTTGCTTAGTGGTGGTTGATTAAGCCACATAATCTGTTTCATGTAAAATCTCTGTTATCTGTGAGGGATATCTTGTCATGTATTCCATGTCACTAACTACTATGCTCTCCCAAGTCTATTTCATATTATTACTTCTGGTGCCTTTATTTTCATATCATTACCATCCATTAGCCTCTTTATCTCATGATATCTCTTTGTTGAATTGAACTCTTTGACCTCTTAAGAATCTGATGATCAACCAATTCAATTCCAGTTGATCAATGATGGACAGAAACAGCTACACCCAAAGAAGGAACACTGGGAAAAGAGTGTAAAATGTTTGCATTGTTGTCTTTCTACCCAGGTTACTTATACCTTCGGAATCCAATTCTTATTGTGCAACAAGAAATTCGGTTCTGCACACATATATTGTATCTAGGATATCTGTAACACATTTAACATGTTTGGGATTGCCTGTCATCTAGGGGAGGGAGTAGAGGGAGGGAGGGGAAAATCTGGAAAAGTGAATACAAAGGATAATGTTGTAAAAAAAAAATATATATATATATTATCCATGCATATGTACTGTCAAAGAAAATTATAATTATAAAATTAAAAAAAAAAAAGAATCTGATGATCAAGATAGGAGGAAATTAGGGGAGGGGGGAGGGGGGAACCAAACTAAATTAATAAATGTTCTTGCAATGGAAGTGATTTCAGATACATTAACGCATTACTCTGTTCTTAACAGTTTGCCATCACAGGATTTGTTACAATTATTAGATCGCTGTCTGTCCAAAGAAAGGTAAGAAATAGTCTTTTGGTGGTTATTCAAATTGTTTTCATGATTTAATAGTTTAATGCTTCTTGACCTGAGGTCTGTGAACTTTTTTTGGACGTTCTGATTATATTGTTTTTCAACATAATTGGCTTTATTTGTAATCCTATGCAAAAAAAAAAAAAATTAAAAACATGTTTCTAAGAAAAGGTCCATAGGCTTCAGTAGTCTAACTACCAAAGGACTCCATCTACAATACAAAAGAGATGTTCTAATGGATTTGTTATCTCAATGATAAGGAAATTCCATCCATTGTGGCAATTCTAGATAGATCCATCCCTGCCTGTGCCTTCCCATGTCCTGGGGTTCCCAATCCTCTAGAAGCTTTCCTTATGCATTTTTGAAATTTCCTAGACATCAATGTTTTCAATATGTGATAGGACCAGCTTTCTAGTCTCCCCCTCCAATCATAAATGTTTTCCATAAAAATCCTCTGAAACAACTGGACAGCTCTTTATTTGTAGCATTTTTCATCTCTACCTTGAGAGACTCTGTTGCCCTTTGGACGGGCCCGAACTCCAAATTTTTGATAAGTCTATTATTCCATGACTCATAGTCATATCAATAGAAGAAAATATCAATGCTCCCTTTTCCTCACCCTAAAAAAGAATCACTGGATCCTCAATAATTACCTCTGAGTCAGCACATATATAATCAAAGTATTTCTATTTATCATTATCACCATTTGTCTATTACTCTATAGAATAATAAAGTTTAGTATTAAACAAATAAAAATGTTTACCTGAAGAAAACCACTCTGAACTTCTATGTGAAAATTCTATACAAGAAGAGAAAGCATCCATTTTTTTAGGGTCTATAGTATAAATTCCATTAATACATTATAGTCACTTTTCTCATACTCCAGACCTTTGGACATGTGCTTTTTGTCAGTTATTTTTGGCCTATCTTCAACCAACTGTTGAATTTTCCTTTAAAAAAAATCTGGTCATGCAACATAGCATTTTCAGTCTTTCTGTTATTGTTGGTTGCATTTTTGTTTTCCTTCTCAATTATTTTTTTATTTCTAGATCCATTTTTTCTTGTGCATCAAGATAACTGTATAAATATCTATACATATATTGGATTTAACATATATTTTAACATATTTAACATGTATTGGACTACCTGCCATCTAGGGCAGGGGATGGGGGGAAAGAAGGGAAAATTTGGAACAGAAGGTTTTGTAAGGGTCAATGTTGAAAAAATTATCTATGCATGTTTTGTAGATAGAAAGCTATAATAAAAAAAAAAATCTTGTCACAAGGTTAGAAGAAAAGGGAAGAGAAGTCAGGTTTTAATAGATGGAGGTGAAATTCGTCTTTTTTCCCCTCTCTATGTTGGCATAAATAAGTACCTAGCAAACCCACAGCTCTGTAGAACGTAAGCTTCTAAAGAATTTGTATCATTTAATATTTAGCTCTCTCTGGATGAGTCCTTCTTCCTGCCTCTAAGATTCAGTTTTTGCAAATCTAAAATAGAGGTTGAACTAAATCATCTCCAAAGTTCCTATTAATAAAAGTTCCTTTGATGCTATGCATTCACCCTAGAATTCAAATTTCTTTGTCCTTAACCTCAAAGTGGGATAAAGCATCAGCTAATTGTTATGACAGAGATAAGGGTTTCATGAAGAAAGCTCAAGATGATGATTTTGGGGGATCTTTAGATACTTTTCTAAGGAGCTTTGGTTCCCTGAAAATTTCCCCTAGAGGCTTTCTCCTTGAAGCTGATGTTCATACTTAATAAATCTAGAAGCATCATCTATTAAGAAACTACTGCTTAACAAGCATTATGCCTGGTGTTAGAGAGAAACAGGTTTCAGAGCCTTACGTTCTAGTAGAATAGACATGTTATCAAAGTATATAAAAATGACACAAACGGATTACTAGGCAGTTAGATTTGGGGGGAGAGGGGAAGAGGAGGAAAGCACTGGCACCTAAAAGAAAGACCATCTAGAAGGAATATATCACCTGAGCAGAATTTTGAAGAAAATGAAGTATTATGTCAGAGGGAGAAGGGAGTACCTTCTAGACATAAAGATTACCAGAGAGAGGCAAGGTGAGAAGATAAATGGCAAGCCAAGCTGTGACTCAATTTTTGCAGGAAGGAAGGGCTACACCCAGTGCTAATCCAGCCTGACTCTCCCTATGCCAAACAGAAAGCCTTGATCTAGGGGGGCAGTTAGGGGCGCAGTGGAGAGAGCACCAGCCTTGAATTCAGGAGGACCTGAGTTAAAATTTGACCTCAGACACTTAACACTTCCTAGCTGTGTGACCCTGGGCAAGTCACTTAACCCCAGCCTCAGAAAGAAAAAAAAAAAAAAAAGAAAGCCTTGATCTAGAAAGCCTTCCACAAGAAGCAAGTCTGATTTTGAAACCAATCTAATAATATATAAAAATTAAACGCATAAAAAGAGCTAAAGATAAAAAACTTCCCTGTGGGAAACTGGCATCTGTGTGGGTTACACGTGAGTTAAATGCTTGAGTTTGAAGTAAAAGGGGGATCCCCCTGGAAGAGCAGCAAAGGGTTGAAAGAAGGCATCCTTCAGGGATGAGGACAAGGAGTAGGATGTCTTTCAAAATGGGATGAAGCATCTTCATCAGTGTCATTCTTTTCCCTCCACCTCCATTTTCTCTCAATCCTTGTTTGTCTCTGCATTCACTTTTATCTTTGCCATGTAGCAATTTGGGGTTTCTGATTCTTCTGTTACTTTGAACCATTAAGCTAACAAGCTCTGGGCAATGCTGGAAAAGCTAGGGGCTGAGTATCTTTTTTCAATTTCCTTTAGAGTCGCCTAAAACTTTTCCTGGCTATTCTAAGTGTTTTAGTGTCTGTGAGCGGGATTGCTCTGATTCTCTACAGCTTATCTGAGGATGGATACTTTCAGTGTGCATCCCCATTATCAGAAGGCATATGTTCCATCGGAAAAATCCTCCTTCATGTAAGTATTTTACTGCATAGATTGAAACCCCATACCATTTCCTGAACAAGTATTTCTCAAGTGCCTAGTATGTACCAGACACTGCATTAAGCATTAGATATGCATAAAATGAAAGTAAAATAAAAAGCTTCACTCTCAAGGAGCTTGTGAGTCTAATGGATCCAATAGGCAAAGTTAATATTTGGAAACTAAGGTTTACTTGTTAATTTTTTAAATAAAACTTAGTTAAAATTGAGTTTCTTTAATTTGTTTATTGAAGAAAAATCTTGCCCTTTGTGAGTGATGAGAAAATACTCGTTTGCCTTAAAAAATAAAATACAAATGGAATTCTCTAGCTGCCCCATGAGTGCCAGAGGCTGGATCCCTGTGCCTGTGCCAGGCCTGGTGCTGTGCTCTCTTGGGGTTCTCTACAAGTTGGGGTAGCTCATTCTTCAGTGTTCTTTGCCCATGTCTGTCTCTTGCAGGGTGTTTTGTCGCTCTTGTTGATTCTCACCATTGTTCAGCTGTCCATTGCTGCAACTCTCATAGCCTTCCAGTGTAAAGGAATAAGGAAAAACCTGGAAGATGAGGTAAGCTTCACATCCCTGGGACAAGTAAGATAGATGGAGATCTTGGGGGGGATGATTTGACTTTCTGTGACCTATTTGGTTGTACACTGAACTGAATTGAGGATTAGAAATCTTGTGTCTAGGAGGAGTTAGGGAGCTGACATTGAAATGGACAGAAGAGTAGGAGGGTGTTTTTACTTGGGGGAAAAAAAAAAACTCTCCTGTTGACTACATTTTCCTCAGTCTTTCAGTTGTCTATAAAAACTGACTTTTACAAATATTCCTTCCTCCAACTCACTGATAAACCAAAACAAAAGCTAAGTTCTTTCTGCTCTGGGAGAGAAGCCTGTACATACTTATATTTTCCAAATATTCATCACACAGAGAAAAGAAAGGTCACATCTCTGGAAGAGCTAATTTAAATGAAAATAAGTTGTCTGTGTAATGGAACTTTACTGACAGCCACTTCTCTCCATTGACTATGCAGCTGAGGGTAGAATAGGTTATGTCCATAGAACTGCCAGACTAGGATAGTTTGTCTCCTTCCCTCCCTCTGTCCTTACCTCCCTGGCATATTGGGGGTTGGAGTGAAGATCCTGTTTACTCAAAGCACAGACACTAAGGTTACCTCCATCCTGCATTAGTCCAGCATCACTTACCCCTCCCCAAAGACTTTTGGTTTGTTTCATTTGTCCTTTTAAGTTAAAGGAACAATAAGTGGAGTTAGAAGCTTGAACCATGACAATTTTGGAGACGGAATTCCAGGTGGAATGTTTATGCCAATCCCAAGAAGTGTCCTTTTCCACAGAAGGCACACCAAAATTCTCTAGGAGTTCTGGACCATGAGCAACCCTCAGAGAGGTTCAAGCAAATTTTCTCTCAGTTCAAATCACCCCTACAAATTCCTGCCATTGCAAGGGCATTTATGTAGAATTAGAAATTTAGAAGACACATATTCAGTTAGAGAAGTAGCAAAAAAATTCAACTACTGGTAAATTGTAGACAGACATTTTTACTCACAAGAAGTTACAGGCCCATAGTGCTCTCACAAAAAAAGGTTGTCTAAGTTTGTTTAAATATAAAAACAATACGAACATTTCCACTAAAGGGTGGCATTCTAGTGATAGAAAGCCATAATTTCTCACTTTATGCAGGATTTAATAGAGTACAAAAAAACCTGATCAATCATAAGAACAAAGATGAAAATATTTTTTTTCCAAAAAAAAGTGTTTGTTAGTACTTGAGCAATCTAATAAATGAAGTCTGCAAAATTATATCAGTGGAACTACTTTGTAATGGAAGCCACTGGAAGGGGGGGAGGGAGGAATTAACTATAAAATCTAATTTTCCTTCCTCCCTTCTTTCCTTTTTTAAAAAATTTCTCTAGGTCTCACTAGAGTATTTAAAGTTAATAAGGCTGAGAATACCTCTAGCAAAGGACCTAATTTTATCCAGACCAGGCTCTGCATATAGCAATGGTTATCCTTATTCCCCTCTGGGGAACCAAAAATGTGTTACCTTTTGCTGCTCCTTCAGGATTCTCCAGTACCCTTAAGGAAATTTGGAGGTTTCTCTGCCATTGACTCAAGTAGCCATCAATTTTATTCCTCTAGTTTTGGGGATCTCCCTAGCAACCCAGTTCCATTTAATCACTTAGTTCCATTTAATCACTTAGCCATATTAACTTTTACAAAGGCTTAATACCTCAAAGGTATATGATAGAACAAACATAAACATTCATCATCCAAATTATCCCCCAATATCATCTCAACATCTAAGAAGGAGAAGGGAAAATGGAGTCACCATTTAACTCAGTTCCTATATAGCATGATCTCACCAGATTCCAAATTCAAAGCCCCATGCCTTTTCCAGCTTGCCTGCTGAGCTGGCAGCAATCACCAGAATGGAATCTTGCTGGCATGCCAGCCACAGCTTGAGATCCAGGATCTAAGCATTTATTTTACCATTTACACCCAGAACTGAGAAAGATAAACAAAACAGACTCAAGAATCCCAGAAATTTCATTATATGTCCCTCCTCCATGAGTTTAGATTACACCTCATCCATGCTTGCTCATTCTGGATGAATCTTAAAATTTTAAATAGATAATTAGGAGGAACCATAGAATTTATTTACTCTCCTGACATTACAAAGGAAGAAAGAGTGAGGGTAGATAAGGGCTCTAAGGGGGGGACAGGTGGCAAGAAGGAGGGACCTGCCCTATAGTAAGCAAATAAATAATAGACAGACATAGGTTTCTAACCCAAGTTATTCTCTGATCCCAGAGACAATGCTTTTGTCATAAAATGGGTTTCCTAATCTGTTAGAAGACCCAATTAATATTCTGGGGTCCAGCATGAAACTTCCATCCCTTCCATGAGAACTCTCACTGGCTACCCAATTAGCTCATAGACTTTAGCTCACAGACTTTTCATCACAGGTTTCCTGTACAGTCTCTTATATTCCATTTATTATTTGTGCCAAATACACCGTAGATTATCCATGGTTAGAGTTTTGGTGTCCCTTCTCCAGTTACCATGGGTCTCTCCAGAATTATTTGGTTTACCTACTGATTTAACTCCATGGGAATGTGGTGTTTCAAATACATAGGCATTCAGAAAGAAACTGGAGGAACACTATCCTTTAAAAGATACTCAGAACTAACAGCTTGAGATCATAAAAGGATCATAACGGACGAGGAAACCCCCAAAACTCTTAAAACCTCCTTGGACTCTGCCTCAGGGAAGGGACTCCACCCCAAGCACAAACAGTTTCATCCTTATCTAAAAACCCATTGAATTCTATTCAAAATCTAACCCTGGCTGAAACTCAAGCCTGAGGCCAACCTGAGACTTCGCCCACAAGCCCCTTCAGATTGTCCAAAGCCCCCTATTATAAAAGAGCCAAACTGTCCATTCTTTGCAGAGGTCCCAAACATGGCATCCTTATTATGCCTGCTATATCAAGGATTTCTGCCCACTGGAACCAGAATATTATATATTATATTTATATGGCACTTTAAGGTTTACGAAAGACTTTACTTATGTTTTTCCATTTTGTCCTCCAAATAACACTATTTCATTTCATAAATGAGGAAATAGGCCTAGAGGGGTTAAATAGCTTGCCAAAGTCATCTCCCAACTATGAAGGGTCTGAGATTAGAGATTTGTTCCCCCAGAATCCAATTCTATTGTTTCCAGTGAACTAAGGAGCTGCTTATACATAACATTCATTAAGCCCTTGGCAAAATTTAAGCACTCTGAAAACTCAAGCTGTTTTTATTATTATTCATGTTTAGATAGTCCAGGCAAAAAACTCAAGATAGCCAAAGTGTTTCTATTTGGAGAACATTTTATTACAGGTGACCAGGGACAGCCTCAGTAAAGTACTATCCAGAACTGAAGTAGGTAAAGATTTTTATAAGCACTCTGTGATGATTAGATAGTGGCTTGACTTTCCATTCACAGGGGGAAAATAGGGGCTTACAGGATGTATGGAGAATATACAATGGCAGATGTTTAACATAGATTATTTTGAGAGAGAGCAGGTAATCCAACTTCGTCAGGCAACCATCCTCATGGAATAAACATTCCTCAAAGCATTGTTGAGCAAGCACCTTGATGGGGCAAAGCATTTCCCTTAACTTAGATAAGCAAACATTTCCCAGGAAAGCAGAGGCCCTAAGACTATGGAGGAGGTGAGGGGAGGCCAATCCTATGTCCATTTCAGTCATTACCATTCTTATCTGTTCTCCTAGACTTGCATGGGTTTCCCAATTGCCCTCATGGAGGTTTCATGTCAGTGATGATCCCATTTAGTTATAGTTACTCTAAATGTTATTCTTTTAGACTGATGTCATTGATTCTACATGTTCTCAACTGGAGATATAGAGTATAGAAATCTTATAGGGAAAACAGTTTGGATTCTTGGACTACTTCTATATTTAGAGATGGTTCTTGATCTTGTTTATTTCTGAAGATTCCAAAAATATTTTAATACTTTTATCAATTGTATTTAATGTAAATATTTTTCCATTTCATAATATGTCTTATTCTAGTTTCACTGACTTTGATAATCTTTTAATTATATGTAATCAAAATTTCTGATTATCTCCTAAGATCACGTATAGCATTTATATTAAGAATTTTCTCCCTAGCTTTTGTTGTAATATAATTGTAGACTTCCCTCATGTTTTCTAATTTTTAAAATAATATGACTCTGCATTCAACGTTTTCATGATTTAGCTTTACAAAAACAATTGAGATGCTAGACTTGCTGCTATGGTGGTAAGGTAAAAGGTTATAAAGAATTATTTAATTAACTAATGGCATTTGTGAAGCATTTACTATGTACCAATCACTGAACAAAGTGCTAGGATATTAAATCAAAAGGAAGATGGTTCTTACCCTCAAGGATTTTCACTGTAAATAATGGGAGATACCTCATGAAGGGACTAGTAGACAATAAGGCTTTGTTCTGAAAAGTCATCTGACTGGAGAACATAGGTAGAACTGGCCTGCTCTTTCCATGAAAAGTAGTGCTGATGCAGCAAATATCTGGAAAAGACCATAGACCCATGTTAAAGAAAAAGAAACAAGATTAAACTCTTCCACCTGTCATAGGACTTCACAAAAAGAAAGTCAATAAGAGTAGGAAGGTGGTAAACTCAGGAAATGGAGCCTGAAAGCCATCAAAGTAAGAGAGAAAAAGGTAAAAAGTGAAGAGAAAAAGGAAGTCCATTTGCACAACCTGAAGTCATCTATCCATGCTTAGAGTATATGACAACAAATCATCATGAGCTCCAATATTTGTATTCTTCAATTGAGATTCTGACACAGCCCTATCAGAATAGGATCTGGGCTTCCATTACTAATTGTGTAGGGAATCAGGACTCTATCAAGCACTCCTTGGAATACCAAAAACCCAGAAGGAGAAGTGAACTATTCAGCTCCTGGTCACCAGTACCAGAGAGTGATGGTTAAGGGAACTGGGAAATCTGGAGGGGAGCCTGAGACCAGAAATCTCTAGCTTTTCTTTGTTGGGCCAGAGCCACAGGAAATGACAGAATAAGTTAATATGATAGAACCTCCAGAGAACCACTGTGGGACTGAGGCAGAAGTCAAGGATCCAGAAAGAAGGCAGAGATGAACACTAGGAACCTCATCTGAATTAAAAGTATCATCTAGCCACAAAAGGTATACAGTCAAATAAAGTTTACCAAACCCATCCAATAATATCAGGAGCAACTTATTTGAACCCAAAATTCCAAACTCTGAACTAAAGCTGAATATATCGGGAAACAGGAGAAAATATCAAATACAATGAAGAAATATTGTGGGTTAAGAGAAGTCCAAGAGATAAACCAAGTAGAAAAGGAGCAATTTCAAAGAAAAAAAAAAAAAAATAATAAGATTCTCACAAGGACTATAAGCATGAATGGAAGAAATAAAGCAAAAGATTTTTTTTTTTTTTTTGAGGCTGGGGTTAAGTGACTTGCCCAGGGTCACACAGCTAGGAAGTTTTAAGTGTCTGAGATCAGATTTGAACTCAGGTCCTTCTGAATTCAAGGCTGATGCTCTATCCACTGCACCACCTAGCTGCCCCAGCAAAAGATTTTTTAATGAAATTAGAAATAAAATGAGAAATTAAGAAGAAAAAGGCTGAAAGAATAGCAAGGCAGAAGAAAAGATGGAAAAATTTACTCAAGTACTCAATTCCTGAAAAACAAAATGGAGAAAACAGAATTCAATCACTTTCTGGTATAGCAAGAAACAATTTCAACCAAATCAAAAAACTGATTTTTTTTTTTAAATGAGGTATTTACATTCTGCATACAACTGACCTAGAAAACAGACTGAAGAGAGAAAAATAAAAAACTGAAAACCATTTTTCAAGAAATCATAAAAGAAAACTGTCTATATCTGTTATCCAGAGGGCTAAGTGAAAACAGAAATCACTGGTCATCATTATGTTGCAAACCTATAAAAAAAAAGCTCAAATACTAGGGAACTATAACCAGGAACATAAAAGACATGATGGCAACTACTATCAAAAGTGGAAAATCTTAAAACATGTTATTTTATGAAAGGCAAAAGATAAATAGTTCCAATCAGAATAACTCACCTTGCAAAATTGCATGTATTACTGCAGAGGAAAATGGATTTTTAATAAGATTAATATTTCAGAAATGATAATACCTGAACTGAATAGCAACTTTGAAATTTGAACACAGGAGTCAAGAGAAACAGAATACAATGAAAAAATGTAAGAGGTTAAATGATTAACTAATGAAAACTTTTTTTTACTGTGAATATACATGGCCCATTCACAACTTGGACCTTACCATAGCTAGGCAAGTCTTTTGTTGTTTAGTAAATGATTCAATAGCTCACTCATCCCAGGAGCTATTTCAAATCTTCTCTTATCTCTTGAAGTCTCCCAAAGTACTACACTCCATCACTACCTTCTATACTTAAGATTTTACCTCATACTTTTATGGACAAAATTGAGGCCTCTCAATAAGAGTTCCTCCTTATTCCCACTCCTTACATCACAACACATCATGTTCTCTGCCCTGCTCTTACCTGCCATATTCAATCATCCACTAAATCTTGTTTCTCTCCCTACCACATTTCTTGCACATAATTCCTTTATAATCACAATATACGACCTTTAGTCAGAAATGTATGATCTGGACTATTAAAATCCTCTTTAGTTTTCTCAAGTGACTTTAAAATTTTAAAAATAAAAAAGTCAAAAGATAGAAGAAAGTAAAAAAAAAATTGTCTCTGTTGTGGAAGTACTTTTTTATTCAAGAAATAAAAGGTATTTGGAGGATAAAAAAATATATATTTGATCACCTAAAAATGAACAAAATGTTCAATAAAAATGTATTTAACAGAAAAATCATAATGGAAAAAATTATGACAAATGTCACAGATTACAAACAACTTTTTAAATATGAAAGAAACTATTAAAAAGTCAAAGTAATTCTCAGGTTATAACCAGTAAATAGTCAAAAGGATAGCAACAAATTTTTCCCAAAAAAAGGGAGATACAAATTTAAATAATCACTTTAAAATTTTTAATGACTCTAATAATCAAAGAGATACAAAATAAAATAACTCTGAGATAGCATCTCATGGTATGGTAAATAATGACTAGGAAATAACCTGAGCTGTATACTTTATTAGCAAAAGACATATAATAAACAAGTCAATAAACTCCCCAGCCAATATAAAAACCCTGAATACAAAATGAGACAGATTTTATGTATTAAAAACAATCAACACCAATTAAATAAAACAACTAACCAGGATATTAAAATAGGTAATCTGATTTCCAAATAATTGGAAGAAAGATTAGGGATTTTCCAAACTGGGAAGAGAAAAATGAACAGGTACAATCACCTGAAATCAGAAAAAGAGGTTTTCCCTTCTCTCCCCCCCTTCTCAATTCAAATAAAAGAAACAAGGAAACAATAACTGAGCAGAATAAAGCCAGTTTTCAGATAAGACAAATG
This sequence comes from Sminthopsis crassicaudata, assembly GCF_048593235.1. Classification (NCBI taxonomy): domain Eukaryota; kingdom Metazoa; phylum Chordata; class Mammalia; order Dasyuromorphia; family Dasyuridae; genus Sminthopsis; species Sminthopsis crassicaudata. The sequence goes on from NC_133622.1 coordinate 247,032,194, forward strand.
GGTTGCTTGAGATGTATAATAGTGAAAAAATTCCTTTGCATCAATCTTCAGATCTGACTGAGTTTCTGGTCAATGTAACTTAGGTCCTTAATTATGGGTCACTAAGTAATAAGTAGAGTTGATCCAGCTTCCTCACCACAGGCAAGGCTATGTTCAAACAATGTAATAAAGTTTCTAACAATTCCCACAATTTAATAAAGTTTTCTCAGGAGACAGAAAATGGACCAAAACTATAATTGAAAAGAAAGAGAATTAAGCTAGATTTAGAATTGAGTTATAAGATGGAGTCACTGTGGTGCACTCATTGCTCACAGTACCCATCAAATGGGAAAAAATAATTATTAGCCCCCAAAAAATGCTATTTAAAAGTTTTAGAAATAGAAATAGGAGGCTTATGATCTTAGTGTCCTTAAAAGAGCAATTTAAAAATACACACATTACAAATAATCCTAATCTTTGATCCTATAATTAACTTCCTATAATTATAATTAATATCATATATTTAATATTAATATATCTAAATATCATCCTATAATTATTCATCCTATAATTTTCATTATTGGAAATAGGTTTTTAAAATGCCATAAAAAATACTCTGTGCCAAGACTTTCCTATAAGTATTACACATATGTCCTGGGAAGACTGGCCAAAGAAAGACTTCAATCTCTAGGACATGTAGATTTGCCATTATTGTTTAGTAAAACCAAAGGTGCACCATTCCCTGTCTTCAATCTAATATGTGGAAGGTTGATGAGCCCACCTCCAGTCATGAGTTAACAGGGCCTGATCCTGGGGTGGTGGAGAGTCTTCTGATTGGTTGAGGAAATAGAACTGAGGATGTTTACAAAAGGTTTGAGAGGATGGTTACTGGAAATCTTTTCTGGACGATTTTGAATGAGGAGAATCCCTGTGGGTCACTTGAGCAGGAAAGTCATGTGAGATGATCTTAGTAAGTAGAGCCAGTAGCAGCAACAGTACAGTTCAATGAAGAACAAGCCAGAAGGAGCATCCTGTTGACCCATTCCAAATGGAGAATTAACTAGTCAAGGGAGTAAAAAGAATCATAAACCAAATCCTTTTTTATGAATCCTCAGATCTATCTCCTTGGCATCATTATTCTAAAGCTTCTTACCAGAAGTAGGCTCAGCAAGCTTCCACATGTTAGATTGAAAACAGGGAATGGTATGCATGATCTAAGTAAATTTAAAAAAAAAAAAAAAAAAGCAAATCTGTGGCTCTTTTTCACAATGAGGTGATTTAAGTCAATTCCAATAGACTTGTGAGGGAGAGCGCCATCTGTATCCAGAGGGAGGACTAAGGAGACTGAATGTGAATCACAACATAGTATTTTCACTTTTTTTGTTTGCTTGCTCATTTTTTCCCCTTTTGATCTGCTTTTTCTTATGTAAAATGATAAATGTATAAATGTTTAGAAAATTGCACATGTTCAACCTATATTGGATTACTTAGTGTCTATGGAAGGAGGGATACGTGGAAGGAGAAAAATTTAGAACACAAGGTTTTACAAGGGTGAATGTTGAAAACTATGTTTGAATGCATTTTGAAAAATAAAATATGCTTATAAAAAAGAGAAAAAATAAATTAACTATTGAATAATGTAAAAAGTAAACAAAAAAATCTGAGTGGACCCTCTTTGGCCATTCCCACAATTACATTCATAAAAGCCCTTTATTATCCAATAAAGGAATCATTAAATATTGTACTACAATTAAGACCAACAACTATTGAATATATAAATATTGAAAGACGTTTACAAAATATACTCTTTGACTTCTTAATCAGAAGAATGAAGTATATATTCACTATGGTCATATAAAAAAACATTACCATACAGGAGAGGAGGAGAAAAGGAAGGAAGAGGAGAAAGAAACAGACACAGAGACAGAGACAGAGAGGGAGGGAAGAAAGAAAAGAGAGAAAGACTATTTTAAAATGAGAATAAAAGGACAAAAAAAATCTAATAAAAACTTGAGAATAAATGAAAATTTTATGATACTTGATTCATTGAAAATATTTTTAAAATAATTTTGACACATTGTATTGATAGTCAATTTTAATTTTTTAGCTTAAAAAAATAGTATTGGGAAATAGAAAGAGAATATTTACAGGAATGAATGCAATTAATACCTGTCATTTCTGGTTACATTTATAGGTTGTATATTTCCTGCCTTCTGAAGTCAAAGAGCCCAAACAAACTGAGAGTGTCGTAAACCAGTTGCAGTTCCACATTAAGAAAAAACCTACTGACCAAAATGAGGAAAATATATTGGTCTCTTTAATTGGGAGTTATACTTTCTTTAAACTAAGAGCTTCGGGAGGTTCTGTCATCCCATTGGAGCCGCCTCCACCACCACCAGCACCTCCATGTCGTTCACCTTTTTCTACTCCATTTTTGCAAAGTTCAGATTCACAAAGCTCAATTTCAACGAAAGGATCCATGCAAACTCCTTTTTCCATTACTCCAAAGGAATCCTTTCAAGTTTCTTATTTCTCTTCACCAAGTTCATCAAATGTATCAATGCAAAAATCATTTTCGTCACCTTCAATTACAAACAGGTCTGTGCAAGTTTCTTCAATTTCAAGAGCGCTAGCAGAAGTTTCCCCTTATTCCAGTCCAAGTTCAACAAGTGTATCTATAGAAGCTTCTCTGTCCACAGGACTACTTTCCTCTTTCCCAAGCCCAAGTGAACCAACAAAAATAAAAGAAATCTGCCCTTCCTTTTCCAGCCTAAGTTCAACAAGTGAATGCACAGACGCTACCCTTTCCTCAGAACTACTTGAAGTGAAGAAATCTATCCAACTTTATCCTTTCTCAGGCCCATGTGGACCAACAACAACCACAGAAGTCCCCCCTTGCTTTTCCAGCCTAAGTTCAACAAGTGAATCCATAGAAGCTCCCCCCTCCACAGGACTACATGGAGTGAACAAATCCATTCAATTTCCCTCTTTTTCAGGCCCATGTAGAAAAAAAGAAACCACAGAAACTCTCCCCTCCTCACTTGTAAAGAGCAAAGCCATGCAATTCCCTTCTTTTTCAGGTCCCAGTATACTCAGAGAAGCCAAAGTTCTTCTTTCTTCCTCTAGCATAAGTTCAAGTGAATCCACAGAAACTCTTCCTCCTCCAGGCCTACTTGTAAAGAGCAAATTGATTCAATTCCCTTTCTCAAGTGCTGTTGCACCCACAGAAGTTAACGAGGCCAGCCCAAAGCCAACTTGTGAAGTTGTGGAAGCTCCCCCATGCTCAGACCTAGTTGCAAAGAGCACATCTGTGCAATTCCTCTCTTTTACAGGTGTAATGGCACTGAAAAAAGTGAAAAAACTCCCCCCTTCCACTCAAAGCTCAACCAGTGAATCCATGGAAGGCCAACCTGCTTCGGGTTTAAAAGCAATGAGCAAATTTCCTTCAATGAGAGGCCAAAGTTCACCAAGAGAAATCAAAAAAGCTCCCCCTTGTCCCCCCTGCCCAATTTCAACCAGTGAATTCAGGGAAAGTCCCTCATCCTTAGTCCAACTTGAAACAAATAAATATCTGCAGCTTTCTCCTATCTCAGGCCTCAATGAACTGGCAGAAGTCAAAGAAGTTCCTCCTTGCTCTCCCATGAAACATTTAATCAAAGAAGCCATGGAACCTCCTTCCTCAGGCCAAATGGCAACAAGCAAATCTATACAAGTTTCTTGTATCATGGGTCCCTTAGGACCCAAAGAAGTCATACAATGGTCCCCTTCCTCCTCCATACATATTTCCACTGAATCCATGGGAATTCCTTTCTCAGAGGGATTTGAAAAGAATAAATCTCTGCAACCTGCCTCTTTCACAGGTTCCCCAGTAACAACAGAAGTCAAAGAAGTTCCTTGTTCCTTGCCCTGTCCATGCTTAACTAGTGAATCCAAGGAAGCTCCCCCATGCTCAAGTCTCCTTGCAAAGAGCACATCTGTACAATTCCCCTCTTTCTCAGGTGTCATGGCACAAAGAAAAATGGAAAAAACTCTCCCTTCCTTCTCTAGCCTAAGTTCAAACAGTGAACTTTGCCAAATGTCCTTGGGTCAAAATGTAACAGGTACATCTCTACAATTTCCTTCTACGATCTCAGATATTTGTGCAACAAAAGAAGTCACACAACTGCCACCACCTTGCCCCAGTCTACCTTCAATTTGTGAATCCAAGGAAGTTCCTTTCGCAAGCCAGCTGGTAACAAGCACAGCTGTACAAGTTCCTTCTATGATCTCAGATATTTGTGCAACAAAAGTCACACAACTGCCACCACCTTGCCCCAGTCTACCTTCAATTTGTGAATCCAAGGAAGTTCCTTTCTCAAGCCAGCTGGTAACAAGCACAGCTGTACAAGTTCCTTCTACGATCTCAGATATTTGTGCAACAAAAGTCACACAACTGCCACCACCTTGCCCCAGTCTACCTTCAATTTGTGAATCCAAGGAAGTCCCTTTCGCAAGCCAGCTAGTAACAAGCACATCTATACAAGTTCCTTCTATGTCAGATACCAGTGCAACAACGGAAAGCTCACAACTTTCCTCCCCCAGCCTACCTTCAATTGATGAATACATGGACATTCTTTTCCCAAGACAATTGGTAACAAGCACATCTGTACAAGTTCCTTCTATCTCAGGTACCACTACAACAACGGAAAGCTCACAACTGCAACCTTCCTCCCCCAGCCCACTTTCAACTAGTGAATCCCTAGAAGTGCCTTTCTTAGGTCAAGGGGCAGCAAACCTATCTGTGCAGTTTCCTTCTATGTCAGATACCACTACAACAGAAGTCACACAACCTTCTTCACCCAGCCTACCTTCAGTTTCTGAATCCATGGAAGCTCCTTTCTCAGAAGGCCAACTGGTAACAAGCACATCTGTACAAGTTCCGTCTATCTCAGGTACCAGTGCAACAACAGTATGTTCACAACCACCTTCTTCCCCCAGCCTACCTTCAAGTGGTGAACCCATGGAAGTTCCTTTCTCAGGCCAAATGGTAACAAGCAAATCTCTGCAATCTACACCTTGGGAAGATAAAGAAGTTCTACTTGCCTCATGCAGGCAAAGTCCATCTGAAGAATCTATGGAAGCCTTCCCTCCTTCAGACCTTACATTAAGCAAATCTATTCAATTTCCATCTTTTTCAAGAGAAATTCCTCCTTGCCCTTCAAAAATAAGTTTGAGTAAAAATGTGGATGCCCCACCTTGCTCAGACCTACCTATGTTAAGAAAATCTGTGCAATTTCTCTCTCTTTCAGGGTCAAGTGCAGCCATGGAAACCACACTGAGCAAATGCATACAATTTCCCTCTTTCCCGGAAGGAAGGCCATGTTCAGTGAGTGAATCCATGGCATCTCCCCCTTCTAGCCCAGGGCCATTTTCAATCAGCAAATCCACACAAGTTCCTATTTTCTCTGACCCAAGTTCATCCACTGAATTCAAACAAATTCATCCACCACACTCAACTGTAACTGCATCAAAAGAATGCATACACTTTTCTGATTCCTCTGCCAAAAGTTCAAATCAGGAGGTCTTGAAAGTTTCCAGAGGCACTCATCCTATTTCAGGAAGCAAGGCGACACAGTATCCTGCTCCCTCAGACCAAAGTTCATCAATGAACTTCATAGAAGTCATGTCATTCCCAGGTCCAAACAAAGAACACATGGAAGTTCCTGACTTCTCTGCCACAAGTTCTGATCAGGATACTATGCAAGTTCCTACTAGAATTCGTACTCCTTTCATGAGCAAATTCTCACATATTCCATCTTCACTGAGTGGTGGCAAAGAAGTCACGTCTTTCCCAGGGCCATTTTCAAACAGAAAATCCATGCAAGTTCCTGATTTCTCAAACACGAGATCACTACAGGAACTCATTCAAGCTCCTTCGACCGACGATTCCATGTCAATGAGCAAATCTACACAAGTTCCCACTTTCTCTGACCCAAGTTCATCCACTGAATTCTATCAATGTCATCCACCACTCCCAACTGTAACTGCATCAAAAGAATGCATACACTTTTCTGATTCCTCTGCTAAAAGTTCAAATCAGGAGGTCTTGAAAGTTTCCAGAGGCACTCATCCTATTTCTGGAAGCAAGGCGACACAGTTTCCTGCTCCTTCAGAACAAAGTTCATCAATGAAATTCATAGAAGTCATGTCATTCCCAGGTCCAAACAAAGAACCCATGGAAGTTTCTGATTTCTCGGAAACAGGATTACCACAGGAACCCAAGCAAACTGCCATATCAGAGAGCAAATCTTCACAACCTCCTCCTGTCTCTGACCCAAGTAAACCCACAACACAGACAGAAGTTCCATCATCTCCAGGTCCAATCACAGAAGTTGTCCCATCATCTCCAGGTCTAATCACAGAAGAAGTTCCATCATCTCCAGGTCCAATAACAGAAGTAGTTCCATCATCTCCAGGTCCAATCACAGAAGAAGTTCCATCATCTCCAGGTCCACTTCCATCAAAAGAACCTATAATAGTTCCTGATTTGTCTCCCACAAATTCTGATCAGGATGCCATTCAAGTTTCCTCTAGTATTCACACTCCTTCAGGGAGTAAATCTTTACAAACTCCTGGTTTGTCTCATGAGGCTTCATTGACTGTTGGCAAAGAAGAAGTAAGGTCTGCCCCAGGTCCATTGTCAATCAGAGAATCCCTGCATGTTCTTGATATCTCTGAGACAAGATTGCCACAAGAACCTGTGCAAACACCCTCTGCCAATAATGCCATGTTAGTAAGCAAATCCTTAGAAGCTCCTATTGTCACTGACCAAAGAACACCCACAACACCCACAGAAATTTTATCATTCCCAGGTCTAGTTATTTCAAAAGAAGCCATACCAATACATGATTGCTCTGCCACAAGCTTTAGTCAGGAGGATATGCAAGTTCTCTCTAGAATTCACACTCCTTCAGGGAGTAAATCTATACAAACTCCTGGTTTGTCTCCTGAGTCTTCATTGACTATTGGCAAAGAAGTAATGTCTGTCCCAGGTCCATTTTCAATCAGAAAATCTGTACAAATTCTTGAGTTCTCTGAGGAAAGATTATTCCAAGAACCTGTACAAACATTCTCTGCCAAAAGTGTTAAGTCGGTGAGCAAATCATCACTAGCTTTTACTGTCTCTGACCAAAATATACCCACAACATTCTCAGAAGAAATTCCATCATTACAAGATCTAGTTCCATTGAAAGAATCCATTCAAGTTCCTGACTTCTCTGCCACAAGTCCTGATCAGGATACCATGCAAGTTCCCTCTGGAATTCACACTCCTTCAATGAGTGAATTCACACAAATTCCTGATTTGTCTTACCTATCATCATTGACTGGTAGCAAAGAAGAAGTCATGTCTTCCCCAGATCCATTTTCAAATAGAGAATCCATGCTAGTTCCCGATTCCTCTGACACAAGTTTGCCACAGGAACCTACGCAAACTCCTTCTGTCACCAGTGCCACATCGGTGAGCAAATTCTCACAAGCTGCTAGTGACATTGACCCAAGTATACCCATAACAAGCCAAAAAAAAATTCGGTCACTCCCAAGAGTGTTTCCATTGAAAGAATCCATTCAGGTTCCTGATTACTCTGCCAGAAGTTCTGGGATACCAGAAGATCAGGTTGCCATGCAAGCTTCCTCTAGAATTCACACTCTTTCAGTGAGCAAATCCACACAAATTCCTAGTTTGTCTTACCTATCTTCATCCACTGTTGCCGAAGTCATGTCTTTGCAAGGTCCATTTTCAAACAGAGAATCCATGCACGTTCCTGATTCCTCTGACACGAGATTTTCACGGGAACCCTTGCAAACTCCCTCTGCCAACCGTGACATGTCAGTGAGCAAATCTTCACAAGCTCCAACTATGTCTAGCCAAGGTATACCTGCAATATACATAGAAGAAATTCCATTCTTCCCAGATCTAATTCCATCAAAAGAAGCCAAACAAGTTCCTGATGGCACTGTCACAAGTTCTGGCCAGGATGCCATGCAAGTTCCCTCTAGAATTCCCATGCCTTCTGTAAGTAAATCCACACAAATTCCGAGTTTGCCTCATGTATTCTCATTGACTGTTGAAGAAGTCATGTCTTCTCCAAGTCCACTTTCAAACAGAGAATCTCTACAAGTTTCTGATTTCTCTGATAGAAAATTGTTACAGGAATCAATGCAAATTCCTTCTGCCAAGAGTGCCATGTCAGTGAGCAAATTCTCTCAACTTCCTACTGCAACTGACCCAAGTATACCTAAAACATTCACAGAAGAAATTACATTGTTCCCAGGTTCAGTTTCATCAAAGGAACCGATACAAGTTCCTGAGTACTCTGCCACACAAAATTCCATGCAAGTTTCCTCTACAATTCCTACTTTTTCAGTGAGCAAATCGACACAAATTTCTGGTTCATCTCGTCTGTCTTCATTGACTGGTGACAAAGAAGTCATATCTTTGTCAGGTCCACTTTCATACAGAGAATATATGCAAGTTCCTGATTTCTCAGAGACAAGATCATCACAGGAACTCATTCAAGCTCCTTTGACCTACCATACCATAACAGTGAGCAAATCCACACAAGTTCCTATTTTCTCTGACCCAAGTTCATTCACTGTATGCAAAGAACATCATTTATCATTCCCAATTGTAATTTCATCAAAAGAATGCATATACATTTCTGATTTCTCTACCAAAAGTTCAAATCAGGAGGTCTTGCAAGTTTCCTCCAGCACTCATCCTATTTCAGGAAGCAAGCCGAGACAAATTCCTACTCCCACAGACCAAAGTTCATCAATGAACATCATAAAAATCAAGTCATTCCCAAGTCCATTACCCAACAAAGAACACATGGAAGTTTCTGATTTCTCTGACACAGGATTACCCCAGGAACCCATTCATGATTCCTTGAATTATGCTACTACAGCACAAGGTTCTACATCCTCTGACTCAAGTTCATTCAAAATATCTTCAGAACTTCCATCAATCCCACTTATAGTCTTAACAAGAGAATCTATAAAAGTTCCTGACTTCTCTACCACAAGTTCTGACCAGGATGCCATGCAAATTCCTCCTAGAATTCACCCTCCTTCAATAAGTGAATTCACACAAATTCCTGGCTTGTCTCACTTACCTTCATCGACTGATGGCAAAGAAGAAGTCATGTCTTTCCCAGATCCATTTTCAAACACAGAAATCATGCAAATTCCTGATTTCTCAGACACAAGATTGCCACAGGAACCCATACAAACTCCCTCTGTCACCAGGGCCAAATCAATGAGAAAATCCTCACAAGCTGCTACTGACACAAAATTCACAGAAGTTCCAACATTCCCCGATCTTCCATTGAAAGAATCCATTCAAGTTCCTGATTTCTCTGCCAGAAGTTCTGGCAGGCCAGAAGATCAGGATGCCATGCATGTTTCCTCTAGAATTCATACTCTTTCAGTGAGTAAATCCATACAGATTCCTGGGTTGTCTCACCTCTCTTTATCAACTGTTGACAAACAAGATGTCATGTCTTTCCCAGGTCCATTCTCAAACAGAGAATCCATACACATTCCTGATTTCTCTGACATAGGACCCCAGAAAGTCATTCAAGCTCCTTCAGCCTACCATGCCATGTCAGTGAGCAAATCCACACAAGTGTCTGTTTTCTCTAAACCAAGTATATCCACGACAGTCACAGAAGAAATTTCATTGTTCCCAATTCTTGTTTCTTCAAAAGAATCCATACAAGTACCTGATTCTTCTGCTACAAGTCCTAGTCAAGATGCAATGCAAATTTCCTCTAGAATCCACACAATTTTAGTGAGTAAATCCACACAAATTCCTAGTTTGTCTCACACCTCTTCGTTGACTGTTGACAAAAAAGAAATCATGTCTTTCCCAGATCCATTTTCAGACAGAGAATCCAAGCAAGTTCCTGATATCTCTGACATAAGATTGCCACAGGAACCCCTGCAAACTCCCTCTGCCAACTATGTTACATCAGTGAGCAAATCCTCACAAGCTCCTATGGTCTCAGAGCCACGGACACGCATAACTTTCACAGAAGAAATTTCGTTGTTCCCAGTTCTTGTTTCACCAAAAGAATCCAAACAAGTTCCTGATGGTACTGTCACAAGTTCTGGTCAGGATGCCATGCAAGTTTCCTCTAGAATTCACATTTCTTCAGCAAGCAAATCCACACAAATTCCTGGTTTGTCTCACCTATCCTCATTGACTGTTGACAAAAAAGAAGTCATGTCTTTCCCAGGTCCATTTTCAAACAGAGAATCCTTGCAAGCTCCTGATACTTCTGACACAAGATTGCCACAGGAAGCTGACGACAGTGTCACGTCAATGAACACATCCTCACAAGTTATTGTCTCTGACCAAAATACACCTACAATATTCATAGAACAAATTCTGTCATTCCCAGGTCTAGTTTCATCAAAAGAATCCAAACAAATTCCTGATTTCTCTGCCACAAGTTCTGATCAATATGCCATGCAAGTTCCCTCTAAAATTCACTCTCTTTCAGTAAGTAAATCCACACAGATTCCTGGTTTCACTCATGTATCTTCCTTGACTATGAGCAAAGATGATGTCATGACTTTCCAAAGTCTATTTTCAAACACAGAATCCAGGCAAGTTCCTGATTTCTCTAACAAAGGATTGTCACAGGAACCTATGAAAACTCCCTCTTCTAATCATGTTATATCGGTGAACAAATCCACACAAGTTTTTATTTCCTCTGAGCCACACACATCCACATCATTCACAGAAGAAATTTCATCATTCCCAAGTCTGACTTCATTAAAAGAATCCAAACCAGTTCCTGATGTCACTGCCACAAGCTCTGGTCAAGATGCCATGCAAGTTCCTTCTAGAATTCATCCTCTTTCTATGAATAAATTCACACAAGTTCCTGGATTCTCTCACCTAACCTCATCAACTGTTGAAACAGAAGAAATGCCTTTCCCAAGTTCATTTTCCTATAGAAAATACATACACCTTTCTGATTTTTCTGATAGACGTTCATCTCAGCAAGCCACAGAAGTTCCCTCAACAGCTCATGCTATTTCAATGAGCCAATATACTCAGGTTCCTTCTTTCTCTGACCCGAGTTCATCAACTGTGTGTGTAAAAGATATTTCATCTTTCTTAGTTCCAATTTCATCAAGAGCATCTATTCAAATTCCTGACATAAGTTTGCCAAGAGAAGCAGTACAAATTCCCTCTACCTACCCTGCTACTGCTATTTGCAAATCCACACAAATTCCCTCCTCTTCTTCCCAAAGTTCATCTATAGTAGGCATAGAAGATGCCTCATCAGTTTCACCCAGAGAATCTCAAGCTCCTGATTTTGCTGATAAAAGTTCACCAACAGAAGACAAACAAGTTTCCTATACTTCTGATACTGTTTCTAGAAGAAAATCCACACAAGTCCCTTCGAGCAGAGGTATAGGAGATCTTCCATCTTTCATAGTTTCAGTTTCATCAAAAGAGTCCACACAAGTTCCTGATTCATCTGACTTAATTTCAACACAACCTAAACAAGTTCCCTTGACCTCTAATGCTACTTCAAGTAAATCTCCACAAGTTTTTTCTTCCTTGGTACTCTATACATCAAACAAATCTATTCAATTTCCCTCTTATTCGGGTCTCATTTCTTTGAGCCAGGCTGTACAAGTTCCTTCTATATCTAGCACAAGTTCAGCAAGTGAGTCTATGGCAGTCCCATCTGTGACAGAACCATATTTAGCAGAACTGTCCAAGGAATTTTCCACTTTACCTAGGGGAGCTTCACTAAGCAAACACGGGCAAATTCCTTCTTTCTCTGGCACAATTGCATCAAGGGAATACACAGGTGTTTCCTCTCTTTCAGGCAAACATTCAATACAAGAATCATTGGAAATTCATTCTGTCTCGAGTTCAACTTCAAAAGAATTTAAAGATATTTCCTCTTTATTAACATTGCGTTTAGAAAGAGAATCCTTTCAAGATCATTCGATATCTTACTCAAGATCAGTAGAAAGAGATGCTGTTATTTACAGTCAAAGTTCATCAAGAGAAGCTAGGGAAGTTTCTTTCCCTGCCCCTACTACCTCAAGCAAATCTTTGCAATTTCCTTCTTTTTCTGGCATAAATTTTCAAACTCTTTCAAAAACTTTGTCTGGCCAAAATTTAGAGAACAAATCCATCCAATTTCCTCCTTCAAAAGAATCTGTAGAATATCCACCATTATTTATGACAAGTGCAGAGGCAGAATCAATACAAGATGCATCCTTCTCTATTCCAAATTCAGTAAGAGAATCCTTTGAATTTCCCATTTTTTCTGGGCCAAGTTCAACAAAAGAATCATTAGCTCATCTTTCTTCTGAGTTAAGCTCAACAGACAGCATAGTAAAAGAGAAGACACATTTGGCTACTTCAAGTTCACCTGGTAAATCCATAAGTGATTTCCATTCCTCCATACCTATGGTACTGAGCAAATCCGTACAATTTCCTTCTTTCACAGTTACAAGTTTGACAAAAGAATCAATGGAAGTCCCTACTTTACCTATGCCAAAGTCAATGCAAGAATATAAACAAGATTCAGCTCTCTCTGGTCCAGATTCATTTAAAGAATTCTCTGAATTTCCCATGTTTTCTGGACCAATTTCAACAAAGGAATCCTTCGAAGTTACCCCTTCCTCTAGCTTAAGTTCCACAAAAGAATTTTCAGATGACAGTACAGGTTCTGCCAAACCAATTTCCCCAAAAGAAATACTGCAGTCATCTCCCAGAAAATCTAAGAACATTTCTTTTAGTCCCCAAATGATGTTAGTGAGCAAAACAATACAATTTCCTTCTTTCACAGGCCATGCATTAAAAGAATATATGGAAATTGCTGCTTTGTCTGTGTCAAGTTCAAAAAGTGATTCAATACCAGGTCCCATTCTTACTGTCCCAAATCCACTGAGAGAAACTTTTGAATTTCCCATTTTCTCTGGACCAAGTTCAAGAGAATCTTTAGAAGAACCCTCTCTTTATCCTTCAAGGTCATCAAAAGAATGTACAGAAATTCTCCCTTCTGCTAATAAAAGATTACAAAGAGAATCCACAGAGAGAGAGTGTACTAGCTCTTGTACCACAAGTTCCCCAAGGAAATCAAAAAAAGCTTCCCCTTCCTGCAGCCAGAGAGAAGTAAATATATCCATACAGTTTCCTTTTTTCTCATGCCCAAATGTTTTGTCTGTATCAAGTCCAAAGAGAGAGCCCATACAAGATCTGAATACCACTGGAAAAAAGTTACAAGAATGCATAGAAATTCATGCATATTCTGGGACAAGTTCAAGAGACAAAGAAATCCTCCCTTTATTCCCTGCAATTTCATTAAGAGAATCAAGAGAAATTCTTCCTTTCCTTGGCTTCAGATCAATATGTTCACCAGAGAATGAGAATATTGATTTCCCCAGTTCATCAAAAAAACAATTAAAACAAGTTTCACCACCTCCTAGTCTCACATCATTGAGTGAAGATATACAATTTCCTTCCTTCCTGAGCCAAAAAAAATTGAGTGCAGAAAGCTCACACAGAGAGTTCATACAAGCACCAGATTTCATTGAGACAAAATCAAGAGAACATTTGGACTTTTCCATTGTCTCTGAACCAAATTCAACCAAAGAATACATAGAAGAACCTTTTTCCTTAGTTTCTTCCAACGAGGCTACAAAAGGTCTTCCATCATACAGGGTGCATTACTCAGAGGAATTTGTAGAGAGTAACATCTATTCTACTACCTCAATTTCACCAAGAGAATCCAAACAAGTTTCTGCTACTCCTGTCTTAAAGTCAATGAGTAAAGCTATTCAATATCCTTCTTTGTCAGGCACAAGGGTTTTATCTGTGGAAAGCTCACAGAAAAAGTCAATACAAGGCCCAGATTTCTCTGGAAAAAATTCATTGCAAAAATTGGTGCAATCTTCCATTTTAACTGGGCCAAGAGAATTCTTAGAAAATCCAAGTATTTCCACTTCAATTTCTTCAAAAGAAGTTGCAAATGATCTTGCATCATCTGGTTCAAGATCTATAGCAGAACGCATAAGGAATGAAAGGCTTCAGTTTGAAATTCCAAGTTCACCAACAGAAATGAAAAAGATTTCCCCTCCCAGCCTTCTGTCACTAAATAAAGCTATACAATTTCCTTCTTTCTCAAGCCAAAAAAACAAATCTCTAGAGAGCTCACAGAGAGAGTCCATAAAAGGACCAGAAGTCTTTGAAACAACCTCATTGCAAGAATCTCTAAAAATTTCTATTATTTTTGAGCCAAGTTCAACTAGAGAACATTTAAAAGTTCCCCCTATTTCCACTTTAACTACTTCAAAAGAAACTGCTCCTGATTACTCCAAATCAAAATCATTACAAAAATCACCAGATTTTTTGTTTATTTCTGGGCCAAAATCAACAAGAGAATCTTCAAAAGTTCCTCCTCTTTCTACTTCAACAACTTTAAGAGAAGCTAAAGAAGATCTCATATCATCTGGCTTGCATTCTACAGACCAATTTGCAGAAACTGAGAGTGTACACCCTGCAATCCAAAGCTCACAAACACAACCCAAACAAGTTTCCTCTCCCTCTAGAAAAATGTCACTAAGCAAAGCTATACAATATCCTTCTTTCTCTCGTATAGGGGCTTATTCTGGGGAAAGATCTCCCCGAGAGTTCACACAAAGTCCAGATGTCTCAGATTCAAAAGAATTGAGAGAACCTTTGGAATTTTCTATTATTCATAGACCAAGTTCAACAAGAAAATCCTTTGAAATTTCCAGTCTTTCAATTTCACCTTTTTCAAAAGGAACTGCAGAAAGTCTTCCATCATCACACTTGCATTCTCCAGGAGAATTTGCAGAGGAAGAGATTGTCCAGTCAGCCAAAGAAAGATCACAAAGCAAAACCAAGCAAGCTTCACCACCTCCTAGCTTTATGTCATTGAGTAAAGGCAAACAATTTCCTTCTACCTCAGGAACAAAGGTTTTGGCTCTGGAAAGTTCATGGAGAGAATCCATACAAGGACTAAATTTCTCAGAATCAAAATTATTGGATGAATCATTGGAACACACTATTATCTCAGGGCCAAGTTTAACAAAAGAATCCTTAGAAGGTCATCCTCTTAGCACTTCAATTTCTTCAAAAGAAGTTGAGTCATCTGGCTTGCATTCTCCCAAAGAATTTACAGAAAATGAGGGTGTTCAGTTTTCTACCTCAAGGTCACCAAGAGAATCCAAACACACATTGGTTCCATCTACATTTAAGTCAACAAGTAAAGCTGTACAATTTGCATCTTACTTGGACATGAAGGCCTTGTCACTTCAAAGTTCACAGAGAGAATCCATACAAGGGTCAGACTTCTCTGACTCTAAATCATTGCAAAAATCGTTTGAATATGCAGTTAGTTCTGGACCAAGTTCATCAGAAGAATCATTAGCAGAACCTCTTCCTTTTGAAAAGGATGACAGTATATCTGAAACCCCAAGTGCACAAAAAGAATCCAAAAAAGCATTACTGGCTGACAACTTTAGGCCAACAAATAAAACTAGACAATTTCCTTCTCATTCAGGTGCAGGAGTTTTGTCTCCTATTTATCAAGAGACAAGTTCATCAGGAGAATCCTTGGTTCTACCTCCTACATTTACAGAGAAGGAAAGTACCCTTTATGCAATTCCAAATCCAGAAATAGAATCCAAACAGGCAGTGCCTCCTTCTAACTTAATGTCAACAAGTAAAGCTATTCAATTTCCTCCTTACTCAGGCACAACAGCTTTATCTCTTGATAAATCCCTACAACGGCCAGATTTCTTTGGATCGAAATCATTGCAGAAATCTTTCGAATATTCTATTAGTTTGGAGCAAAATTCATTAGATGAATCATTAGCAGGACCTCTTCCAGTTGCAGAGAATGAAAATATCACATACGCAACCCAAAGTCCACCAAGAGAATCCAAACAAGTATTTCTGCCTCCCAGCTTTATGTCAACAAGAAAGACCAGACAATTTCCAGACACAGAGGTTTTATCTCTTGAAAACTCACAGAGAGAAGTCATACAAGCTCCAGACCTCTCTGACTTAAAATCACTGAAAGAATCTTTGGAATATTTCATGAGCTCTAGACCAAGTCCATCAAGAGAATCATTAGGAGAACCTTTTCCTTTAGCAGACAATGAAAGATGGCTATCTACAAGTCCAAGTCCACCAAGAGAATCTGAACAGGCATTGCCATCTCCTAGCTTTGTGTCAAGAAGTAAAGGAATACAATTTCCTTCTTACTCTGAAACAAGAGTTTTGTCTCTTGAAAGCTCACAGAGAGAAGCCATAGATGAATCAGCTGTCTATGAATCAAAATCTTTGAAATATGCCATTAGCTATGGGTCAAGTACATCAAGAGAATTCTTAGAACTACCTCTTCCATTTGCAGAGGAAGAAAGTGGCCTATCTGCCACCTCAAGTCCACCAAGAGAATTCAAACAAGCATTGCAACATCCTAGCTTTATATCAACGCATAAGAAAAGACAATCTCCTTACACAGGTACAGGGGTTTTCTCTCTTGAAAACTCACAAAGAGAATCCATAGAAGAGTCAGATTTCTCTGACTTAAAATCATTACAAGAATCTTTGGAATATTCCATTAGCTCTGAACCAAGGTCATCAAAAGAATCTTTAGGCGTGTCTCTTATTTTTCCAGAGAATGACAGTGTCCCATCTAGATCCCCAAGTCAAATAGGAGAATACAAAGAGGCACTAACTTCTTCTAACTTAATGTCAACAAGTAAAGCTATACAATTTCCATCTTATTCTGGCACAAGAGTGTTGTCAATTAAAAGCTCACAGAGAGAAGCCATAGAAGGACCAGCCTTCTCTGACACAAAATCATTGCAAGAATCTTTGGAATATTCCATTAGCTCTGGGCCAAGTTTATCAAGAGAATCATTAGGAGTGCTTCCATTTGCAGAGAATGAAAGTATCCTGTCTGCAAGAGAATCCAAACAGACATTGCCTCCTTCTAACTTAATGTCAACAAATAAAGCTATACAATTTCCATCTTACTTGGATTCAACGGTCTTGGTTCTTGAAATCTCACAGAGAGAATCCACACAAGGGTCTGATTTTGCCAAATCAAAATCAGTGCAAGATTCTTTGGAACACTTCTCTGGGCCTAGTTCCTTAAGACAATCATTAAGAGTACCTCTTCCTTTTCCAGAGGAAGACAGTGTTCTTTCTGCAACCCCAAGTTCACCAAGAGAATTCAAGCAGGCAGGGCCTCTTTCTAACTTAATATCAACAAGTAAAGATACACAATTTCCTCCTTATTCAGTTTTGTCTCTTGAAAGCTCACAGAGAGAATCCATAGAAGGGCCAGATTTCCCTGTCTCAAAATCACTGCAGGAATCTTTGGAATATTCCCTTGGGTCAGGGTCAAATTCATTAGAAGAATCATTAGCAGGACCTCTTCCATTTGAAGAGAATGAAAGTATATCTACAACTGAAATTCCACCAAGACAATCCAAACAAGCATTGCTGCCCCCCAGCTTTATATCAAGAAGTAAGACTAGACAATCCCCTTCTCACTTAGGCATAAGGAGGTTATCTCCTGAAAGCTCCCAGAGAAGAGCCATACAAGCCCCAGACCTCTCTGACTTAAAATCACTGAAAGAATCTTTGGAATATTTCATGAGCTCTAGGCCAAGTCCATCAAGAGAATCATTAGGAGAACCTCTTACTTTAGCAGACACTGAAAGATGGCTATCTACAAGTCCAAGTCCACCAAGAGAATCTGAATGGGCTTTGCCACCTCCTAGCTTTGTTTCAAATAAAGGAACACAATTTCCTTCTTTCTCTGGAACAAGAGTTTTGTCTGTGGAAAGCTCACAGAGAGAAGCCATAGAAATACTAGCCATCTCTGAATCAAAATCATTACAAGAATCTTTGGAATATGCCACTAGCTATGGGCCAAGTTCATCAAGAGAATCATTGGAACTGCTTCTTCCATTTGCAGAGGAGGAAAGTGTCCCATCTGTCATCCCAATTGCACCAAGAGAATCCAAACAGGCATTGCCTCCTCTGAGCTTTATGTCAAGTAAAGGAACACAATTTCCTTCTTTCTCTGGAACAAGAGTTTTGTTTCTTGAAAGCTCACAGAGAGAAGCCATAGAAAGACCAGCCATCTCTGAATCAAAATCATTACAAGAATCTTTGGAATATGCCACTAGCTATGGGCCAAGTTCATCAAGAGAATCATTGGAACTGCCTCTTCCATTTGCAGAGGAGGAAAGTGTCCCATCTGCCATCCCAAGTGCACTAAGAGAATCCAAACAGGAATTTCTTCCTCCTAGTTTTAAGTCAACAAGTAAAGGAATACCATTTCCTTCTTTCTCTGGAACAAGAGTTTTGTCTGTTGAAAGCTCACAGAGAGAAGCCATAGAAAGACCAGCCATCTCTGAATCAAAATCATTACAAGAATCTTTGGAATATGCCACTAGCTATGGGCCAAGTTCATCAAGAGAATCAGTGGAACTGCCTCTTCCATTTGCAGAGGAGGAAAGTGTCCCATCTGCCATTCCAAGTGCACCAAGAGAATCCAAACAGGCATTGCCTCCTCTGAGCTTTATGTCAAATAAAGGAACACAATTTCCTTCTTTCTCTGGAACAAGAGTTTTGTCTGTTGAAAGCTCACAGAGAGAAGCCATAGAAAGACCAGCCATCTCTGAATCAAAATCATTACAAGAGTCTTTGGAATATGCCACTAGCTATGGGCCAAGTTCATCAAGAGAACCAATAGGACTATCTCATCCATTTGCAGAGAAAGAAAGTGTCCCATCTGCCACACCAAGTCCTCCAAGAGCATTCAAACATACAGTGCTACCTCCTAGTTTTAAATCAAGTAAAGCTGTACAATTTCCATCTCACTTGGACTCCAGGGTCTTGATACCTGAAAGCTCACAGAGAGAATCCATACAAGGGTCTGATTTTACCAAATCAAAATCAATGCAAGATTCTTTAGAATATTTCATTATTCCTAGGTCTAGTTCTTTAAGTGAATCATTAGGAGTAACTCTTCCTTTTTCAGAGAAAGATGGTGTGCTATCTGTAACCCCAAGTACATTAGGAGAATACAAACAAGGAGGGCCAGCTTCTACCTTACTGTCAACAAGTAAATCTGTACAATTTCCTTCTGACTCGGGCACACCAATTTTTTCTCTAGTAAGCTCACCAAGAGAATCCATAGAAAGACCAGGTTTCTCTGACTCAAAATCATTGCAAGAATCTTTGGAATATGCTATGAGCTCTGGACCAAGTTCATCTGGAGAATCATTAGTAGGACCCCTTCCCTTGGCAAAGGATGAAAGTGTCATACCTGCAACCCCAAGTATTCAAAGAAAGTCCAAGCAAGCATTGCTACATCCCAGCTTTAATACAACAAGTAAGACAAGACAATTTCCTTCTTACTCAGGCACAGGGGTCTTGTTTCTTGAAAACTCAGAGAATCAATCCCTAAGAGCATCAGATTTCTCTGACTTAAAATCATTACAAGAGTCTTTAGAATACTCCAACAGCTCTGAAGCAAGTTCATCAAAAGAATCATTAGCAAGACCTCATACTTTTCCAGAGAATGACAGTGTCCTATCTGAAACCCCAAGTCCACCAAGAGAATCCAAACAGGTGTTGCTGCCTTCTAACTTAATGTCAATAAGCAAAGCTATACAATTTCCTTCTTCTGTGAGTATGAGGGTTTTGTCTCTTGAAAGAACACAGACAGAATCTATAGAAAGACCAACTATCTCTGACTCAAAATCATTACAAGAATCTTTAGAATATTCTAACAGCTCTGAACCAAGTTCATCAAGAGAATCCTTAGGACTACCTCTTCCATTTGCAGAAAAAGCAAGTCTCCCATCTACCATCCCAATTGCACCAAGAGAATCCAAACAGGCATTG
Source organism: Sminthopsis crassicaudata (assembly GCF_048593235.1). NCBI lineage: Eukaryota > Metazoa > Chordata > Mammalia > Dasyuromorphia > Dasyuridae > Sminthopsis > Sminthopsis crassicaudata. The sequence goes on from NC_133622.1 coordinate 247,052,151, forward strand.
CCTTCTCCTAATTTAATGTCAACAAGCAAAGCTATACAATTTCCTTCTTACTCAGGTACAAGGGTTTTGTCAATTGAAAGCTCACAGAGAGATTCTATAGAAGGACCAGCTATCTCTGACTCAAAATCATTACAAAAATCTTTGGAATATTCCATTAGCTCTGGGCCAAGTTCATCAAGAGAATCATTAGGATTACTTCTTCCATCTGCAGAAAATGAAAGTATCCCATCTGCAATCCCAAGTCCACTAAGAGAATCCAAACAAGTATTACACCCTCCTAGTCTTAAGTTAACAAGCAAAGCTATACAATTTCCATCTTACTTGGCTTCAAGGGTCATGGTTCTTGAAATCTCACAAAAAGGACCCATACAAGAGTCTGATTTTACAGAACCAAAACCACGGCAAGATTCTTTAGAATATTTCATCATTTCTGGGCCTAGTTCCTTAAGAGAATCAGTAGGAGTAGCTCTTCCTTTTCCAGAAAAAGACAATGCCCTATCTGCAACCCCAAGTCCACAAAGAGCATACAAGGAAGCAGGGCCTCCTTCTAACTTAACATCAATAAGTAAAGCTATACAATCTCCTCCTTACTCAGTTTGGTCTTTTGAAAGCACTCAGAGAGAATCCACACAAGAACCAGATTTCACTGTCTCAAAATCACTGCAAGAATCTTTGGAATATTCCCTTGAGTCAAGGTCAAATTCATTAGAAGAATCATTAGCAGTACCTCTTCCATTTGAAGAGAATGAAAGTGTCACATCTGCAACTCAAAGTCCAACAAGAGAATCCAAACAAGCATTGCCACCTCCTAGCTTTATGTTAACAAGTAAAACCAGACAATTTCTTTCTAATTTGGGTACAGAGATTTTGTCTCCTGAAAGCTCACAGACAGAAGCCATGCAAGCCCCAGATTTCCCTAATTTAAAATCATTGCAGGAATCTTTGGAAAATTTCATCAGCTCTGAGCCCAGTTCATCAAGGGAATCATTTGGAGCCCCTCTTCATTTAGCAGAGAATGAAAGATGGTTATCCATTAATCCAAGTCCACAACGAAAATCTGAACAGGCATTGCCTTCTCTTACCTTTGTGTCAACAAGTAAAGGAACACAGTTCCCTTCTTTCTCTAGAACAAGAGTTTTGTTTCTTGAAAGCTCACAGAGAGAAGCCATAGAAAGACCAGCCATCTCTGAATCAAAATCATTACAAGAATCTTTGGAATATGCCACTAGCTATGGGCCAAGTTCATCAAGAGAATCATTGGAACTGCCTCTTCCATTTGCAGAGGAGGAAAGTGTCCCATCTGCCATTCCAAGTGCACCAAGAGAATCCAAACAGGCATTGCCTCCTCTGAGCTTTATGTCAAGTAAAGGAACACAATTTCCTTCTTTCTCTGGAACAAGACTTTTGTCTGTTGAAAGCTCACAGAGAGAAGCCATAGAAAGACCAGCCATCTCTGAATCAAAATCATTACAAGAATCTTTGGAATATGCCGTTAGCTATGGGCCAAGTTCATCAAGAGAATCATTGGAACTGCCTCTTCCATTTGCAGAGGAGGAAAGTGTCCCATCTGCCATCCCAAGTGCACCAAGAGAATCCAAACAGGAATTTCTTCCTCCTAATTTTAAGTCAACAAGTAAAGCTATACAATTTCCATCTTTCTTGGACTTAACAGTCTTGGTTCCTGAAAGCCCACAGAGAGAATCCACACAAGAGTCTGATTTTACCAAATCAAAATCAATGCAAGATTCTTTGGAATTTTTCATTATTCCTGGGCCTAGTTCCTTAAGAGAATCAGTAATAGTACCTCTTCCTTTTCAAGAGAAAGATAGTGTCCCATCTGCAATCCCAAGTAGGGCAGAAGAATACAAGCAGGCAGAGCCGCCTTCCACCTTAATGTCAACAAGTAAATCTGTACAATTTCCTTCTTACTCGGGTTCAAAGATTTTGTCCCTTGAAGGCTCAGAGAGAGATTCCATACAAGGACCAGATTTTGCTGACTCAAAATCATTGCAAGAATCTTTGGAATATGCCATTATCTCTGGGTCAAGTTCATCAGTAGAATCATTAGCAGGACCTCTTCCTTTTGCAGAGGATGCAAGTGTCACATCTGCAACCCCCAGTGCACCAAGAGAATTCAAACAAGCAATGGTGCCTCCTAGCCTTACATCAACAAGAAAAATTAGACAATTTCCTTCTTACTCAGACACAAGGATTATGTCTCCTGAAAACTCACAGAGAGAATTCATACAAGGGCCAAATTTCACAGATTCAAAATCACTACAGCAATCTTTGGAATATTCCATTTGGTTGGGGACAAATTCATTAGAAGAATCATTAACAGTACCTTTTCCTTTTGCAGAGGATAGTAGTGTCCTATCTGCAACCCAAAGTCAACCAGGAGAATACAAGCAGGCAGAGCCTCTTTCTACTTTAATGTCAACAAGTAAATCTATACAATTTCCTTCCTACTCGGACACAAGGGTTTTGTCTCTTGAAAGTTCAAGGAGAGAATCCATAGAAGGACCATCCTTCTCTGACACAAATTCTTTACAAGAATTTTTGGAATATTCCATTAGATCTGGGCCAAGTTCATCAAGAGAATCATTAGCAGGACTTCTTCCATTTGCAGAGAATGAAAGTGTAACCCCAAGTGCACAAAGAGAATCCAAACAAGCACTGCTGCCTCTTAGCTTTATGTCAACAAGTAAGACTAGACAATTTTCTTTTTACTCAGGCTCAGGAGTTTTGCCTCTTGAAAGCTCACAGAGGGAAGCTATACAAGCCCCAGACTTCCCTGACATAAAATCATTGCAAGACTCTTTGGAATATTTCATTAGCTCCGAGGCAAGTTCTTCAAAAGAAACATTAAGAGCACCTCTTCCCTTAGCAGACAAGGAAAGAGGACTCTCTACAACTCCAAGTCCACCAAGAGAATCCAAACAACCATTGCTGCCTCCTAGCTTTATGTCAACAAGTAAAACAGTACAATTTCCTTCTTACTCGGACACAAATGTTTTGGCAATTGAAAACTCACAGAAAGAATCCAAACAAGGGCCAGCCTTCTCTGACTCAAAAACATTACAAGAATCTTTGGAATATTCTATTACTTCTGAGCCAAGTTCATCAAGAGAATCATTGGAACCACCTATCCCATTTGCAGAGAATGAAAGTGTCCCATCTGCCATCCCAAGTCCACCAAAAGAACCCAAACAGGCATTGCACCCTCCTAGTTTTAAGTCAACAAGTAAAGCTATACAATTTTTATCTTACTTAATGCTTCAAACTTCTCAGAAAGAATCCATACAAGGGTCCGATTTCACTGATGCAAAATCATATGAAGAGTCTTTGGAATATGCCATTAGGTTTCAGACAAGTTCTTTAAGAGAATCATTAGAAGTACCTCTTCCTTTTCCAGAGAAAGACAATGTGCTATCTGCAACTCCAAGTACACCAGAAGAATACAAGGAGATATGGTCTTCTTCTAACTTAATTTCAACAAGTAAAACTGTACAATTTCCTTCTTACTCAGATACAATGATTTTATCCACTGAAAGTTCAAGAGAATCTATACAAGAACAAGATTTTTCTGACTCAAAACCATTACAAGAATCTTTGGAATATGTTATTAGCTCTAGGCAAAGTTCATCAGAAGAGCCATTAGCAGGACCTCCTCCTTTTGCAGAAGATAAAAGTGTCATATCTGCAATTCCAACTCCACCAACAGAATCCAAACAATCATTGCTGCCTCCTAGGTTTATGTCAACTAGTAAAACAGTACAATTTCCTTCTTACTCGGACACAAATGTTTTGGCAATTGAAAACTCACAAAAAGAATCCAAACAAGGGCCAGCCTTCTCTGACTCAAAAACATTACAAGAATCTTTGGAATATTCTATTACTTCTGAGCCAAGTTCATCAAGAGAATCATTGGAACCACCTATCCCATTTGCAGAGAATGAAAGTGTCCCATCTGCCATCCCAAGTCCACCAAAAGAACCCAAACAGGCATTGCACCCTCCTAGTTTTAAGTCAACAAGTAAAGCTATACAATTTTTATCTTACTTAATGCTTCAAACTTCTCAGAAAGAATCCATACAAGGGTCCGATTTCACTGATGCAAAATCATACGAAGAGTCTTTGGAATATGCCATTAGGTTTCAGACAAGTTCTTTAAGAGAATCATTAGAAGTACCTCTTCCTTTTCCAGAGAAAGACAATGTGCTATCTGCAACTCCAAGTACACCAGAAGAATACAAGGAGACATGGTCTTCTTCTAACTTAATTTCAACAAGTAAAACTGTACAATTTCCTTCTTACTCAGATACAATGATTTTATCCACTGAAAGTTCACCAAGAGAATCTATACAAGAACAAGATTTTTCTGACTCAAAACCATTACAAGAATCTTTGGAATATGTTATTAGCTCTAGGCAAAGTACATCAGGAGAATCATTAGCAGGTTCTCTTCCTTTTGCAGAGGATGAAAATGTCATATCCACAATCCCAAGTCCACCAAGAGAAGCCAAAGAACCATTGCTGCCTCCTAGATTTACGTCAACAAGTAAAACTAGACAATTTCCTCCTTATTCAGGCTCAGGGGTTTTGCCTCTTGAAAGCTCACAGAAAGAATCCATACAAGAGTCATCCTTTTCTGATTCAAAATCATTGCAAGAATCTTTGAAATATTTCATTGGCTCTCAGCCAAGGGCCTCTAGGGATTCATTGATAGTACCTCTTCCCTTTACAGAGAATGAAATTCCTTTATCTGCCACTGCAGTTCCAAAAGAAGAATCTAAAGAGGCACTGTCTCCTCCTGGTTTTAAGTCAACAAGTAATACTAAACAATTTTCTTCTTACTCAGGCACAGCAGTTTTGTCTCTTGAAAACACACAAAGAGAAGTCATACATGGACAAGATATCTCTGAATCAAAATCATTGCAAAAATCTTTAGAATATGCCATTAGGTCTGGACCAAGTTCATCAAAAGAGTCATTAGCAGTACCTCTTCCTTTTGCAGAAAATGAAATTCTTTCTGCACCTGCAATTCCACAAAGAGAATCCAAAGAGCCATTGTCTCCTCCTAGTTATAAATCAACAAATAAGACCAGACAATTTCCTTCTTACTCAGGCTCAGGGGTTTTGTCTCTTAAAAGCTCACAGAGAGAATTCATACAAAGGCCAGCCCTCTCTGATTTTAAATCATTGCAAGAATCTTTGGAACATGCCATTACTTCTGGGTCAAGTTCATTAGGAGAATCATTAGAAGTTCCTCTTCCTTTTGCAGGGAATGAAAATGTTCTATTTGAAACCCCAACTACACAAAGAGCATCCAAATTGACAGAGAGTCCTTCTAGCTTTATGTTCAGAAGTAAATCTATACAATTTCCTTCTTACTCAAGCACATCGGTTTTGTCTCCTGAAAGCTCACGCAGAGAATCAATACAAGGACTAGATTTTTCTGACTCAAAGTCATTGCAAGAATCTTTGGAACATGCATTTAGCTCTGAACCAAGTTCATCAAGGGAATCATTAGCAATACCTCTCCGTTTTACAGAGAATGAAATTTTCCTATCTGCAACTCTAACTCCGCAACAATCTGAAGAGCTATTGTCTCCTCATAGTTTTAAGTCAACAAGTAAGACCAGACAATTTCCTTCTAACTCAAGCTCAGAAGTTTTGTCTCTTGAAAGCTCACAGAAAGAATACATACAAGAGCCGGATTTCACTGATTTAATATCATTGCAAGAATCTTTGGAATATGTCATTAGTTCTGCACCAAGTACATCAGGAGAATCATTAGCAGGACCTCTTTCATTTGCAGAGAATGAAAATATCATATCTGAAACCCAAAATCCAACAAGAGTTTCCAATGAAGCATTGACACTTCCTAGCTTTATGTCAACAAGTAAGGGTATACAATTTCCTTCTTTCTCAGGCGTTACGGTTTTATCTCTTGAAAGCTCAAGGAGAGAATCAATACAAGGCCCAGATTTCTCTGACTCAAAGTCATTGCAAGAATCTTTGGAACAGGCATTTAGCTCTGAACCAAGTTCATCAAGGGAATCATTAGCAATACCTCTCCCTTTTACAGAGAATGAAATTCTCTTACCTGCAACTTCAACTGCACAAGAAGAATTTGAAGAGCCATTGTCTCCTCCTAATTTTAAGTCAACAAGTAAGACCAGACATTTTCCTTCTCACTCAAGCTCAGAGGTTTTGTCTCTTGAAAGCTCACAGAAAGAATACATGCAAGAGCCAGATGTCACTGATTTAAAATCATTGCAAGAATCTTTGGAATATGCCATTAGCTCTGCACCAAGTACATCAGGAGAATCATTAGCAGGACCTCTTCCATTTGCAGAGAATGAAAATATCATATCTGAAACCCAAAGTCCAACAAGAGTTTCCAAAGAAGCATTAACACTTCCTAGCTTTATATCAACAAGTAAGGCTATACAATTTCCTTCTTTCTCAGGCATTACGGTTTTATCTCTTGAAAGCTCAAGGAGAGAATCAATACAAGGCCCAGATTTCTCTGACTCAAAGTCATTGCAAGAATCTTTGGAATATGCCATTAGGTCTGGACCAAGTTCATCAAGGGAATCATTAGCAGTACCTCTTCCTTTTGCACAGAATGAAATTCTTACACCTGCAATGTCACAGAGAGAATCCAAAGAGCCATTGTCTCCTCCTAGTTTGAAGTCAACAATTAAAACTAGACAATTTATTTCTTACTCAGGCTCAAAGGTTCTGTCTCTTGAAAGCTCACAGAGAGAATCCACTCAAGGGCCAGCCCTCTCTGACTTAAAATCATTGCAAGAATCTTTGGAACATGCCATTATCTCTGCGTCACGTTCATCAGGAGAATCATCAGAAGTTCCTCTTCCTTTTGCAACTCCACAAAGAGAATCCAAATTGTCGGAGAGTCCTTCTGGCTTTATGTTCAGAAATAAAGCTATACAATTTCCTTCTTACTCAGGCACAATGGTGTTGCCTCCTGAAAGCTCACGTAGAGAATCAATACAAGGACCAGACTTCACTGACTCAAAATCATTGCAAGAATCTTTGAAATATTACTTTAGATCCTGGCCATCTTCATCAGAAGAATCATTGGCTGGACCTCTTCCATTTGCAGAAAATGAAAGTGTCCTACCTGACATTCAAAGTCCACCAAGGATTTCCAAAGAAGCATTGATGCTCCCTAATTTTATGTCAACAAGTAAAGCTATACAATTTCCTTCCTATTCAAGCACAACAGTTTTGTCTCTTGAAAGCTCACGAAGAGAATCAATACAAGGACCAGACTTCACTGACTCAAAATCATTGCAAGAATCTTTGGAATATTCCATTATCTCTGGACCAAGGGCCTCAAGAGAATCATTAGAAGTTCCTCTTCCTTTTGCAGGGAATGAAAGTGCTCTATTTACAACCCCAACTCCACAAAGAGAATCCAAATTGACAGAAAGTCCTTCTGGCTTTATGTTCAGAAGTAAAGCTATACAATTTCCTTCTTACTCAGGCACAATGGTGTTGCCTCCTGAAAGCTCACGTAGAGAATCAATACAAGGACCAGACTTCACTGACTCAAAATCATTGCAAGAATCTTTGAAATATTACTTTAGATCCTGGCCATCTTCATCAGAAGAATCATTGGCTGGACCTCTTCCATTTGCAGAAAATGAAAGTGTCCTACCTGACATTCAAAGTCCACCAAGGATTTCCAAAGAAGCATTGATGCTCCCTAATTTTATGTCAACAAGTAAAGCTATACAATTTCCTTCTTATTCAAGCACAACAGTTTTGTCTCTTGAAAGCTCACGAAGAGAATCAATACAAGGACCAGACTTCACTGACTCAAAATCATTGCAAGAATCTTTGGAATATTCCATTACCTCTGGACCAAGGGCCTCAAGAGAGTCATTAGAAGTTCCTCTTCCTTTTGCAGGGAATGAAAGTGTTCTATTTACAACCCCAACTCCACAAAGCGAATCCAAATTGTCGGAGAGTCCTTCTGGCTTTATGTTCAGAAGTAAAGCTATACAATTTCCTTCTTACTCAGGCACAATGGTGTTGCCTCCTGAAAGCTCACGTAGAGAATCAATACAAGGACCAGACTTCACTGACTCAAAATCATTGCAAGAATCTTTGAAATATTACTTTAGATCCTGGCCATCTTCATCAGAAGAATCATTGGCTGGACCTCTTCCATTTGCAGAAAATGAAAGTGTCCTACCTGACATTCAAAGTCCACCAAGGGTTTCCAAAGAAGCATTGATGCTCCCTAAATTTATGTCAACAAGTAAAGCTATACAATTTCCTTCTTATTCAAGCACAACAGTTTTGTCTCTTGAAAGCTCACGAAGAGAATCAATACAAGGACCAGACTTCACTGACTCAAAATCATTGCAAGAATCTTTGGAATATTCCATTACCTCTGGACCAAGGGCCTCAAGAGAGTCATTAGAAGTTCCTCTTCCTTTTGCAGGGAATGAAAGTGCTCTATTTACAACCCCAACTCCACAAAGAGAATCCAAATTGACAGAGAGTCCTTCTGGCTTTATGTTCAGAAGTAAAGCTATACAATTTCCTTCTTACTCAGGCACAATGGTGTTGCCTCCTGAAAGCTCACGTAGAGAATCAATACAAGGACCAGACTTCACTGACTCAAAATCATTGCAAGAATCTTTGAAATATTACTTTAGATCCTGGCCATCTTCATCAGAAGAATCATTGGCTGGACCTCTTCCATTTGCAGAAAATGAAAGTGTCCTACCTGACATTCAAAGTCCACCAAGGGTTTCCAAAGAAGCATTGATGCTCCCTAAATTTATGTCAACAAGTAAAGCTATACAATTTCCTTCTTATTCAAGCACAACAGTTTTGTCTCTTGAAAGCTCACGAAGAGAATCAATACAAGGACCAGACTTCACTGACTCAAAATCATTGCAAGAATCTTTGGAATATTCCATTACCTCTGGACCAAGGGCCTCAAGAGAGTCATTAGAAGTTCCTCTTCCTTTTGCAGGGAATGAAAGTGCTCTATTTACAACCCCAACTCCACAAAGAGAATCCAAATTGACAGAGAGTCCTTCTGGCTTTATGTTCAGAAGTAAAGCTATACAATTTCCTTCTTACTCAGGCACAATGGTGTTGCCTCCTGAAAGCTCACGTAGAGAATCAATACAAGGACCAGACTTCACTGACTCAAAATCATTGCAAGAATCTTTGAAATATTACTTTAGATCCTGGCCATCTTCATCAGAAGAATCATTGGCTGGACCTCTTCCATTTGCAGAAAATGAAAGTGTCCTACCTGACATTCAAAGTCCACCAAGGGTTTCCAAAGAAGCATTGATGCTCCCTAAATTTATGTCAACAAGTAAAGCTATACAATTTCCTTCTTATTCAAGCACAACAGTTTTGTCTCTTGAAAGCTCACGAAGAGAATCAATACAAGGACCAGACTTCACTGACTCAAAATCATTGCAAGAATCTTTGGAATATTCCATTACCTCTGGACCAAGGGCCTCAAGAGAGTCATTAGAAGTTCCTCTTCCTTTTGCAGGGAATGAAAGTGCTCTATTTACAACCCCAACTCCACAAAGAGAATCCAAATTGACAGAGAGTCCTTCTGGCTTTATGTTCAGAAGTAAAGCTATACAATTTCCTTCTTACTCAGGCACAATGGTGTTGCCTCCTGAAAGCTCACGTAGAGAATCAATACAAGGACCAGACTTCACTGACTCAAAATCATTGCAAGAATCTTTGAAATATTACTTTAGATCCTGGCCATCTTCATCAGAAGAATCATTGGCTGGACCTCTTCCATTTGCAGAAAATGAAAGTGTCCTACCTGACATTCAAAGTCCACCAAGGGTTTCCAAAGAAGCATTGATGCTCCCTAAATTTATGTCAACAAGTAAAGCTATACAATTTCCTTCTTATTCAAGCACAACAGTTTTGTCTCTTGAAAGCTCACGAAGAGAATCAATACAAGGACCAGACTTCACTGACTCAAAATCATTGCAAGAATCTTTGGAATATTCCATTACCTCTGGACCAAGGGCCTCAAGAGAGTCATTAGAAGTTCCTCTTCCTTTTGCAGGGAATGAAAGTGCTCTATTTACAACCCCAACTCCACAAAGAGAATCCAAATTGACAGAAAGTCCTTCTAGCTTTATGTTCAGAAGTAAAGCTATACAATTTCCTTCTTACTCAGGCACAATGGTGTTGCCTCCTGAAAGCTCACGTAGAGAATCAATACAAGGACCAGACTTCACTGACTCAAAATCATTGCAAGAGTCTTTGGAATATTCCATTATCTCTGGACCAAGGGCCTCAAGAGAATCATTAACAATCATATCAGACACTCTTAGTCCACCCAGAGGATCCAAACCAGCATTAGCTCCTCCTAACTTTATGTCAACAAGTAAAACTACACAATTTCCTTCTCTCTTGGATACAAGTGTTTTGTCTGCTACATACTCATGGGGAGAATCCATACAAGAGCCAGATCTCTCTGAATCAAAATCATTAGAAGAACCCAAAATCATTTCCATAGTGTCTGGGCCAAGTTCAACAAAAGAATCATTAGAAATACTACCTATTCTTTCCATTTCAACATCCTCAAAAGAAGTTGTTAAAGGTCTTCCCTCTTCTGGCTTTCATTCTCCAGAAGAATTTGCAGGGAATGAGAATGATCAGTTTGCAACCTTAAGTTCACCAAAAGAATCTGAACAAGCTTCCCCTTCTAGATTTATTTTACCGAGTAAGGATATCCAATTACATTCTTCCTCAGACATAAGGGTTATATCTATAGAAAGTTCACAAAGAGAATCAATGGAAGCTCTGGATATCTCTAAATTAAAATCACTGCAGCAATCATTGGACTCTTCTATTACTTCTGGACCAAGTTCAACAAAAAAATCCTCAGAAGTTCCTCCTCTTTCTACTTCAACTTCTCTAAAAGATGCTACTGGACTTAAGTCATCTGGCTTGCATTCTATAGATGAATATGTAAAGGAGGAGAATGGCCATTCTGCCATCCAAAGTTCAGAAATAGAATCCAAACAAGCTTCCTCACCTACAAGAAAAATGTCACTGAACAAGGATATACAGTATTTTTCTTTCACAATCACAAGGGTTTCTTCTATAGAGAATTTGCAGCGAAAGTCCAAACAAAGTCAAGATGTGTCTAACTCAAAATTACTGGAAGAACCTTTGGACATTATCCATATCTCTGTGCCACAATCAACAAAAAAATCCTTAGAAAATTCTTTTTTTCCCACTTCACCTTCAGCCTCAGAAGATCTCCCAGCATCTACCTTTAGGTCTTCAAATGAAATTACAAGGGGGAAAAGTATCCAATCTGAAACCATACCATCACCAAAAGAATCCAAAGCATTTTCCTTTCGATCCAGCTTTAAATCACTGACTAAAGGGCTCCCTTTTCCTTCTTTCTCCACCCAGAAAAATTCAACAGCTGACAAATCAAGGAGAGAGTGCCTCCATGGTCATTTGTGTGATTCACAATCAGTGTGGGAATCCTTGGATTTTTCTAGTATTTCTGGATCAAGTTCAGCAAAAGAATCGTTGACAGTGCCTCGTCATTCAAGTTCATATTCTCCAAAAACTGTGGGAACTTTTCCTTCACCAAGCCTGAAGTCTTCAACAGAAATTATAAAGAAACCGAGTGTCCAGTCTACCACTTCACCAAAAGAATCCAAAACATTTTCCTTTCGTTCCAGCCTTAAATCACTGACTAAAGGTATGCCATTGTCTTCTTTCTCTACCCAGAAAGATTCAATACCAGAAAGCTCAAGGAAAGAGTGCCTTCCTGGTCATGTGTGTGACTCATCAGTGTGGGAATCTTTGGACTTTTCTGCCATTCCTGGACCAAGTTCACTGAAAGAATCTATAAAAACTCCTCCTCGTTCCCCTTCAACTACTTTGAAAGTAGTTATGGAAGATCTTCCATCATCTCACCTGAGATCTTCAACAGAAATTATTAAAAAAAAGAGTGTCCAGTCTACCATGCTAACTTCACCAAAAGAATCCAAAGAACTTTCCTCTCTTTCTAGCTTTATATCACCAAGTAAAACTGCAAAACTTACTTTCTTGGATAAAATAGTTTTGCCTGTGGAAAGTTCATCAAGAGAATTCAAACAAGGCCCAAATGTGTATGAGTCAAAATTATTGCAAGAACCTTTGGATTCTTCCATTACCTCTGAGCCAACATCAACAAGAGAATTATTGGAAGTTCCTCTTCTTTCAGGTACAATTTCTTCAAAAGGATCTGTGGAAAGTGTTCCACTATCAAATCTGCGATCTCCAATAGAGGAAGAACATGTGGCATATGACACCCCAAGTTTTCATAGAGAACCAAAACAAACATCAATTCCTTCCCAACCCATGTTATTGAATAATACTAAACAATATCCTTCCTCAGTCATAAGAGTTTCATCTGCGGAAAGCTCACAGAAAGAGTCCATACAAGGTCCTGATTTTTCTAAGTCAAAATCATTACAAGAATCACTGGACTTTTCCACTGCCTCAGGGTCAAATATAGCAAGCGAATCCTTAAAAATTTCTCCAATTTCCACTTCAACATCTTCAAAACATGTTGAAGAAATTCTTCCATCAACTACACTGAGTTCTTCAAAAGATGTTGAAGATCTTCCTTCATCTATATTGAGATCTCCAATAGAAATTACAGGGGAAGAAAGTGTCCAGTCTGACATCCCAGTTTCACCAAAAGAATCCAAACAAGGTTCCCTTCCTTCTAACCTTACTTTACCAGATAAATCTATACAACTAGCTTTTTTAGGCACAGAGGATTTCTCAGGGGAAAGCTCATGGGGAGAATCCACAGAGGGCCCAGATGTGTCTGACTCTAAATCACTGCAAGAGTCTTTACACATTTCCAATATCTCTGAGCCAAGTTCAACAAGACAATACCTAGAAGTTACTCCTTTTTCCTCCCCACCCTCTGTTCAAAGAACTAAAAAAGGCTTTCCATCATCTATCTTGAGATCACCAGAAGAAATCACAGAAGAATTTGCAGAAGAGGAGAATATCCAGTTAGCTATCCCAAGTACACAGACAGCATCCAAACAGGCTGCATCTAGAAAAATGTCACTAAGCAAAGCTACACAATATCCTTCTTTCTCAGACACAAGTATACATTCTGTGGAAAGCTCATGGGATGAATCCATACAAGATCCAGATGTGTCTGCATCAAAATCACTGCAAGAATCCTTGGACTTTTCTGTCATTTGTAGTCCAAGTTCAACACAAGAATCCTTGGCACTGCCTCTTCTTTCCCCTTCAACTCCTTCACAAGCAGCTGCAAAAGCTCTTCAGTCCTCAGCCACGGGATCTCCAGAAGAAATCACAGGTGGAGAAGGTGTCCAGAGTTCCACCCTAACTTCACCAAGACAAGACAAACAAGCTCCCCCTCCTCGGAATTATACTTCACAAAGTGAAGGTGTGCCATTTCCTTCTTTTTCAAGCCCAAAAGTCTTATCTCGAGAAAGCTTCCAGACAGAATCTATACAACCCATAGATTACTATGAATCAAAATTAACAGGAGAATCTTTGGACAGTGCCATTTTGGGGAAGGCAGGTTCAAAAGGAGAATTCTTACCAGACCCTCTTCCTTCCATTTCACCTCCTACAAAACAACCTGAGGAAGCTGATCAGTTATCTAGCTCAAAGTCTGCAAAGGGAGATGTAGAGCCTGAAAGTGTTCAGTCTGACATCCAAAGTTCACAGGCAACATCCAAACAAGCTTCCCCTCCTTCCAGAAAAATGTCACTAAGCAAAGCTACACAATATCCTTCTTTCTCAGACACAAGTATACATTCTGTGGAAAGCTCATGGGACGAATCCATACAAGATCCAGATGTGTCTGCATCAAAATCACTGCAAGAATCCTTGGACTTTTCTGTCATTTGTAGTCCAAGTTCAACACAAGAATCCTTGGCACTGCCTCTTCTTTCCCCTTCAACTTCTTCACAAGCAGCTGCAAAAGCTCTTCAGTCCTCAGCCACGGGATCTCCAGAAGAAATCACAGGTGGAGAAGGTGTCCAGAGTTCCACCCCAACTTCACCAAGACAAGACAAACAAGCTCCCCCTCCTCGGAATTATACTTCACAAAGTGAAGGTGTGCCATTTCCTTCTTTTTCAAGCCCAAAAGTCTTATCTCGAGAAAGCTTCCAGACAGAATCTATACAACCCATAGATTACTATGAATCAAAATTAACAGGAGAATCTTTGGACAGTGCCATTTTGGGGAAGGCAGGTTCAAAAGGAGAATTCTTACCAGACCCTCTTCCTTCCATTTCACCTCCTACAAAACAACCTGAGGAAGCTGATCAGTTATCTAGCTCAAAGTCTGCAAAGGGAGATGTAGAGCCTGAAAGTGTTCAGTCTGACATCCAAAGTTCACAGGCAACATCCAAACAAGCTTCCCCTCCTTCCAGAAAAATGTCACTAAGCAAAGCTACACAATATCCTTCTTTCTCAGACACAAGTATACATTCTGTGGAAAGCTCATGGGACGAATCCATACAAGATCCAGATGTGTCTGCATCAAAATCACTGCAAGAATCCTTGGACTTTTCTGTCATTTGTAGTCCAAGTTCAACACAAGAATCCTTGGCACTGCCTCTTCTTTCCCCTTCAACTTCTTCACAAGCAGCTGCAAAAGCTCTTCAGTCCTCAGCCACGGGATCTCCAGAAGAAATCACAGGTGGAGAAGGTGTCCAGAGTTCCACCCCAACTTCACCAAGACAAGACAAACAAGCTCCCCCTCCTCGGAATTATACTTCACAAAGTGAAGGTGTGCCATTTCCTTCTTTTTCAAGCCCAAAAGTCTTATCTCGAGAAAGCTTCCAGACAGAATCTATACAACCCATAGATTACTATGAATCAAAATTAACAGGAGAATCTTTGGACAGTGCCATTTTGGGGAAGGCAGGTTCAAAAGGAGAATTCTTACCAGACCCTCTTCCTTCCATTTCACCTTCTACAAAACAACCTGAGGAAGCTGATCAGTTATCTAGCTCAAAGTCTGCAGAGGGAGCTGTGAAGCCTGAAAGTGTTCAGTCTGACATCCAAAGTTCACAGGCAACATCTAAACAAGCTTCCCCTCCTTCCAGAAAAATGTCACTAAGCAAAGCTACACAATATCCTTCTTTCTCAGACACAAGTATACATTCTGTGGAAAGCTCATGGGACGAATCCATACAAGATCCAGATGTGTCTGCATCAAAATCACTGCAAGAATCCTTGGACTTTTCTGTCATTTGTAGTCCAAGTTCAACACAAGAATCCTTGGCACTGCCTCTTCTTTCCCCTTCAACTCCTTCACAAGCAGCTGCAAAAGCTCTTCAGTCCTCAGCCACGGGATCTCCAGAAGAAATCACAGGTGGAGAAGGTGTCCAGAGTTCCACCCCAACTTCACCAAGACAATACAAACAAGCTCCCCCTCCTCGGAATTATACTTCACAAAGTGAAGGTGTGCCATTTCCTTCTTTTTCAAGCCCAAAAGTCTTATCTCGAGAAAGCTTCCAGACAGAATCTATACAACCCATAGATTACTATGAATCAAAATTAACAGGAGAATCTTTGGACAGTGCCATTTTGGGGAAGGCAGGTTCAAAAGGAGAATTCTTACCAGACCCTCTTCCTTCCATTTCACCTTCTACAAAACAACCTGAGGAAGCTGATCAGTTATCTAGCTCAAAGTCTGCAGAGGGAGATGTAGAGCCTGAAAGTGTTCAGTCTGACATCCAAAGTTCACAGGCAACATCCAAACAAGCTTCCCCTCCTTCCAGAAAAATGTCACTAAGCAAAGCTACACAATATCCTTCTTTCTCAGACACAAGTATACATTCTGTGGAAAGCTCATGGGACGAATCCATACAAGATCCAGATGTGTCTGCATCAAAATCACTGCAAGAATCCTTGGACTTTTCTGTCATTTGTAGTCCAAGTTCAACACAAGAATCCTTGGCACTGCCTCTTCTTTCCCCTTCAACTCCTTCACAAGCAGCTGCAAAAGCTCTTCAGTCCTCAGCCACGGGATCTCCAGAAGAAATCACAGGTGGAGAAGGTGTCCAGAGTTCCACCCTAACTTCACCAAGACAAGACAAACAAGCTCCCCCTCCTCGGAA
This sequence comes from Sminthopsis crassicaudata, assembly GCF_048593235.1. NCBI lineage: Eukaryota > Metazoa > Chordata > Mammalia > Dasyuromorphia > Dasyuridae > Sminthopsis > Sminthopsis crassicaudata. The sequence goes on from NC_133622.1 coordinate 247,068,329, forward strand.
TTATACTTCACAAAGTGAAGGTGTGCCATTTCCTTCTTTTTCAAGCCCAAAAGTCTTATCTCGAGAAAGCTTCCAGACAGAATCTATACAACCCATAGATTACTATGAATCAAAATTAACAGGAGAATCTTTGGACAGTGCCATTTTGGGGAAGGCAGGTTCAAAAGGAGAATTCTTACCAGACCCTCTTCCTTCCATTTCACCTTCTACAAAACAACCTGAGGAAGCTGATCAGTTATCTAGCTCAAAGTCTGCAGAGGGAGCTGTGAAGCCTGAAAGTGTTCAGTCTGACATCCAAAGTTCACAGGCAACATCCAAACAAGCTTCCCCTCCTTCCAGAAAAATGTCACTAAGCAAAGCTACACAATATCCTTCTTTCTCAGACACAAGTATACATTCTGTGGAAAGCTCATGGGACGAATCCATACAAGATCCAGATGTGTCTGCATCAAAATCACTGCAAGAATCCTTGGACTTTTCTGTCATTTGTAGTCCAAGTTCAACACAAGAATCCTTGGCACTGCCTCTTCTTTCCCCTTCAACTCCTTCACAAGCAGCTGCAAAAGCTCTTCAGTCCTCAGCCACGGGATCTCCAGAAGAAATCACAGGTGGAGAAGGTGTCCAGAGTTCCACCCCAACTTCACCAAGACAAGACAAACAAGCTCCCCCTCCTCGGAATTATACTTCACAAAGTGAAGGTGTGCCATTTCCTTCTTTTTCAAGCCAAAAACCTTTGTCTCTGGAAAGCTACCAGAAGGGATCTTTACAAGACCCACATTTCTCTGTATCAAAATCCTTGATAGAATCTTTGGACTTTTCTATTACTTCTAGGCCAAGTCCAACAAGGGAATTCTTTGAATTTCCTCTTCTTTCCCCTTCAATTTCTTCAAAAGGGATTGTTGAAGGTCTTCCATCATTTGGATTAAAGTGTCCAGAAGAAATGAGACGAATTGATAGTATCCAGTCCTCTCCCCCAAGTTCAACAATGGACTCCGATCAAGTTTCCCTTCCTTCTAGCTTTCTGTCATTGAGTAAAGCTGTACAATTTCCTTCTTTCTCAAACCACATGATATTGTCTATCACGAGCTCAAGGAGAGAGTCAATACATGGTCCCGATTTTTCTGAATCATTTTCATTGCAAGAGTCCTTGGATTTATCCATTGTTTGTGATCCTATTTCAAGAGAATCCTTAGAAGTTCCACTGCCTTCAATTTTATCAAAAGAAACCACAGCAAGCCCTCCATCATCTAGCTTAAGGTCTCCAGCAGGATTGGCAGAAAATGAAAGTTTCCTGTCTGCCACGCCTAATTTGCCAATAGAATCCAAACAAGCTTACATTTCTGGCAGCCTTATTTCTCTAAATAAAGCTGTACAATTTCCTTCTTTATCAAACTCACGTATTTCATCTCTGAAAAACTCATGGACAGAGTCAATAGAAGCTCTGAATTTCTCTGAATCAAAGTTATTGCAAGAACGCTTGGAATACTCTGTTATCTCTGGGCCAAGTTCCACCACAGAATCCTTCGAAGTACCTCTTCTTTCCTCTTCAATTTCTTCAAAAGGATCTACAGAAGGTCTTCAATCATCTGGCTTCAGTGCTTTTGCACAAATACCAGAGAAGGACAGTGCCCAATATGGTACTCTAAGCTCATCAAAAGAATCCAAACAAATTTTTTCTCCTTCAAGACTTAAGTCACTAAGTAAAGCTACACAATTTCCTTCTTTTTCAAGCCCAACAATTTTGCCTATGGCAAGTTCACAAAGAGAGTCTATACATGGTCCAGATTTTTCTGAATCAACTTCACTGAGTGAATCTTTGGAATTTTCCATTTTTTCTATGACAAGTTCAATACAAGAACATTTAGATGTCCCTCTCTTTCCCACTTCAAATTCTTCAAAACGATCTCAAGAAGATTATTCATTATCTGTTTTAAGAACAGTAGAATTGAGAAAGGATGAGTCTAACCAGTCTACCACCCAAAGTTCACCAAAAGATTCTAAAAAAGCTTTCTCTACTCTTAGTGTTATGTCACTGAATAAGGCTGTACAGTTTCCTTCATTCTCAAACCTACGGGTCTTATCTGTGGCAAGTTCATGGAAAAAATCAATACAAGGTCGAGATTCCATTAGAAAAAAATTACAACAAGAATCTTTGGATTTACCTATTATTCCTGGGCCAAGTTTAATAGAAGAGTCCTTAGAAATTCCTTTACTCTCCCCTTCAACTTCATCAAAACTATATGAAGAAAATGAGGCTTATGAAGAAAAGCCTCCATCATCTGACTTAAGATGTCCAGGGGAATTATTAAAGAATGATATGGTGCCTTTCTCTATTCCAGGTTCACAGAAAGAAACTAGACAACCTCCTCCATCTAGCCTGACATCACTGAATAAAGCTATACAATTTCCTTCTTTATCAAGCATAAATGTTTTGTCTGTGGCAAGGACACAAAGGAAGTCTTTTAAAAGCTTGAATTTCTCTAGAAAAACTTCACTGCAAGAATCTTTGGACTTTTCCATTACTTCTGGGTCAAATTCCATGAAGGAATCAGTGGAAATGCCCCTTCTTTCACTTTCAACTTCTTCAAAAGGGTCTGAAGAACGTTTTCAATCATCTGGCTTATGGTCTCCAATAGAACTGGCAGAGAATGAGAATGGTCAGTCTATTACTTCCAGTTCACCTAGAGAGTCCAAAAAGGATTTGCCTACCACTCTTTTATCACTCAACAAATCCTTGCAATTTCCTTCTTTTTCAATTACAAGGGTTTTATCACAGACAAGCTCACACAGAGAGTCCATACAAGGTCTAGATTTCTCTGAATCAAATTCATTGCAAGGATCTTTTGGCTTTTCTGTTATATCTGGGCAAAAATCTACAACTGAATCCTTAGAAATCCTTCCTCTTTTCACTTCAATTTCTTCAAAGACTAAAAATCTTCCATCATCTAGTTTAAAGTCTCCAGTCAAACTGGCAGAAAATGAGAATGCTCAATCTGTCATTCCAAGTTCATCAAGGGAATCCAAAAGAGCTTCCTCTCCTTCTAGTATAACATCACGAAGAAAAGCTATACAATTTCCTTCCTTATCTGGCTCAAGTCTTTTGTCTGTGGCAAGTTCACGTAGAGAATCAATTCAAGGTCAAGATTTCCCTGTCCCAAACTCATTGCAAGAATCCTTTGATTTTTCCATTATCTCTAGGCAAAGTTTAACAAAAGAATCCTTAGAAGTTCCTCTTCTTTCTACATTAACTTCTTCCAAAGGAACTATGGAAGGTTTTCAATCATCTGGATTACCTTCTCCAGTAGAATTTGTAGAAAATGACAGTACTCAGCCAGCCAGTCCCACTTCATCAAAAGACTTAGCAGCACGACCTTCACCTGCTGCTAGTCCTAGATTATTAAGTAAAAGTTTCACATATTCCTACAGCTATAGACCAAACATATCCCAACATTCCATGGAAGTTCCTGATTTTTCTGTGCCAATTTCACATAAAGAATCACTACAGGCTCCTACTTTCTCTGGCCCAAATTCAATAAAGGAATCTTTTCAATTTCCTACTATCTCTGAATCAAGATCAAGAAGAGAATCCTTAGTAGTTCCTTCTCTCTATACCTCTGGGTCTTCTGGCCTAAAGTCAGCAACAGAATATGTAGAAAGCGAATATGCTCATTCTGCCCGTCTAAGCTCACCGAGAGAATCTGAACAACCTTCTCCTATTGCCAGCCCCAGATTACTGAAAAAGTCCATGCCATCTCTTTTCTCAGAACTAGGTATTCTAAAACAATCAGTAGATGGTCCCTCTTCTTCTGTATCAAGCCCACAAGGAGAATCCATACAGGGCCCAGATTTCTCTGGAACAAATTCATTGAGAGAATCTCTTAACTTTTCTATTCTCTCACAGCCAAGTATGATAAGAAAATCCTTAAAAGTTCCTTTTCTTTCTGCTTCAACTTCTTCGACAGTACCTGGCCTTTTATCATCTGGCATACATTCTCCACTAGGATTGGCAGAGACTGAACACACTCATTCTGCTAGTCCATTTTCAGCCAGATATTCCAAACCAGGCTCTCCTCCATCCAGCCTTATGTCACTGACTAAAGCTATACGAATACCTTCATTCTCAGACCAAAGGGTTTTGTCTGTGCCAACTTCAAGAAGAGAGTCCATACAAGGTCTGGATTTCTCTGACCCAAATTCGTTGCTAGAAACTTTTGTCTTTCCTATTAACTCCAGGTCAAATTCACCAACAGAATCCTTACAAGTTTCCACATTACCTTCTTCTAAAGGAACTATGGAAGATTTTCAAACATCTGACTTAAACTCTCCGGTAGAATTTGTAGAAAATGATGGTACTCAGTCAGCTAGCTGCACTTCACCAAAAGAATCAGCAGCACAACCTTCACCTACTGCTAGTCCTAGATTACTAAGTAAGACTTTTACATATCCATACTGTTATGAACCAAGCATATCCCAACAGTCCATGGAAGTTCCTGATGTTTCTGTGCCAATTTCACATAAAGAATCACTACAGGCTCCTGCTTTCTCTGGTCCAAATTCAATAAGGGAATCCTTAGTAGTTCCTTCTTTCTACACCTCCAGTTCTTCAAGAATATCTACACGTGTTTCTTCTACTTCTGGACCAAAGTCACCCACAGAATATGTAGAGAGTGAATATGCTCATTCTGCCAGTCCAAGCTCACCAAGGGAATCTGCACAACTCTCTCCTATTGCCAGTACTAAATTATTAAAAAAGTCCACACAATCTCTTTTCTCAGAACTAGATGCTCTAAAACAATCAGCAGATGATCCCTCTTCTGTGTCACGAAGAGAATCAATACAAAGTCATGCTTTTTCTTTCACAAGTTCTCTGAAAGAATCCTTTGAATATCCCATTATCTCCAGGCCAAGTTCAACCAGCGACTCTTTAGAAGTTCCACCCCTTTCCACTCCAAGTTTATTGAAAGGGACTACAGACTTTCCTCTTTCCTTTGGTTTAAGGTCCTCAACAGAATATTCAGAAAGTGAGAACATCCAGGCTTCTAGCCCAAATTCACCAAGAGATTCTGGACAATCATCTCCTGCCACCAGCCCTAAATTATTGAAAACAGCTGTTTTGATTCTCCCAGAATCAATTGTACCAAAACAATCCATAGAAGGTGGTGGTTCTTTCATTTCAAGTTCACATAACAAAGCCTTTAAATTTCCCATTTTTTCTGGATCAAGTTCAAGAGAATCTCTAAATATCCCTCCTCTTTTCATTTCAAATTTATCCAAAGGAGCAACAGAAGTTGTTCCTTCCTCTGGCATAAGTACATCAATAGAATTCAAAGAAAGTGAAATTGCCTATTATACCAGCCCATGTTCACCAAAAGAATCTGTACAACTTCCTGCTGCCAACCTTGGATTACCAAGTAAATCATCAGTTCCTCCTTTCTTAAGAACAGGTATGTTGAAGCAATCCATGGAAGGTCTTCCTTCTTCTCTGGCAAGTTCTTGGAGGGAATCCATACAAGGCCCTACTTCATCTTCTCCAAATTCACTGAAAGAATCCATAGATGTTTTCCCTGCTTCCACTTTGAATTCAAGAGAATTTACAGGAGTTCTTCCTTTCTCTGTAGTTAAGTCAACAATAGAATTTGAAGAGACTGAGACAGTATATTCTTCTTCAAGTTTCCCGAGAGAATCTGCAGAATTTTCTCCTACTGTCAGTCCTACATTATCAAGTAAATCATTACCACTTCCTCCTTTTTCAGGAACAGGTATACCAAAACAATCCATGGAAGTGTCTCCTTCTATTTCAAGTTCAAGAAGAGAATCTATACAAGGACCTGCTTTCTTTGTTCCAACCTCAATGAGTGAATCATTTGATTTTCTAATTATCTCTGGACCAAATTCTAGAAGAGAATCATTGGATATACCCCTTCTTTCCACTTCAATTTCCTTGAAAGGCTCTATAAACAGTCTGTCTTCTTCTGATGTAAGGTCACCAATAGAATATTCAGAGAGTGAGACTGCCCATTCTCCAAGGTCAAGTTCACCAAGAGAGCCTATACAGGTTTCCTCCACTACTAGCCCAAATGTAGTGAGAAAATCAATTCAATCTCCTTCATTATCAGGGTTAAATTCACTAAGAGAATCTTCACAAGTTTCTCTTACCTCTAATCCCAGATTATTAAGGAAACCCTTGCATTTTTCTTCTTTCTCTGGACCAAGTGTGTCAAAACAATCCGCAGAAGTACCTGCTTCTATTTCGAGTTCAACAAGAGAATCAATACAAGGTTCTGCTTTCTCTATCCCAAATTCACTGAGAGAATCCTTTGAATTTTCCTATTTTTCTGGACTACATTCAATAAGAGATCCTTCAGAAGCTCAACCTCTTTCCCCTTCAAGTTCACTGAGAGAATCTACAAATATTAATTCATCAACTGTCTTGAGGCCTCCAATAGAATATTCTGAGAGTGAAAATACCCATTCTACTAGCCCAAGTTTGCCAAGAGAATTCAAACAAACTTTCCTTACCACTAGCCCCATATTATTGAGTAAAACATTTCAAATTAATTCTTTCCCAGAATCAAGTGCATCAAAACAACCCACAAAAGTATCTGCTTCTTCCATGCCAAGTTCACAGAGAGAATCAATACAAGCTTCTGATTTCTCCATTCCAACTTCACTGAAAGAATCCTTTGACTTTCCTCTTTCCTCTGGGCCAAGTTCAATAAGAGAATCCTTAGAAGTTTCTCCTCTTTCTACTTCAAGATCTTCAAAAGGCTCTAAACACATTCTTCCAACATCATCAGGTTTAAGGTCACCAGTAGAATATGCAGATAGTGAAAATGTTCATTCTGCCAGCTCAAGGACACCAAAAGAATCCAAAAAACCTTTTCCTCCCTCCAGTCCAAATTTAATTGGCAAATACACACAAGTTCTTCCTTTTTCAGAGTCAAATGTGGCAAAAAAATCTATAGAAATTTCTGATTTTTCTGTTTCAAATTCACAGAGAGAATCCATACAAGATCCAGCTTTCTTTGACTCAAACTCTATGAGAAAATCCTTTGATTTTCCCATTTTCTCTGGGGAAACTTCAATAAGACAGTTTTTAGATGCTCCCCTTCTTTCATCTGGCTTGAGATCCCCAATAGACTATGTAGAGGGTGAAAGAGCCCGTTCTCCTAGCCCAGGAAGAGAATATAGACAACCTTCCCACCTTTCAAGCCAAAATTTAGGGAGCAGATCTATGCAATTTCCTTCCTCCTCAGGCCCAAATGTATCAAAACAATCAATGGACGCTCATGTTTCCTCGACGTTAAGATCACAAAGAGGATCCATACAGGAGACAGCTTCATCAGCCCCAAATTCACTGAGAGAATCTATTGAATTTTCCATTTTCTCAGGGACAGGTTCAAGAGAATCTTTAGTCATTCCTCCTCCCTACTCTATATCAAATTCACAAAAAGAATCTTTACTAGTTATTCCAGTTCCTGACATGACATCAGTGAAAGAACCTGAAGATGACAGCATTTCTGCTGCAGTCAGCCAGTATTCAGTGAGTGATTTCATGGAAAATCTAGCACTTGTGGGCCCAAGTTTCAGGACTGAATTCATGCAAGTTCATCCTCCCTTGATTCCCAATCATCCACAAGAATTCTCTGAAGGTCTCCATCTCCCCAGTATAGGTTCAAAGAGAGAATTCATTCAAGTTTTTCCTGCTTCTAGCCAAAGTTCACAAAAAGAGTCCATGGATCACTTTCAATCCAGCATTTCCCAGAGAGAATCCATTCAAATGTCTTATTCTTTGAGGCCAAGCTCTCCAAAAGAGTCAATAGAGATCTCTCCCACCACTGTCAGCTCCCAAAGAGAAATGATTCAAGTTTCTGATTTGTCCATCCCAAGTTCACAGAGAGAATTCATAAATCTCCCTCCCGTCAGCATCAATTCCCAGAGAGAACTGATTCAAGTCCTTGTTTCTAGGACCCCAAGTTTACTGAAGAGTTCTCTAGCTTTGCTTAGCAAAACCAGTTCTGAGAGAGAATCAATTGAATTTCCTGATTCTTCAATTCAGAGTTCACTGAGAAAATCCATGGAACAGCCTCCCTCTAACATCAGCTTCCAGAGAGAACCCATTCAAGTTCCTGTTTCTTCCAGCCTAAGTTCACAAAAAGATTCACTAGATGTTGCTCTGTCCACTCTCAGCTCACAGAGAAAACTGATTCATGTTCTTTCTAAAACACCAAGTTCACTGAGAGTATATCTAAATTTTTCTCCCTCCAGCATCAGTTTTCAGAGTGAACTCATTCAAATACCTCTCTTTTATAGCCAAAGTTCACTAAGAGACTCTATGGCTCTCCTTCCCATCAACCCCCATAGAGAACTGATTCAAATTCCTGTCTCTTATATTCCAAATTCACAGAGAGAATATTTGAGAGTTCTACTTGCCAGATTCAGTTTCCAGAGAGAATCAGTTCAAGTTCCATTGTTTAATAGTTTAATAAGTTCACTGAAAGAAGCAATGGGTTTCCCTTCCTCCAGTATCAGCTCCCAGAAACAATCCATTCAAATTACTGATTCTTCTAGCAAAACTTCACAGAAAGCATCCACAGATCTCTCCCCCTCCAGCATCAGCTTTCAGGTAGAGTCCATTCAAGTTCCTGTTGCTTACAGAGAAAGTTCACAAAAAGTCTCCAAGGATCATCCTCCTTCCATCATCAGCTCACAAAGGGAATCTATTCAAGTTTCTAATTCTTCCACATCAATTTCACAGAGAGTGTCCCTGGATCTTCCTCAATCCAGCTTCAGCTCCCAGAAGGAATTCACTCAAATTACTGATTCTTCCAGACAAACTTCACAGAGAGAGACACCTCCCTCCCTTTCTCCCTCCAGTAGTAGCTCTCAGAAAGAATCCTTTCATTATACTGATTCTTCCAAACCAAGTTCACAGATGCCTACCTTTGGTCTTAGTTCCTCAACAGAAATCATGCAAAGCCCCCTTTCCTCTGCCCGAAGTTCACTAAAAGATTTCATAGATGTTATTTCTTTATCTGGTCCAGATTCATCAGAAGAATTCGTGGGCACTCCTCTTTCCCCTGGGCAAAGTTACATGCAAAATTTCATTGATAATCTTCCTTTATCAGGCCCAGTATCATCAGAAGAATTCATGGATGTTCTTGCTTCACCTTCCCCAAGCACAACAAAGGAATTCATAGAAATTCTTCCATTTTCAAAGGTTTTGCCAAATGAATCCACACGTGATTCTCTTTCCTCTGAAGAATTAGCACAATTTCCTGCTTCTAAAGAACACTCACTAAAAGAATACTTTGACATTCTCCCCTTTCGAGGACCAAGTCCACCAAGAGAATCTATCCAAACCCATGTTCGAACTTCATTTTTCTCAAATGATGATGTGGATGAGTTCTTTGACATTCAAGTCCCTTCTTGCTCCTCACATCACTGGAGAGAACCCATGCAAGTGCCTTTTTCCCCTTGTCCAAGTTCAGTGGATAAATCTATAAAGTCATCCTCAGCCAAAAAGAAAGAAAAACGTGTCAAAAAACCAGTCAAACGTACAAAGTCTTCCAAAGAGGAAAGAGAACCCATGCAGATCCCATAATGTAAATGGAAAGAGACTCAAACACTGTTTTCAAGTCTTCCTGTCCCCACCCCCATCCACTCACACCAATTCATTCAAGTCCACTAAGCCAAATGTGATACTATACTAGGCCTCTAAGACTTGAATAAAGTGTAAAACAGCAGCTTTGGTCCTAATTAAAATCAAAACTAAAACTTAGCAAATTCTAATTGAGTTATTTAGAAAAGAAATCTCCATATTGATTTTATAACTTTTAAATGTAAGATACTGAATTCTTACTGTAGGTAGAACAGTAGATAACCGGGTCTGGAGTCAGATATCTTCCTTAGTATAAATCTGGTCTCAAACACTTGGGCCAGCTTATTTGTAAAATGAGCTGAAGGGAATGGGGAACTACACCAGTAGGAGCAAACACAATTGAAGTCAGTCACAATTGAACAATCATTTGAGACAGAAGGTCCAAGTACTCAATGCTTTCTACAAGCCAGAAAAGGAATGAATGAATGGTGAACTCACATTTTTTTCCTAATCCACTTTTTTATAATTGGTAGTCTTTGCCTATTTAAAGTCCTTTTTTTCCCCCTTCCTTCACCCCTTTTATTCCTCCCTTTTCCTATTCCTTTTTATTCTTTCTCCTTTCATTTTGTGCCTCTTTTCCTCTACTGCTCCCTTCCCTCTGCCTTCTATTTTTCTTCACTTCTTTCTTTTGTATCTCCTTCATTCTAACTTCCACATTTCTCCTCTTCCCACTTTCCTTCTCATTCCTTCCTTTAATCTTCTACTCCTTCATTCCCTATCTTTTCATTACCTTTTTTCTTCTGCTTTCCCATCTTTTTTTCTCTGAATCATTAAAAATATATTGTTCAAAAATCATTGATATACATGAAAAGATACAAAAATCACAATCTGTTGGAAAGGATCTAAGTAGCCACCTAGCCTAATCTGTATATGAATAAAAATGTCTTCCAAAAAAGTCATCTAGCCTCTGCTCCAAAAAAGGAGAAATCACTACCTCCTAAGTATATGCAGTTGGTAGTTCCAACTTTCAAAATTCTAGTAAAGCCATTCCATTGTCCAGAGAATTTATAAATTTTCAGAGAACTAAGTTGTTGGCTCGGGATAGAGTGGGGAGAGATTTAGTAAATGCAATAAAAATATGACAATTTTAAAACATTAAAGGTCTGAAGAATGGTCATTTCTGACTGGAGTATCAAGGAAAGTTTCATGGAGGTAACATTTGAACTGGATCTTGAAAGGTGAGAGCCAGAAGTAATCTAGGCTTAGACTGAAAAGCAATGGAAGGAACATAATATAGCACAACCTGGCCTCAGAATGGGGTTCATGGAATGCAATTATGGGAGATATGGGTAAAACAAATACAGTGAAATTAAAAAGAAATGTTAACTTCTACACTTAAATTTCAAAAAAGCAAGTGCATAAGTACACTTGTGGAGAAGATATAAGCAAAAAGCTGTTCATTTGAAAAAACTATAGTGGATAGGCAGTTCATTGTAGCAAGATTCTAAGATGATAGCCATAAAAGCTAATACATCTAATCTTAGTCTGCATTCTTAAAAAGAGACAGTGAGCTCCTCTAGTAGATTGGAGTAAATAATGGAGTGAGGAGATTGCCGTTGAGGGCAGAAACTTTTTGTTTTGTTTTAATTTTTGCCTTTTTTGTATCCCCAGTGCTTGCTACAGGAACTTGCACATGGTTGGTTGTTCTTTCTCAAAGAGGATCAAAATGATTTCACTATGTTTGAATCAAATTAAGTGTGTCCAACTGTGACTGATTAGATCAATATGATCTCAAAATGCTCCACTAGTGATTGGGCATAAATAGTGCACATGAAGATTTGGGGTAGATTCTCTACATTTGCACGTCCCAGGTTTCTTTTAAGCTGCAATTTTGCTTTGTTCATAGAGCACAGTGCCTTCTTTGATGTGAGTGTGCCTTGCTGAGTGATTCATTGCCAGTGCCTCCTAGGTCACCCAATTAATGACAAAGTTCTTCAAAGAAAGTTTGAGAATGTACTTGTATCACTTCTCCTGATCTTCATGTAAGTGCTTGCCCTATTTGAGTTCCCTGTAAAATAGTCTTTTAGGAAAGCATATGTTTAGCATTGGAACAATATAGTCAGGACATGGAGTTGTGCTCTCTGCAAGTATAATTGGAACACTTAGTAGTTTAGTTCAAGAAAGGACTAATGTGTCTGGTACCTTATCTACCATGTGATCTCCAGAATCTTCCATTCAAATGGAAACAATTCCAGTTCCTGGCATTGGGAAATTCAGAAGCTGCTAAACAAAAAAAAGAGAACTCCACCATCAGAATAGTTCATCTATCTCTAAGAAGGCAGTATTTAACTCCATTAAAAGTAAAGTACATCTATTTCAAAATCCTATTCTTTTTGTACAGCAAAACAACTGTTTGGACATGTATACATATATTGTATTTAATTTATACTTTAATATATTTAACATGTATTGGTCAACCTGCCATCTGCTGGGGGGGGAGGGGAGAGGGAGAAGGAGGGGGAAAATTAGAACAAAAGGTTTGGCAATTGTCAATATTGTAAAATTACCCATGCATATATCTGGTAAATAAAAACTATTTTTTAAAAAAGTAAAGTACATGTATACAAAGTAAAAGTAATATTGTAAGATTATTAACTGCAAATGACAGCTATTTTCAGCAATACAATAATCCGAGACAACTCAAAAGGATACATGATAAAATACATTATCCATCTCCAGAGAAAAAACTGATAGTGTCTGAATCCAGATTGAAGGTGACATTTTATTTTTCTTGAGGTTTTTTTTGTTATCTTTTATAACCTGACTGTCATGTTTTGCATAACTGCACGTGTAGTCTATAATTATTTATCTTCTCAATGTGGGAAAGAAGGAGAGAGAGAATTTGGGATGCAAAGTTTTAAAAAATGAATGTTGAAAAATTGTTCTTGCAGAGACTAATGGAAAATAAAATACTAAATACTAAAAAGAAACTTTTAAAAAGTAAAGTATAAGCTTAAAAAGTTGCAGGATTCTTGGCTCAGTAAAAAGGTAAATTAAATTCAGTTTTACACAGATATCAACAATCCAAAGTGCTTTTATGATGCCTTAAAGGAGCCAAATTTATGGGCCAAAGATATATGATTCATCTCAGCTACTTAGTGTTGATGGAATGACATTGGTTAATGATAAGGACATGACCCTAGAGAGATGAACGGAACACTTCATTATTATTAATTAGGCTATTATTAATCAACGCTGAAACCATTAACTGTTTACCTCAGGTAGAAGCAAACCCTTTCTAGTTAAATTTCCAATTGAAGAAGAGATTTCCAATGCCCTTGGGCTCCTTTTGTCTAGTAAAGCATCTGATGCTGATTCTATTTCAGCTGAGATGTATTAGCTATGTGGAGAGAGGATATTATCCCCCAAGAGCTCAAGAAGGCCTCCATTGTTTATCTTTGTAAAGGTAAAGGAAATAGATTGTCCTATGACAATCACAGGGGTGAGGTGGGAAGGGGAAGAAGGGGAATGTCTCTCTTGGTCATTGCTAGCAAGATTCTTGCCAGTGTCCTCCTTCATAGGCTAATCAATCACCTAGAAGATAGTCATCCACCTGAGAGCCAATGGGGCTCATACACATTAAGTACTTAATAAAGAGCCTTGTCAATTAGAGCACCCAAAGCAAGGAAGGTAATATAGTCCTGCTTTACTTTCTCCTATCCTGACCATGTCAGAACAACTCTTCCCAACTTTTGAGTATTATCTTTACAAAGGGAGAAACCCCAGAGAGAGAAATGAACAATGTCCTAAATGGAGTCTTAAAAAGGAAATAGCTTGGAAAAGAGGAGACTTAGAGAGGACATGATAACTAAATGATAAAAGGACTCTTACTCAGAAGAGGCACTTAGTACAGTGCCTAGCACATAGTAGGCACTTTATAAATGTTAACTGATTGACTGAGAAGAGATTCTGGGGGCAGCAAGATGGTGCAGTTCATAGAACACCAGCCCTGAAGTCAGAAGGACCTGAGTTCAAATCTGGCCTCAGACACTTAACACTTCCTAGCTGTGTGACCCTGGGCAAGTCACTTAACCCCAATTGCCTCAGGGGAAAAAAAATTTCATTCTGAGTGATTTTAAAGGGCAAAAAGAGGACAGATAACAAGAGCTTCCAAGGAACTTTTTCACAATTTTTTGAGGTGAATAGTGCAGAGATAATTATATCCATTTTAGAGATATGGAAATTCAAGGTTATAGAGGTATCATAAACTTCCCAAAATCACATAGTTGGAAAATAAAAGGGAATATTTGAGCCCAGATCTTCCAATTTTTAAAAAATTTATTTATTCAATTAATTTTTACAAAAATTTTATGCATAGGTAATTTTCCATCATTGACAATTACAAAACCTTTTGTTTCAACTTTTCCCCTCCTTCCCCCAACCTCTTCCTCCAGATGGCAGGTTGACCAATACATGTTAAATATGTTAAAGTATAAGTTAAATACAATATATGTATACATGTCCAAACAGTTATTTTGCTGTACCAAAAGAATTGGACTTTGAAACACAGTATACAATTAGCCTGTGAAGAAAATAAAAAATGTAGGCAAACAAAAATATAGGGATTGGGAATTCTATGGAGTGGTTCATAGTCAACTCCCAGAGTTCTTTCGCTGATTCAGTTCATTACTGCTCTATTGGAACTGATTTGGTTCATCTCATTGTTGGAGAGGGCCTCATCCATTAGAATTGATCATCATATAGTACTGATATCTTTCAATTTTAAGATCAATTTTCTTTGTATTACACTACGGTACCCTCCCAGCTGACCAAAGTTATAAGGGGTAGCATTTGATTCTTTGTAAGGAAGAGTTGCCAACAATTAGTAGTATATGAAAAAAAGTATTCCTTTATGACAGGAACCAAAGATGAACAACTTGGGAGGACATTTTAAGAGACATTGAGAAGGTTGCCCCTTCAATCCCTCATCAATGGAAGCATTCAAATACAAGCAGAATTTACTTGCCAGGGATACTGTATGTGACATTGTTGCTTTGAGTAAGGGTTGAAAAATGACTTTTGAAGTCTCCTTTACTCTTGATTGTGAAGATTTTATGAAATCATTGTTTTAAATTTACTGTAAGACATATGCATATCAACTGGCTAAATATTACTATCAACTACACAGGGCAGCCTCTTCTCAATATTAAGAGCTTGATGTGATGAATGAAAAATCCTGAGACACAAAGTTTCTGGGAAATTAACAATTAGTTAATTAGGCTAACTAGTAATCAATTAATGTGGTTTCTTTCAATAACAAAAAAAAATGCTCAATGGGGACCCTGAAAGTTTTAAATAACCTTTCTAAAAAGGAATTTCCTTGACAAGTGCAAATCAATTCTAATAAGTGGACATTGAATGAGGAGGTGGTTCCTCCTACAGAGAACATAGCTTGATCATGAGACTCTACCCCCTTTAGTAATCTGGACAGGAGAATTCATTTCCATTCAAATCACTCTAGTTGATTTTTTCCTTCTTAAGCTAGGTCACCTAAACTCTAGTGAAGGGATACTGTAACAGGGGCTCTTTTCCCCAGGTAAGGACCGTCCAGTCTTATTTTGTTAATACTTTAAACAGAAGTTAGGTTTCCTAGCTGGATAGGATCCCACCCAAAACTGAGGGCTAAGAGTAATCTCATCAGTTATATCCTTCACAGGCTAACTTTAACAAGAACTGGATATTAAGGGGAAAAAAAACTGAAAAGAAAAACCTAGATCCCAATTAATAATTGGTTATTAATATAATACTGTCATAATTTACCTCACTGAGAAAAATAAGTTCAAAACCAGAAAGTTATTTAAAGAGTGAGGAATCATAGCCAAAGGAGCCAGTTCATTATGAGATTTATTTGATATAAGGTGTGGTAAATAAAATCTTACTGCTCCAATATAGTACATTCTTTTTTAATGAGTAGACATTATTACAAAAACAGCATCTCTCTCACAAGGAAATCTTGTTGGTAAAGGGATATTGCTGGGAGCATGGACTGTGCTTCTCTATTAAAAGTTAAGAATTCACTTTGACTCAGGATCTGAAAGGCAATGAACAACACAGTTCTTAAAAAAGAAATCCCACCAATTTCACAGACAATTTTGTTCATGGAAGAAAGAGAATTAATAAGAACTAGCTAGACCATGCACTTTTGAGGGAAATTTCTACCTCAATACAAAAATACAATACAAATATAATAGCGACTTCCATATCTTAAGGATGCAATTCTTAAAAGTAACTAAGAGGAGACTTCTAGCAAAATGAGTAAAAGTTTGTATCTTAACATAACTTCCACTCAACCCATCCAAAGAATTTCAAAAGAAAAAGAAATACTACTTTTACTACTATTACCACTACTTCTACGACTACTTCTACTACTATCACTACTACTGTCTCTTTACCAACAAGGTTATGCAATAAACAATAATATAATAATGAAACACCATCAAGAAATTTTGGAATGGTTCAAAAATAGAATAAAATTTTTGAAATATGAATTAGCAGAAGAAATTAGAATAAAAATTAGGGCAAGAATTTGAGTTCTCATGGAAAAAAAAAAAAAAAACAAGAACAAAAAAGCAACGATAATTTAGAATTCATAACAGGAAATGTTCCCAAAATTTAACCAGCTCTAAAAAGGGAGTGGAAGATTTTGAAATAAAACATACAGAAAGTAGAAAACAATGTGATATAACAGAATAAAAAGTCAACAATATTGGAAGAACATGTCTTTTCCCTAAGAACCAAAGCAACTAACAATAAAGATGGAATATACATAGAAAATTTAAGGTACATAGAGCTCCCAGAAGAACACAATGCAATAAAAAGGCTAAATACATTAATTCAAAGAATAATATTAGAAAATTAAGGAGAAGCTAGTGAATAAGAATAGCAATCTAGTGTTTGAGAAACCCAAATATCCCAAATCTTGGGATAAGAATTCATTATTTGACAAAAACTGCTGGGAAAACTGGAAATTAGTATGGCAGAAACTAGGCATGGACCCACATTTAACACCACATACTAAGATTAGATCAAAATGGGTCCAAGATTTAGGCATAAAGAATGAAATCATAAATAAATTGGAGGAACATGGGATGGTTTACCTCTCAGACTTGTGGAGGAGGAAGGAGTTTGTGTCCAAGGGAGAACTAGAGACCATTATTGATCACAAAATAGAACATTTTGATTATGCCAAATTAAAAAGTTTCTGCACAAACAAAACTAATGCAAATAAGATTAGAAGGGAAGTAACAAATTGGGAAAACATTTTTACAGTTAAAGGTTCTGATAAAGGCCTCATCTCCAAAATATACAGAGAATTGACTTTTATTTATAAGAAATCAAGCCATTCTCCAACTGATAAATGGTCAAAGGATATGAACAGACAATTTTCAGATGATGAAATTAAAACTATTTCCACTCACATGAAAGAGTGTTCCAAATCACTATTGATCAGAGAAATGCAAATTAAGACAACTCTGAGATATCATTACACACCTGTCAGATTGGCTAAGATGACAGGAACTAATAACGATGAATGTTGGAGGGGCTGTGGGAAAACTGGGACACTGATGCATTGTTGGTGGAGTTGTGAAAGAATCCAACCATTCTGGAGAGCAATCTGGAATTATGCCCAAAAAGTTATCAAATGTGCATACCCTTTAACCCAGCAGTGCTACTACTGGGCTTATACCCCAAGGAAATATTAAAGAAGGGAAAGGGACCTGTATGTGCCAAAATGTTTGTGGCAGCCCTTTTTGTAGTGGCTAGAAACTGGAAAATGAATGGATGTCCATCAATTGGAGAATGGTTGGGTAAATTATGGTATATGAATGTTATGGAATATTATTGTTCTATAAGAAATGACCAACTGGAGGAACACACAGAGAGGCTTGGAGAGACTTATATCAACTGATGCTGAGTGAAACAAGTAGAACTAGGGGATCATTATACACTTCAACAATGATACTGTATGAGGATGTATTCTGATGGAAGTGGATATCTTCAACATAGAGAAGAGCTAATCCAATTCCAATTGACCAATGATGGACAGAATCAGCTACACCCAAAAAAGGGACACTGGGAAATGAGTGTAAACTGAGAGCATTGGAGTTTTTTTGGTTTGTTTTGTTTTGTTTCTCTTCCCAGATTATTTTTACCTTGTGAATACAATCCTTCCTTTGCAACAACAACAACAAAATTCGGTTCTGCACATATATATTGTACCTAAGATATACTATAAGATATTTAATATGTATGGGAATGCCTGCCATCTAGGGGAGGGGGTGGAGGGAAGGAGGGGAAAAACTCAGAACAGAAGGGAGTACAAGGGATAATGTTGTGTAAAAAAAAAAAAAAAAAAAAAAAAAAAAAAAAAAAAAAACTACCTATACATATGTACTGTCAAAGAAAATGTTATAATTATAAAAATTAATTTAAAAATTTAAAAAAAAAATTAAGGAGAAGCTATTCAATCCCATATTTTTATACCTTGATTCCACATCCCTAAAATTATTCATTAAGTCCATACCAATGTGCTCACTTTTAATAGTCAAGCATAGGATCCAATGATTTCAAAGGCATAGTAAGAAAAACAGCAATAAAAATATAAATCTGGAGCATACTCTCATACAAATTCACATAACATGCAATGGGAAGAGTTCACACACATAGGAAACACAAGTAGAAGGGGAAAGAGGTGATACAGTCAACATGGATGAGTAAAAGAAGGATTTTTGCCAAATTCTGCCAACATTTTACTCTTAAGCAATTTTTGAAAGATAAAGGTATAATGAACGAAAAGTCAAAATGAGTCATTTTTTCAGCCCATTAAATAATTCATTAAAAATAAGAATTGGCTAAATGGTAAAAGAGGAACGAAACTACACTGAAGAAAATGATTCCTTAAAAATTAGAAT
Organism: Sminthopsis crassicaudata; assembly: GCF_048593235.1. Taxonomy (NCBI): domain Eukaryota; kingdom Metazoa; phylum Chordata; class Mammalia; order Dasyuromorphia; family Dasyuridae; genus Sminthopsis; species Sminthopsis crassicaudata. The sequence goes on from NC_133622.1 coordinate 247,086,902, forward strand.
TGGATAAGGAGAATTTAATGACTCCAAGAAACATCAATATTCAATCAAATCAAAAATCAATAGGAAAAAATGTGAAAAAATGTTTTTAGGAGAAAAAAACCTAATCTGGAGAATTACTGAACTACCTGAAAGCCATTATTTAAAAAAAATCTTGGACATCTTATTTTTAAAAATTATAAAGGAAAACTGCTCATATATCTTAGAATCAGAAATAAAAATAGAAATTGAAATAATCCACTAATTATCACCTAAAATAGATCTAAAAATGAAATTTTCTAGGAATATTACAGTCATATTCCAGAGCTCCAGGTCAAGAGAAAAAATACTGCAGTCAGAAATAATTCAAATACTATGGAGTTCTAGTCAAGATGACATAAACCTTAGCATTTACCATTATAGAGGAGTAGAGGACTTGAAATATAATGCTCCATAAAGCACAGGAACTATGATAACAACCAAGAATAATATACCTAATAAAATGAAATATAATCCTATGGGAGCATGAATACTTAATGAAATAAAGGACTTCCACACAAAATTCTGATAAAAATACCAGAGGTTAATAGAGCATCTGACATTTAAACACAGAAGTCAAGAAAAAGCATAAAAAGGTAAACAAACATGGGTGAAAAATCATTAGGAACTTAATAAAGTTAAACTGTTTACATCACCAAAAGAGAAGATCATACATATAATCCCTAAGAATTTTATCATCATTGGAGCAACTGGAAAGAGTCTATTTATAAGGGTGAGAAAGAGAGTTATACTGTGAGAAGGGGGATCAGAAAGGAAAGATGGGGAAAATTATTTCTCAAAAAAGAGATACATGATGATGAGTTTTTACAGGGGAAGAGAAAATGGGAAGAGAGGGGAATGGGCAATGCTTGAACATCACTCTTATCTGAACTGTTCACAAAAGGAAGAATATATATACATACACACAATTGGGTATAGAAATTCATCCTACTCAGCTGACAAGTAGGAGAAAAGGGGACTATGAGAAAGGAGGGTGCACAAAACAGAACAGACTTTTGAGGAAAGGCCAAGTTAAAAGAAACAAAGAAGAAAAGGGGAAAAAAAGAAACACAAGTAGAGAAACCAATATGTATGGAACACACATGTAATAGAGACATAGGGCATTTGTGGCTAAGGCATGGATGTAAGAGACCCACATATAAAGAATATATATGGCCAAGACACAAAGGTAGAAGATGCTAGGAGGATGCTGCTCTCTCCCCTGCTTGTCAGGTCTGCTCTCTTCTGGCCTCCTCTCTCCTATACTGCTCTGAGAGTTTCCACTAGCTGTTTGCTTTGAGGTACACATCTATGTGGATTCTTCATGACTACAGTTTACCCTACTTCTATTCCAAGCTCAGCAGAAATTTCAGGTGAGGATTTTATCAGGATTTCTTAGTTTAAAGCCTACTGACTTTTCCCTGGTTTTTTTACAAAAAGCATAACATTCCTTGCCTTAAGTCCATAAGAAATGTCCTTCTGCTTATATGTCCTTAGAATCTCAACTCCTAAATCCTTTCATTTCTCTGACAAATGGAGCTGATTTAGGTTTGAAAGACTCTTATCCCCACACTCATACAGCAACAATTCTGAAAAGAAGATTTAAGCACCTAGAGCACATTCTTTCAAAATGGTAAAGTCTTAAGAATTCTTCTCAGAACATCTCCACAGAATAAGAGATAAATTCAAATATCTCAAAATTCCTCTCCAGACTTTAAGTCTCACAGATTTGTGGCTGTTAATTATAACTAGATTCTGTATTTCACAAGTGTAGAATTTATCATGATATTTGACAAATTACTCAACTAAAATATGCTTATTAATTTGATTTGAACTAAAACTTCAGTCTTTTTCAATGACAGTTAACTTCTCAAGACTCTTTAGTAAAGAAATGCTCTTAAATTATCTCTAGTAACTATTACAAATTACTTAGCACTAATACCTCTGTGCCTTGTCAGTTAATGAGCAATCACCCTGATTCTATTTCCTCTTTCTTCAGAGTAATAATGTCTCAAGTCTCTAGGGTAGAACTGAAGTTATTCAGCTGAACTTACAAAAACAAAAACCATTGTCTTAAATTCTCTCCTCTAAAAATGTCTCCCATTAACCATATCAAAATTATATAAAAGTACTTGGAAAAAATAACAACAGAGATGACTCTAATCAGCAACCCTCTGACAGAAATGCAAAATAAAAATACAAAAAAACAGGATGCATGCTCACCAAAGGTGTTCATCACTGTCTCAGAAGAAATTTAGCATAGTGTCTTGGGAAAAACAATGGACAATTGAGGGGAGGGGGATGAAAGAGAGGAATGTACTTAAATATTAATTACAAAAGAAACACAAATTAAAACAACTCCATTTTACTTCACACCTATGAAATAGGTAAAGAATCAAGGCAAATTAAAATTAATTGTTAAGAGAGTGAGAATAGTTTCTTTTGTCTTCTTTCTCTTTTTTTTTTCTCATTCCCTGACTGCAGGCAGGAGATGAGTTAAAAGAGAGAGACTGAAACTATTTGGAAAACTCCTTAACTATTTTTAATTTGGCACCTCTCTAGAACCTTTCTCTGTTCTATTCTGCCACAGTTCTCTTTTACTGCCTCAGTTTCCTTAAACTGATCTCTTTCTTCCTCAACTTCTCTGGCATTTCAGAACATGAAGCCCAGGGACTATAGAATATAAATAGATTCTCCTTCAAGCTGCCTCTTAGAAAATGGCCTAATTAACAACTGAATTCTAATCTCTCTACTCCACCAACCCCCAATTTTCTTTTCAGGAGTCACGTATCTCCAATTAGAGTCTGACTTTTCTAAATGCTCCAACCCCCCACACCCAACTCCAACCCCCCACACCCAACCCACTAAAGGATGGGTGGGGTAGGATCTTTTGTCTTGTACCTGACCCACTGTTCTCTGCTAAGTACCTCATCAGCCTAGGATGAATGCTAGCTACCTTCCCCTTCCCCCTGCCTCTTGGAAATGGAGCAGGAAAGGGCCACGTGGAATTCCCCCATATTCACTAGTGGGTTCCAGCCTCCAGTCACAGAGGCTTGGGTTTGGCAAAAGATTTCAAGATAGGCCTGCCTTAAATTAATCGATCTATTTTTAAGACTTGTTAAAACTGGGGGATTTGCTAAAAACTGTTTAACTATTGCTGTATAAAACTGACTATTGCTGTTTCAGGAAATTTACTAGTCTGTTATGTATGATCTGATAATTTCTGTAAACAGGGGAGAAAGGAAACTGATTACAGCTGGTCAGGAAATTGGGAAAAACTGATGTATTATCTCATTAAGTTCAGGCTAAATGGAAACTGTTTTACTCTTTACTTAAAATTTATTAGACTATGATTTGCTGGGTTATTATTCTTTAGAAACAACCAAAAATTAGACACCTGTCCAAGAATTGGCAGCCTCTGGTCTGTTTCCCCACCCCTGTTATCCCAGTTCCTTTATTACTATTTCAGCATTTTGATATCAGGACTCTAATGGTTTGGGGTGGCCTGTCTTGATCTAATTGCATAATTTACTCAGAAATCTGTCTCCTGCTAGCAACTCCTGTCCAGAGAGAAGGGGAAAATAGAGTTCCTGCAAGCCCCACTTTTCTCTCTCCTGGAACCCCCTGAAGTGGGGTGCCCAGCAGGACTGCCTTGAGCACTGCTACTTAACAGAGGCTGAGTTTAATACACAAATGACAACAGGCCTAAAGACTGTCCATCTTCAGAAACAGCTGCATCTAGAGAAGGAACACTGGGAAGTGAATGTAAATTGTTAGCACTACTGTCTAACTACGCAGGAATTTAATACTTAACGTGCAACAAGAAAATTGGATTTACACACATATATTGTATCTAGGTTATACTATAACACATGTAAAATGTATGGGATTGCCTGTCATCTAGGGGAGGGAGTAGAGGGAGGGAGGGGATAATTTGGAAAAATGATTACAAGGGATAATGTTATAAGAAAAAATTACTCATGCATATATACTGTCAAAAAAAATTTATAATAAAGTGACTTTGTTTTCAATAAATAAAAATAAATAAATAAATAAAAGACTGTCCATCTCTGGCTGAGATGCCCCCCCAACTGCAGAGATTTGAACAGGGAGACTTGCGTGTCTCCCTGAATGAGGAATGCTGTTTGATGCTAATAATTCTGGGGTTATGGGGGAGAAATTAGTTCTTGCCATAAATCCTTGTATTTTTATAGTCTTAGTCTGGTTTATTTATTTTTGTCCTAACTCAGCTTCCCTAATTATCCTGACTCAGCTCCGCCTCAGTTCTCCTGTTTCTCTGTTCTGAAAACCTCCCAGCCTCCTTATCAGTAGACCTGATAAGTGCAAAAGAACTTAGGCTTAGAATAGCAGAATGCCTCTCCCATCCCAAGCTATCAGAATGTCTTATTAAGATGCTGTCTCCCCTGATTATTTCATCTCTCTAGAGACCTACTCCAATAGTTTGATTGCTCTTGCCTCTATTTCAGTCTTCCTGATTTACTGTTCATGAGGTAACATAAACTCCCCACTCTCTATCAGCAAGATGGACAGGTCAATTTCCTGGGACTTGATTGACGCTGTCTGGAGTTCAACGCTCAGGTGGATATTTACAATATCTCTGCGAAATAGAGACAAAAAATAAAAGTTTTTGTTGTATCTCTCTCTCTTAGGGACACCTAAAGAGAATGAAAACTATAGAGTTGGGGTCCAGTTACCGCCTCTCAATGTAGAAATTCACTTGCCTTAAAAAAAACTCCACTAAACAAAGTAACTAATCTATCTCCACCCACCAAAGCTAGCACCTTTAAAGCAAACAAGATTTGGAAAGAGCAATAAAATTCAAACTTAGCCTGGGTTTCTGCTAATTTAAATGTCATCCATACTTTGGTAGGAACTGCTAAATTCTTGAATTCTCTTAAGTGGAATTGGACATTCTATATGTTTAAATTGATTGTATTGTATTGGGTCAGAGCCTCTAAATAATAAGTTTTTTTTTTTTTTTTCCTTGTCCTTTTGAAAATGTTTCTGTTAAGGACAATATGCAGTTTCGGATATTTTTCTATGTATTGGGTATTTTAAAAGCAAACTGATTTGTATGAATAATGTTCACTTATTTAACATCTACTTGGATATGATAATTGTTTAAGTTATTAATTATTGGGACAAATTCCTTACTGCTATCAATATAAGGTTATGATAAATATTTGTTTAGAATTTATGTTCTTGCATTTTTTTCCTCCTGTAACTGATTCCTAAGATCAGAGCAATAGTCAATAGAAATTGTTAATGCAATTTAATTATGTCATACCTTGCTGTTTCCAGCCTGATTATATGTAATCATTATATCCTAAATGCTTAGGCAAATAAGTATTTAGCCTGGTCATCTGTCTGTTACGGAACAATTAACAATTAATTTGATCTGTAAGACCAAAACTGATTTCTAACACCTTTGGTTTCCCTTTATCTCGCTAACTTGAGACTCTCAGTTCTCTGCTAAGGGCAACTCCTGAAAGAAACACTTAGAGCAGATGTGCTTTTTAATACAAATCTTTCCCAGATTCCTATAGGAAAAACTACCTCAGTGAATGCCACAGGGGCTGAACTGGCCCCCCAGCATCCTGCTCCCTGGTAGGAATTTGAGGTCTGGTCCTATTTCCCTTTTATCCCAGTACAGCCTGAGCACCTCAGATGCTGGTAAACTGGATAGGCTATGCTCATACTGTGCATCTCTCTGATCCCTTCCACCCCTCCCCCATAAAGAGTGAGGAAACTAGGAAGGAAAAGATTCAGGATCTTTGCTTATTGAGGAACCAGCTCTATTATTTTAAAGAAAAGCACCATAGTTAAAATATTTCTAAGAGCCAAATCTTTTCTCTCAGCATTTTCTCCAATTTCTCTTTGATAGTTAGATGGGCCATTAGCATCAGACAAGCAGCCCACAGAAGGGACCTGATGCATTTCTTGCTAAAGGCCCCCTTCCCTTAATGTCACCATCTCCACCCTGGATGATACCCACTTTTAATCTGTTCCTGAGATCTGTTTTCTCTAGGCTTCAAACTTTGGATTCTCAGCTGCCCTTCAGCCTGGAAAACGTTGACTGGACAACTGACTGGGGACAACTGACCGAGACACCTCCTAGATGCCCTGCTGCCATCCCCCACACCTCATGCCTCACCTCCTGGCATGAAACCCCAAATCTCTACGATCCTTGTCAGCTCAAAGCAGTTAAGAGGAGATCATTGCCCCTTTTCCCACATGCATCTGGAGGTGACGATTTTTGAGGGGGAACAAGAAGAGGGGACCCCGCTACTCTGAAGATCTTTGGAGAAAATCTTCAACCTTGCCTCAAATGAGGAACACTGCCCCCAATTTTTTTTTAAATGAATTTAAGCCTTAACTGTTTGAGGGGGGAAATGATGAGGGTTGAGGTCCCTTTAAGATATCTTTCTGATTCCCCAACCCCCATAGCTGACCTTTGATTTACAAATCCTGGTCACTGGGCTTTCCCCAGCCTCCACCAGATCTGAGCTAACTTCAATTTTCCCAACCCCCACAGTTTAAACCCATTGAATTCTATTCAATGCTGACCCTGGCTGAAAGCCCTCCAGGAACCTGGAACTTCACCCACCTTCAAGATCACCAAGAGCCCCCATTATAAAAAGGGCTACTTTAGAGTCCACATTTGCAGAAGCCCTAAGCATGGCATCTTTATGTCAGTCATGCCAAGGGTTTCTGCCCACCAGACCTAATCCGGTGCTCTATTATCTCTACCCTCAACTTTACTAACTAAACTTTACTTCCAAATCCCTACAATAAACCCTTTTTTATCAATCTAGGTTTTCAGGCCTGTAAATTCATTTACAGGGGACTGTGCGCTGTCACAGGACTATCCCTGCGCTGACCCCAGAGGGGTTCCCCCTTCCATAACTCTCATCAACACTAAAATACAACTAAATCCAATGAATAATGATATCCATTCTTGGTGCCAAAGAACAGATAACACTAATTATACAGATTCAAAACTATAATTTTACAAAACTGGCAAAATGTTGCCAAGATTTCATCAGTCTTTATTAATTTGTCAGTAAGATTTACTTATAATTTTCCATTGCTAATGATGAGATCTAGATATGGGTAACTAAATGAAATTAGGGTTTAATTGAGGAATAGTGGCAGGTTTAGGGTACAGGAAGTCAAATGGAGCTCCCTTGCAACCACTTTGGATTCAGCGTAAGGATAACCTTTAAACGAGGTATAATAGCGGCACAAGAGTCCCCTGTAAAGGAATTTACAGACCCAAAAACCTAGATTGATAAAAGAGGTTTATTTTGGGGTTTGGAAATAAAGTTAAAGTCTAGTTAGTAAAAGGCGAAGGTAGAGATAAAAGGCACTGGAAATAGGTTTCCAGTGGCCCGACAGTCTGTGCCAGGCATAGTGCTGGCATGTTTTAACCCTCTACAAAAAGAGGACTCCAACTTGGCTCTTTTATAAGGAGAGATTTAGCTAAAGGGGCCTATGAGTGACGTCTCAAGTTGGTTCCTCGATGGGTTTCATTGAGGACTAGAATTTGCTAGGTGGGGGATGGGAAACCTGAACAGATCATTAGAATGGAGGCTGTGAGAGCCTGGATATCTCCTATTGGAATTCAAAAGGGTGTTTTTGACCAATATTTGTGAATCAAAAGTCCTAGCTTCTTCAACTGATCAGCTAGGAAGGGTTGGGAATCAGAAAGGAATAAATCAATCTGAAAGGACTACTCTTAAAGGGACCACAACCCGCACTATCAGAGGGAATAATGGCAAATGAATGTCATAAAAAAAAAAAAAAAAAAACCAACAACAACAACAACAATAAAACTTAGAGACACCAAGGATACAATTATTTCCTATTTTTTTTTTTTTTTGAGAAGGCAATTGGGGTTAAGTGACTTGCCCAGGGTCACACAGCTAGGAAGTGTTTAATGTCACTGTACCCCCTAGCTGCCCCCATTGAAGATGATTTCTGTTACAAATCAAAAGTCACATCTTTGTTTTTTGAGGGTTTTTTTTTTAACTGTCTCTCTTTTTTTTAAATAAAGCTTTTTACCTTCAAAACATATGCATGGATAATTATTCAACATTAACCCTTGCAAAAGCTTGTGTTCCAGTTTTCCCTTTCCTTCCCCCATCCCCTCCCCTAGAGGGCAAGTAATCCAATTTACGTTAGACATGGTAGAAGTATATGCTAAATCCAACGTATGCATACATATTTATACAATTATCTTGCTGCACAAGAAAAATCAGATCAAACAGGAAAAAAATGAGAAAATAAAATGCAAGCCAACAACAACAAAAAAAAGAGAAAATGCTATGTTGTGAACCACCCTCAGTTCCCACAGTCTCTCTCTGGGTATAAATGGCTCTCTTCAACACAAGATCATTGGAACTGGTCTGAATCATGTCATTGTTGAAAGGAGCTGCGTCCATCAGAATCGATCATTATATAATCTTGTTGTGCTGGTGTACAATGATCTTCTGGTTCTGCTCATTTCACTCAGCATCAGTTCATGTAAGTCTCTCCAGGCATCTCTGAAATCATCCTGCTGATCATTTCTTACAGCACAATAATATTCCATAACATTCATATACCACAACTTATTTAGCCATTCTCCAATTGATAGGCATCCACTCAGTTTCTAGCTTCTTGCCACTACAAAAAGGCTGCCACAAACATTTTGGCACATGTGTGTCCCTTTCCCTCCTTTAAGATCTCTTTGGGATGCAGACATGAAAGTGAGATTGCTGGTTTGATAACCTTTTGGACATAGTTCCACGTTGTTCTCCAGAATGGCTGGATCTGTTTACAACTCCACCAATAATGTATCAATGTCCCAGTTTTCTCACATCCCCTCCAATATTCATCATGATCTTTTCCTGTCTTCTTAGCCAACCTGAGAGGTGTATAGTGGTATCTCAGAGTTGTCTTAATTTGAATTTCTCTGATCAATAGTGATTTACAGCACCTTTTCATATGATTAGAAATGGTTTCAATTTCTTCATCTGAAAATTGTCTGTTCATATCCTTTGACCATTATCAACTGGAGAATGGCTTGAATTTTTATAAATTTGAGTCAATTCTCTATATTTTAGAAAAGAGGCCTTTATCAGAACCCTTAAAAGTAAAAATGTTTTCCCAATTTATTGCTTCCCTTCTAATCTTGTTTGCATTAGTTTTGTTTATACAAAAACTTTTTAACTTAATATAATCAAAATTATCTATTGGGTATTCAATAATGAATTCCAGTTCTTCTTTGGTCACAAATTCATTCCTTCTCTACAGATCTGAGAGGTAAACTATCTTACGTTCTTCTAATTTGCTTATAATATCACTTTTTATGTCTAAATCATGAACTCATTTTGACCTTAGCTTAGTATATTGTATTAGGTGTGGGTCAATGCCTAGTTTCTGCCATACTAGTTTCCAATTTTCCCAACAGCTTCCCAACAACTCAAATAGTGAGTTCTTATCCCAAAAGTCTTTGGGTTTGTCAAACACTAGATTGCTATAGTTATTGACTATTTTGTCCTGTGTACTTAACCTGCTCTATTTCTTAGCCAAGTAATTCTACAGAATAGCCATGGACTAAGTAATGTGTCAAATAATCTATCAAATAATATCTATGAAATGATCATCTACTGCATAATCATCCATTAAATAATATATTAAATAATGTAATCTATAAGAAAGCAATTTCTATTTAAAAATCAATTTAACAAATGTCTATTAAGTGCTTTTTATGCTACTGGAGATATATTTATACTACAGTACTGGAGATAGAAAAATGAAATAAACTACATTCAGTTTCTGATATAAGAAGCATCATCCATAAGTTAAAGCAATATTTCCTGGAATTATCCAGCTAATAACAAAATTCCAGTGGCTTACTACTAATTCTACAATCAAATTAAGATTCTCCTTGGTATTTAAAGGTCTCTAACAACCATAACCACTCAAAAGTCTATTTATAGGTAGATGTGTAAAACTGTGGATCTCAATTATGTAAATCTTGCTATTTTTTAAATGTCTAATAAATTTAACTTTGAACTTCAAACCCTGTCCCTAGTTCTAATAGATTTGAGCCTTTTTTATTTTTTTTGAAACAGTGTCCAGACTTCTTTATTTTAAATCATGGATTTTAGGGAACTCACTAATTCTTAAGTTATCTTTCCTTGACCTGTTTTCTAATTTGCTACTTTTGATACCAGGTATCATGTACTTTTTTATCTTTTGATTTTGCAATGATATTTATTGCTATTTTGTGGGATCATTGATTGTTATTTGATTTATTCTAATTTTCCAAGAAAGTTTTCCTTGAGTAAATTTTAATACTTTCTTTTCTAAACTACTTATTCTCCTTAAAAACAGAGTTATTATTTCTTTTTTGTTAAATCATCTAGGTATTCATGTGTATTTGTGAAAAAAATCTGCCTTTTGAGTCTGTATCCTATTATTGAGTCTCTATCCCATGGAAATCTTTATGATATATTTATTATTTATTATATATATTTTATATTATTATTTATTATATATTTCCTTTATGGAGGAAAAAGGGCCCACATGTACAAAAATGTTTGTGGCAGCAAAGAATTGAAAAATGAGAAGATGCCCATCAATTGGGGGAATGGCTGAATAAGTTGTGGTATAGGAAGGGAATTGAATTTTTTTTTAAATGATGAACAAGCTGATTTTAGAAAAGCCTAGAAAGAGGAAAGATTTACAAGAATTGATGCTGAGCAAAATGAGCAGAACCAGGAATACCTTGGACACAATAATAGTAAGAACATGTGATAATCAATTATGAAAGACTTGGTTCTTCTCAGTGGTTCCTTAGCGATCCAAAGCAATTCTGTCCAAAGAGTTTTGGACAGAAAATGCCATCTGCATCTAGAAAAAATCTAAGGAGACTGAATGTAAATCAACACATGCTATATTCACTTCTTTTTTCTGTTTTTTTAATCTCTCCCAGGGGTCTCTTTTGTTCTCATTTTTCTCCATGATTCACAAGGCAATGTCTATTAAAAACAAATTTACTAGAAAAAAGAGGGGAAAAATTTGCATTTTCCTCTGAGTTTCTACTTAACATTGTTAGATAATTACTTTTTTCTTCTGTAATCTCTGGAGCTGCACAAATTTTAGATATCACTCAGTGTTTTCTTCAGTTTACTTATCTATTAAAGTTTAATTCCTGAATTGGAGTTTTGTGCCAGTTTTCTACCCTCTACTGTGTTCTGGGTGGGGTGATTCACCTTACTTGGTCTTGCTCTGGATCCACTGGGTTCTTGCTCCTGGCATTGGCTCCCCTAAATCTTTAAGTTCAGAGCATTGTTTTCTTCAAGACACTCTGTAGGATCTCAGGACAAAGCATTAAGGACCTCAGACCTCTGGGCTCAGGTTGTTCTGGCCAAAGGACCACAGCATTATCCTAGCACTGCACCCTACAGGGTTCTGTCATCTCCCTGAAATTTTCTCTAGGGACCCTCTGTTTTTTCTCTGTTTTCACACAAGAGAACCTGACAGGTTCTCTGGCTTTAGGTCCTAAATAGAGGTTTTCTGATAAAGTCAAGGTCTACAACCAGCTCACTTTGGGATGAGGCCATTAGCCTTTCTCTATCTCATAATAGGTTCCCTTGATCCCTCTTACTACCTTGTCTCATTTCTAGTAAGACTGAAAAGTCACCCTGGCAGTTTCTTATTCCACACTTATTTTAGCAAAATGACTCATGCCAAATTTTTAGGGAAAAAAAAAAAGAGAGTTGTAGAGTTTATCATAATCAAACTAAATGCATGTGGAGGTGATTGGATGGTCAAATCTTAAGTTACCTGAATAATGGTTCTATTTCAAGATTGAGGAAAAGTCTCAAGTAGAACACTGAGGCACCTGGAAGGAATGGTTAAAACTTCACTGACTCATGAAGGCATTTATGTCTATTTGGTCTATTCTGATCTTCATGGATCTAACTTGGATCAGGTTGACTACCTTCTTGACTAAGCTGTTCATTCTCCTTAAAATTTTCCTCCAAACCTTTTCTTTCATTTTTAATCACTTGCTTAATTTTTTTCTAGGTATTCATATTGTACTTGTAGAAAATCCTCATTTTTGCCTTTGACTTTCTGCTTGAAATTGCTATGAATTTTTTGAGTGAAATCTCCACAGGTATAATAATTTTAATAGGTCTATTTTTAATTTTGATAACTAATTTTTAGGCTTCTAGGTGGCATAGTGAATAGAGTACTGGATCTAGAATTAGAAAGACCTAAATTCATATCCAGACTAACACAGTTATTAGTTATGTGACTTTAGGTAACATTACCTCTGCCTCATTATACAGATATGGAAACAATCTGTATAATAGAAACTAATTTTATTTTTATTAAAAAAAACTTTATTTTATTTTCATCTATAAAATAATAATAGCACTTAATTCCCAAGGTTGTTGTAGGGATAAAATGATAAAATATCAAGTGTTTTGCAATTATTAAGATGTTACATAATTGCTAGTTATTATTATTACTATTATACAAGAATAGTGTTTTCTTTCATTATCTTTCTCTCTGGTTTTAGTTCCTAAATAGAGGTTTTCTGATAAGGTCTATAACCAGCTGCATTTTGGGATAGGACAGCTAGCCTTGCTTGATCTCACAGTGGGTCCCCTTCTTTAAGAAAAAATCCTTTGGCAATGTGGTTATTATGGAACTCCATATACAATTAATTGAGATAGTATTATCATTTTTATTATAATGGCATGGTCTGAACATTTTCACTCCACTTATTTAAACCTATTTTATTTCTGCAAAGAATATTTCATAGTTTTATTCAAATGTTTCCTGTGCTTGTCTTATTAGATAGATTCCTAAATATTTTATACATTTTATAATTTTTAAATGAAATTTCTTTTGATAGCTTTCTATTTTGTGGTAATATATAGAAAGATTAATGATTTGTTGGGGTATCTTATCCTACCACTTTGCTTAAGATACTGTTTCTATTTTTTTTTCAGTTGAATTCCTACATGAACCATCATATTACTGTAAAAAAAAAAAAAAAAAAAAGCAATAATATTGATTCTTCTTTGCCTATGCTTACACCATCAATTTTTTTCATCTTATTACTCTATTTAGCATTTCTAACACCATTATCTAATAATAGTCATGATATCACAACTATATTACTTTTTCCTTTCTTGATCTTAGTGGAAAGGCCTCTAAACTAATGTTTTTACAATGTTAGCCCTCAGTTTTAGATAGATACTACCTATTATATTAAGGAAAGATTCATTTATTCTTCAACCTTATATATTTTTAATGAGTATTATATCTTATTTAAAAAATTTCTGAATAGTAGTGATATTACCATGTGATTTTTATTGCTTTTGTTATACCATTTTATATTTGTAGGTTTTGTAATTTTGTAATTTGAACAAGTCATTCATGCTTGGTATAAATCTCAGTCTTCATGTGTAGGTTGCTACATTTGCTATTATTTTAAAATTTTGCACCTATATTCATAAGACACTGATTTATAGTTTTCTTTTTCTTTTATTTGTATCTGGCTGTATCAAAATGATAGTTGTATCATGGAAGTAAGTTTTCTATTTTCATCAAGCATTTACATAATATTTAATTCATTATTATTCAAATGTTTGATATAATCCCATTGCAAATCCATCAGGTCCTGGGGTTTTTCTTTTTCAGACTTCTTTATTATTGTTTAACTTCTTTCTGAGATTAGATTACTTAAAATCTCCTTGTTTTGTTTTGTTAACCTTAACTTATCAGACTCTTTAGATACTCTTCTACTTCATTTAAATTGTCTCTTTTGTTGACATACAATTAGGTAAAAATATGTTCTAATAATTTCCTTTCTTTCTCATTTATTTCTTCTGATATCATCTTTTACATTTTCTATACTGACAATTTGGTTTCTCTCTCTTTTTTTATCAAAATAGCTGGTAGTATGCCTAATTTAGGAGTTTTTATAATAACAGTTCTTAGCTTCATTAAATGTTTGCTGACTTATTTTTAGGTTTATTTAATCAACTTCAGGATCTCTATTTTGATATTTACTTATTAAAATTTGGGGGTGTTTTCAAGTTATATATCTAATTAATTTTTTTGTCTTTTTCTTTTTTGTTGATTAAAGTATTTAAAGACATAAAATTTTCCCAAAGATTGATTTGGTTGCATCTCAAAAGTTTTAGTATGTTATCTACTTCATTGGCAAAAGTTTTGGTTGTTTCTATGATTTGTGATTTGACCAAAAAAAAAAAAAAAATTAGGATTAGTTATTTAGTCTCAAATGAATTTATAATAATTTCTTTAAATATTCTTTCTAATTCTTATTGTGTTGTGGTCCTTAAAGGGCATATTAATATTTGTGATTTTCTGCATTGTTTATACCATATTATATGTTCAATTTTTGTAAAATTTTTAGCTAAGAAATCTGTATAATCCTGTCATCTCCAATTCAATAACTACTAAAGATTTATCATATCTAACTTTTCTCAAATTGTATTCAGGCCTTTGATTTCTTTCCTCCTGTCATGCAATTAACTTTTCCTTTAAATTTGACATTCAGTGTGTCTCTCCCTCTTGTGGACACAAATATAAATTGCAGCCTAAACAAGGATTTGGTTTTTCCTTTTTTGGAGGGGAAGAGGGTTGGAGACACTGTGTTCTCTTAAAATGTCTTTCCCTTCCTCCTCCATCATCACCCCACCTCAGACCGAAGGGGAGAAAGATGGCGTGTGTGTCTGAGCTAGAGCTGAACAAGCTGTGGGCATGAGGCTTGCCATCCTTAGGGAGGAGACTCTGACCCTCGGCCTCAGAAAGAGGCAGCTGAGGCCTCCTGGGCAAAACCACACCTGGCCTCATCTCTTTGTCTGTGTCTCTGTCTTTTGGTCTCTCTGTCCCTTCCTCCCCTCTCCTCCCTTCTTCTCTATCTCTGTCTTTCTCTCTGTCTTTGCCTGTCTCTGTCTTCCTGTATCTCTGTCTCTATCTTTCTCTCAATCTCTGTTTCTCTCTGTGTGTCTCTACGTGTGTCTCACACACACACACACACACACACACACACACACACACCTTAAAGGAATGGAAGAAGAGCCTGGGGAGGTCCCTGGTCTACCCTTGTGTGTGTCCCCCCCCTCCTTTCCCAGCCACCTCTCTAGTCTCACTGTCTAACATGTTGCTTCCTCCTCCTGGTCTCCTGCCCTAGGGGGTCCTCAAGAAGCAGGCCCAGCAAAGGTAAGTGGGGGTGGGGGCAACTTTGTGAAGTAACAGCTGTGATCCAGAGCTACTCTCAACCATATAGACAGGGGGAGAAAAGAAGGGGAGGTTTATGGGAAGGGTGAGAAGAAAAAAATACAGGCAGAGCAGAGAAAAAGGAACAATGTGGTAGGTTTGGTGGGGTTCTCTCTCCAAGTGCAGGCCCTGAGTTCAAATTAGCCTCAGATTTTTATTTAGCCATGTGACCCTGAGCAAGTTAGTCTGTCTCCCTTCTTTTGTTAATCTCTTAAATGAAGGTGATAATTAAATCTACCTCCTAAGGTTGTGATGAGGATCAAATAAGACAATATATATGTAAAGCATAAATGCTATTGTTGTTATTATGATTATTATTATTATGTCAGCAGGATGGGATAAGAATTCACTATTTAACAAAAATTTCTGGGAAAATTGGAAAATAGAATGGCAGAAACTAGATATTGACTATCACCTAACACCATATACTAAGATAAGGTCAAAATGGGTTCATGACTTAGACATAAAGAATGATACTATAAGCAAACTGGGAGAACAAGAATAGTCTACCTCTCAGATCTGTGGAGACAAAGGAATTTATGGCCAAAGAAGAACTGAAGAACATTAGGAAATGCAAAATGAAAATTTTCCTTTAAAGATTAGAAGGGAAATGGAAAACTGGGGAAAAAATTTACATCTTTGTACTAGATTATAATAACAATAGTTTCTTTATATATGTAAAAACACACGCATACACACATACATGTTGTCACTCTAATGCAATAGATAGAACACCAGATCTGGACTGAAAAAGACCTGAATTCAAAATAAGCCTCAGACATTCAGTGAATCACTTCATCCTACTTGCCTTAGTTTCCTCATCTATAAAATTATTCTGCTATCTGCAAAGAAAACCTCAAAAGGAAACCTCTCTTACCAAGAAAGGGGCACAACTAAAATAACTGAATAGCTCCCAACTCTACATCAACATTCTGCCCATAAGGAAACTGAGACTTTGAAAGGGCAAGTGACTTTTCTACAGTCACACAATTAATAAGGATTAGATCCAAAATTTAAACTCAGGTTTCCTGCCCCCAAGTCTCCTTTCTCAACACAAGCATCTGCACAGCATAAGAGAGAGATTGCTCAGAAAGGATTAGCAATTTGGCTTTGGTCCCACATACATTTTAAAAAAGACAGGGAGCAATAGGAAAGTCTACCCTAACACATGGAAATTAATCAGAAGGCAAAAATGTCCCAACAGGAGCAAAGAATCAGTAGCTGCTCAATCCTGGAGAAAAGTGACTTCATTACAATTCCAGTCGAAAAGGAATTTTATGAGAGAGATGCTGATCAAGAGGCCTCTAAAAGACCAAAAATGCTTTGTAGAATCTGAGACTTGCAAGGGCCTTCAAAGGCTGTCTCATCCAGCCTACACATACCCAACAAATGACCTTGGAAATTGAGAAGGAAACCAAGAAGTTCTTTATAAGTTGCACAGGAGAGGTAACCAGGAAAGGGGACAAAACTTGGGACTGGGCCATGTTGGTCCGACTCTGCTTCGCTGGCACTGCCTTAAGAGACTATGGCCTAATAGCATGACAACTGTGGAAATGAATATGTTGAGAATTGCACATGTTTAATTTATAGCCTAATTGCTTGCTGTCTTGGGGAGGAGGGACGTGAAGAGGGATGGAGAAAAATTTAGACAAAAGGTTTTGCAAAGGTGAATGTTGAAAACTATCTTTGCATGTATTTGGAAAAAATAAAATACTGTTGAGAGACAGACAGAGAGAGAGACAGAAAGAAATAGAGAGAGACAAAGACAGAGAGAAACTATGGAAAAACCAGCAGATCCCTCTGGCAAAAGGAAGGCATCAGGATAAATGGCTTCCAAGGCCCCTTTCAGCCCTGACATCTTAGGACAAAGCATTCAGTACTAGGGCTCATTCTCAGAATGGAATGAGAAATTATCTGTCCTAGGAGATTTTCTTTCAAACCCCTCACCCGAAAAGTAGGGACTGAATGACATTGTTGCATTTAAAGTTCAAGGGAACATCTGGGACAAGTTCTCTAGGGCAACACTCTCCTCATTGTCCAGATGAGGAAACAGAGAGTTGGAAAGGAAAGGAGGCTTGCCCAAGAGCCGTGTTAGAAGCCAGTAGGAGGGCTGAAAGTCCAGGCCTCCTCCACAACCTTCTGGAGGCTCCTTCTAGCTATAGCATTCCAGGGTTCCATGATACTATGACTCAATGAGTGAATGATTCTAATGCAATGTATAGCAATAGTCCAACTCTCCAGGTGAACCTGGCATAGGAGTGGAACATGATCTTGGCTGCGATGCCTGCCCACCAATTTTATTGACATTATTTCTGCCGTGGAATCAACGGCAGGACCATGGAATCCAAGCCGGCACCCCCACCCAAATCAGTGTTCCTGCTGCTACCTCAGAAGGTTTTCAATGTCCAGAGTGGGCTAAAAACAACTGCTTTTGCCAAAAAAACCGGTATAGAACATTTCCTTCTTACAGAAATGAGGATCATGGGGGTAAGTCAGACCCCTGCTCTACTGTAATTCATAGAGCGAGGAAAAGAAAGGCCAAGGCTAAGGAGTTTACAATCTTAAGAAAGGAACTGATTCCAACTCTAGGTGAAAGGCTTACTGAATATTGGAAGTAATACAATCACAGGCACAAATCTTTCTGGTTGATTGCTTACATATCAGGTTTCCACCCAGAATTATTGATATTCATGTCTATATGTAGTAAGTAAGGAGGAAAAGGACATTTGTATTTGGGGCCAGAAAGCCGGTCTCATATAAGAGAAATGTTTGCCCAGCAAAGTTCTAAAGTCCCAAGTCTGGGTCATGTTGAGGAACTGGACTTGCTATCAAGTGAAGTAAAGAAGAGGGCCCTGACTCAGCCTGCCAATTCCTGAGACCTCCAGACTATCCTAGAGGCTAATCCAGGGTTCCACTGCTTCCTTAAGAATACTTGGGACCTTGCAATAACAGATATAGAATTAGGAGAAAAACAACACTGAGAAACTGAAGATCAAGGTGACCCCAGGTGCCCAAGGGACCACAAGTCAGAAAAAGCTGGGCCCTGCCTTGAAGCCATTTTCTGATTCCCAAACCAAGGAATGTTCTTTCTCCTGTGCACCAGTTTTTGCAGAAGCATTTATAAGTCCACAGCTGAGCCCCTAGTCAAGGTGCATTGAAATATTCGCCAAAACTTTCTCCCAGAAAAAAGAATGAAAGACTCCAGGCCCTAGACTGCTCTTAGCCTAGGTGGGGCTATTATGTAGACTAAGGGACCAGAACACAAAACAAAGGTAGTGTTCATCCTAGTAGAGAACGAGTCTAAGGGCATCAAGCCACTGGCATGGGATCAGAGATTCAGGGTTGGAAGGGACTTCAGAGCAATTGAATCTACCCTCCTAAATGTACAGTTAAGGAAACTGAGGCAGGGATGAGGCAGACTCATCCAAAGGCACCTAAGAGTCAGCATTCTTCCCAATGGATCATCTTGCCTTCTCACCTCAAGCTATCCTGGTCTTTACTTCACACCTCCACCCAGAGCAGAATGAGAAGGTGGGGAAGCACAGCATAAGAGAGGGTAGCAACATGACAGAAACAAGACAGGTCCTTCCAGGAGTTTCTAGAGGTCCCTAGACCAAAGCCTCCAAGGCAGGGGTCCTCCCGGGAAGCACTTGCTGACCACGATGCTCTTTCTATTTCCAGGCTATTCAGGTCCTCATTGGTCTGATGAACTTTTGCTTTGGGGCAGTCTTCATTTTTACTCGTGTGTTTCCATACCCGCGTTTTCCCTTCATCTTTATTACGGGGTACCCATTCTGGGGAGCAGCATGTGTGAGTACTGTGGGCACAAAACACCCCAAATCTTAAGAAGTTGGAGGAAGCTTGAGGCAAGGACTTTATCCAAAAGGACACACAGTTATATCACTAGAGACTCCCTGTCTGCCCACACTTGGGCCGTGTCTCCAAATCAGGCCCTCTAGACCTCTTGTCTGGATTCAAGAAACAGCTTCCAAACTGACCTCCTTGCCTCAACTCTCTCTCCGCTTCAATCCACTTTCCTCTTTCCCACTCCCACCCCTAACCCCCACAGCTCCCAAAGGGATATTCATAGATCTGGCCATGTCCATTTCCTGCTCAAACAACTTTGAAAAAGAAGTAAATGCCTCATTTTATCATTTAAAGACTGACCACCTGGCAGATATTTCTCAGGTGACTGACATGTTACTTCCCTCTACAAACTCTGTCCAACCAAACTCCAACCAAAAGTAGCCCTGCAAGTTCTTGTGATTGACATTCCCCCCTCTTACCTCCGTCCCTGAGCCATCTTCTTGTTCAAAAACTATCTCCCTCCTCTAAAAGGCCATTCCAGATTTCCCCTCTCCACTAATGGCCCAATCCACACAAGGACTCCTAAGTAATTACTTAGGCCTGTCCATGGTGTTTCCCCTTGAAAGTTCCTTAAGGGTGTCCCCAACACCCGAGAGAGTGACTAAAACCCAAGGTTTAAGTTACTGACAGATTGATTTTGATTTTGAAAGCTTTTGTTATTAATAGCAATAGTAGTGGTAATATTCTCATCCTAATCATCACTATTTGCAAAAAGTCCCAGAATCTCAGAACTAGAAGGCATCTCAGTATATCTCATAGAATCAATACCAAAAAATAAGTCATAAGAAAATCTCTCTAGCACCTTAAGGTTTGCAACACATTTTACAACATCATCTCATTTTATCTTCAACAATTCCAAAAGATAGGTCCTCCTATAACCTCTACTTTACATATGAGGAAACTGAGGTTGGCAGTAAGTGTCTGAGGCTGCATATGAACTCGGGTTTTCCTCACTCCAAGCCCAGAATTCTGTTCCATCTTTATTACAACTTATCTGCCTTCCTTTTGCTGTGCACCTTTTATACTCTATTCTTTGCTCTCCCTTTCATCCCTTTCACCAGCCCCAAGCAGGCTATAGTTAAGAAAGGATATATTTACATATAGATGTGTAGATATATACATACATACACACACATACCCCCACGCAGAAACATATCTTTCCAAAACTGCTGACCCTTTGCTTTAATTCTGCTCCTAACTTGCCTTGCTATTACTTAACCTCCCCCCACTTACACAGATCCTTCCCTTGTCTTCTTCCTGCTCCCTTTGCTTCCCTGTCCACCCATCTCTCCCTCCTTATTTCTTTATAGATTTTAGAGGGTGCTATACCCTTCATAGTATAAATGTAGATTAGCTATTTAAGCCACTCCCAAGGTGAATAGATTTTCAGAATTACAATCCCTCCTCCCCCCTCTAATGCCTCTGTGTCTATTCTTCCTCTGTACCTCATTTGTATGATATGATTACTATTTTTACTTTAATTCTGCTGCATTCTTTCTTTTAAGCTGTTGTCAGTCTTAAACAGATGCTATACATTTCCCATGTTAAAAAAACAAAAACAATTTGTCCATGTTGAGTACCTTGAAATCGATCTTTGATATATTGGCTCTTAAAGGTTAAATTTTCTCTATTAAATTCAGATTTGGTTCATAAAAAGTGCTGAAAATCTGCAAGTTTATCAAATATCCATTTATTCTTTTTCAATATTATAGTTAATTTTGTTAGATATGATATTTTTGACTAAAGGCCTAGTTCTTTTGAATATTGATAGACATGATTCTTGGACCTGTGGTCTTTCATTGTAGCTGCTGTACAATTCTAAATGTAACTTCAGCTATTTGAATTGAGGTTTGTTTTTTTTTTGTTTATTTCTTGCAAAATGTTCTCTTTGACTTGGATATTTCAAAATTTGGCAATAATGTTCCTATGTGTTTTCCATAAAGAATCTCCTTGAAGTGGTGATCTGTAGATTTTTTTTCTATTTCTACTTTCCCCTCAGATTCTATCACTCCAAGATAATTTGCTTGGATTATTTCTTGCATTATTGTGTCAAAGTCCTTTTTTTTTTTTTTTTAATCACAACTTTCAGGCAGTCCAATTATTTTTATATTTTGTCGTCTTGATCTGTCGCTTTTCATTCTTTGTAATCAGTTTTGTTATTTCTTGTTCTCTCATAGCTTTACTGGCTTACCCTTGCCCAATTCTAATTTTCAAGGAGTTATTTTACTCTTTGAGGCTCTGTACCTCCTTTTTAGTTGGTTAACTTTTTTATCATAATCTTATTTTTCTTGGATGGTTTTTATTTAGTATTTTTAGTTTTTCTTCAATACATTACATTTAATTTTTAAATTCTTTTTTGAGTTTTTCTATAAATTCTGTCTGAGCAGGGACTTATTTCACATTACTCTCTGGGGCAGAAGCTATTTTTACTTCAGTATCTTCCTCTGAAGGTGAAAGCCAGTTTTCCTTGTTCCCATAGTATGTTTCTATGGAGGAGTTCTTTCTCCTTTGCCAGTCCATTTTTTAAGAGATATGAGTGTAAGCACTTCTAATCCCCGGGTGGGGATGAGGATGGTGTCTCTAGCTTCACTTCCGCGTTCCCCCCTGACAAGGAACCCCAAACCAAGAGCCCACAGCCAGTGCTATCCCTACCCCGTCTCTGCACTCAAAGATTTGCTCCTTCCTTCTCACCCAGGGCTGCAGACTGCGTCCCAGCACAGTTTGGCCTGGCCTGGCATTCCCAATCATCCAGGTTCCCTCAGTCTTCCCCCACTTAGACCCCAGATTCCAAAGCAATCTGGGAGGCGAAAGGCTCTGTGGTTCCTGCTGAGGCTCCAGCCACACGCAGTTGGCCCAAAGCTGGCCCTCTAGATGTTTCTGCTGAGCTAGCCTGGAGGTGTTTCTTCAGATCTTCTCAGGTTGTATCTGGAGGACCCCTGTTCTACCCCAAAACTTCTTGATTCTTCACAAATCTATGTTTGCCCTGATGCACAAATTTGTTCTATTTGTGGGGGAAATTAATTGGGAGAGCTTGAAATTTACCAATCTACTTCACCATTTTCCCAGAATCCTCCCAGACTTCCTCCTTTTGAACAGCTCTAATTGACAAGCCTCTCTGAACCTTCTACCATGCCTTGCTCCCAGTTCTGTTTTCTGGGGCCAGGCTTCCCACTCTATCACAGCACCCTGGAGAGGAAGGAGGCTCCCTGGAATAAAGGAACAGTCTTCCATCAAGGAAAGCTGGCACAGAACCCCAACAGAGATTCTGGAAACTAATGGATTTTCTCTTTTCTTGACAGTACATTAATTCAGGATCCCTCTTAATCGCATTTGAAAGGAGAACTACAAAATATCTTGTAAGTTTCATTTCCTCTTGTTACTTCAGCTTAAGGATGTTTAAATCGTAGCCCCACAAAGGGCTTCCCAAAGGGCACTGGACCCCAAAGCAGCAGCATGGTCTTGCTGCCTGTCTCCCACTGACCACATCACTCTTCCCACTGGATTTCCCAGCACCATAGAATGTTGGAGATGAAAGTCGTTTTCTTTAGCTTTTTCCTTTTCTAGACTTACAGAGCTCCAGAGAAAGAATGAGCTGTCCCAGGTGAGAGAATCAAAGGCAGAAAAAGAACCAGGTCTCAGTGCTCCTAGGTGGGCATGTAAATGCTACCACTCCCACTCTGTCCCCAAAAGTTTTCCATTCAGCTCCTGCCAAACAAGAATTCCAGTGCAATTTCAAAAGCACAGTTTGTGGATGGGTTCCTTCAGCAGCTGATACTGTTAATAATTTTAACCAGTAGTAGGATACAGGAAGGTGCTTTTGTTTTTAATTGTTTTTTTAATCTGTATAAAGAGATAAAAAGTGGAATATTTATCAGAAAGGCCTAAAACCAAACATCCTTAAGGAATAGATTGACTATCTGATCTTCATTGTGAAAATAGAAGGTTCAGTTAAGGCAATTTTCATGGAAATTGGATGTTTTCATAGGTATTAGAGGCTCTGCACTGCAAAGCCTAGTTCTGGATTACTTGACGACTTAGAATCTTTCTGCCTTACATCTCCCCTGATCTACAAGGGCTAAGACTGATTTTCCAAATACTTTTCTTCTCTTTCAGGGACAAGTGAGTCTGATTGGGAACACAGTTAGCTCTGTGGCTGCACTGGTCGGGATAGTTCTCCTCGCGTTCGGCCTGGTTCTGGACAAGAACTACCTGTGTGGCTATGTTGGTGGAGGCACTATTTGTGCTGGAATCTCTATCATTTTAACTGTAAGTACCCAGAGGCCTCCAAGTGAAATCTAAGTGGGTGAGCTGAGTTCAGATTCCATTGGACCTCAAGATGGAGAGGTTTAAGGCCCTGTTGTATGGAATCAGAGGTCTTAAAGTTAGAAGGGCCTAGAGAGCTCATCTGTTCTACTATCACACTGCTTCAGAGATGAGATTAGAGACTCAAAATCACTCAGCAGAGCCAAGACTGGAACCCAAGGCCTCTGACTTATCCCACTAGATCACTCCCAATTGAAAGGAACTCTATAGTTTTTGTGAAAGGATGGAAATTTGAGGAAACTGTATTAGGCAAAGTCAAGTTTCTCGTGGGTCCCATTTCTGGTAGAAAAGCCAGTTTCTAGTTTTTTTTCTGTGGAAGCTCCTTGCACTTAGGCAGGCTGGCACTTGCCATAATTTCTCTGGGTCATTTCACAAGATGTTCCCAGAAGCATGCACTTAATATGTGCATGAACTTGCAGCCAAGGTCTCCCTGACTCCAAGGCCAGACCTCCCTCTACTGGCCACACTCCCTTCTCCAATCTGAATTTATAAAAAGAATTCTGTTTGATCAGTAGCTCACAAGTTGTCCTCAATCATCTTGAGATTCAGATCGTGACATCTCTCCCCTTCTTAGCTGTGGAGGTAATAATTATTAGGTCAATCTCAGCATTTTCTTTTTTTAAAAAATGAAGGTAGTAATTGTGACATGACTCTTCCCCTCTTTTAGACAGGTTATTCTAACAGTCAGTCAATCAGAATTTACCAATGTTCTAGGCACTATGCTAAGCAATCTCCAAATGAGGGAAATAATTCACAGATTTATGTACAAAGCAGCTATGTATAGGATAAAGGAGGGAGGGAGATCTCAAAGGGAAGGCACCATGGTAAGTCAAAACTGCTGAGGCTTCTTGCCTTCAGGCTGGGGAGCCCCTATCCCCAGCACTAGAACAGAATGGAGCTTCATCCATGCTGACTTGACTGACTGATTGGACTAGCTTGTGAATTAGCAATAATGGTAACAATACCGAACATTGGCAAGAGTGCCTACTGTCTATGTGCCAGGCCCTGGACTAATCTCTTTGTATCTTCACAACGATCCTGGGAGCAGGTAGGGGTGGTTTAGTTCTTTCAGTCACATCTGATTCTCTGTGACCCCACTGGGGGCTTTCTTGGCAGACACTCTGGATTGGTTTTGCCATTTCTTTCTCCAGCTCATTTTCTAGATGAAAAAAAAAAAAAAAAAAAAAAAAAAAAAAAAAAAAAACAGAGGCAGACAGGGTTAAGTGACTTCTCCAGGAGTACCCAGCTAGTCAACGTCAGCATGGGCACTCTCTGCCCTGCAGCATCCAGCTCCATGATTTGCCCATGTTCATGCTGTGAGGCTCAACTGGACCTGAGGGTTCCTGATTCCAGGCCCAGCATTCTTCGCTGGAGGTCACCCATTCCTGTTCTCGATCCCCATCTGAGCTCCTCTCCAGCACTGAGTACTGTGATGGCTCCTGGAATACTGTCCCAGCTCTCTCCTCATCCTCCTTCTTAATGGATGGCTCCTTTTGCTGGTTTTTCATCCATGGCCCATCCACTGACTATGACTGACTGCCATGGCTCTGGAGGGAGTCTCTCTTTACTTCTGCTCTCAATAGGACAATCTTATCAGCTCTCATGAGTTCAATAAACATCTGAAACCCAGACCCATATATCAAGGCCTTTTCTGAGGTCTACTTATGAATCACCAACTGCACATTAGGCATTTGAAAAAGAAAGTCCTTTCAGAATCTCAAACTCAACATGTGCAAAACAGAAATTACTATCTTTGCCAAAAAACCCTCGCTTTTTCCAAGTTTTCCTGTGACTGTGGAATTCACTGTCATTTTCCCAGTTAACTACATTCAAAAAGTTAGCATCATTGTTGACTCCTCAGTTTCACTGGCCCTAAGGAGCCAAGCACTTGTCATCCTCTCTGTGACATCTCTTGGAAATGAATTCACCCAGATACAGTTTCAGGCCCCATAGCATCTCTTGTTGGTATTAATGGAAAAGTTTCCTGGATGGTTTCCTTGCCATCAGTCGTCCTGAATTCCAATCCATTTTCCACAAGTGCCAAAGGGGTTGCCTAAAGCACCAGGCTACCTGGGACAGGAAGTTTCTTCATTTGGAATTCTCTAGAAAAATAAATTCAGGTCCTATTCAAAAAAAAAAACAAACAAACAAACAAACAAAAGACTCAAAAGAGTCAGAGACTGGGCTAGCACTGAGTACAAAAAGAGGAAAAAATTGGAAAAGCTCTATCAACTCTTCTTTTGTTTCCTTTCTTCCTTCCAATCTAGATGAACCTAATTAATTAAAAAAGGAAGGAGTAGAAAGAAAGCAACAAGTAAACAGTCTAGTACAAGAGGCAAAGCACTGATTCTGGGGTCACAGGACCTGGCTTTGAATCCCATCTTTGACACTCCTTAATGTATTTTTGGACAAGTCACTTCTCCTGGAACTCAATTTCCTTCCTCGTTTTCCTATAAAATTTGAGGGTTGGGCTAAATGACCTCTGAGGCCCTTTCCAGCCTTGGTTCTATAACCTCACATTCTCCTTGCAGCCTGGAACAGTATGTATCCCCTGTGTCTAACCTTGGTTCCCAAAATATAGTGGTGGTTAAATAAATGTTTACTGATTGGATACCACGCTGCAGGTAGCAAGAATGACCTCATGAAATGAATCCATTTGAAATGAAATGAACTGAATATATGTCAAGTATGGTAACAGATGCCCAATATATAAAGGAAAAAAAAAAAAAAAAACCACCATCACCACCCCCTACCTTCAAAGAGCAATCGACAAAAGAATAATGAACCAGATTCAGGTGCTTTTTTCCTTGGGTGGACCTGAGATGATTCCTCCCCAACAGATTGTAAAAACTTGATGGATGAATGGGTATATCCTCCCTTGACTCTTCCTGAAGAGTCACCATCTCCCCAAATTAGATGTAGTTAGCTCTTCATGACCATAAGCTCAGGACTGTTTTTAATTCTATTATCATTTGGTTTCCATCTTTTGCAGGGGATTTTGGGTATGATGATGGTCTTCGCTGTCCTTGAACTCCTCATTTCTTTGTCTTACTCAGTATTCCGGCACAACTTGACCTGTGCTGAATCTGAGGATTGGTTTTCAATAGAAGTGTGAAAATAAGGATGTGTGGTGGCTCTCTTTGAGGTAGTTCTACTGTAATGGCCCGAGCTGAACAGAACAGAAGCTCCCTGGGGAAGAGCAGAGACTAGACCCTCTTAGCTCCTTCCCACTTCCCCTCCTCCCTCACTTCGCAGACAGCTCAACAGACCCGAGAACCCAGCACACCTAACACTATGGTTCAGTACACCAGATCTTGGAGTCAGCAAGAAACCAGGAAACCTCTGCTCAGGGCTGTGGGGGAGCTTACCAGTTGTGCTTCTCACTGTTGAATCTCATACCCTGGGTCTCATAGAGTAACACTGGACTGAGATTCAGAAGACCTGGATTCAAGTACTGGCTCCATCACCTACTAGCTGTTTGGCCTTAGGCAACCCTCACAACCTCTCTGGGTCTCAGACTCCTTTCCTGTCAAATGAGGGGGCTGGCTTGTAGGACCTCTGAGATGTCGCCTAGTTCAGCAACAATGAGCCTGTGCCTGGGTCCCTTTCAAAGCTAAAATCCTATGGCCAACCAAAATAGTAAGTTAAAAATGAACACTTCATCTATCAGTTTGGTTAGGGATTAGAAAGAAAATTCCTGCTCCTCACAATCAGTAAATTTACTCCTACTGCAATACATGCACACATATACATATACATATACACATAAATAAAATTCATATATATTATGTTTATATATAGATATATAAAACATATATATAACTACATATCATATTTATGCACACACATACATATATAAATAACACTTTTTTTTAGTGCCACAAGAATATATCAAAGACCCTCATCACTAAGTCCCAAGCTGAATTGATCCTAAAATATACTTTGGTATACATCCTGTCCCAAAATTTATCCACCCTGCCCAGAAAGGCAAGTGGTTATATCTGAGAGACTGGCCTGACCATTCTTTTATCCCTGGGACTGAACAAGCTACATTGGTAGCTTCAGTACCTGCAAATACACTGATCCTTAACACATTACTTCCATCAACCATCCACAAACCTAAGCCTGGTATAGACATTGAGATCAGTTCAGTTTTGAATGTTATCCTTATAACCATGAAACAGCATGAAATTTCGTACAATCAGTACAAAAGCTTTGGTTGCCATATGTCAAGTCACACTGAAATCCAAATAATTTCCAAAATAAGGGGGTGGGGAAGGTAGGGAGCAACGCTTAATAAATGTCTGTTAAATTTAAATCAACTGAAGTGAACAATCTGAAGTGTGTTTACAAAGATACAGAGAACAGAGAGTAAAATATATAATTATAGAGGTCATGAACCAGAGCAAAAAGGATGAATAATGAAGAGAATGAATAAGCTAACTCCACTCTAAAAAGGGGAGGGAGGGGGAGACAAAAACAATTTTTTTTTTTTAAATGAATGAACATTACCAGGGGGAGGAAAAGGAAACGGGGATCTAAGTGACTGAGGAAGGGGTAAAAGAAAGATTTTTTTTTTTTTAATGAGATAAAAATAGTTAAGAAAAAAGAACTAATAAACCTATCAACTGTGGAATGGCTAAGCAAGTTATGGTATATGAATATGATGTAAAACAAATTTGCTGTAAAGAAACAGTGAAGAAAGTGACTTCATAAAAACCTGTATGTCGACACAAAGTGAGCAAAATGAGAACAGATGAAAAACTTACAGCAATATTGTAAGTAGAATCAACTTTCAAAGATTTAGGAACTGGACAACAAAATGACCAAACACAGCTCCAAGGGGACTCATGGCAAAACATGGTATATACTTCTAGACAGACTCAAAGTAGAAATAGAAACATTTTCTTTTTTCTTTTATTTTTTTGATTTGGCTAATGAGATTTGTTTTGCATGATAATATACACTTATAATGGGATCTGTTTATCTTGCTTTCTCAGTGAGTGGGAAAGAAAAGAATTTGGTATTAAAAATAAAATAGAATTAAAAATATATTTTAATAAAAAATCAAAGAGGGTGTATTTAGTCAACGCTCTGGCATCCTACTGTGGAACCTTGTTGTGTGGTACGGAAATGGTGAGGGGGTCACCATTTAATAAAAAAAGCTGGAGAGAGCTCTAGAGAAAAGCAAAGTTTATTGTACATTCTCGCGAGAAGGGCGTCCCACTCTTCGAGTAGACTATCGAAGAGAGGAAGCGCCTCCTGTGGGCAGGACAGCACCTTTAATCCCCAACGCAAAACGCCCCCTCCCACCACTGACCCTCATCCTCATTGGCTGAGAGTCTTACATTCTAAACGCGAGATCTACCCATGAAATTGAACTTGACCAATAAGTACATAGTTGCCCATATTTGGATGAAATAGGGAGATTCATAGGAGGGGAAGGCAATGCCCTTCAGAGTCCTTCAGGCCTACTCGAACTCTGAAGTAGATGAAGCCTTACTCGATTTTCACAACTGTCTTGAAAGATCTCACCTCATCTCATTCATTGTGAATTCTTGGTTTTGGTTTTTGGGTAAAAAGTAAAATTAAAAAATTCTTTATAGGCCATGATGCAAAAAAAATAATTCAGGAATTACAAAGACACAGACCCAAAGAGAAATTTAATACTGAATCCATAGTGAATGGGTTAAAGATCAAATTATAGAAATAATAAATATGTGTATGACAACTATAATAATGAAATAACATATCAAACTTTCTAGTAAATCAGCTAACATAATTTACAAATGAGAAAAATTCATGCAAAGCATCCATCAATGGAAAAAGTCATATCCCTACAAACATATATTAACAAAATAGAAGAAAAGAGGATTGAGGAATTGAATAAGCATTTTTAAAAATTAAAAAGTGAAACAAGTACAAAAAAGATATTAAAAATTAGGGGAGAAATATATAAAATTGAAACAAAAAGAATAAATATAAGCAAATACTTTTTAAAGACTTATAAAATTTTTAAATCTTTATCTAATCTGATTAAAAAGAGCAAAAAAAAAAAAAACAAATTAATAAAATAGCAAATGAAGGTGAAATTACAAAATAAGAAGTTAAAAGGAATTATCAGAAAACATCATGCACAATTATATGCTAATAAAACTGCAAAGATGAAAAAGAGGAATACCTTCAAATATATAAAATACTCGTTATAAGACCACCAAGTAGAAATCTTAATTCAATCTCAGAAAAGAAAATTCTAGCTGCAAATAAACAACCAAAAGGGAGTTGTGGGAGGGGTAAAGAGGGCTGAATCCTGGTCCTGATGGATTTGATGAGATTAGATTCAGGGAACCAAAATGATGAGGTTAGTGGCAGGTTCAGGGATTAGGCTCCCCTAAATCCCTTTAGGATTCGAGGTAGGGTAGGGAGTTGTGGGAACAACTTCTGGTGGCACAGAAGTATTTCATAAAGGAATTTACAAACCCAAAAAACTAGACTGATAAAAAGTTTATTATTGGCATTGGGAAGTCAGCCTTTGCTAAGCATGAATAGAAAGACTGAATTCCTTAGTGGCAAGGTCCTGGCAGAGAAGTAAAGTTTCTAGTAGAGAAATCCCAATAGAAAGGTATAAAGCTTTGTTAAGAAAATCGGTGGGGAAGATAATGCTGAAAGAATATCTTTTCAGCAGGCAGAGGGTTCCTTGCATGACATGGCAACTTAAGGTCATCAGCAAGAACTGAGCTTAAAACTGGCTCTCTTTATAATAGAAATGAGACAAAAGTTTCAATAGAATGAGATTTCCTCAATGCCCCCAGGCCTAAATGAGAACACTTACTGGGAGTGGGTTTTGAGCCAACAATAGGGGTCAATAGAAATCTAGATTTTAGGCTAAATGAGATTACTTCAACTAGCAAAATAAACCACTTTATTTTGGTTCCCTGGGGGCAGGGTCTTTTACAGAGGCCAGGATTCCAGGAGAATTTGTCCTTCGAGGAGTGTTAGAGAGTTTTAGCATCCCCCTTCAGTTTTCAGGCTCCCCTAATCAGATTCACAGGAGATTCTATCAAATTTTTGAAAACTAAAATATCTATTCCATAAGCTACTCTCAAAAACTGAGAAAATACTCCACTAGAATCCTTTTATGACATGTCGTTTTAATACATAAACCAAGGAAAAAGAAAGTATAGCATGATAAGTCAATATCATTCATTAAAGAAAGAGGAAGAATTTATGTGATGAATAGTAGGATGGAGATGTCACTAAGTCAATATCAGTCAATAAGTATTCAGTATCAACCAAGTGCCAGGTATTGTGTCAAGTACTACGACACAAAAAGAATAGGCCCTTTCCTCCAAGGACTCGCAGCCTATGCAGGGCTACAACATGCAAATCTAAACAAGGTATAGGTAGGAAGGAGTGAAAATGAACAACAAAAGGAAAACACAAGAGGAATGAAGAGAGGTGTCCTGCAGAAGTTGGAATTTTTGCCAGGGTTGAAGAAAGCCAGGAGGTAAAGATGAGAAAAGGGAAAGGAACATTCTGGAAATGGGAACAGTGTGGGAAAGTGCTCTGAGTCAGGAGAGGGAATAAGAAGGCAGTAAGAGGCAGGCATGCAAGAACTGGGGGCAAAGTGCCAGGGCTAGAGTTCTCAGGACTCAAAATGGGAAGGATCTTGGAGATCTACACACTAGCTATGTAACCCTGGATATGTCCTTTGATCATTACATAATGAGGAGTGACTCTTGTTCTTATATGTTTAGATTGATTCACAATAGATTCTAGATATAGTCAATAATTGTCAATGTTAAGTGCCTTGAAGAGTACTAAATGTTTGGGATAGAAATATACAATAGTTCCTACCCTCAAGGAGCTTACAATCTAAACGTAGAAGACAACCCATAAAAGGCAAGGAATTTACAATGAAAAGATAGAAGACAACCCATAAAATGCAGCAGAAAGGGAGTTGGGAGGAGGTGGGTACTAGGTACAAATTGACATTAATATCACCCTTATCTCAAATCCTTTCTGAAACCATTTTCAGATCAATTTGGCCTTTTATAACAGAAAGGAATTCCATCAAGATTATATATTTAGATGAATGAGCCTAAAGGAAAGTGCTAAAAAAAAAAAAAAAAAAGCACTCAGAGCTTAAATTCTAAAGGAAGAGGGGTTTACTTGCATAAAAAGGAAGAAAAGGAGTATTTGTATTTTAAGGGAAAAAATAATTCAGATAGTCAGGAATGGGGCCCAAGAGAAAGGGAGGAGTGAACACTGATGACCTGGACAATTTCCTTAAGAGGTTCCTGAATTGATCAAACAGAGGAAGGGGTGAGCTGGATTGATCCTATGGAGTGACAAAGCCTAATGGAGTCAATGGGACTGATTGGATGAAATTTTCTCAGTTTGAGACTAAGTCACATGATCCCTATTCCCAGAGCCAGAAGATCAGGTCTTGGACCTTGATTTGCAGGGAATCACATGGTCTCTAAAGGTCAGACCCTGAGGAAGTTACAGGAAGTGACATGACCTGTGGGAAGCAGACACCATTGGTGACCATTGGTCAGAAACTGGTTAGAAACTGTCTTTTTCTATTTAAACAAGACACACACACACACACACACACACACACACACACACACAACTAAAAAATGCTTTCTCTTTGTACCTGAAGTTGTCTCTGATTAATTTGGGAAAGAATGGGTCTAGCATCCATCTCACACAGGAGCAAGGAATTGTTCCCTTATTCCCCCATCTCACAATCCCTATAACTGTTGGGAACCAAAGTGCCCAAATTTGGGCACTGTCTATTGTCTCTTCCATTAGAATATAAATTCCATTAAGATGGAGACTATTTTTACTTTTGAATTGGTATCCCTAGCTTTAAACCAGTGCTTGGCACCTAACAAGCATTTAATGCTTTTTCATTCTATAATGTGTGTTTTGTAATTATAAATTTCTTTTTCACTTTTTTTAGTTGCATGCCCAATTTATTGAGCTGTCCTTTTTTCTCTTTTGTTGATAAAAGTGTTTAGGGATGTATCCCCAAAGTTTCAGTATGTTGTCTCATTGAGGCCATGATGAAGTATGGGACAGTCATAGTTCATAGTTAGAAAGAATTCAAAGAATTTCTCTTAAAGTCACAAAAAGCTTTATTTAGAACTAGTTCTGTATTCTGAAAATTTGGGGTTTTGCTAGCAGGTTAACAGCCTGTAAAAGAAAAATAATGAAGATCATACTTTAGGGAAGGAAACAAGAAAGAGCTTCTACAAGAAGACAAATAAATTGTAATGGGGATTTTATAGGAGACAAAGAGCAACACATAAGAGGTTTTAATTGTTCCACATTCATCAGCTAGATATACATTTTTGAGTAGACCCTGGGCTGTGGCCCATGGATGAGGACTTCAGTATTAAAAAGTCCAACCCTTAAGTGAGCCTTCCCATATCTAAAGCAGCTGCTCCTCCAAATGTTTGGAGATCTGCCATCCTTCCAAATTGCATCTCAACATTGTATTTCCTCCTCCACCAGTATAGTAGGCAGCAGGAGGCCAGGAATCTGACCCTTACTGGGGTGATATGAACCGTACTTGGCCTTCAAAAACTGAACCTTAATTTAGTCCATTTCTCACCTTGTCTCCATTACCTTCACATCTTTTGAACTTTCTCTGCTTCCCATTTCTCACCTCCCAATGGACCTTAACTACAGCTGTCAGAAATAAGTCACAGTTAGCTCATGTCACTTGGGCCCCAAAAATGTTCAGTGTCTTCCTGTTGCCTCTAAAATACAATGGAATTTTTGCTGGATATTTGAGGCTCTTCATTTTCTCTGGATATTTGAGATTTCTTTTGCTTTATTCACTGGAAGGTCCAGCTGCTCTGGCTAAACTGAACTGCCTGGAGTTACCCAGAAATCAATATTCCTCCTCCTACCCAAGTGCATTTGCTTCAACTATCCCCCAGACCTGAAATGTACTACTTCTGTCCCACCTCTCCAGAGTTTTCCTTCCTTTAACTCCTCCCTGGACTTTCTCCCCATGATGGTCCAATAGAATCCCAATGTTTTCTACATGGGAGCCATTTCCAATGGTCTCATTCACCCCCCCCCACACACACACACACACACACACACACACGTGATTATTGCTGCTGGGGCCTTTTCTTCCTTCCTTTCCCTAATCCTCCCAATTGCAAGTAGGCTCTTTGTATTCCTTATATTTACTTACCTGGATACATCCCATCCATATCACAAAACAAACCATTACCACTTATCCTATTAAGTTTAATTTGACTGAATCCTAAAATAATCCAAAAGTGACTTGGATTCTGAATATTTATATACATATGTATATAAAATTTGAGGTACTACTAAATTACCATATTCTTATAATTAATAAATTATTATATACATGACATCACCATATAGATACAGTTTGCTGACATGGAAATCATTATTCCTGGGCTACCACTAAATGTGGGGAGCAGAGCATGAGGGAATATTCTGGAGTCTTATGCCATATCCATTATTGATTTCATCTTTATCAGACTGCCACCATGTAATGTCCCAAGGAAGGCAAGTACTAGGGAAGTTCAGAGAAGACATGATCGCTGCTCTCAGAGTTGACAGGCCCAAGGCATGCACGCACATAGACACACATACATGTTAATTTCTACTGGTAAAAGGAATGTCCTCCCTGGAAGTTCCCAAAGTCTCTGATCCTCACATGATACCTAATAAATTGTTGAACTGAACTGAATGACTTTAGATGCCAGAAAGGTAAACACATGGAGGCACAAGACTGCTTGTTTGATGAGACCCACAGAAGAAAAGCAGAATGACTTGTATAATAATCTTTTTTTTTTTCTAATAAAAAATCTATGTGAGTCTAAGGACCACTTGACAGGAATGTGCTAATAAATGTTTAACATGGGGGGAGGGGACACAAACAAAACAGATCTTTGAGCTGGATGAGCATTATTCACATTTTCTCCAACACTTTCTAAAATCTGGACAATCAATAAAACAATAGAGTCCTAATTTGTAACTAGTTTCTAAAGGGAGGTGGTTCCAATACATCCTCCAATATGTCCCCACCAAAAGGAAATCAAGAGTAAAAGTAGTATCCTGAAGAACCCTTTACCAAAGTATTGGGGGATTCCCACAAGCCCTTTCTCCCCTTCAGAGCCCCCAATTTACAGCTGCCCTCTGGGTGGGGCCTTCAAAGATCTTCTAATTCAGGTTTGAGCACAGTTCCCCAGGGTCCCCCAGGGAATCCCTTTAAGGAAGTGAAACTAAGATGTTTCAGGATGTTTCCATTTGCAGTATCTTCTGGGTGACTGGTGATCGTGGGCCATGGGATGAGGTGGTCTATAGCTGGGTATTTCCTGCCACCTGCTTGGGTTCAGTCTAATCTAGCCAAGGCCTTCCCCATTCACCCTCACTCCTACCTGCAGAAGACTGGCTGACTACAGGTTCTTTTCTCTGGCTGCTCTGACCCCACCAACTGGACCATCCCAACAGGACCCTAAAGGTGGGTAGCCTAATCCCCTTTAACACCATCTATAAGTAGGGGAAGACAGCGTTAGGGATGCTCAGCACATTCAATTTGGGCCAAGGCATAAGCATTTCCACTACCTGAGTGGCAGATCTTTCTATCCTTCTCCTCCAGCAAGAGAGAATAGATCAAAAGCAATTGGGAGGCAGCAGAAAGAGCTCTGTACTGGCCCCAGCACCTCAGACCACGGAAGATCCCACTCTTACTCTCCGGGACACTTTGGACCACTCTTTACCTGCTATTAAAATCAAGATAATAAAATTGGTATGGAGGAAAACACCTACTAAACCCTCACACAGCCAGTCAGCAAGCATTTAAGAAGCACCAGGCGCTGTGCTGAGGGGGATATAATGAAGGCAAAATACAAAAAAAGAACAGTCCCCACTCACAAGTAAGCTCCTAGTCCAATAGAGGGAAAACAGAAAAACTATTTACAAATTTATGGGTAAATCCAGAGGAATGGAACTAAGAGGACGAAGCCCTGGAAAGGCTTCTTCTAGATGCAGATTTTAAGTAAGGCTTGAAGGGAGCTAGAAAAGTCCTAATGCAAAGCTGAGAAGGGAGAGCATTCCAGGTCTGGAGGTGGAGTCTTGCTCCAGGGGCAGCCAGGAGGGCAGGGTCACACATCAAAGCCGTAAGAAGATTGTAAAGGCAGGAGGGAATACTTTGTAGAGTTCTTAGAGGGCCAGACTACTAGATAAATACAAACTCTTATTTCCTTCAATTTTGTCTAAGGTCAATTGTGAAACCCAGGAAAGAGACTTCGCAGGGCTCTGTGAAGTTTAGTGGAGCATGGGCAAGGCCCTGGGCCCCAGATGTCTGTTTCTCCTCTAATGGCATTTCATAGTATCATAGGATTACAACCCTAGAACTGGAAGGGACTCAGCAGAGACCGGGTTCAGCTCCCTCACTTGGCAGATGAAGAACTTGATGCCCAGGGGGTTAAGGGGCTTGCCTAAGGTCACACAGACAAAGCTAGAAGGCTTGGAGCGCCATTAAGATGTTACTATCCACAGGAATGAGGTTTGACCTGTAAACCTCTTAATGAGGATTAACTAACAGGTGTAGAAGATAGCCTCAACCTGGGGTGGAAGGGGAGAGGGGAGGCTCCTTTGAGGGATAAGGTTAGCAACATCAAGCAAAAATATCAGCGATACAGGGTTCTGGACCATCTAGTCAAACATCTTGTCTTGAGCCTAAGTTATAGGGAGCAGACTTGAATCCAGGCCCACCCGGCCTACCCTCCATGGTTCTCTCAAAGCACTGCCTGACAGAGTCACAGAGATCACTCCTGCAAAATGGCCGGTCTTCCCTATTTCACCCAAATGTGGTGTAGGATTGCCCATGGGAAACTGAGGTGAGCCCCCACCTCATATAGCCTGAAGTCAGACGAGCGCCAGCCTGCCTGCTGCAGAGATGCATCTCTGCCTCTCCACACAGAGACCTTGCTTCCCTGCTCGGGGTGACATAAATGCCACATATAATGTATAAACTATGTATGTATGTGTATATATGTGTACACAGATTCTCCTGATAGCTCTGACCAGCCCCCTCCCCCCA
This sequence comes from Sminthopsis crassicaudata, assembly GCF_048593235.1. Taxonomy (NCBI): domain Eukaryota; kingdom Metazoa; phylum Chordata; class Mammalia; order Dasyuromorphia; family Dasyuridae; genus Sminthopsis; species Sminthopsis crassicaudata. Next base: position 247,123,551 of record NC_133622.1, read on the forward strand.
CTACTTATCAAGCATCCTGCACCTTATTTCTGTTGAATACCCAGAATTCAGGGTCTGTATAGGGATCTGCCTCATGCCATGTTCATTCACTCAAGAGCATTCATTAAGCATGGCACTGCGACCCTCCATATTACTAGCTGTCCTGCTATAATTAAACCCTTTCCATTCCTTTTTTCATTTGATCTTCACCAGAATACTGAAGAGACTAAGGTTTAGAGCAGGTGACTTCATGCCTGGAGGGGGATGGGTGGGGATGGAACCATGGAACACAGACCCTGGAGAAATACCGAGGGAGGCCCTGGATTCAAATGTGACAACCTCCATGTGTGGCCGCAGGCACGTGATGTCCCTCCTTGGGATACTGGGCTCTCTGAGACCTCACAGGCCTACCCAGGTCTGTCCCCATGGTCCCATTTTCATCTACAATCCCAGCTCTAAGGAACTTGGTTCTGTGGTTTCACTGGAAGGTTATGGTTTGGCTTTTTGTGCTTACCTTAAAAGGTCTCAGTATAAAGCAGAGGTCTTTACTTGTAAGGGGCCATAGTTCCCCTTGGGATCATGGAGGAGTCTCTATGAATTCTTTCTCAGAATATTGACTTAAGATCTTAATTAATTAAATTAAAAGAATTTATTAAAAATTAAAAAAGAATTTGTAAAAATTTTTTTTAAAATTAAAAGAATTGCAAACTTTCAGTGAGAGGTTGCTGAAAAAAAAATATTTTTCCATCCAAGTTTATAGTCCCCATGAATTTATCTGCAGAAGTTTGGGAGTCTGTGGACCCCAAGTAAAGAACCCCTACAATAAAAGTTCATTTTAAGGAAGTACAAATTTTTTAGCATTAAAAAAAAAAAATAAACAGAAAAAAAAAAAAAGTTGTGTTGACCCCACCACATTACTGGTCAAAAGGAGATCTGCAACTTTACACCCTCTTCTCTGGGGTCTTCCACATCAACAAGCAGAATTTTGATGAGCCACTTCTATTTTTGAGGCCTCAGTTATTCATCTGCACAATAAGGGGATGGGACTATGAGATTTTCATTGCATATGCAGTACAAAATAACAAGCTTGAGAGTTCCCAGGACCCTCAGCAACTAAAGGAAAGCTCTTCCCTCCCTCTAAGAGGCTGCATAGGATACTTCTAATTCCAAGCCCACAGGCCAATGGCCTATTGAAACAAGCAGAAGTCTTGCTCAGCCTTGACTTCTACCTACACCAAAACTCTTCCTCCTCTCACCCTTCCCAGGGGATGTAGCTCAGTCTAAGAAATGGCAGCTCTCCTCTGTACAAGGTCCAACAGGCAGGACCAGGCCTCTTTTATCCAAGGACTACTCATAACACCTGACCTTCTCATTCTCTAAGCCTGCAAATCCCTTTGTAGCTAATTCAAGACTCTAATGACACTGTGAAATAAGTGGTATACCAATCCTCTCCCTGTCATTGTGGTTGATCCTCCATGATCCATTTGGGGATTTCTTGGCAGATACCAGAGTGGTTTGCCATTTCCTTCTCCAGCTTATTTTGTAGAGGAGAAAACTGAGATAAACAGTATGAAGGGACTCGCCCAGGGTCACACAGCTAGGCATTTGAACTGGTGGGATTCGAACTGATTTGATCCTGCTGGTAGGAAAGAAGTGGGAGCTCAGAAAAGGTAAGCAGTTTACCAGACGTTTTATGTGGTAATTGTGAATTTAAACAGAAGTCTTCCTGACTCAAAAGTTAGCATACTATGCTCAAAAAGTTATCAAACTGTGCATGCCCTTTGATCCAGCAGTGTTACTACTGGGCTTATATCGTAAAGATATTTTAAAGAAGGGAAAGGGACCTGTATGTACAAGAATGTTCGTGGCAGCCCTTTTCGTAGTGGCTAGAAACTGGAAATTGAGGGGATGCCCATCAATTGGAGAATGGCTGAATAAATTGTGGTATATGAATATTATTGTTCTGTAAGAAATGACCAGCGGGATGAATACAGAGAGGCCTGGAGAGACTTAGATGAACTGATGCTGAGTGAAATGAGCAGGACCAGGAGATCGTTGTATACTTCAACAACAATAAGACTATATGATAATCAATTCTGATGGACGTGGCCCTCTTCAACAATGAGATGAACCAAATCAATTCCAATAGAGCAGTAATGAACTGAACCAGCTACACCCAGTGAAAGAACTCTGGGAGATGACTATGAACCACTACATAAAAGTCCCAATACCCCTATTTTTGTCCGCCTACATTTCTGATTTCCTTCACAAGCTAATGGTACACTATTTCAAAGTCCAATTCTTTTTTGAACAGCAAAATAACTGTTTGGACATGTATACATATATTGTATTTAATCTATACTTTAACATATGTAACATGTATTGGTCAACCTGCCATCTGGGGGACGGGGTGGGAGGAAGGAGGGGAAAAGTTGGAATAAAAGGCTTGGCAATTGTCAATGCTGTAAAATTGCCCATGCATATAGCTGGTAAATAAAAAGCTATAATTAATATAAAAATGTTAGTATACTATGTAGTCACACCCTTGTGCTCTTCACTGGAAAGGTAGCAGGCCATTCTTGAGATGAATTTCTTTCAGCTACAATTGACACCAACAATATGCTAACAACAGCAGCCCTTTCTCTTACTAGTTCTATAATAACTAAGGTTGTTAAGGTTAGCAAAACCCTTTACATATATTCCACAAACAGTACTTGAACTTGAACCAGGTCTTCCTAACTGGAAAAACAAGTTACCAACATTCCCAAGTCATCTTAAGGCTTGGGAACACTTGGTGTATATGACCTCACTGGATCCTTCTAAGAATCCTGGAGGGGCCATATTCTAAATGTCATTACCCCCATTAAACAGATGAGGAGACTGAGGCTAAAATTCAGTCTATCCAGAGACTCCCCACTAGTAAGCATCAGAGCCAGATATCTGAAGGAGACAGGCTCAGGAACATCCAGCAAGCCAGTGACCGAAGCAGTTTTTAAATCTTTCTCTTCGATGATTTCTTTTCTGGTGACATTGAGGACATTCTGAGTTAAGAGGTTATAGAATGTCCAAGGGAGACTGAGGAAGACTAAGTCTCCCCCAAGACACATGTTAAGTGCTAACCAATGCAAGATGTCTGAGGATAGAGAAGGGGGTGTGGGGGAGAGGAGGCCTGGGGGCACAGCTTCACTTCCAGGCAAGTATCATTGTCCTGTCCCTCTCCTGGTCTTATACAGGTGCTCCCTACATCCCTGAATCCTGAATGACATGCCTCAAGAACCAATCCTAAGCAGGCAGATTCAGAAAAAAATAAATAAGTTAGAAGAACTTGCGGGTCACACGATGGAAGGGCAAAAATCTCAGCTGGAAGAGATCTCAAAGACCATCTGGCCCAAGCTCAAACTGAACAAGAATCCCCCTGACTTCTTTGGTTTGAATACTTCCATGGAAGGAGAGCTCATTACCTTTCAAAAGGGTACATTGTACTCACAGTTAGCTCAAATCAGGAAGACATTTTCTTCTCCATTCATTCTCTCTCCATTCCTTCAGATGGCCCAAGAGCTGCAAGATGAGTCTGATTTTATTTTTGTGGTTGTTCAGTCACGTCTGATCCCTCTAGGTGTTTTCTTGGTAAAGATACCAGAGTGGTTGGCCATTTCCTTCTTCAGTTCAGGATACAGATGGGGAAACTGAGGCAAACATGGTGAAGGAACTTACCCTAGGTCACACAGCTAGTCGGTGTCTGAGACTAGATTTGAATTCAGGTCCTTTTGACCCCAAGCCCAGTGTTCTACCCACTGCGCTACCTCACTGTCCCACCAATTTTATTTAAGAAACCTTAGCTGCCAGGATGGGCCCATGGGGGTGACTAACACCAAGGCTTCCAAGGTCCGTCTGGCTTTAGCTCTACAAACCCTTGACTCTCCAGGGTCACCCCACTTGGGTGGCTGTCCCATTGCTGCTCCTTTCAGGAGTAGGTCACCCAAGGTGGAAGGAAGTTGAGAGGTCAACATTTTGTGAAAGTGAAGAGCATCAAGTGGTGGGATTTGAATCCATGACCTCTGACTCCACTGTCCACATTCAGTGGCCAGTCCCATCCTAAGATGGTCTACAGCCTGAAGGATGGACCAAGGAGGAAGCCCCTGAAAAATAGGAGCCAGGCCAAGGAGGACATTGAGGTGACTAGTAGATGGAATAGAGCATCTGCACATGAGGGGGTATACCTAGAGTACCCCTAAAAGCTAAATTTCCTTCAACTTGTCCCATCTGTTTTTCAGGATCTCTGAGAACAAAATGATGACTCCAAGAAATTCAGTCAGTGGGACTTTCCTGGCAGATTCCTTAAAGGGCCCCAGCACCGTACAGCCAGGCCAAAGGATGGGCCTCCAGAGAGGGTTCCAATTACAAAGTCTTACCTTGGAAAGTTTCTTCAGGAGAGAGTCCAGAGCTCTTGGGGTAAGTCTGTGTCCTCCCTCCAAAAATGCAGCCGTTTTCTCAGTGAAGTCCTGCTCTGATTTGCAGACCATGCAAAGCATGACCATCAAGGCTCCTATCTAGAGGGCATGTTGGAGGGCAGAATAGAAAAGCCCCTTCTCTGGGCCACAGGGGCAGGAGATGATGGGCCCCTTGGGTCTTCCCTCCACAAAAATGTCTGTAACCAGACCCATGGGCAGGAAAGAGCCCCTGTTCCTTCTCCTTCCTTCAAGTGTTTTTTCAAAGAAGCCTCTAAGCCACAGGAGCCCAGAAGGGACCACAAAGTCCACTTAGGACAACCAGTAGCTGCCCCAGAATACCCTTGACCACATTGCCAACACTTTTTCCAGATGAGGAAACAGGCAGAGGAAAGTGAAAAACTCTCATAACCAGGAAGCTTCTGAGCTGGGATTTGAACACAGGCTCTCCTGAGACCTCCTGAGTGAGAGTGCCCTATACCTGCGGCCATAACGCCACAATGGAAAGCTGGTTTTCCTTAGCTGCTCCTCTGAATCTTCTTCGCTGCCCTGGGGACTTCTTCCCTGCCTGGAGGCCACACAGAGTGAGGCTCATCCCCCTTCTTCAAGACCTGGAAAATGATTATTTTATGCCCTTTAAGATTCTCCTTTCTCATCCCCCAGTTTCCTCAATTAATAAATGTCTGTGGACCTTAAATACCTCATTGGCCACTGTTGCAGTGACCTGCCAGTGTAACAGCAGGTGCTTAATAAATACTCCATTCTTCCAGCAGCCCTACAAACACAGTTGCTCAAGTGTGGCAGAGTCCTGATATCCCTAAGTGGCCAATGCTTCCTTTGCTCCCCCAGAAAGTCTGCCATGACTGTCCCCGACAGGAACCACTGCCTCCTTGCTTTTGTCTAGATAACCCAGCATCCCATACCCTGCTTTAGGCTCAGTACACACACATGCGTAACTACTTCTTGAAAGATGCTGAAACCTCGGGCCTTCTCTGTAAGACTCTAATAAAGGCACTGCTGTCACTCAGGCTTTTATCTTGTTCCAAATGCTACAACCTGTCATTGGCAATGTCTCAGCTCAATCTCCTCATCTGTAAAAGCAGGGGAAAGCAGACAAAAGTAAGTCTATGTAATTCTTGATCTGAATCTATGAGTCTCTGATCTATCAACCAATGAATTAATAAGCCTTTATTGAGTACTTACTGTAAACCTGAGCCTGGATCAGGCACATACAGGGAAGGAAACAACCCCTTCTCCTTAGAAGCGCATACGCAGGCAGGGGAACGACCCTGTCCTTTAAGTTGATACAGAATAGAAAGAAAATGAGCCCCCAGAATGCAGAGGACTTGCTGAGGCTAGGGGCCTTATCTTGGCCAAAGTCTGCATCTTCCCCAGCCCAGAGAATTGAACTCTGCCTACCTTCTGCACCTGTGTTTATAGCAGGAAGGGGAGTTTCCGGAGAAAAAAACTTCCTCTCTCAACACTAGGCCACAAATCTTCAATGTTTAGGCTTAAAGAGTAGCCAGAAAAACTAAGAAGTTAGTGACTAGCTCAGAATCTCATAGCCAGTGTGTGTCAGAGGTAAGACAAACCCAGGTCTTCTTAGTTTGAAGGCTATCCATTAGGCCATCCGCCTCTCTTGCATGCAGTAGGCCCCTCTTAAATAAAGTGTTTGTGAAGACCAAATGAATGAATGGGTGGGTGCCACTTTGTGTTCCCCTTTCATCACCGCATTCTCTCACACCGCAGGCTGTCCAGATCATGATTGGCTTGTTCCACTTTGGACTAGGTGGGATTCTACTGATGGTGCCCGTGGGCACATATTCCGCCATCAATGTGACGGTGTGGTACCCTGTCTGGGGAGGCATTATTGTAAGTAATAATAATAATAATAAAGTTCATTGGGCAATGTAAACGAAGCTCAGGGTGTTCTTGTGAGAATTCATCTGATCAAAGCTAAATCCACAGGAAAAAAAATTCATATAGGAAAGAGGCTATTTGATTAAAACAATTCCACAGAAGGTGAAGATACCAATATTGTGCTTAATTATTCGGCCTATTAATTTTTTAAAATGCATGAAAACAAGGATAGTTGTTCTTCACTAATTAGAGAATTTTAGTATCTCAGCATTGGATGGAACCTACGAGACATCTAGTTTATCCTCTCCTTGACCATGAATGTCCTCTTTCAGATCCCTGAAAACTATTAGAACTCAACTTGAAGAGAGGAAGATAATGAAAGGAAACTGAGGAGGACAGAAACAAAATACAGTTCCAGCTCCCCTCTCTGCCTTCATCAGAGGCTCAGTAGGCACACATGCATAACTATTTCTTGAAAGATGCTGAAACTTCAGGCCTTCTTTGTAAGACTCTACTGAAGACACTGCAGTCACTCAGGGTTTTGTCTTGTTCCAAATGCTACAGCCTGTCAGTGGCAGTCTCTGAGCTCAGTCTCCTCTTCTGTGTAACTTCTCCTCCAAGGCTATCTACCGATTGCCAGGGCCATACACACCAATCTTCCCTGATAGACATGGAGATGATGTTAAAGTACCTAAGAGCCTTTCTTTATTGGTAATCTCAGCAGGGGTTAGCAGGAAGCAAGAGCTAGTGTTTGTATGTCTCTGCGTTTCTCTCTGCATTCCTGAATCTCTCTACTTCTCGCCGCATCCTTCTCCCGCCTATGGCAGAGCTGGCCATTTATATTTACTCTCCTCTGGGATTCCCCTGTACCTAGCCCACTCAGCACTGTGTACATGGAGCCACAGAAGGGAGACACCTGGAGTTAGTTCTGCTTTCTAAGAAAAGATCTAACACCTGGAAGACACAGCCTCCTGCCTCAGAGGCCATGTCCCCTCTGCCTCCTGGGTCCCCCCTACCAGCTGACATGGCACACATGGCAATTCTCAGAAGGAAAGTCTCTAACATCCTTGATATACATTCATTTCTCAGTCTCTTACAGTCTGGATTCAGAACGTGCTCCCACAGGTTACAGTAGCAGCTCAAAACTCTGACTTTTCCCGCTACTATTCTCCTTTACCTTTATTCATGTTTTGACTGTGCTGACCATTTCCCCTAGATAATACTATTTCTTAATGTCTGGGGCAATGCACTCTCCTACTTAACTTCCTACTTCAAATCCACAAGCGTGTTTTTAAGCACCTACTATGTGCCAGACACTATGCTGAGCACCGAGGATAAAAAACAAGGCAGAAACTCAAGCTGGCCCTCAGGAAGCTCTCAGTGTAAAGGTGCAACATACAAGATAGAAACAGAATAAAGTGAGAATAACATTGAGGTGACCATTCCAAACACTCCAGGAGGTAGGTGCTATTATCATCCTTACTTTAGAGTAATAGAAATGGCGGCAGACAGAGGGTGACTGGCCAGCTATCAAGTATCTGAAGCTAGATTTTAATTCAGTCCCCCAACTCCAGGTCTGTATTTTATCCTCTGTTCCTCAGAGGGGATATTGGGCAATCTGAGAGGAAAAGATATTAACTCCTGGTGATAGGTAGTTTCGTCCTAAAGCAGTTGAAATTTGTAAAGGAAGCCAAGGGAGCAGAGATGAAAGCACTGAGTGCTCTAGCCATGGGGAAGTGGGGAACCATGTCTGAATGACTTCATCAAGGCCAGCGTGGCTGGAATGGACAGCACATGCTGTACGAGGAGTTTGGAACTAGGAAGGCATAAAGATCTCTGAATGCCAGAGAAATAGTACTCTGAACCCTCAAAGGGTGCAGTGAACAGACTCAGAATAAGTGAACCCATCTAAACTTTTACCAGGCTCCTGCAGAAACAGTGTGAAAACTCCATATGAGTTTAGCCACACACTTCACAGGTATCAGAGCCAGCAATACCTTGTAATCTCCCCCTAACCCCACTTCTTCCTCCTCCTCCTCCTCCTCCTCCTCCTCAGAGTTTCCCTAGGAGAATGCCTTTCAGAAACCTCCCTCTACATACACTCCTTAATAGGTCCCCCCTCCCTGATCATAAATCCTATGGTCAAAGATGGTGACTAATTCCACCCTCAAGGTGTGTCAGTTAATATGCATGAAGTTCATTAAGCATGTCTGCTAGCAAAAACCTAGTTTCCGGTTCTTGACCCCGTAGGCTGGTTTTAGCCAGTTTTAGGCCGGGGCTGCATGTTTCAGTTACCTTCCAGGACATGGCTTCACAGAGTGTTTGAACTCTTCCCGTCATCCTACTTGGTGTCTGAATAAAAGACTACAAGCAGTGTTGAGGATCAAGAGAATATAGACAGGGATTTGACTCTCCCTCTAATTCCTTATCTTTACAGCCCAGTCACAACATCTCTGCAGACAGAACATTGTTCTCACACACCCACTGCAATGCATACAAATAGCCTGAACTAAGTCCCTACTGCCATGCCATGCACTGGGTTACCTAGCTGTTACTGAGCTGTTTCACCAAATCTGACTCTTCTTTGCCTCATTTGGGGCTTTTCTGGAGCAACTCATCATTTCTTTCTCTGGCTCATTTTACAGATGAGGAAACTAAGGCAAAAAAGTGACTTGTCCAGGGTCCCATAGCTAGTAAGGGTCAAAGGCTGGATTTGAACTCATGAAGATGGGTCCTCTTGACTGCAAGCCTGGAGCTCTGTGTTCTGTGCTACTTAGCCGTAGTGTAAAACTCACATAGAAATGCAGTTGTATAAAACCAGAAAACCTCAAAGTAACATTACCTCTGTTGTACTGTATTTTGGATGGGCACCCTGTACTAGCTTATTCCTGGGAATTGCTAAAATGAGCCAATGCTGTTGCTTTATTAAGCATAATAAGTCAGTTCTCTCAGACTGCTCTGAGGTATAGAGGGATGGGAAGCTCTTCCTTGGCCTCCATTGTCTTAAGGACATGAAGCTGAAACTCTTCATCAGATCATCCTCCCCCAGCCTGTCATGTTCCTGGCCAGCCAGGTGGATTCCACTTGGATCTTTCTTGATCCCCAACTCCTCCCTGGTTCTCCCCCTTCTCCTCCTCCTCCCCAGCAGCAAACTGCTCTCATATAGGACTCTGCTCTACCCTGCCTGGTGTCTTTGCTTGAGCCCGTGCCACGCACATAACGAAATCACAAACACTGGTATCCTGGGATGCCTAGGACATCAGTTCTTTGTATTGATTGAATTATTATATGCTCCCAAAACTATTTCACATTTCAACTCCATATCACCACTGATACCTTTAATACTGAAGTGTGTGTCATAATTCACAGTTTGAAAGAATTCAAAGAGAGTCTCTTAAAGTCCCAAAAGTTTATTGATGCCATAGTTGATGGCCTAGACTCTAAAGGAAGTCTAGAAAATTAGAAATCATTCAGGAAGGCTTTATATCCTGAAAATTTGGAGCTCAGTTATAGGATAGCAACCTACAATCTACAAGAAAGATAAGAAGGAGTCAGGTAAGGAGACAGGATGCCTTTTCATCCAGGTAAGGAGGCAGGATGTCTTTTAACAAGGTATTCACAATCAGACAGGATAGTTTTTTGTTTGTTTTTAGAGGAAAAATGAGAAAACGGATAAGAAGTATACAATTTTGAATAGACCCTACGCTCTGACCCATCAATACCACTTCATTTTCTTTTATTTTACTTAGCATTTCCCAATTAGATCTTAATGTGGTTTGGGAGTTTGACCTGAGTCAGATACTCTGCCATAGAGTGTATGAAAGGGAGAAATATGTAAGAAAGGTAGACTGAGGCCAGGTTTTGAAGAGGTTTGTATGCCAAACAGAGAAGTTTATATTTGATCTTCAAAGTAACAGAGGATAGAAAAAACTAAATGGGGGGGAATAAGGAGAGAAAAAGATGTAGGAGTCAAAAGAGTCCAGATGCATGACTTTCAGGCACCTTCCTTTCCTATCCTCACCCCAGATCCATCCAGCTTAGCATGTGTCAGATGACTGTGAACAAGTCTTTAAACGATGGTGAATAATCATGTTTTGTTTTGTTTTGTTTTCAATCCCAGTACATCACCTCTGGATCATTCTTGGTGGCTGCAAAGAAAACTTCCAGAACTTGCCTGGCAAGTAAAACTATTCCCCTCTTTTTCAAAAGGCTTAGGAATTGAGTGAGAATCTCTCAGGAATAGCTGCTGATAATTTGGTGGCAGTTATGAACTCGACTCCTTAGTGCATAAATAAACATGGAATAATACTGCTCCATATTCTGAAAGCTCCTTTTTTGGGGAATTAGAATCATTAGGGTACTCATTAACAGACCCCAATGGATTTAAGAAGCTTCACAAAATGAATACCATATTGCTAGAATAATAAGCCACAGTGATGTTGTTGAGACCCCAAAAGGTTGGGATCACAGGCTGGTGTTGTGAAGTATCTCAAAAGAATATGCAGGCTTGAACCCATTTCCGAGCCTAGGGGAAACGTTTATTGTAAATGTAATGCCAACTGAAGCAGGCTAATTTCCAGAAGAATTTAGCAAGGAACCAGGTGAAAGAAGATAAATTTCTAGGACAAAGTTAGAAACCAGAGCTTCATGTAACTTATTTGCTAACTTTATGGCTTATAGATAGTATTGAGGAGTATTTCTCTACTGCCAGGGACCACATCCTCTGTACTATAGTAGATGGGTACCATGAAAGATGCCACAGACATCACTCTTCCTTGGGTGGAGTGGTAACAACTCCATGCAAAATCAATCAGCGGGCTAAGTAGCAACTGTACAAGCTGACCAATGACACAGCCTTTATCAAAACCACCATCCTCTCTGCCCATCCTCCCTCCCAGGGATCTTCCTGTCTCTCTGCCAGGTGGCCAGGAGTTTCTGGGCTGAGAGCAGCCCCCTGTGGGTGGGTAGCGCCTCAAGCTTTCTCCAGGGCTGTGCCCTTTGGCCCTCATCACCTTCCTAAACACTTGTGGGAGCCAGATGCCAGCGGCTGAACTGCCACTTACTTTATGTGACCAGGCTGGCACACAGCCTGCAACACAGTTGCTTTTTTCTGACCCTTCTGCACTGATAATAGTATCAGAAGCTACAAGGTATCCCAGTAAGCCCTGCATTCATTTCCTTTCTCAGACACTTAGTGGCTGTGGAATCCTGGATGAGTCATTTAGCTTCCCTCAGCCTCAGTTCCTCATCAATAAATCCAGGGCACCTCCCAAGGTGATTGTAAGAATCAAAGTAAGAAAAAACATCCAACGCTTTGCAAACCTGGAGTTGTATATAAACGTGAACATTCCTCACAACATTAGTAATGCATTGCATTTACACAGGACCTTAAAGTCTGGATGCCTGAAGTCTGAAGCAGCCAGCTCAGATACGACCCCTTCTGGCCACAGACTCGGAATCCCCCATTTAGCCTCTCAGCTCCCTCTCTGCTGGCCAACTCGGTGCAGGAAGCCCTTCCTTCTATTCATTTGAATCCAAAAACTAGCACCTGCCCAGCAATGGAAATGTAGAGGGCCTCTAAAGTCAAAGGGAGGAGTCAAAGCCAGCCTTGCCTTAAAGTGGATGCAGGAACCAACAACCACTGGATATATTTAGGACTCTTGTTACAGGAGCAAGAAAAAGCTAAAAGAAGCCATTATCGTTTGTGTCTCTTGCCCCAGGTCAATACAAAGCTAGGAATGAACACGATAAGCCTGTTCTCGTCCATCTCTGGAATGATTCTTCTGATCATGGACATATTTAATCTCACCGTTTCTCATTTTCTAAAACTGCAAAGTCTGAATCTGGGGCAAACAGTGAAATCAAATGTCAACATATACAGCTGTGAGCAAAGTGAGGCAACCGAGCAAAACTCTTTGGTGGAGCAGTACTGCTTCACTGTGAAGTCCTTCTTTTTGGTAAGTTCCAAAGTGCAAACACACTGGGATAAAGATATAGAAATGAAACAGTCCCTACCTTCAGGAAGGTTACATTCAAAGGAGGAAGTGGGAAGAAGGGGGGGGGAGAGATACAGGATATTCTAAAAGAAGTAAAAAGAACATACAAAGTGACTTCAGCATCAGGAAAAGGCTCAGAAAGGGGGCTGGGGTTTTAAGGGGCCCAGATGAGACAGGAAGGCACTCCAGATGTTGGGGGAAGAGGCATACCATATATAAAGAACAGTAAGGAGTCAATGGAATAAGAGAAGGAAACATACAAAGTAACTCTGGAAAGACAAGAAGGAGTCAGATTGAGAATGAATTCCCATTTTATTCTTGAGGCAACAAGGACTCACTGAAGCTCTAGGAGCAACACCATGAAAACCCCCAAGTCTTTTTCCCAAACAGATGCTGTCCAGCCATTCCCCCCTCATCATAATCATTAGATTGGAAACTTCTCAAAGGCATGGATTGTATTTTGTTGTTCTTTGTATTCCTAATACTTAGCACAATGTCTGGTACAAAGTAGATCCTTAAAATGCACATTGATTGATCCTTTACTTGCTTTGAAAAAAAAAAAAAAATGTGCCAAAGTATAATGTATTTTCCTTATCCCTGCTAGATTCCTTCTTCCTAGGTTCCACCCAACACTCTGAATTCTCATGGTCCTTTTGGATCCTTAAACTGTCTTACAATACGATACCTACCTCTTCAATCTAGATTTAATTTGTAAATTTACCAAGCATACCATCTCTATATTTACCCAAGTGACTGATAAAGACATTAAACAGTAGAGAGGAAAGCACAAGTCCCTGCAGCTTACCACCAGAGACCTAAAATCATGTTGCTATCGTGTCATTAACAATCATCTTGTAATGCTGGAAAAACTGAGACAAGACAGAAATTAGATTTTATATTTTAATATTTAAAATAATATTTTAATAGTAGAGTATTTGGGCTAGCTGGCCAGACAGGACTCTTGACCAAAAGATGTCCTATCCTAGCGATTAAGACACAGACCTTTTATAGGACCCCAGCTATAAGGGAAACAAAGGCAAAGGAGGGAAACACTGGGTAAATCATAATTTCAGGAAGGATCACAACTTTAGTCCTGACAGGTTGGAGATCAGGAAGGTGAGGAGCAGGAGACAGAGAGTCTGGGACAGGAGACAGTGAACAATATCCAGGCATTTGAGATAAGTCATTTGGAGTTTTATGATTCACTAGAATGTGGCCGTGGTCAGAGCTTAATGGGATTAAGAAGGGGGGGTGCTCATAATAATTTTATTCAGGGTATAGCATAATAATTCAGGGAAACTGAGGCATTCCAATTCAAGGAAACTGAGGTAGAGAAACTGAGGCATTACAATCTATGAGATCTCCTTAAGCTCAAATTTCTTACCTTTCCTTCTCTGAACATTCTTCAGGGAATTTTGGCCATCATGCTGATTTTCACTTTTCTTCAGAACTTATTGGTAGTGTGCATCACAGAGGACGAATGGAAGACTCTATGCTCCAGTGCCCCGACAGTGAGTATTGACCTGACCCCAAAGCTTTCATGACCTATTAGCCCTAGAACAATGTTCCATTCATGGTCTTCATCTATCAAGGCTAGACCTGACTCGGGCTCATTCTCTGATAGTTTATGTTGTATAAAATGAAACATTCAACAGTTAACAAAAAGGAGAAATTTAACAATTATTTTACTTCTCAGGAAGGGGAGGAGGGGCAAAAAAAAAAAAAAAAAAAAAAAGAAAATAGGGTCTGGACACTATGATCCTTTATGGAGTAGGGGAGACAGCGAGACAAATAGCAATGACAAAAGAAGTGTTGAGACAAGAAGCCAGGATTTAAATTCAAAGAATGGGTATGCTAAATTCTACTAGAATAGTGAAGGCAAGGATTATTCCTATCTAAACCTTATGTCTAGTATATAAGGTACAAACACCGTACAAACTAGTACAATGCTATGTACACAATAGGCACATAATAAATACATGGTTTTTAAAAATTCTGTTTCTGCTTCATGCCCCACATTATGTGGTTGGACATTTAGGAAGAATGCTTTGAAACTAGACTGCTGTGATTATACATTTATAGATAAGAAATCAGAGCTAACAAATAGCTTACTCAAAGTCACACAGTTCAACTGGTAGCAGCAGTGACATTAAAGCATAGTTCTGTGCTCTTTCCACTTTACTCAATTTTGAAGAGGGGATTCTTGTTCAAATGCTTCCATGCTCTGTTCTCATGCCCAATCGGTGAATCAGTGAATTTGGCACTTGCCCAGGAACTTTTGGTACATGTTGCCTTTATACATCTTTGGAAATCTGGGGACAAAGAAGTAATAAAGACCTGGCCCTGGGAGAGGACAGGAGATAACCAAGGACAATGTAAGAATAATCCTGGTCAAGTTGCCATTTTGTGTCTGTTTCCCCCTCTATAAAATGAGGGGCTTAGACTTAACGGCCCCTTAACTCCCTTTTTAGCTCTAAGTCATGGTCCTATAATCTAGTAAATTAAAAATGTAGAAAATATGGACATGACAAAGAACTAATAAGTGTAAAGGACAAGAAAAGTAATTTGACTTTCTATTGCAGAGTGTGCTTCTCCTGTCTGCAGAAGACAGGAAGGAGCAAGCCGTCCAGCTCACTGTGGTACCCTCCCAACCAAAGGCTGAGGAAGAAATGGAAAATATCCCTGCTCAAGAAGAAGACAAAGAAACAAACTTTCCAGCCCCGCCCCTGGAAGGCTCACCCACTGAGGATGACAGCTGCCCCTGAGAAGGGCTGTCTGGTTCTCTCTCTGTCCTCCACGTCTGAATCTCTCCCTGTGCTTCCTCTAGCTTTCATACCTATGTGGAGGAATTCAAAAGCTTTTCCATTTCCCAGTAGGTAATAAAGTGTAGCAAAACCTACCTTTGAGTCCTTAAAAAAAGGCAACAGGTAGGAGAATAAGCTTTTTGAACCTTTATCCCACTAAAGTAAATTTTTGTTTGGGTCCAAGTTGGCTAAGACATCTTCTAAGTCCATTTCAGCTCTGAAATTCAGTGATTCTATGACTGCCATTATGTGAGATGGAGGTGATTATTTATATCAACAAGCTCAATTTTCTCCCACTTCCTTGATGAGAGTAGAAAAGGGCTACTTCTATCTTATTCCTCACATTTTTCCCATTCACAAGTAACTTGTCACTAAAAGGTTACTTCCAAGAAAGAGTTGAAAGGATTCTCCTTTTATCTTTTCTATAAACTCTTGCTCTTGGCCAAATTTCCTGGGGTCATATACTCTAAACAGATGAGACCTTAACATTAAAGATCACTGTTGCTGTCGTTCACTCCTTCAGTCATGTCCAATTCTTCATGATCCTATTTGGGGTTTTCTTGGCAAAGATACTAGAGTGGGATGCCAATTCTTTGTCCAGTGTGTCCCCATTTTACAGATGAGGAATTAAGGTAAATAAGAAGTTAAGTGACTTACTAGTAAGCATCTGAGGCCAGATACTTAAGTTTAGTGCTTTATCCACTGTGCCATGTAGCTGCCTCATTAAAGATTTTATCATTTAAAAAATATTTTTAAAATTGAAGAGAAACAAATCATATATCTTTCTCATAGGTAGGAGACATTCTTAAGCAAACAAGATATAATGGCAGTTACAAAAGATAAAATAGATAACCTTGTTTATATGAAACTGAAATGTTTCTACACAGACAAAATGAATGCATCTAGGATAAGATGGGAATTCATTGAATGGGGGAAAAATCTTTATATCAAATTCTCTGTAAGAATTTTTTATCCAAAATACATCAATAGTATGTGTATAAGTGTGTATGTGTATATTTATATATTTATCTATTGGGGAATTATATATATATATGTATATATGTATATATATACATATATATATATAATTCCCCAATAGATAAATATTCAAAGGATATGGACAGTAGTCAAAAAATGAATCACAAAGTATGTACAACTACATGAAAAAAATGTGCCAAATGAAAAAAAAATCAAAAGAACCAGGAAGTTTAACCTCATATCCTGAAAACTGGGGGGGAAAATGATCCAAAAATGTTAGAAAGGTTGTGGAAGAACAGGAACACTAATACATTGTTGGTGGAGCAGTGAAATGACATGATCATTTTGGAAAGCAATTTGGAATTGGTCGAATAAAATGACTAAAATGTCCATACATTTTGAACCAGAGAATATATTACAGGGTTTATATAACCCAAAGAAGTTATAGGTAAGTTATAAGGTGCCCTTATATACAAAATTATATACAGCAGCATTTTTGTGATAGGTAAGAATCGGAAACAATTCAATCCAGCCTAATAAACATTTAGCACTTACTATATGCCAGGTACTGTGTTAAACATTGAGGATATAATTAATAAAAAGAAAGCTAGTTCCTATTCTCAAGGAGTTCAAAATCTTACAGTGAGAGAGAACATCCAAAAGAAGGCAAAAAAATGAGAGAAGGATAAGGGGGGGAGGGGAGGAAGTAGATCAGGATGTAACTGGTGCAGGGTCCCTACTTCTGAGCCAAATAGAGCAATAGATGTGGAGCTGAGTCCAGTTTTTGTCCTCTATAAAGAAAGGCAATGGAAAGAGTTTGGTACTCCATCCTCTAGTCCTCCTTAAAGAGGGGAGAAAAGGCTGAGGGAGGTAGCTTCAATCAAGGTTAGAATTCGCAGCATGGTGATGAGAGAGGACAAGGTGTCCATCAACTGGGGAAAAGATAAATATCATTGTGATACATGAAGGTAATATATTATTCCTGTGCTATAAGAAAGAAGGTGTGATGGATACAGAGAAGCATTAAAAAACTATATGAATTAAAGCAAAATGAAGTAAACAGAGCCAAGAAAATAATATGTGCAGCAACTACAATGTAAATGGAAAAATAATGATATGCTAAAACATCAAAAGTGAATGTGACAACAATCATAAAGATAAAGCAGGGGTCCAATAATGGGATATGAGAGGACATCCTAACAACCTTCTTCTTCATGGAGGAAGAAAGTCCACTGGTGACACACTACATATACTTTGAACTTTTTCCAATAAAATTAGTCATACTGATATTTTTCCCTCAAAAAATATTATTTGTTATATAGGATGGCTCTTTTGGAGGGGGTGATAACTTGGGATAGCTATGATGATATAAGAAACAGAAGACATCAATAAAAATTATACCAAAGGAAAGAAGGAAGGGGAGAGAGAGGGAAGAGGGGAAACACATATAGACAGACAGACAGGGGGAGGGACAGAGGAAGGGAGAGAGGAAAGGATGGAAGTCCCATACCCATACCAGAATATTACCATACCCATACAGGGACACCAAGACTGGGATAGATGCTAACTTGCAGTGTTCTTGGTTACAACCCATTTCTTGTTTACAGATCCAGATCGAATGAGAATGAAACCTAGAAATGGGGTTGGTTTTCCAAGATAGAAAGGCCCTCTCCTAGGTAGTATAATCAGAAAAAAAGGTAGTACTTCAGAATACCTCAAACCCCAAATGCAGAGAGAGGTCCCAATTGTAGCATCTTCCCAATTCTGCAGAGGAATGAAAAGGGCTGAAATCCTAGACCAAAGGAAACTAATGGTTCTGCTTCTCTAAACCAATAGTTTTCTAAGTGAATGATAGGGGCTGATTCCAGTAACAGTTTTCCATTCCTCAAGCCCAAATCTAGATCAGAAACTTGCAGAGCTCAAATTAGGAATCAGCAATTAGACTTTGCCCTGAATCAGATCACTTTGAGAGCAATGAAAGACTATAAGTGCCTAACCTGAGTGGTCACTGAGATCCTAGAAAACCACAATACTCAATGTTCTCAAGTGCTGGAGTTCAGCTCCAGTGAAGGTGAGGGTGAACTGAATCTTCAGGAACCAAAGAGAAAAATGAACTGGCAATTTTTGTTTATTAATCTGAGAGCCAGAGTTTAAGTACTCTTTAAGCTAGTGTTGCATTAACACCAATTACCTCCAGGTGGCACTATGTACATTCCAGGGTTAACGTATAGAACATATTTCCACATTTCAGTTTGACCTTAATTAGCAATAACAAGGTATTTTTCATAACAGGGTCATAAATAACAGTAACTATCAATAACAAGGTATTTGTCATAATAGTCATAAATAGCATAATTGTGCTGCCTTGTTCCTGTCACATTCATGCTCCATCAAGATTATCCTAAATTTATCTTGAGCATGTCTTTTATTCATTGTGAAGGGAGGTGGTAAGCCAATGCTTTTGGATTGCTCACCCTTATAGAGAGCAGGTCTCAAATAATACCTGGACTGGGCTTTTTCTGTACATGGATTTATTCAATACTAGTCTTCTATACTCAAAAAAGCAGCAATAGGTCCAGTCTAGACCTTCTCTCCTCAAGTATCACAGAGCACTATAATAACATCAAGTCTGAAATCAGTAAGCTGGAAAAATTAGCAAATAAAAAAGAAGCTCATCATAAAGATGGCAGGGAAGCTCAAGACACAAACCCAGAAGAAGAGAATGACTCCAAAACATCTACCACTGAAGCTTCAGAGAGGGGAAAAAAATCAGAAGGCAAAAATTCAACTAGAATTCCTTAATAAGATAAAGGGGGTTTTTTTGTTTGTTTTAAGAATTTAGGATGTTTTTATAAATGAAATGAGAGTGCTTGAGTATTATGGGCCAGAACTCTGTACTTAAAACAAGGATTCTTACAAGGTGCTAACTCAATGGAATTGATAAATACAATGGTTATCTAGTTTAGCATGGTGATTAATAGTTCTCTAGTTCAGTACATGTACTTAATACTTCATATAGTTCTACAAGATTCATACCTACAGTGATATAATTAAAATAGAGCATATAAAGCTGGAACAAACTCAGCCACAGTCTGAGCCAAGACAAGAGGACTGGAGGTGAGCTCAAGCTCTCAGAGCCAAGGACAGACAGATTCATTCCATCATCCACCTTTGTGGTGGCTGGAAACTGAAGCACAAGCCCTTGGACTCAGAGCCACATTAATTCACTTCATCTCATACCACCATGGTGGCTGGCTTCCTGTACTTCCCCCACTGAGACCAAGGGAGGTCTGAAAGGCTCTCCAGAAAGCTGCCTAGCCCCAAGCAAGGAGACAATAAAGAATTTGGATTTTAACATTTGGCTATTCTTGTGGTGATTAGTCTACTGAAATGAAGACTTCTCCAAGACCTCCAGAAAACCAACAGGAACATTACATTTTGGAGTCCGAGCGTGGGACTAAGGACCTATATCTGTGACCCAGAAATTAGGGTAAGTACAAAAATAGACAAGGAAGACACTTTTTTTAAGGGCTGAAGTAGTTTCAGCTGAAATGGGACAAATGTTTAGAAAGGAGACTTTTTCACCTCAAGGAAAATATGTTGGAAAGCATAGTTAAAGTCATAAAAAACCAAGATTTGATTATAACTTGGGAGCAGATCATTGAATTTTTAGAAACATTACAATACACATCTTCTTGGTTCTCAAAGGAAAAAGAATTAGATCCAGAGGAGTGGAAATTAGTAGAAGAGCAATTAAGTGAATATTACAATGATAATGGTCCTGATTCAATTCCTAAAGAAACATTTTATACATATAACTTAATACAATTGGCTTTAGGAAATTACATAAGTTATAGAATAAGGAAAAAGAAGAAAGTGCAGGAAGGGGAGGATACTGACAAACTAGGTGAAAAGGATGAAGAATTAGACAAGAAAGGAGTTAAGTACAATTCTGATGAAATTAAGAAATGTGGTGCTTCACAGCAGGAGCCCTTACAGTATTCCCCATCTCATGACCCTTCCCCCCTCAATTAATCCTTCTTGGGTGGAGGGAGAAGGAGGAGGCAAGGGCAGTGAAACAATCAGCATCACCTAAGAAGCAGCCTATGACACAATTATAAAAGGCACGAGTTAAAGCTAAAAAAAGAAGGACAGGATATATCTGATTTAATAGAAGCATACCCTGTAATTGGAGAATTTGGTTTTTCAGGTCAAGCCAGAAGACGCACTCCTTTTAAATCAAAGATTTAAAAAAGGGTTGCACTCTTTATGGTGCTACATTGTCTTATGTTAAAATGGTATTAGAGAATTTGGCTTATGAAATTTTAATCCCTAGTGATTGGAAATCTATAGCAAGGACATGTTTAGAACATGGACAAAACTTGTGGCTTTCAGAATACAACGAACTCTTTAGAATACAACATCAACAAAATCTGCAAACTGGACTTAATATACAAATCACCTTTGACCAACCAGCAGGTAAAGGCTAGTATGCAGACACTTCAGTACAGATTAATTACCCTTTAATAGTATAAGAGCAAATTGCTGCTGCTGCTATCAAAGCATGGGGCTCTCTCCCAGGAAAACAAGATAGAAGGGAATCCTTCAAGAAATAGAGCAAAATCCAAATGAACCCTTTGCTGATTTTATGGTACATCTGCAAACAACTATCATATGAACGATTGGAGAAAATGCAGCTAGAGGAATAATGATCAAACAACTTGCTAAAGAAAATACTAATGAGGTTTGTAGAAGAGTTATATGGGGACTACACAAAGATGATCCTTCAGAGGAGATCATAAGATTCTGTGCCACAGTGGGCACAAATGCCTTTTATACCCAGACTATGATGCAGAACATGCGAAGACCAGGTCCCTTGTGGCAAGGGACTTCCAGAGAGACTCATCAATGCTTTCAATGTGGTAAAGTAGGGCACCTGAAAGCTCAATGTAGGCATAGAAATAGAGTGAGAAAATGGGAGAACAAGACCCAAAACCCTGTGTCCAAAATCAATAAGGACTTCCACTGGGCTTCAGAATATAGAGTGACTCAGGGAAATGGGAGTTGAGGCCCAGCTTCAAGACCTCAAACAAACATGATGGCAACTGAAGTTATACACAGAAAGTCTTTAGAAGTTCAGGACTCCGATATGATCAATCAGCAAAGAAGCAATCTGATGGAAGAAAGGGATTACATGATCTATCAGCCAAAAAGCAATCAGACGGGAGAGATTACAATTGGGGAAAATAGAGGCTTTTTAACCCAATAGAAGGGCAGTGTCCAGTGAGAACAGCTCCAATATAATCTCCAAGTGATGAGGAGAGATCCAGAAAGTTGTAAATGGAAGGGACTAGATGGGTTAACTGCTTGGGGGAAAAGGTTTGCTTGCTTCTCTACAGATAGAGAAGGAATCGAATGGGTGCCAACAAACACCTTGAAAAAGATAGAAAGAGAGAAAAAAAACCTCAAAACAAAGAAGACCTAAGAAGCATCTGACACTGAAAGAGCATGGCTGATATGAGACTGTTAAAGAACTTCAAAACCAGCAGGAATCATTGGATTCCCTGACACATGAAGTAATGAATAATAGATTGGTTTTGGACTATTTCTAGTACTTGTGGACTTGTATAATTCCTCATGTTGATTCATGTTGCTTGTTATGTAATAACCCCCATGTTGATGGATTTATGTATAACTGTTTCAAAGTTAGACTTTTCAGAAGCCCGCTAATCTGGTTTGACTCCTTTTGGTGTTTTCATCTCTCTTTCTGAGATGTCAGGAAGGATGTGATCACCAACTTTTTGGGGTTCTCACCTCCCTGAGAAGTCAGGAAGGGCATGACCACCTACGTTCTAAAACAAAAGAAAACAGGAGATGTTATGGGCCAAAACTCTTGTACTTGAAAAAAGAATTATTACAAGATGCCAACTCAGTGGAATTGATAAGACAATGATAATTTAGTTTAGCATGGTAATTAATAGTTCTCTAGTTCAGTAAATGTACTTAGTACATAATACTTGAGAGAGAAAATTGGAAAAGAAAATAGAGCTATAGAAGAAAAAATTGAAAAGGTAATTAACTTAAATTGAATGAAATAGAAGCCAATGATTGTGAAATAACAAGAAATGTTAAAACAAAATCAAAAGACTAAAAGTATAAATGAAAATATAAAATATGTCAGCAAAAACAATTTATCTGGAAAACAGATTGATGGGGATGAACCCTGAAAAATGATGGGGGTAAACTCTGAAACTCTCCTCTGACAGAAACTCATCCTTCAGGGCAGTTAAGCAGTTTCATTCTGTTAGAAATCTTGGCGGGGACTAGCTGCACCCTCTATTGAGTTGAAGATTAGCCCAAGACCACTCCCAGTAGCTCAAACTTAAGTAGTCTCATTTAGTTGGAGATCTCAACCTCATATTCCTATTGAGTGGCTTGAAACTCCAAGATAAGTACTCTCTTTTCAACTGGAAATCTAGGTCTGGGAGAATTAAATCTCATTCAATAAAAGCCCCAGCCTCAGACTTCTTATAAAAAGACAATTTTGAACTCCAAATCTGCAGAAGTCCAAAGTAGGATTATACTTTGCCAAGAAGTTCTCTTCTTGGCATAGCTGCCTGCCAGGACTCTTGCCCGCTGTGAAGATAACCCTCTTCTCAGTGTTAACCTTTGCCATTTTCCCTGACAGGACCTTTTGCTACTAAGAAATCTGTTTTGCTAGCAAAAATGGCTTCTTAGTGGCAATAAATATTAATCCCTTTTGCCATTCAGATTTTTTGGGCTCATGCATTCTTTCACATTGGACCTGTGCCAACCAGAGGGGATTCTCACACCTCAATTCTCTACCACTAGACCCGCATCAAAATTAAGAAGAAAATATTTAACTAGATTATGTAAACATATTGAAAAATAAAAAGAATCTAATATCATATTTCAAGAAATCTTAAAACTGCTCAGAGAATCAAAGATCAAAGAGGAAACAAAAAAAAAAAGTATCAATCATCTCCTGAAATAAAAACATCCAAGGAAACTACAGACTAAATCCAGAATTTCCAGGTCAAATTAAAATTAATGCATTCAGCTAGAAAAAAAATAATTCAATTACCAAGGAACCACAGTCAGGGTCACAACATGATTAAGCGACCACCACTAGAAAAAAGAAGTTTTGTTATTTCTTGACTATCAAGAGAAGATGGAAAGAGAGGAGAAGAAGAATGGTTGGAGGTGGGAAGAAAGGAGAGAAGGGTAGAGAAAATTATTTCAGATAATCAGGATGAGAAAGTAGACATCTATTCAAACAAGAAGGAGGGTATAGAGTGTGTAGCTGACACTTGAATGTCATTCTCACATTAACTAACCAAAAGAAGAATGTACACAGTTATGTAAAGAAATACATTCCATTAAACAAAGAAATAAGATTGTAAGGGAGAAAGGGAAGAAAAGGAACTACAGGGAGATTGAGATTAGTACTAATCAAAATAAACTAAGGACATACTACATAGATATTTGCAGTTCTTTTTGAAGGAGCAAAGAATGAGAATTTTAGGAAGTATAACGTAAATTGAAAAATGGATAAACAAATTAAAATATATAAATATAACAGAATATTATTGGGCTAAAAGAAATAATGGAGAGGATTTCAGAAAAAAAACTGGGAAGATTTGTATGAACTGAATCATGAGAACAATTTATACAATGACAATTTGGCAAAGGCAAACTACTTTGAAAGAATTAGGAACACTTATCAACATAATGACCAAACAGAATTTCAGAGGACTAATGACAAAACATGATATGTACCTCCTGATAGAGAGGTAAAGAACTTAAAATGCGAATGAAATATTTTTGGACAAGGCAAATAGGGAAATTCATTCTGATTGACATTGACATATGTTTGTAATTAGTTTTGTTTTTCTTATATTCTCAAATAGAGGACAGATGGGATAGTGAAAAGGTAGATTTTTCCTGAGAGCAACAAATATTTCAAAAGAAAACAAATTAAATTAGGAATCTTGAAAAATGAAAGTGACGCAAAAGAAATTATTAAAATGATAATACAATATTACAGAATATATGATAATATAATTGTTATAATAATAATTGATAAAACACTTTGGATTTTTCTATTCTGACAATATTCTTGGAGTGTATGTTTGAGAATGTTGTAATCTATTATTTTTTGGATGCCTGTTTCCAAAAAATCTTTTCAAATCTCAACTAACAATCTTGGAGTTAGAAAGGGACTCAGAAACTATTTCCTTCTGCACATACCTAAATCCTCTCTACAACAACCTTGTTAAGTGATTTTTCAGCTTCCTCTTAAAGTGACAGGTGATCCTTAATTCCTAAGGCAGCTTGCTCTACTATTGGTCAGCTTTAATTGTAGAATAATTTTCCTTACTTAATGCTGAAATTTGCATGTGACATTGCCTTCTCTTTCTTGGAAAAAAGAAGTTTCACAGCTGGATCCTGCTATTCAGGAGGCACCAGAAAATTAAAGTATGATCAAGAAGAAATCCCTTTTATTTCCCCCAAGGTAGTGACCATAGTCTGAATGGTGAGACAGGACCATGGTCAGAGACAAGAAGGGTACCAGCATTATCACACCCACATTTCATGTTTCAGGGTTTCTTCATCTTTCAGGATTTGAGGGTTCTAGATTTGATAATCTCAGGTTATCAATTGTTAGATTTGAGTCTCCTTGTCCACAAGGCAGTGAAAAAATTCAATGACTCCAGAGTCACATGGTCTGACTTCCAATTGTACCTTTAATACTACCTGTTTAATTGGGGGCAAAAATCATCTCAACTCTTTGAGCTTCAGTTTACCTTTCTTAATTCAGAAATTGGACTAGATGGTCTCTGAGATCCCTCCTACTCCTGGAGCTGTTCTCCACCATCTCTATAGGAAATAGTGATTAGAACAGTTTTGAATGAAATCAAGCTGAGGTACAGTCAATCCAGTGCTTAACATGTTTGTACCCTGAAGTAAGCAACATGACTTTAGTCATGCAAGCCACAGACAGAAGAGACAATACTGTCTCATGGTCTCTTGAGCTGTTATTCATTAGGAAGTGAAACCTCACTTTCACAGATTTTTTTTTTTTTTTTTTTTTACAGGAAACAGCTGCAGTTGGCCAATTTAAGAACACGTTTGTCACAGCAACAAGTCACGAGATGGTAGAAATCTTCAAATCCCACAAATATGTACAAAGCTATAAATGCTGGCAGTGATTGGTAGGCACCTCTCTGTCAATAATTGGGCATGACAATTCATGGAAATAAAAGAATCTTGGAGGAAATTTGAAAGTAAAGGAGAAGTAATCAAGTTGTTATCCAAAAGACCCATAAGAAAGAATAAAAAGTGATAGGTTCTTTTATTTTTAAAATATTAAGTTGGTTTCTAACCAACCACAAAGCATATGATTAGACTTCCTTCAAGCTAGGGTTCTCAACCAGCAGGATCAGGACTAATAGTAATAATAACTAGCACACACACACACACACACACACACACACACACACACATATATATATATATGTATATGTATGTGTGTGTGTATATATGTATATATGTATGTATGTATATATACACACACACATACACATACGTATATCTATGTGTGGGCATGCATGTATAGATATAGTGATTTAAAGTTTGCAAAACACTTTGCGTATGTTAAATCATTTGATCTGATTTGATTCTCACATTAATTACTGTCTTAATTTTATAAGTGAGAAAATTGAGATTTAAGAGAACTCCAATAACTTGGGCCAGGATACTGACATCACCTCCCTATGATGATTAAGTCAATAAGAATAGACTATGACTTCAAGAATTCCATAAAATTAAGGAGTTTTTTGATAAAGCTGGTGGTTCTGTTCATAACATTATAAAACACATTGAAGGATAATGCATTTACCAGGAAAGAATGAAAAAGACACAAAATCTAATTTTTATTACTAGACTACTAGATCAGTGGCACAAATTAAAAAAAAAAAAAACCTGCCTGAGGGGGGAATAATATGATGCAGCCCTTAGGAAGGATATAGCAATAACCCTAAGACCACCAGACCTTGGGAATGATATAGTTGGAAATGATATATTTCTTCCCCTAAACTATCCTGCTCCAGTTTACTCTACCTGACCAACACGATGCTAACACCACAAACATTGCTGGCTATCAGATAACAGCCTGATGGTCACTGACAATAGAGTTTTTAATGAGCAACAATAATGAAGTGCTTAAAGTTAAGCAGATGCAGAACAAAAGACACTTGACCTAGGTCTAAAAACATACCTCTGGAAGGTGTCCCATTCCCTACCCCCTAAACTCTGCCCAGAGAACTAGAGGACTGCACCTGCACACACAGTCAGACCAGACCACTGCTCAACTTTACTTCTAAGCCATAAAACTACCATTATTAGTGACTTGAAGTACCTGGTTTCTCTATCTTTTTCCTAAAAATTTATATTCCTGCTCCTGGTTCTTTGCTAACTTCCTTCAAAACTTAGCTCTCTTTAATTGGCATTACAATTATAATAAACTTTGCCCCTGGCCTTGGAGATAGGTCTGAACCTGAAAATTCTTTTGATACACCGATCAAGGTCAGTCTGAATCTCCAACATTTTGGAGGTCCCCTTGAACCTCCACATTTGGATCTTTACGGAATTTTGTGTGAGCTTAATTTATTCCGGGAGGACTCCTTGCTGGAGCAGTCTATAAGGATGTTGGGGCTTTGTCTTGCCTTATCTAGGTGTTTTGTTATTGTTTTGTTTTTTCATATTGTCCTCAACTCCTTCCTCTCTACTACTCCAAATATTTAATCCATTTTCCAGTATGACTATTTTTACTTTTCTCCTATTTCTAGCATTTGTCGCCTTCTCTCTTTTCACACAGCTGCAACCTTGGGTCCTCCTCATTTCTTCACATCTCACTGATTACTGCCAACAACCTCCTAATTGGTTTCTGGCCTCAAGTGTCTCTCTCCTTGAGTCCACCCTATGTAAATCACTAAACCTCTCAGTGACCCCTCTATCCCTGGTCCCAGTTTTCTAAAACTGGACACGGCATATGTGCCAGGATGTAGATAGATAAACCCCTTGATCATAATTTGCCTCTCATACAGGGTTCTAGTAAGCACACCAGAACTTATAGAGTTCTATAGAAAAATACATGATTCTACATATTTCTACTGTTTCTGTCTGGTCTCATTTCACTTCTGGAGATCTCTAGAATCCCAATTTAATGAGTTAACAAGTGGCAGTAGTTGCTTTAATAAGGAAAAATCTTCAGTGGTTAAATTCATAATGAAATTATTATTTTTTTTTTCCTGAGGCTGGGGTTAAGTGACTTGCCCAGGGTCACACAGCTAGGAAGTGTTAAGTGTCTGAGATCAGATTTGAACTTGGGTCCTCCTGAATTCAGGGCTGGTGCTCTATCCACTGCGCCACCTAGCTGCCCCCGTAATGAAATTCTTGTCCATACCTTAGGCATACTTTCTGTTCCCATGCAGTTCAGGAAGCTCCCCCTTTTTGCCCTATTCTTCCTCTAGACATACCACCAGCCTCATACCCATAACATAGAACCTTTTATTCCGAGCAAATACTTCTCGCCAGTCCTGTTTGCCAAGGGTTAAGTCACATGATGGCCATTTAAATATTTCATAAGATCCTGAGGGTCCGCAGAAATCACCTTTTTTTTTTTTTTTGGCAGATAAAGACCTGATGACCAGAAAGGGAAAGTCACATAGGCAGAAACCGGCAGAGCCAGAATCTGAACCTGGTCCTCCTGCCTCCAAATTCACAAATCCCCTACTGATGGGGTAATGATCATTCGACAACCCCCAGGCTTCTCTCATCCTTCTTCATTTTTTTCTCCCAAGTAGGGTTTCTTCAATATGGCCAAGGAGGGGAAAGCAGAGAAGAGCAGAACAGTGGCTGAAAAAGAAAAGGACTTTGGACCTGCACAGAGACAGGAAGCAGTCATTTGCTGCAACCATAAAAACATTCTATTAAATCTATGCCGATCCCTTCTGAGGCAGAGATACGCAAGGACTTGAAGAGAAATAGGACAGCAGGGGCACAGAGAAAACAGGGAGTCCCCAAAAACTGCTTTCTCAAACTTTTCCTCTGAATCAGCCTGGAGCAAGTAAGAGGCAAGGGCTGGGGCAGGGACAGGGGCAGGGACAGGGGCACGGGCGGGGGCACAGGCAAGAACAGAGACAGGCCTTGCTTGGAGGGACAGCCATTCTGGAGCAGATTGCTGGGTGAGTGATAAGAAGGAAAGGGAAGAAAAAGTAGAGAAAGAATAAAACAAAGTCTTTCCTAAAAGTTAGCCATAAGGAAGTGGAAGAGAAAAAATTTATCAGAAGCCTGAAATAAGGCAGGTGGTAAGAGAACAGTCTTCAATCCAAACCCTTAAATTAAGGAGATGTTGTTCCAGGGCCAGCCAGAGTCAGCCTGGGAGATGATGATGGACTACATGAGCACAAATAATGTCATGTCCTAGACCTCAGAATAAAGACTAATCAGGATGTCCAGAAGGAATATGTCCAAAAGGGAAGGATCAAAATGGAATATCATCAACTCTCAGTTCCTGACATGTACACTATCTGCTTTGTAGATGGCTGACAAAAAATGTTTATGTGCCAAAGCGAATCTCTCCATCACCTAGCAGAAGTCTAAGCTCCATCTAGGCTCCCCTTGTAGGCTCCATCAGTTAGAGGAGAGTCAGCTATCCGTTCTTCAAGAGCAGACTAAGCCAAAGTTAAAAGGGATACAAATCAACTACTCTCCTGATTCCTTGGGATCCTGAACAAAACCAAATATAAAAGATTTGGGGGTTGGACACTTATCACCCTTTCTATGTTCCCTATTCTCCTTTACTGGCATCAGTAATCAGAAATAGATGAGTTAAATTTTGTTTTAATTCTTTCCTGGATAAATATATTATCTCTTAATGTGTTTTACAGTATCTTGGATGCAATGACCTCCTGGCCTGACAGAGTTCATGAAGACCCTCCCAATCCATACCTCCAAAGTAATTCTGGAATCTCCAAATTTTCATTTCCTCTACTTCCATTAAATGTGGTAAACCAGCCCGAAGTGGGTCAGTATCTTCATGTTAATAGTCCTCAGATCCAAAGTACAACACAGGTAAACTCAGCTACAACTGGATCAAGTTTGTTCTTTAAAGAAGGGAAGCCATTAGGGGTAAGTCAGCTCTCACTTGGAATGTCATTCTTGTATTTGCATGATTTGATAGGCCAGGAGTTGAGTGTTTGGAAGATGAAGTTTATGATTCTCACTGGGTAAAGTCCAATCATAAACATAAAATCCAATCTGAAAGCATAGCTCTGGAAGCTTCTTTCATTATTCCCAAGAGAAATCATTCAGACAAAACCTTAAGTTTTGTTCGGAGTTGACGCAAACAAAGTAAGATTTTAATGTGCAAATCAATGGGATTCAGCTATGAACTAGGGACTTCAATATTGCCATAGAAGGATTACCATTTCCAGGGCTCTCTATGTGCATAGATTGTTTGGGGCACCTCCCATCTTGCTGGTTCAGAATTACAGGTTTTGAGGTAGGTAGGGAGTATTGGTCAATATCTCCACCCCAGACCATCTGGGAGACAAGTTATAATGTGACACCTCCCCCACTTGATTTTTCTCAAACAAGGATTCCATCCAGGTCAATTCCATTATGATCTTACATAAGAAAATAATAATAAATACAGAAAAGAGATAACACAAGCAAACAACAGTCTATTTTTAAGGCACCATATTGTAAACCAGGCATCTTAACTTTTTTGGTATCAGGAACTTTTTAAATGCCTGTTTGTAATCTTTGTTTTATATCCTGAACTACTATAGACTCTAGCAATATCTCTGGATCCTTTCATAAATGCAGAAAATAAAGTAAAAAGGATTATAAAAGAAACCAATTGGAGTTCATTTATTAAGATATTATTTTTAGAAACAAGTTCATAAACCCTAGGTTACAGATTCCTACTGTATATAATGGAACAATATCAATATTAGATAGATAGATAGATAGATAGAAAGAAATTGCATAGCATTTAAAAATTTAGAGGAAAAACTAACAGTTTCTGGATATCTATATAAAAAGAAAATAATTGGGGGAAGAACTTTAATATGCCTCTTCCAGATTTAAACAAATATAATAGAGTAACTCTCCCCCAAAAAAGAAGTTAAGGATTTCTACATATTACTAACTAAATTAAGGAAGAAATATTTTAATTCCCTTCAAATAATTTCTAAATGTCTAGAAAAGACTAAGGATTTATTAAATGTTTATTGAATGGTTAATTTGTTCAAAATAACTTGGAATCAATCTACCAAGACATACCCCAAGATATAGAACTACAAAACACTTTTTATGGAAACAAAATATGTCTGAAATAATTGAAGAACTATTCATGGACAGATAGTATCAATATAATAAAAATTGGTGTTACACCAATCAAACTATGAACAGATTACTTTGTAGAACTAAACAATAACAATTCCTTTGGTAGGGAAAATATGTCATGAAATTCAAGGAAAATAATTACAATAAATGTAGGAATAAAGGGATCTAACATTACCAGATATCAAAATACGTGAAAAAAAAATAACCATCAAAACTATGAGGTACTAATTAAAAAAGTAAAAGTACATTAGTATAACATGCTATATCAATATTACCTAGGCAAAAAAACATAGCCTCTCAAAATTGATTAAGCATAAAAAATAGGAACAAGAAAGATCTTCTAATTTGATAAGAATTACTAGAAAAAATTGAATAGTAGTTTGCCAGAAAAATGGATTTAGAAAATATCATAACATAATACTAGAACTGGATAAAATGTACAAAGTCATATCACAAAAGGGGAATTGAGGCTACACTTATTAGATTATTAATAAGAGGGAAAATTCATAATCAACCAAGAGATAGAAGAGCTCATAATTGACAAAAGAGGTTATTTCAATTTTGTAAAATTGATATATAAATTGTCATTTGTAAGTGATTTATAAAAATAATTAAAAATCATTTGCAAGAAAATAAAAAACAATGCATTTAGAATAAGGAGAAAAGCTATTAAGTGAGAAGAAAATACTGGCATCAGACATTTCTGATAAAAATTTTATAGGAAAATGGATTGGGTATACAGACTCCCAGGTAAGGAACCTCTTTTATCAATGTGGCTGGAAACCTTCCCTGTGACTTACAGTCTTAGAGAGTTGGCTAAAGCAGTGGATCTTAAACTTTTGTTCTCAATATATTTATACTACTAAAAATTATTGAGTATCTGCCCAAAGAGTTTTTATTTTATACTTACAGATGTTTACCATATTGAAAATCAAAACTAATTTTGAATTTGTAGACCTTCTGAAAGGGTTTCAGAGACTCCCAAGATTTTTTGAGAACCACTGGCTTATAGCACAGAGAGGTTAACCAATTTGCCCAAAATTATAAAAGCAGTAAGCGTTGGAGGTGATACCTCAACACCAGTCTTTCTAGAATTGACGTTAATTATGCCATCCTACCTCTAGTCCAATGTAAGAAAGTTTGATAATAAAGATAATGATCAGACATACACTTAATAATCATGAGTCATTTCTCAATACACAGGGTATGGATCAATAGCGTACAAGAAGGAAAATGCAGATTATCAACAGCTAATATTAAAAAAATTCCAAAATCATTAATAATAAAAGAAATGTAAAATAAAATAGCAAAGAAGTCCCATCTCATGTCCATCAAATCGGCAAAGCTAATAAAAGAAATAGCCAATAATGGAGAAGAGAAATATGGCAAGGGGAAGTAAATCAAATACTCAAAACACCATTGGTGAAATTGTGTATTATTACATCCCTTCTTCAAATTAATTTGGAATGATGCATAAAAAGTTGTTTAGCTTTGGGATACTAATGCATTATTAGTGGAGTTGTAAAATGATCCCACCATTCTGGAGAGCAATTTAGAACTATGTCCAAAGGGCTATAAAACTGTGCACACCCTTTGATCCAGCAGTGTCTCTCCTGGGATTGTATTCTAAAGTGATCATAAAAGAGGGGAAAAACCCACATGTGAAAAAAAATTTTTAGCAGCCCTTTTTGTAGTAGCAAGGAACTAGGAAGTGAGTGGATGCCTATTAATTTGGAAATGGCTAAATAAATTATGATATATGAATGTTATAGAATATTATTGTTCAATAAGAAATGATGAGCAGGCTGATTTCAGAAAAGCCAAGAAAAAATTACATGAACTGATGCTGAGTAGAATCAAAAGAACACTGTACAAAGTAACCAGATTATGTGAAATCAATTGTAATAGACTTGGCTCTTCTCAGCAGTGGAATGATTCAAGACAATTCGAATAGACTTGGAATGTAAAATGCCATCTGCATTCAGAGAGGAACAATGGATCCTTTTTCTTTCATGACAAATATGGAAAACATGCTTTAAAAGATTGTACATGTTTAATTTATATCAGATTACTTGCTTTCTTGAGGAAGGGGAAAGTAAAGAAAGAAATTAGAAATACAAAATCTTACAAAAATGAATTTTGGAAACTAAAACCCAACACTAAGTAATATATACCAAGAAAGCAAATATCAGAAAGAATGACCCCATGTTTGTAAATATATTTATAGTATCATTTTTATTCTTGTAAAAAAAAAACAGGGAGAAATTAAAATGGAACATGGCATAAGATATTGGGGCATTGAAACGTAATGCAATAATACTATACCACAAGAAGTAATAGCTGAGAAATTCAGAGCAACATGGAAAGACATGTATGAATGGATGCAGAATAAAGAAAGCAGATCCAAGAGAACAATATTCACAATAATTACAACTAAGTAAATGAAGGCATCACAATTCAGATTAAATGCATCTCCAATTCTTGATTCCAGAGAACCAATGATAAAATTATTTTCCTTCTTTTCATTGTAGAAGTGGTGGGTTTTGGGTGAAGATCCTCCATTGGTTTTGGTTATAATGAGTATGTCTTGTTTTGCCTAACTTTGTTGTTGTGGTTGTGAGGAAGAGGGGTTTTTTTTTTTTGGATTAAGGTAAGAAGCTGCATAGTGAGGATGAAGTTTTAAAAATATTCAATAAAACATCTTAAAGTTGCTGTTGTTTTGGGGGGTTTTTGGCTTGGTTTGGTTGGCTTTTTGTATTGTTCTTAATAAAAAGTAAGAAGGAAAAAAAAAATCTTGATCCACATGAGTCCAGGGCTTCAGTAATGGGACACAGACTATCCCATTTAAACAATTTTAATGGTTCCAAATCCTGTTTGTGTCTGAAAGGATCACAAACCATGCTTTCTATGGAACGTTTCTATGCCTATAAATACATATATTTGAGAGCAACTAAGTGGCACAGTAGATATAACACTGGGCTTGTAATCAGGAAAGTATTCCTGATTTCAAATCTGGCCTCTTACTAGCTATGTGACCCTAGACAAGTCACTTCACCATCTTTGCCTCAATGTCTTTATCTGCAAAATGAATTGGAGAAGTAAATGTAGTTTTACTACTCTACTGTATTTGCTAAGAAAACCCCAAAATAAGGTAACAAAGAGTCAAACTCGATTGAAAAAAACCAAACAGCAATAATTTCAAGATTCTGATAAGAATATTAACGTTTTTCACTCTTACGTGTTTTCTTTCTATAGGCTATTCAAATCATGATTGGACTGATGCACATAGGTTTGGGGATTATTCTGGGTTTTCTTTCTGTAGATCATAGAATCTTCAATAATCACTACATCAGTTTGTCCTTTGTTGGTGGATACCCTTTCTGGGGAGGTATATCGGTGAGTAGACTGAAATAAGAGCACTTTTTAATGTCTTGAAAGCCCTAGTGGATCTGCAAATGCCATGCCACTACTGCAGGTTTTAAAATTACAGCCTACAGCCCTCCCTCCCCATGCACAACTTCACTAAGCAGCTGTAAGAGTTGCGAATACCAAAATTTCTTCAGCCATGTCCCAAATGATGAGGACTCTTCTCATTTAACTAGAGATTATATATATGTATATGTATGTATTATATATATGTATATATATAATAGATTTTATATATAGATAGCCCTTTGACTTCTTTAAAGTGCTGTTGCAATATAAGAAAAGATATTCATTATTATTATTATTTAACATTGTCATAATTATTATTATTAATATTGGTCTCATCATGTGATTTCATAGTATCTACGAAAGCAGGTCAGCCCCTGCTCTGCACTTTATGGTCTTAACAAGGCATCTTTAGAACTGAGAGTGAGGTAGCCACTGATGTTTGGGACTCTTTGAACAAGTCTGTATCCATCACACTGTAGTGTCTAGTGACCTCCTAAGCCTTGAATGACAGACATAAGGCATGTTTCTCAAGAGTACAAACACTAATAAAAATGCCTTAGGACAATCCAGAGTTTACACTGCCTCAAAGAACTCAGGATGTCACTGCCTTACAATAACAAGGAACTGAAGTAAGTTACTTGAAGTAAGATTTCGATGGTTTCTAAGTTTTATGAATAAAACAATTAAATCAGTCACAGATTATTGAATCTGGCAAAGTAGCATACTCCATACTTGAGGAAGAAGTTGTTCAGTGAAAAGAAACAATAGAAAGTCCTCATTTTTCAGGGGTTTATAATCTAGTCTATGAGTCTCATTTTTTTTTAACTGATGGCAACTAAATTTAGAATTGTTATGTTAATTAAAAACATGGGGGTCGAAAAGCCTGGGCACAAAAATGGATTTGTTAGGTTTTCCTCCAAGGTACCCCTTGAGACATGTTTCAATATTCAATGTTTCATTCTGAGAATTTTGCTGCATCATAAATGCAATCTGGGCATTGGGAGTAGGCTAAGGATACAAAATGGCAAGATGATATTGAAGGCAATAAAGTCATTTAAGGAAATAAGGGCAATTACAAGGAGAAAAGACTGAAAGCCAAAATGCTGGTACTTATAAAATTGTGTCAAATAGGGGAATGAGGATTAAGGGAGAATGAGAGAGTTTTAAAAAAGACAACTATGCTGAAAAGTACACACCTGGAGATGTAAAAGCACTTCCTATTTCCTAAAAGCCTTTTTTTTTTTTTTAATTAGTACATATGTTCCGGATCTCTCACAGTATTAGCAGCAAGAAATCCAACATCTTATTTGGTAAGTCACAAAGCTCTATTTGAGAACTTCTTGAGAGATGACAATTTCATTATTTTGGAGGAAACAGAAATCTTGGGAAAAGAATGACATTGGGAATGCAGTATATGACTTCTATCAAATCCAGCTCTGATGCTCCATGGCAGTGTGGAGCACTGGGGCTTGAGAATACAGACCCAGTTATGAACAATATATCTATCATTAAAGAAAAAAATCAACTGAATTCAAAAGGTTCATCATTTCATGGAGAGTAACTTAGGAGGTATAGTCAATGTTTAAATTTGTCCTCCAAGTCCTGTAAAAGTGGTAACCTGAACCAGTGAAGATTAATGAAGGAAATAGCATCTAAAACGTGCTTGGAAGGAAATCTGGGAGTCTAAGAAGAAGAAAAGTACATTTTGAACATAGGGACTGGCTCTAATAAGTCATGGAGGTAAAAAGTATTTTTTTAAAAATCTAAGTGAAGGAAGTACCAAAGCAGCGCAATTACAGATCTCTGATAGATTGAGATAATTGGCTCAGAGATGCTGACTCTTCCCAAATAAAATGATTTTGTCAGAGGAAAAGGTTCCAAATTACTTTTCTCTATTATTTATTATTATTCGTCATTATTCCATGCTCTGTACTTCTACAGCACTTATATTTTGAACTGGGTGGCCTCTAAGAATCTGAAACTCAATATATCCATAATGGAACTCATAAGAGTCCCATAAGAGTTCTATTACAGTAAATGTAACACAGTAAAAGTAAGTACACCAGCATTTTAGTCAACTAGATTCAAACCTCTTTGTCAACTTCCCTTCATCACTTGACTCCCTACATCTTCCCATCTGGTACCAAATCTTGTTATTTCTACTTTTACTGTTTCCAAACTATAATACCTATACCCTGGCCATCATTCTCATTCTCTTTTTCCCTATCCCACCAGAGCTTTGGCTGGCCCCTGTCCCTGGAACTGCCCTAGGCTGGATGAGTCAATGGGGAGTGCTTGCTTAATCTTGCCCAGTTCCCAGTCCATTTCTAAATTGTGGCTTCTCCCTCCCTGTTATTAACTCCTTTTTATGTCTAATCTTCCCTCATTAGAACAGAAACTTCTTGAGGTCAAAGGCTGCCTTTCTTTCTTATATTTGTACCCTGAGCACCAAGCACAGTCTTCAGTGCGTGATAAGATTTTTAGTAAATATCTTTCCCTTAATTTGTCATTCCCAACATATATAGCATATATCCCCTTTTCTCCACTTACAGTATAGTCCTTATTCTTATTCAAATCCTTACTTTCTACCCAAATCTTGACACCTCACTCAAAAAACTCCAGCAACATCTTATTACTTCAAGGGCCAAACAGAAATGCCTTTGCTTTTCTCTCTTTCTAGGTTTCTTACCCATCACTACCTTGTACACATTTATGATGCAGCCATGAGGGCTTGCTTACTTTCTCTCACATACCTCCAGCAGGCTGTCTTCCTTATCTAGAATGTTTATCTTCACCTTTCCCTGTACAATTCTGAGTTTCCTTCCAGACTCAGCTTAATGGTCCCATTTTCTTATGGGACCATTAGATTAGGAAGCTCCTACTAAGCAAAGTCCCTCTGCCACTGCACATCACTACCCTCTGTCAGGGTCTTAGCAGCCCAGGACACAGAACTCTATGATTTTACACCTTCAATTTTTGTAACAGAAAGAAGTGGAGAGCAAGCTTGGGTAAATGTTATCTTTTGAGATTAGTACCCATTTCCACAGTCTGGGAAAGAATCACTCCTTCACACAAGGGGTATCAGAGTGACAAAGGGACTAAACTTCTGCTTTTTGGCCCTAGCACATAATATCCCAAAAGGGAAGGCCAGGGAAAGATCATGTAGCACTTTTTATTATGACTTTTATGTTATGATAACAATCTGCCAAGATACTAATTGTCTTAATAATTAGTTAACAAGTTATTTTGCATCTTGCTCTGTTATATTCTCATATATATACTTTCTGCTTTCAACTATATAGTTATCTCATACTAATGAACATTTTTAGAATGTTTCCAGGTTCCCAAATCCTTTTCTTACCAGAGCCCTATGAGGGATTTGGCACAAACATTGCTACTACATTGACTCCTATCATCTTTCAGCACTTTAAGGCTTAGTGATACTGTTGGATCTGGGGCCTCTAGTAATCCTGATCACAAATCCTGAAAAACTCAGATCTGTGACCTTCCTATTGAATATCTTCTCTGAACTTAGGCTGAGGTTCAAACAGTAAACACATCATCCTTTTCAGAATCCTAAGAAAAGCATTTCTAGCTTGGGAAAATCTAAGAAAATTTGTATTCTCAGGCATAGACTTTAGGAATCCAAGAACACCCCCTTGCCAAAGTAAAGCACCAGAATGTATTCCCCATTCCCACTGTACTCATGAGGGTTTGATAGATTAAGGAACATATTCAAGACCACCTAACTTATAAATGTGGTCTCTAGCATCTGAGTTCTTGTGTCCTGCTTCTAGGTGAATGTCATGTAGTTTCAGGAAGTCAGGAAAGATTTTTATAACTTGTATCTCTCAAGATGTGAGGCAAAATACATATTAGATTTCAATAACTGATAAATTCAATTAAATAAAAATTTATTGAGCACTTACTATATTGTGCTAGGCCTAGAGTAACAAAGACTAAAATGAAACAGCCTTGGCACTCAAAGAGCTTACATTCTATAGGAGAAATACCACATGTACACATCTAAGGAAAGATACTATCAAAACAATACTATATCTCAATGAGAGGGATCAGAAAAAAAAGATTAATGAAGGAAATAGCATCTAAGATGTGCTTGGAAGGAAATTTGGGAGTCTAAGAAGAAGAAAAGTACATTTTGAACATAGGGACTGGCTCTAAGAAGTCATGGAGTAAAAATATTTTTAAAAAATCTAAGTATGGGGGTAAGATTTGTTAAACTCTAGACAAGAGCAACTAGAAGGCATGAAGTAGAGATTGAGGAATGAATGTCATCCAAAAAAGAGCTGGAAAGGAGCTTGCCTTGAGATTCACCTAGCAATGCCAGAGCTACAATTGGGCATGCCATCCATATTCTGGAGTTTCTGAGTTGTTTCTAAAGTCAAACATTAGTTATTTATTAATACTCAAAGAGATCACAAGTCCCAAAACAATAATTCTCCTCTCAACCATGTGCAAATCATTTCTTTGGGGAGAATATGAAAAGAAGGATATTTATATTGCAAACAAGAAGGAAGATCAAATGTAGCCTGTACATTTATCACTTTCTAGTTTATCAATTAGATAAAACACTTTGTGGTGCTAAGGAGATGGGAAAAGGAATCTTTCTTTTATATCATCCTCTGATCCTTTCCTTAAAATAGGTTTATAATAACTAGTTCACAAAGAGCATGTCTACCACATAAAGCAGTCTCCCAATCAGCACTTAGAAAACTGAGTTTTAAAAATAATTATGGAACAGCTAGATGGTCAGATGGATAGAGCACCAGCTTTGAAATCAGGAGGACCTGAGTTCAAATCTGAACTCAGGCACTTAACATTTCCTAGTCACTTAACCCCAAATGCCTGAGAAAAAAAAAGAAAAATAATGTCCATTATGTAGGATGGTGCTCTCAGAAGGAAAAAAGAAAAGGGTAAAGGGCGAAATTTAGGTGATACAAAAATAAAAGATATCAATAAAAATTTTATTCAAAGAATTAAAAAATGAAATTGAGCTATAGAACAGCAGGAATAGAGAACTGTCTGCACTATCACTTCATGTTTTATGCCCATGGCATACTTCCCAACAATGACACTTGTTAGGACTTGTATCGCACAGCTACGTTGAAGTCTTTCTCTAGGGTTTGACTTAAAATCTCTCCACCAATCAGAACTGTTTACAAACAGAATAAACTACCTCTAGAAGAAGTGCTGAACAAATGGCCACTTGCCAGGGATGTTATGGAAGGAACAACTTTTTAGATCTAGCCTCTGAGATCACAGATCACAGAGCAAATATTCGGAGCCTGACCTCTCCTTGATGGTAACTACTATAAAACTTCTCATTTCGGTCAAAGGATATGAACAGACAATTCTCAGAGGAAGAAATTGAAACTATATCCACTCACATGAAAGAGTGTTCCAAATCACTACTGATCAGAGAAATGCAAATTAAGACCACTCTGAGATACCACTACACACCTGTCAGATTGGCTAAGATGACAGGAACAAATAATGACAAATGTTGGAGGGGATGTGGGGAAATTGGGACACTAATACATTGCTGGTGGAGTTGTGAAAGAATCCAGCCATTCTGGAGAGCAATCTGGAATTATGCCCAAAGAGTTATCAAACTGTGCATACCCTTTGACCCAGCAGCGCTACTACTGGGATTATATCCCAAAGAAATACTAAAGAGCGGAAAGAGACATATATGTGCCAAAATGTTTGTGGCAGCTCTTTTTGTTGTAGCTAGAAACTGGAAGATGAATGGATGTCCATCAGTTGGAGAATGGTTGGGTAAATTGTGGTATATGAAGGTTATGGAATATTATTGCTCGGTAAGAAATGACCAGCAGGAGGAATATAGAGAGGCCTGGAGAGACTTGAATCAACTGATGCCGAGTGAAATGAGCAGAACCAGAAGATCACTGTACACTTCAACAACAATACTGTATGAGGATGTATTCTGATGGAGGTGGAAATCTTCAACATAGGGAAGATCCAACTCACTTCCAGTTGATCAATGATGGACAGAGGTAGCTACGCCCAGAGAGGAAACACTGGGAGGGGAATGAAAATTGTTAGCACTAATATCTGTCTGCCCAGGTTGCATGTACCTTCGGATTCTAATGTTTATTGTGCAACAAGAAAATGATATTCGCACACATGTGTTGTGCCTAGACTATATTGTAGCACATGTAAAATGTATGGTATTGCCTGTCGTCGGGGGGAGGGAATAGAGGGAGGGGGGGTAATTTGGAAAAATGAATGCAAGGGATAATATTATAAAATATATATATATATATATATATATATATATAATAATAAATTAAAAAAAAAAGTTTGCACATAAAAAAAAAAAAAAAAAAACTTCTCATTTCAAGGAAGAGGAAACTAAGGCCTCTTGTGTGAGCATTTCACTTAAGATCTGTAGATGATGCTCCTTTGTCCTCCTTCTAAAGAATCTGTGCTCCTCAATCTCAGTTCAAGTTAAAGATTGGCAATAGCATCAAATCATGCCAATTACATATGGCTGTAGAGAACAAAGATCTTGTATATTGGAGTACAATTGTGACCAGTAAAAATAGAGAATAGTAACCTACAGAGCCCTACATATCTGTACTTCTACAGTTAGAGGTCTGGACTCAATGAATCAAGAAAAGAAATGAGAAAATATTTGGTACTGTTTTTTGAAGAGACATTTCTTTAGAGATTTTTATGAACAGACAACTTAAAAAAAACACAGATTTGAAATTCAAGTAAAGACTATAACACAGCATAACCCTTTTGGCAAAGGAAATGGTGAGAGAGTAAATTTTCTTAATTTTTTCCTCTTCTTCAAATTTTGTTTAATTTCTCAAAGATATTTAATTTTTCTAAATAAATTCAAAATATTTTTCAACATTCATTTTTACAAAATCCTGTATTCCGATTTTTTTCCTCCCATATGCCAAGACGGCAAGCAATTTGATATAAGTTAAACATGTGCAATTCTAAATATATTTCCAAATTTGTCATGCTGTGCAAGAAAAATCAAATCAAAAGGGGAAAAAGCATAATAAAAAAACAAACAAAAATTAAAATACAATGCTTCTGTCTATATTCAGTCTTCATAGTTCTCTCTCTAGATGCAGATGACATATTCCATTCCAAGTTTGTTAGAACTGCCTTGAACCACTGCATTATTGGAAAGGACCAAGTAGTCCATCACACTTGATCATCA
Organism: Sminthopsis crassicaudata; assembly: GCF_048593235.1. NCBI lineage: Eukaryota > Metazoa > Chordata > Mammalia > Dasyuromorphia > Dasyuridae > Sminthopsis > Sminthopsis crassicaudata. The sequence goes on from NC_133622.1 coordinate 247,164,712, forward strand.
CATAATCTTGTTGTTGCTGTGTACAATGCTCACTTGGTTTGGGGATTAAACTTTCTTTAGAAAAGGGGCAGAGCTTGGAGATAAGAGACTTCAAAAGTTTTTACTTTATTTGTGCTAGTTGTAATGTTCTTTAATTCACTTTTAGGTAAAAAGCACCTTAGGAATGAACATTTTCAGTGCCGTCTGTACAGTAGTTGGCATCATTCTGCTGCTGATAGATATGTTTTTAAATGGTGAAATAATGGATCAAAACTTCTGGGCAAAAGTACGTATTCATCTTTGATCAAGTACTTCCATTTTCCTAGATCTTGTCTTTATTAAGGATTCTGCATCAGCTTATTGCCATTTTGGGGCATAAAGAAAAGCAATGCTTAATAATAATATATAGAAAAGGGAGGTTAAAAAATAATTTTGCAGCTGATCCTAGAGAATGCATTGTTTATCAACTCTGCTGGAGAAAATCTCTCAAACATTTCATGCCCACACATCTGTGCCCAGGAGGGTGGGCATCTGCTCCATCCAGCCCAGAGGAAGGGCCAATCTTCTGTCAACCCTGCCTTTCCTTCACCACCTTCACATCCCCTGTGAAATCCATGTATCACTCTGCATGTGCCCAGGTGAAATCTCAGTTAAGATTCATCTATTTCTTGCTACAAAGTCCTCCAAGAGAGGGTTTCCTTCCATCAGGGAGGAGACGGTTAGCAGGAGAATATTCAGAAATGGGGACACTACATAAATATATACTGAATTGCAATGAAATAGCTTACTTATTTAAAAGAGGAGGAGCAGAGGAGAGGAAGAGTACCAAAAAGAAGAAAAGAAAAAAGAAGGGAACGAAAGGGAAGAATTTTTTCCTTAGTTCAGACAGATTATCAGTTCAAATGCTAGACTTCCCTTGTATCTATCTGTCATCTAATGATCTAACAATTCTTTTTGTTCCTAGGTTTCCAGCCAAGGGATTTCAGCTATGCTGGTAATCTTCACCTTCTTAGAATTAAGCATCAACAGTAAGACTTCGAATTTCGTACTTCAGCTGCTCCTGAACAATAATTCAGTGAGTAGCTTCAGTAATTAGAATCCTGCAGTAATTAGAATCCCCCAGCTAAATTGGGGTAACTCTGAATAACAGTTGGAGCAAGGCTTCTGAGAGAAGTGTCTGGAGAAACTGAGTAAGAGGGAAATATTAATATTGCTCTCTTTCTTTTCTTTTCCAGCCAATTATGACTATTTCAAATGAATATGCAGTTAATTCCTATACTCCCAATGTATCAACTGAGGCAACTAAATGGCACAGTGGATAGAGCACTGGACAAGAATATTTTAATACATACTCAGACACTAACTAAGCTGACTTGACCCTGCCTGCATCCATTTTATCATCTCTAAAATGAGAAAATGGCAAGCGACTCCAATACCTTTGCCGAGAACAACCCAAATGAGATTACAACGAGTTGGGACACAACTGAAAATAAAGATGTATCAACAATCACCCAGTAGGTGGCGACTTAGTGAATTAATATCTGGGCATTAAAAAAAAAAAAAAAAGTTCAAATTTGTGGAAAAACTTTCTCTTAGCAAAATAAATTAACAAATGAAAATGAAACAATTCTATCTCTTACTTTTGAGATTGGACTTTTCTTTACAGAATGACAATGACAATTTAAGGGATATCTCTGAGGTTACCTCCTGAGGGATATCATAGATTCTCTCTGGCCCTTCCCTCACCATTCTCTTCCCATTGTGTACTAATATACTTGGAGAGATCCAGTGACCTCCAAAGCAAGAAAGAGATTCACAGATGCAGTCCCAGAGAGTATCCAAAGTTTCTCTTTATCCTCTCTTTAATAAAAAATTTTAATAAAATTATAACTCTGTGGTTTTTAAGTTTATTTGGTCCAATATTGGTTAGAAAGGAGCAAAACTGGTTTGGCTTCACAAAGATCAAGAAAATTCCCATAAAACCATTTATCAGCCAAAAATTTCCAAAACACTAATCTTCCTTTGCCTTTTCCACATGTTCACAATTTAAGAACTATATGTGAAAAGGAATAAGCAGGGGACCCTCACCCCAAGATGATCTAAACTATTTCCAGCAGATCTAAGCCTATGTGCTAGCCATTTCTAGCACTTGAGTGCTCTAGCTCAGGGCTGAAGGCCTTGCCCTCAATGGATTAGCGCTACAAACTAGCTGTGATCAAAGCCACCCCCCCCTTGGAGTTTCTATTCCTCTCAAAGGTACCACTATCTTCCCAGCCCCCCATTTTCACAACCTCATTTGACCATTTGTAAAAGATCCTCCTCCTCAGTAATAGGTTGTCCTTTGTTCTCAAAGAGGATCATAATGACATCACCATGTTACAGTGTGCCTGACTGTGACTGATTATACCAATATAAGCTCAGAATGCTCCTCCACAGGTCGGACACAAATAGTCCATATGAACATTTGGAGTGGCTTCTCTAATTTTGTGCATCTCACATTTTTTCTGTTTTAATTAAATTCTGCTTTGCTCATAGGGCACAGCCCCCTTCTCTGATGAAGGCACATCATGCTGTCCCATGTCAGTATCTTTCATGGTATATAATCAATTCTAAAGTTCTTTTTTTTCCCCCTGTGGCTGGGGTTAAGTGACTTTCCCAGGGTCACACAGCTAGGAAGCATTAAGGGCCTGAGGCCAGATGTGAACTCAGATCATCCTGACTTCAGGGCTGGTGCTCTATCCACTTCACCACCCAGCTGCCCAATTCTAAAGTTCTTAAGAAAGACCCTGAGAGCCTCCTTATATTGCTTTTTCTGACTATTCTGTGAGCCTTTGCCCTGTGTGAATTCTTCACAATTTTTTTTGACAAATATATTATTTGGCATTCAAACAATGTGGCCAGCCCAACAGTTGTGCTCTATGCAGTACAGCTGTAATGTTCGAGAAAGGACCTCAGCATCTAGATCTTATCTTTCCAAGTGATCTTCAGCATCTTCCTAAAACAAATCAAATGGAAGAAGCAATCCTCCATTCCTGTATGAAATATGGAGTGGGTGAGAACTTGCCAGGAGAGAGGTCTTCTGGTTTCTAGCTTTGAGAGATGACACCAGGTTTCAAATCTCTCAGGCCCCTGAAGAGAGAAAAAGTCTTTGAGAAGAATCTCATTAGAGAAAACCTCTCCATGGTTGTAAACTGTAGCTCAGGTATCACCTGATAACTAATACAGAGAGCTACTCGACTCAAATTTTGTTCTTTCTGGTCAACAAAATGATCTTTAGACTAGAAAGGACAGAACTAACATCTCAGATAAAATGTCACACTCAAGATATATAGGAAGAATTGGTGATTTCACATCATGAAGTCCAGAGGAATCCTTTAAAAAGAAAATGAGAAGGGGGCAGCTAGGTGGCGCAGTGGATAGAGCACCAGCCCTGAATTCAGGAGGACCCTGAGTTCAAATCTGCTCTCAGACACTTAACACTTCCTAGCTGTGTGACCCGGGGCAAGTCACTTAACCCCAGCCTCAGGAAAAAAAAAAAAAAAAAGAAAAAGAAAAAGAAAAGAAAGGAAAAAGAAAATGAGAACCTCTCTAATAAATGACTTGCTAAGTAAATGCTACTAAAATCATCATCAAGCTGTTTTAAATCTCAGAATCCTAGAAGTGGAGGGGGAGGGATTGTATTATCTATTTCAGTCAATTCTCCCAAAGTGCCTAGCAATGCTGGACACAGAGCAGAAGCTCTGTTCTCAAGTGTTCAGGATGACAAGAAAATGAGAGACATTAAGGAGTGAAAAGCAGCATAGTTAAAAGTAACAGCTGGATTAATCACTGGATCCAAAATATTGTCAAAGATTTAATGTCAGATGGGAAGGAGGCATAAGGTTCTCTTTCACTTTTCATCAGATGGTCCAAAGTTAGAAATTCCTATATTCCAAAAACATATGGAGTTGATTTTTGGATTGATGTTATTTCCTATTTTGTATACCATTCAAAACAGTCAAAAAACTGATGTGAATCTTGCCATAAATTCTTAATGAGCTGAATAAGCCTGGCAAAAAAATATGACTTCTCTGAGTCTCAGTTTCTTCATCTTGAAAACTGAAGGTAATTACTGTATCTATCTTGTGAGAATCAAATGGAAAAAAAAAATGTCCAGAAAGCTATTTGCAAATCTTAAAGTGCTATAAAATGTCAGGTGTTGATATTAGTTAACTCCCGTCGCTAACCTCAACAGGGTCAACTGGCTCTTACCTTCACCAGGTCTTCAGACATCATGGCTTTGATTATCTGAATCCAAGATCGACCTCAAGAGGTCCCCCACAGAACACCCCTAGAATCCTAATGCTCTAATCCTCTCCTCCCCTTTCTGCAACCCCTTTTTCTATAGTCCCTAGGTCACGTGTCAGAGAGTGTCAGAGCCAGGTGCATAATCAATCGAGAGAGGAGAGCTTCCACCTGGTTGGATGAGGCTTACTCAATGCCGTCAACGCCCTGTTGGGCTCTGGCAGAGAAAGCCTCCGAGTGCTTCAAACTCTGCTCTTGAGATTTGCCCTCGACCCTAACAGTTATTGGCACAGATAATCAAAAATAAGTTTTTGTTTTGTCTCTAAATACATTGTTTTCTTATATTTTACAATATTTTGGACATGATGATATCATTTTTTTCTTTCTTTTTTTTTTCCTGAGGCTGGGGTTAAGTGACTTGTCCACGGTCACACAACTAGGAAGTGTTAAGTGTCTGAGACCACATTTGAACTCGGGGCCCTCCTGAATTCAAAGCTGATGCTCTATCCACTGCGCCACCTGGCTACCCCGACATGATGATATCATAATCACCAAGAGAACTTATTGAGCCTCATATGTAATTCTTGAAAACTTGTGCAATCCCTATGTGTCAAGTCAACCTGGGTTTACCAACTTTCCATGTCCCTCAGGTGAAGTGAAGTGGAAAGCCAGCCATGAGAGATCAATATCCTTGAATGACCAGTTTCCAAGCTCAGGATAACATGTACATTGCAAACTCAGCCACAGCAGCATCAAATTTACTCTTCAAAGAAAGAAAGTCAGTAGGGAAGTGGGCTTTCCTTTGGAATTTTCCTTCTTGGTTATGCATGATCTGGTTCAGGAGTTGAGAATGGATGAGATGAAGTTATTGATTCTCATTAGGTAAAGCCCAACTTTCAAGATAACTCTTGGAGCTCTACTAGCTCTTTCCAGAAGAAATGACCAGACATCATTAAAAAAGAAGAAATCTTACCTTAAGATAGAGTGGAGATGGGAAAGTGATAGGAACCACTACTGTGGAGCTTCCCTTCACAAAATTAAAAAAAAAATTCTAGAAAATGTACCACTAATGACTTAGATCAGGTAAAAGTATATGACTTTCTGAAAAATTTGACTGTCCTATACAAGTAAAGAGTTGTCAAATTACTTTTCACCATTAAAAAAAACCAACCCACCTCCAAGTATCCAGAACACTTTATCTTATGGCTATAACTTGTGTACCAGAACTCCAAACTGTGAGCTTGGAGAGACCAGGTTAAATTCCAATGAAAAACTCTTAGCTCACTTCCCCTCCAATCTCCCTCAGGGTTCCCCCCAGAACTTCCCAAACAGAATTTTTACAGCCCACAAAGAATAATCTTTAGGAATTGGAGAATTAGAATATCAGAGCTCCAGGTCCAGCACTTAGTGAATGCTAAAGATGATTTGCTAATGAATTTATCATAGGTACTATAGAAGGAAGCAAAGGAGGAGCTCCTGTGAAAGTGCTCAAGCTAACTGAGTAGAGATAGAGAAAGGGTTTGCACCTATGATATTACTGGTAGAAGAAGCCACTGGATGAGGAAAGCTCTCCCCTGATTCTAGATACCTGACAGATGAAATCCACCCAGAACCAGAGAGATCATGTCTTCCACTGCCAGAAACCAGCTCTTCACACACTCAGCCACATTGCACTTGTAAGGGGGCGGACTTTTTCTCAGTCTACAAAACTCCAAAAAACAAATTCACTAGAGCTGTTACTCAGTAAAGACAACTCTTCAGCCTTCAAATGAGTCTTACCTTGCTCTACCCTGAGCCCTTCCACCCCCTCCTGTCTTAGACATTCCTCCAGACACTCCTCCAGAGTACTAGGCTTCTTCATTTCTGTTGGATTAACAACTCCAGGGAATACCGAGAGTGTGACTGAAAATCTGAGGCCGGCAGAAGATATACTTTGCAATCTCCATTTATTAATCTGAGGTTTATATACTCTTTAAACTACGATTACATTATCATCAGCTACTTTCAGGTGACATCATATATTTCAGGGTTAATGCACAATCCACACTTTGATATTTCAGTATCCACCTTAACTATCAATACCAAGGTACTTATTAAGACAGAATTATAAATAGCATAGTTGTGATGCTCATCAATACCAACCAAATAGTTGTAACGTTTATCAATACCAAAGTACTTGTGGAAAAAGTAGTAAATAGCAGAAATTATTACAATAATGTATTTACCTCAAGTATGTCTTTAACTCATTGTTAAGGGGTAAATAGTATTGTTAATATGTCTTGTTACTGTCTATGCATTCTCCATCAAGATTATGCTAAATTTATCTCAAGTATGTCTTTATAATCCATTGTTAAGGAGATAGTTTGAATCTATCATCCTGACAGAGTAATACCTGGACCGGACTATTCCTATTCATGGACTTATTCAATACTGGTCCTCTACACATTTCTGGGTCATGGAGCCCTTGGCCAGCAGTCTGGTACTTTTAAATCACTGAAAGAAATGCTGTTTTGATTAGAAGTTAGTGAAAATAAGTATACCATTTTTCCTATCCCCTGGAAATTATCAATGGATCTCAGATGAATAGGGCTCCTTTGTGGGTCCATCCTAGCATTATTATTAAGAACATGACTGTGGAATCCCTAATGTACCCTCTTTCCCCCCTCTCTTACTGCCATCCCTGGCTCTCCAGACTTCTGCTTGTGCTGATTCCTCACCACCCCTTTTTCCAGCTACTTTTTATTTGCTTTTTCCCTCATTCAGATGAAAGATCTTTGAGGGGAGGGAACAGTCTTTCCCTTTGTTTGGATTTTAATGCCCAGCATTTAAAATTCAGTACCTGGCTCACAGCAAACATTTAATAAATGCTTTTCCTATCTCTTTAGTGACCTTGTTTATCTTTCTAGTTTTTACCAATTTACCTAAGCCTCAATTTCTTCACTGATGAGAGGGCTAAACTAGGTGGACTTGATGCTCCTTTTCACCTTAAATCTCTAATCCTATGAGCTCTCTCTTCTCACCAAACCCGTACTGTCTGAATAATGGGCAAGACCAGTGGAAAGCAAGGCCAACTTTGTGCTGTAACATGACCAATGTCTCAGGTTCTTGTGGCTCCTCAAACTCTAGAGACGTGTTCTACCTCTTTTTGCCAGGAGATGTCGGAGATTTCTCCGGGCTCCTCCACCACCACCTCCCACTCTCTCCATCCCCAGAGCTCCACCATAGACTTCCTATCTAGAGCACACAGGCAGAACTGCCTAGCACCAAGCTGCCAGTGTGGGTCAAAGGCAGGACTTCAACCTGCTAAGTGTCTGGCTTATTGTGATATCAACTAAGCCACATCTTGTCAGCTCTACCTCCATCTGTTTTCCTCCCCTCACCTAACATCACACTCACAAGTTTGCTTATTGTACAGTAAGCTACAATGGCTCTCTATAGACTCTGAACCCACCCTATCCCTTCACAACAAGGCGCCCATCTACCTATCCAGGCTTATTATACTTTATTTCCTTTTACACATTCTACATCCCCTAAAAAATGGCCTGCTCATCTTTCACCTCCAAGTCTTTGCAGTCTGATCCTCTCCCTATTCCATGAGAGCTAATTAACACGGTAAACTCCTGAATTACACTTTAAGGCATCCAAAGATTTTGCATGTTTTATCTCATACAAGATCTATTGTTCTCAGCTTCCTGTCAAATACAACAAAGAAGCCTTTGTTCAAGTCATTGTATGAATAATGAACAGCAAAAGGTCAAGGATAGATCCTGGAGCACTCCATGACAGACCTCCCAAGAAATGACAACCTCTAAATGTCTACTCTTGGAATCTCACAGCTCAACCCCAACAAAAGCTTTCCTCCCATCTCTGCCTTCCTTGTCCTACACTAAATGGAGGATTCCTTGGAATACGGATGAGAGCTGCCCAGAACGGGGAGGGGAAACATGCTGCAACTTGTTTTGGTGAAGGACACCCACAGGCAGTTGTTCCAGGACCCAGTCACTTCACTCACTATATTTAGTGCCTCCTCTCTAGAACAAAGCTTTATAAACTGTGGGTCATGACCCTAAATGGTTACATAACTGAATATGAGGATCACGAAAAACTTGGCAACACTAAAAGGTATTAAATATGCCACTAAGAGTTAATAACCAAGAACATCCATCCTATTAGGATGTAAATTTGCTTTCGTCTTTAATAAATGGTAAAATTATATGTATGCCAAAGAATTGCTTAAAAGTAAGTTTCTTTTTGATTTATCATCAGTAAATGTTTAATTTGTATACCTGTTATATATATACACACATATATATTTCATAGCATATAAATTAATACAAATAAATAAAATTAATTAAAAAATAAATTAATACAAATACAAATAAAAATTTGTCAGACAAAAAAAAAAAGCTTTGCTATAAATAGAAGGAATGTGACTGACCTTGTCCCCATTTCTTTTCTGGCTCCAGCAGCACTCCTGCTCCTTCCTCTGTGCTGGTAGTTGTTCTTCATTCTCAAAGAAGACCAAAAAGACATCACTGTGTTGGAGGAAGGTGTTGCATATCCAACTACGGCTAATCAGACCAGTGCAAACTGGGAGGGAGCACTCAGAACCCGCGTGGACCTTTGGGGAGGACACGGCTCTGATTTTGTACATTTCCTGTTTCTTCCGCGTTACTTCTGCAGCACCTTCTTGGATGCAGACATGCCCGCGGGATGGTCCTTCAGCGCCATCTCCCATGCCACGCAATTGATTCCACAGTTCTTCAGGATGACCTTGAGAGTATCCTCCTTCTGACCTCCATCTAAGTGCTGGTAAGTAGAAGCCCGTGTGACTAGACTGTCCAGGTTTCAACCTCTTAGTTTTCACTTGGAGCCTTTCAAAGTTAAGTGAGTGACTGTCAGTGCGGCCCAGACTTTGATCACTTGGAAGACTTGAACCTTGTTGGCCAGTAGGAACCGACTTCCGGCGCAGCTTCAGATAGCTACTAGATTCACGGCCCCAGGACAGTCACTTCCCATCTGGTCACCTCAGTTTCCTCAGCTTTAACATGGAGACATGAGAGCCTGGGGGAGGAGGGAGCGGGAGGGGGGACGGTTCTGAGAGGGTGGAGAGAGGACTAATATTTGCAAAGCGATCTGCAAACGGTAAAGGGCGTCCAACAGCAGGAGCCACGCTGTACCTGAGGGGTCTCCCGGTGCGGACTCCGCCCACTCTGCCTGGGACCTTCTAGAAGCAGGAGGGCAGCAAGTCTGGGAGAAGGACGGGAGAAGCACCTCATGAGCTCAGGAGAAAAAGTGGCGCCCTGGCCCAGCTCTGGAGCCGGAGAAAGCGAGGCCCAAGCTGCTTTCCTCCCTTGTACCCCCGGGCACAAGAATGTGGCCCTGGCTGTTCTAGTATGCTCAGGAGGTAGCACGTGGCCTCCTCACAGCTGCGCAGTCCCTGGTTGTGCGCTTGCTCAGGGAAACGATCACGTGAACCCTGCGCCTTCGTTCCCCCACCCCCGCTCCAATCTGTTTGAGCCCCTCTTTCCTATCCTGATTCCCTTAACCCCTCGTGGCGGTCCGAAGCCCTCTGACCACACGAGGCCCTGGGCTGAGCGCACCTGCTCGGGAGGGTGGCACGTAGCCTCTTCACAGCGGCACGAGGCCCTGGGCTGAGTGCGCCTGCTCGGGAGGGTGGCGCTAGGCATTTTCTCAGCGGCTCGAGGCCCTGGGCTGAGTGCGCATGCTCAGGGAGGGTGGCACGTGGCCTTTTCACAGCAGCGCTTGGCCCTGGGCTGAGTGCGCATGCTCAGAATGGGTGGCACATGGAGTCTCCACAGCAGCACGGGCCCTGGGCTAAGCGTGCCTGCTCTGGAGGATGGCCCGTGGCTTCTTCACAGCGGCACGCGGCCCTGGGCTGAGTGAGCCTGCTCGGGAGGGTGGTGCTAGGCATTTTCTCAGCGGCTCGAGGCCCTGGGCTGAACGCCTCTGCTCTAGGAGGATGGCACGTGGCCTCTTCACAGCAGCACGAGCCCCTGGGCTGAGTGCGCATGCTCAGGGAGGGTGGCACGTGGCCTCTTCACAGCAGCACGAGCCCCTGGGCTGAGTGCGCATGCTCAGGGAGGGTGGCACTTGGCCTTTTCACTGCAGCACTTGGCCCTGGGCTAAGCGTGCCTGCTCTGGAGGATGGCCCGTGGCTTCTTCACAGCAGCACGAGCCCCTGGGCTGAGTGCACATGCTCAAGGAGGGTGGCAGGTGGCTTCTCCACCACAGCACAGCCTTGGGCTAAGTGCTAAGTGCTCATGCTCAGGGAAGTGGCCCGAAGCCCTCTAGCTGCAGGCGGCCTTGGGCTTTGTGCGCATGCTCAGAGAAGCAGTCACGTGAACCCTCTTCCTTTGATATCCCATCCCTGATCCAATCTGCCTGAACCCGTGGGAGGGTTCCCGAGGCATTTTGGCTGCACACGGCCCTGGGCTACAGCACGCATTGGGAGGTGGTCACGAGGACCCTTCAAGTGCTTTCTGACCCCGATTCCCTTCACCTCTTGCACTTTTGGGCGCATTTGGAAGCCCTTTTGCTGCCCGTGGCCCTGGGTTAAGCGAGTGTGCTTCAAAGGGTAGCACGCGGCCTTTTCACAGCATCACTGGCCCTGGGCTGTTGCGCATGCTCAGAAAGGCGGTCTTGGGGATCCTCCCCCTCCTTACTCCCCTCACCAATAGCCACCCTGCTATTGGTCCTGAACCAGTAGCGGTTCAGGGACCTCCTGTTTGCCCGTGTCCCTGGGCTTCATGCACGGCGCAAGCGCCCCCCCCCCCCAACACTCGGAAAGTCACGAGCGCCCCCAGCAGAGCACCACCAGAGGAGGAGCAGCGAACCATAGCGGTTAGTGGGCCCCGGAGGGCTGGAGATTGCGGTGGGGGGGGGCGGCGTGGCCGGTCTGGAGGAAAGAGTGCATGTGGAGGCAAGGACCGGGGGTGAACCCCACCTGCACTTCCAACCACCTGGTAAGCGTGGGAAAAGTCCCCTTCTCTTCCTGAGCCGCAGGTTCCTCTCCTGTAAAACAGGCAAGTTAAGGTCCAGCGACCCATGGGGAAAAAGGGGAAAGTTCAGGGCTGAGCCTCGGAGCAGCTCCCCTCCTGCGGTTCGCCCCCATATCTAACGCCAGGCCTGGGGCTGGACCCCTTCCTTCCCCTCCCCACCTACTGATGTTTCCATGACTCTGTCACCCTGAACAGAGGCCCCACCAGCTGTGGGAAGACAAAGGGAGGAAGGACAGTGTGGGCCTAGCAGGTGTGTTTATAACGTATCCAGCGAATGCGCGCACCTCAGTATTTTATATAGAGACCGAGACCGGTGACTGCTTTTGCGCAGGGAAATCTCAGCAAGGAGCCTCTCCATACAGTGCAGAACGGAGGCTTTGGCCAGACTCCCCGGAAGGGCAGAGCATTCTTCATCATAAACCCCTTTGGGGCTGTGTTGGAGCGTGGGATTGCAGAGATCGTGATACAATGTTGCTGCGGCTGTATACAGTTTCCTCTTCGTTCTGCCCATTTCACTTTGCATCAGTTCCTTTTAGTTTTCCTTGCTTTTTCTGAGAGCATCCTGCTCGTCATTTCTTATAGCACAATAATAACGTGTACCACAACTCGCTCAGCCATCCCCCAATTAAAAACATTCGTCCAATTTCCATCATTCGATTTGACATCACAGAAAGAGCTGCTGTCAGCGTTTTTCTCACATAGTTTCTTTCTTTTTAAAATCTCTTTGGAATTCAAACCTAGTGTTGTTGGGTCAAAGAGTATGAACAGTTTTCTGGGCCTTTAGATCAGTTCACAACTTTACTTCCGACATTTTTCATTTTCTTCTGTCACTTGAACTAGTCATTTAAAGCATTTTTCATAGCTTTGCTTTCTTCATCTGAAAACTGCCTGTTCTTATGCTTTGACCATTTATCAATTGGGGAATGATTTGTATTCTTGTACATTTGACTTTGCTTTCTATTGAGAAATGAGAGATCTGTATCTTATGTACGATAATGTAATTCTTTAAAAAGTGGAGGAACCAACAAGGGGAAATGCTATTCTGGATGTGATTCTAGCTAATAGGACAGATATAGTTGCTTAAAATGAAAGGAAGGAAATTCTCAAAGAAAGTTACCATTTTCACCTAGAATTCATAATAGAGGATAGGAAATCTAAACATGGTCTGACATGTACTCTAGGTTTGGGGAAAGAGCATTTTAAGTACAAAGGAAGGATAGGTAGGCTCCTATGGACTAAAACTCTACAGGGGAATTTCAGGAAATGTGGGAATAATCTGGAATTAAATTTTAAAAATACAAAAGTGAAACAATTCAAATGAGAAGAAAAAATGGCGGGGGTGCAGTGGATAGAATGCCAGTCCTGAAGTCAGGAGGACCCGAGTTCAAATCTGACCTCAGACACATAACACTTCCTAGCTGTGTGACCCTGAGCAAGTCACTTAACCCCAACTGCCTCAGCAAAAAAAAAAAAAAAAAAAAGAGAGAGAGAGAGAGACAGAGAGAAGAAAAAATGGGATTGTATTAAGAAATCAGTGAGGCTGTACACTTAAATCTGTAACCAACTCTTTTAAAAAGAAATATATTAAAGATGGAAGTAAGCAGAATTTGAATATAAAAGTTTTTTTTAAATAATCTTATAAAGATAGGGTCGGGGATTCTAAAACTCAAAATGATCTCAAACTGGCAAGAAAATGTAAGGATAATAAAATAGGTGGCAGGAAGCTCTATTAGGAGAAATAAAAGCTTTGAAGAAAGTAAAGGACCTGTGCTTGGGATGGATGAGATGATAATTCAAGAAGCTCATAATCTAGTGGAGGGGACCTCATTCCAACAATTGGGTACTAACTATACATATATACATATATAATGTCTGTGTGTGTATATATGTGTGTGTGTGTGTGTGTATATATATATATATATATATATATATATATATATATATGTATATATATATATGTATGTATATATGATAGATAACTGATAACTCTTTAAATGAGCTTTTAAGATAGAGGGAATATATTCTGTTTGAATAGGGAATCAATGGGTGGATGTTGTAAAAAGGCAAATGAAGCTGAATGGAAGAAGAAAACATCCCAACAATTAAAGCTGTCTCCGAATGGGCTGCTTTGGGAGTTGACACATTGCCCTTATTTGGCCTTCTTGATGCCCTTAGCTAGATTATGCAGACCTGAGTTCAATTTCAGCCCATCAACATACTGATTTGTGATCCTGGATAGTTTACTTAACCTTTCTGCTTCAATATCCTCAACTATAAAATAGAAAGAATAACAGCATTTACCCCACAAGGTTGTCGTGAGGATTACATGAGATAATATTTGCAATGTTTAGCACAGTGCCTGGTACACGGTAGGTGCTTGATAAATGCTTATTCCTTTCTCTTCTCTTTCCCTCCCTTCTTTAAGCTGCATTTCTCATAAACTTTTCCTGAGTCTCCATCCCATCCACCTCAGGGGTTGTTTGAAAGCCTCTAATATAACACAAAGAAAAATTACTTACCGTTCCATTGAACACTTTTCCATAAGACTACTTAGAACATTATAACTCTAATTCAGTTCATTACAAATATGTATATACTTTGAGGTTCTACTGAAATCATGACTAGATAATTCAAGAACATGAATTTAAAGCCAAAAGGAATAGGAAAGAGAATTTTATCTATCTCCTTCATTTTACATATGAGAAAACTGAGACTTTGATAGAGAAGCAGTTCATAGGATCATTGACTTAAAGCTTCCAAGGGCATTGAGTCCAATATTCTTATTCTATAGAGAAGACAACTGGGCCCCAGAGAGGCAACATCAGGGTTCGAGCACCACGGGTCTGATTCCAAAGTCAGACTAATTTTCTCTGTGTCCCAATATGCCTTAGAGCTGTTTACCCTCTGCCAGAATCCTGGAAGAATAACCTCACTCCTGTGAGCCTGGAAGGATGGGCTACTCAGAAGACAGTCAAGGGGGTTATTGTATGTTCTTTTGATTAAAGCATGTTGGTGTTTTTGCAGTAACTAGATCATAGAAGTATCCTCAGGACTTGCTTGGAGGACCCACCAGACAAGGTACCAACATGCCTCACTTCCCTGTAGAAAGCCTTTCTCTCTTGGACAGCTTGGTGTTAGGGGTGAGTGTGACTTCATCTGGACTCTCCATTTAAAAAGGATGGTATGGGGATCTAAGGGAGGGGAAGTATTTTGGTGAAGTCAAAGATGAAGACTTTTCCAAGGAGCATCAGAGTCTGCCATCTTCGAGTAGCTCACTCTACTCAATGCCCAAATGTCTTAGTAGTCCCTAAAACATGTCCTGAGACATTTTAGCCAAGCTGACCCAGAACATAAGAGAGCCAATAAGACCAAAAAGAAGTAGAAACCTATTTTACTTCTTTTTCTCTGAGGGCAGAGGTAAGTTCTTAATAATTTGGTCTGTCTCTAGACATTTTCAGTAAATATTCCTTTGTCCCTTCTGTTAGACACCAAATCTTTAAAGGCAAAGAAAATGTCTATGAGCTGTCTAATTTGTTCACATCCTCCATACTGAGAAGCCTCTTTTCTGCCCCACAAGGGGAAAATGCCTCCCTCTGCTTGTCATAGCAAGTTCTCCTTTCTTTGGCCAGGGCTACACAGGCATGTGCCATTGTCTTTCACCATACCGTTGTCCATATGTCATATCTGCCAGGTTCTACACCCAACTTGTCAACATGGACCCGTCTAGTTTCATAGGGTTCAGCTCCCAAGTAAGTTTAAGAACTAAGGTTATTGAGGTGACCCACCATTTGTCATCGGAACATGCAGCTGCCAATCGAATAGTAAGTCTTATGTAATTTGGCTAACCAGGCTCAAAAACTATACATTCTTAAGAGAGATGAGTAGCTTTTGTGAGCAGGCATTTTCAAAAAGGCAAAAATAAAAGTTAATATACTAAAACATCTATATATAAAGTAATCATTCAACTTTTTTTTTGAGATATCTCTAGGAACAAATTTTAAAGAAGACAGTGTCTCATTATGATCTGATGTCTTACTAATCTTTGGTTCCTATGAACTTATTCCATTTCTAATTTGGCACAAAATTTGGTGTAAGAAAAAGTTCCATTGTAACTCATGTTGCTGTTCTTAATTTAAGAATCAAAGCTCCCTTCTGGGAAGTGTACACACCTGGAAGCATTCAAAGAGAAGCTTGAGAATCATTCTAGGACTTTGCTACTGTGAATTTCCTAAATACTGAACAGCATCCTATCTCAAGTCCCATTTAGGGATGCTTTTGGTCATTGGGAAATTTGGGAAAACAGTGGCAGACTTTCAAATTCAACATGAGCCTGTATCCTCCCCTTTAAAGTCATTATACCAGATTCCCTAGAAATCAGGAGTGATTGCTTGTGTCACTTTAAATAAGAAATCAAAAACCTTTTTTGATTTCTTATTTAAAGTGACACAAGCAATCACTCCTGATTTAGAAAATTCTAAAGGAAAGTGGTCACTGGCTGCCAAGGATCAGCCACTGATGAGCATAGAATGTGAGCTGGAAGGGCTGTCTTTTTGTTTTCTTGGAGAGGGAAGCTCTGGATGACAGAGGTGATATACTTTGTGTATGGTCACAAAGACAATGTGTCCAAAGCCAGGGTCTGAGCACACGCTTTCGGTTCCTTGCTCCTCCATCACACCAGAGAGACTTGGTGGATTGGAGAAGGATAGTTGTATTTGCAGTGGGGTCACTCACATCCAAGTTTGTCTATTGGCCCATTATCCTATTCTTTCAAGTAATTCTCCAGTAATTTATTAAATGCTGAAATTGGTCCTTCCCTGGCTCAGTCCATTCCCCACTCCCTTACAGGGAAATCCATTAGCAATTTGTAATGAATTCCTTGTTTAGAATGAGCAGAAAACCTAGTTTAAAAACCATGGTGGGGACATAGGACTGTACCTGGTGCCAATTGGCAAGGCACATTTCCTCCTCAGCCCCGAGAGGACACTTCATTGAGTAGGTGGGTGGGCATCAGGAATGCCCCTGGTGTTAGAATTCAGAACCCACAACCTCCCTTAACCTTTAAAGGAAGCTTAATGCTTTCCTGGTCTTCTTCTCTTGAGGCTAGACAAGAGGGAGAATAAGCAGTAGTCCTCCACAAAGAATTCAGCTCTTTTGCTATGGGACAGCCGCTGTGGTCAGTTTCCCATAGATGAATTCCAGCTGCCACTTTGCTCACATGCCCATCCATGGCCATCCAGCCAGTGAGTGGGTGATGGGAGTACCTCATTTCCCTGCTTCTTTGGGATGATACCCAAGATTCCCCACAGGGTAGCCTATTGCTTATGCTGTTCTCATACTGACTGCCTTCTTTTCCGACAGGCCGTCCAGATCATGATGGGCTCCTTCCACATATTAATGTGGTATTTCCTGTTTAACCTTTATAACAAACAAGAAAACAGATATTTTGGCTCGTATAATCCTATAACCTTTAAAATACATTATCCTTCATGGGCATTCTGTGTGAGTAGAATATACCAACCCCTCCTTCCCCCTCTCTTTCTCCCCCTTCTCTCTCTTCTCCCCTTCTCTTTCTTCCCCTCCTTGTCCTTCTTCCTCTCTTTTTATGTCTCTCTGTCTCTGTCTGTCTCTGCCTCTGTTGCCTCTCTGAGACTCTGCTCCTCTCTCTGCCCCCCTCTTCTTTCTCTCTATCCTCCCATCTCTTTCTCCCTTTCTCTTTCTTCTCTTTCTTTTTGTTATCTCTTTCTCTTACTCTTACCATGGAGTAATAGAAAGATAAAGGAAGACTTTCATAATACATCGTTGAATTTAGGGGAGGGTTGAAGAGGGGAGGAAAGATCCCATTTTTACACAAAAGAATTGCTTCATGATCTCCATCTAAACAGAGTTCCACCTCCTGTAGTACATCCTGACATACTGCTTGTAAAGAGCTTAACACAGTACCTAGCACATTGTAGGTGCTCAGTAAATGTTCCTCTCTTTTGTAAAACATGGCACAAAGCTTCTATATTTAGTGATCAAAATGACTCAAACTGCAAGGAGGCAGTGCAGTTCAGTGAAATTTGCTCTGACAATGTCAAAAGATCTGGGTTCAAATCTAGCCCTTGATGGTTATGCCCCATGAAGTCTCAAGACAGTCCCTTTGTCCCTCTGCGCCCCGGTTTCCCCAGATAGCTCCAGGTTGATGGTCCTTTGGAGTTGTCTCTTCTGTGGGGCCACAATATTACCATCACGTCCATCATCTTCAGCTCCAATGCTTGACTTCCCAACAAACTTTTCAGAGAGCTCAGCACTCTAAAGCCCAACTTGACCTGTTGGACCCCAGAGGACAGAATTAGGAGCAAAAGGGGGAAGTTGGGCATGGGTTTAACAATAGAAAAACACTCCCTAGCAATGAGAGCTGTCCCTCAAGAAGTGGAGCCTCCCCTCTCCCTGGAAGTCTTCCTGGGGGCTTCCTTCTATGGTTGGCTGGCGTCCTGCCCTTCCAGTTCTCTAAAGGTGGGGGGGTCTGGGAGGGGTGGCGTGTAGCAACAAACATTGACAAGTGTGTCTTTTTTTTACCCAGTTCCTCATGTCTGGAATCCTCTCAATAAATGAAGCAAAGAACACCTCTGTGCAGTCGGTAAGTCACAGGTGGGGAAATGCTCCCACTGCTGCCTTTAGTAGAGAGCCAGTCCCAGAACAGTCAAGACCCAGGACTTCCTCCCCCAGGGCAGATCGAAACCCTCCTGCACTTTTTCGTCCTGGGAAATTTTTGTCCACGTTCTCCCATAGATCCTGCCCCAAGGGAGATTCTCTATGCTAATGGCACCATTCAGGACCTTGAGCACTTTGTGGGGCCACCTTGGTCCTCTGCTGTCCTCCATTAGTCCCATAGAGCTACTCTCTATCCATCTCTCCCTTTCTCTGCCCTCCTCATTCTTCCTGTCCCCCTTCAGTCCTCTCTTCTTCCCTCTGGTAAACTAGACCTTGGAGAACAACTAATCCAGGACTTCTTAACCTTTCTTGGACCTTGCTAAAAATCTGGCTTACTGACTCTTCCTCACATAAATCATAATAGAAATTCTCAATTTCCTTGATATTATTTTCTCTTCCCTTCTCAGCTCATAATCTCTTGCAGTCCTGTGAACCGCAGATTAAGGACTCGGATCTAATCCAGTCCTTTAATTTTTTCTGAGGAATTACCAACTAAATTGGCTCTTAGTCTGATGGGCTCTAGAATTGGAAGACACTTGAAAAACAATGGGATGGTTAGGCCCAGAGAGGGATCAGGCAGTTGGCCAAAACTCATCCATGTAGCACAGGGCAGAGTCAGGATAAAACCCCAGGAATTCTGGCCCCAAATCCACTGGTATTCCCAAGTGTCTCTAGGACGAGGAGGTAGGAGCCCCATTGATATTGGAGACTGGAAAGGGAAAGAAACTGGGTGAAGTTTAGGCACCAAAGTCCCTGACAGAAACCCAGAGCACTTGCCCCAAAACTGTCTCCTTACTCCCGAATTCAACATGCCCATTTCCTTTGCAGAGAAAGTTGGCTTTCTTTGGAAATGTTGTGAGTGCTTTCGTGGCATTATTTGGAATCATGCTCATAATCATTGAATTGAGTGCGAAATCGGAGTTGTCCTATAAAAACTTTTCAATAGCTGTAAGTAGCTGGTTACCCAGGGAGGTCAGTGTTTCCAAATGAGAACCGAGTTTTGACAAAGGAGGCTGCCCACAGGAATGGGGAAGGGAGAGGGCACTTACTGACCAGTTACCAGGTATTCCAGAAGAGACTCCTAGGTGCCAGGCCCTGTGCCAGGCTGCATCTCCTGCCCCGGGGAGCTTCTCTTCTGATGGAGGAAGCTACTCCCACACATGAGTACATACATGTACAAAATCATAGGTGTTCATGTGTACAAATATACGGGCTAACTGTGAAGTGAATAAATATACCGTACACAAAGCAAGTCCAAAGCAGGGGCCCCAAGAAAAGTTCCAAGCAGAACGTTGTGCTTGTGTCAGCCCAGTCCATGGAGGAGAGCACCTCTGCAGTGCACGCCAGTGGTCTGGTGGAGAAGGGCTTGGAGTGAAGACTACTCACTGGTGTCGGTGCTGTGCGGAGTGCCTCGGTGCCCATGTGCCCAGCCCTGTGTGGAGTGCCTCGGTGCCCATGTGCCCGGCCCTGTGTGGAGTGCCTCGGTGCCCATGTGCCCGGCCCTGTGTGGAGTGCCTCGGTGCCCATGTGCCCGGCCCTGTGTGGAGTGCCTCGGTGCCCATGTGCCTGGCCCTGTGCAAAGTGCCTTGGTGCCCATGTGCCCAGTGCTATGCAGAGTCCCTGGGATGCGCAAGATAGTTCCTGGCCCCTGCTGAGCAAGGTTACAAGCCTGCTTAGCCCAGACCCTCTGATGGGGTCAGAGACCCAGAGGAGATTGCTTTAAGGTTTGCAAAGCACTTTACCCATATTAATTCGGGAAGTGCTGCCATTACCCCTCGCTTCACAAATGAGAAACCTGAGGCACACTGAGGTTGAGAGAGGGGCCCAGGGATGTGTCTGAGGCGGGATTTGAACTCTGGTCACTCCGAGTCCCAGCGAGTCCCAGCTTGCTTTTTTGAGGGGCCCCTGGTGGTCCCATAATGGATTTTTATGGCATTCCTCTTCTGGTCCCTGAATGCCTCGGTGTCCATGTGCATGTCCCCGAATGGGGACAGCAAGGTCTGCACTGCCAGCTTGGGCTGGGCCACGTGGGCACAGCTTCTGAAGCTTTTGCTGCTCGCAGCCCCCTTTCAACACAGAAACTTGTATATGACCCAGGTATATAAACATATCAGAGTGGTATTCAAATCAGATAGTTACCGAGAATAAATCACAAAGAAACTGATTTTTAGACAATCTTTGGTATACATATGATTTAACATTTATTAAAGGGTGCAGCTTGTCTCACCCAGGATCCTCGGTTAGAATGACCAGGTTTGGGGACTTCTGGGGCAGTGGGTGGGGGAAGGACCGGGGACAAGCATTTCTGCCAGTGCCCACCACGTGGTGCCCAGAGGGCTTTCAGACAGTGTCTAATTTGAGACTGGAGTCTTCCTAGCTCCAGACCCAGTGCCCGGTGCCCTTTGGTGCCACCTGGTGGCCTCAGGAGGAATCATGAAAAAGGACCAGAAGGCTTGGGGTGGGGGGGGCAGTGCTGTTCTCTCATCCGCCTGGCAGCTGTTCCCCAGGTGCCTGGCATGGGTGTGCCCAAGCTTCGGGCACCATTTCTCTTGATGACGCCTCCTCTCACTCACTGTTGGCCAACCTGCTTCTGATGCTGTTGGTTTTCCGAGCCTATCTTCCTATTGACAAGAAAATTGACCAACTGTGAAAACAAGTGATATCTGGTTACTTGAGGGAGCTGGGATTTAGTCCTAGTGTGGGAATTATCGGAGGCACAGAGGGTTTAAGTGGCGTCACCAGGACCCTTGGCTCTGGGTGGAGAGGCGTCCTCCGGAGCCCTCGGCCCAACAGGCTGCTGGATTAAGGATCCCCCGCTCTCATCCCCTAGTCGCTGAACACCTTTTAGTGTCTCCTCCTCTGTCAAATGGAGACAGTCCCGATGGGACCCACCTCCACCAGGGGACTGTGTATTGTTCGCTGTGGTGAAGATTGAACGAGATGAGTGAAGGGATTTGTAAAAGTTAGGCAGGTTATTGTGTTCTGCTGCTTCTCCAGTTCACTTAGAGATTGGTGGATTGACGTTCTGGCTCGTTGGTCCATTAGGATGAATCAACTCCTGTTCTCCTGGCCAAAGCCACAGAGATCCTCTGTGTCTCTGGTGCCCAGAGTTGTGCTGGTAAATGTTTAACAGGAAAAAACGAATGGAGGCAGTATCCTTAAAGTAACCTGCATTGCTACTACTTTCTCCATAGCACAGCGGGGTGGTTCAGTGGATAGATTACTGGGGCCTAGAGTCAGGAAGACTCCTCTTCCTTAGTTCAAATCTAATCTCAGACATTTCACTCTATTTGCCTCAGTTTACTCATCTGTCAAATGACGAGAAGGAAATGTCAAACCACTCCAGTGTCTTGCCAAGAAAACTCCCATGGGGTCATGGAGAGTCAGACAGGACTGAACAATAGTATCGTTTTCACATGTACTTTAGCATAGTTAACATATATTGGACTACTTGCCAGCTAGGGGAAGGGATGGGGGGAAGGAGAGGAAAATTTGGAACAAAAGGTTTTGCAATTGTCAATGCTGAAAAAATTACCCACGCACGTTTTGTAAATAAAATGCTTTAACTAAAAAAAAAAAAAAATGTAAAAAATAGTATCATTTTCTCCATCCCTTTTTTAAGACAAGACAATAAAACACTCAAGCCCCAATTTCAAAACCTTTGCAGATTTTTGAGGTGTGGACTCCCTGACTGAGAGCTTTGTAATAGGTTCTGGGAGCTCCAACAGCCCCTCATGTTGCCCCAGTCTAGAGTGCTTCCTCCTAGGCGGTCCTGACCCTCCTAGGCCTCTTCCCTGAAGAGACTTGTGGCCAATTCTCCTTTTGTGCTTCTTTTGCAGTTTGTGGGAAAGACGGTTTCCGGGTTTCTGTTACTCACCTCCCCTCCTGGAGTTCAGCCTCACGTTTATCTATATCTATTACATAGTCTGTAATTGGGTGAGTGTTGCCTCTGGTCAATCTGGAAATAATTATTTTTTGTGGTCATAGACAGGACTAAGGAGTTGGCATAGAGATCCTGTAAGGGAGATTTGGGGTGGAGAAAAAATGTAGGTAAGGAGAAGAGAACTCAGCCATTCGGCAAATGGTTCCGATTCCCTGCTTGGGCCTACATGGCACTAGGATAGAGAGGAGGCAAGAGGGATGGCCTTCTTGAAGCAGCCCAGAATCACACCCTGAGATTGTGAAGGACCTTTGTGCTAATCTTGTCCAGCTGCCTCTTTCTACAGGTGAGGAAACTGAGGGCTGGAAAGGAAAAGAGGCATTGTGATTGATCTTGAGTCAAGCCCATGGCTTCTGGGCCCTGCTAGGTAGACTCTAATTAGCCCTTGTTTCATGTTGACAAAGCAGTCACCCAACCAGATCCTTTAAAACTAGAGCTTTTAGTGGGGCGTTCATGAAATTGGGTTTTTAAAATGTGTTTTGATCACTGTATTTTGATAGAATGGGTTTCCTTTATAATCCTTTGTCTTAATTTGTTGCCTTTTATGGACATGATTTGGAGCAGAGATCCAAGGGCTTTTCCTGACTAAAAAGGCCCAAGGCATCCAGAACATCTAAAAAGTTCAAAAGGATTCTTTAGGGGTAGAGGGCTACCCCAGATCTAGAGCCCAAGGGCTCTGGGTTGCAATGTCTTATTCCCCCAGACTTGGGATCAGGAAAGGAACAGATTCCCTTATAGCATCCTAAGACACAAAACTCAGTGATGAGGAGGATCCATCAGTCAGGAGAGCCAGCATTTACATTTCAGTGTGTATGAGATAAGGATCAGATGTGGAAGCAAGTTGAGGCCCTCAGAGGAGGAAACCCAGTGCCTGGTCTGTGGTCACCCAGCCAGGGATTGCGAGAGGTGGGATCGGGAGCCCGGCATTCCTTCTCCTCCCCTTGCTCCCATCGTCTCCCAGGGCTCACGGCTGTGCCTGTCTCCTCACACTGACTGGCATTCCCATCCTCAGCGTGGGGTTGCTGTGCCCTGGCTGCTTAGACCACCCAGTCTACTTAAGGGGAGCAGGAAGGGTGAGGAGCCTTCCTTAGGGATCCAGCATCTTCCACGTACCAAAGGAGAGGCCATCTTCAAGGCTGAGCCTAGTTTCAGCCTACATACTTCTCTCTTTCCCTCTCCCTTCCCCTCCTCCCTGTCACCTCCTCCCTCCTTTTCTCTCTCTCTCTCTCTCTCTCTCTCTCTCTCTCTCTCTCTCTCTCTCTCTCTCTCTCTCTCTCTCTCTCTGTCTCTCTGTCTCTCTCTGTCTCTCTGTCTCTCTGTCTCTCTCTCTCTCTGTCTCTCTCTCTCTCTCTCTCTGTCTCTCTCTCTGTCTCTCTCTCTGTCTCTCTCTCTGTCTCTCTGTCTCTCTCTGTCTCTCTGTCTCTCTGTCTCTCTCTCTCTCTCTCTCTCTCTCTCTCTCTCTCTCTCTCTCTCTCTGTCTCTCTGTCTCTCTCTGTCTCTCTGTCTCTCTGTCTCTCTCTCTCTCTGTCTCTCTCTCTCTCTCTCTCTGTCTCTCTCTCTGTCTCTCTCTCTGTCTCTCTCTCTGTCTCTCTGTCTCTCTCTGTCTCTCTGTCTCTCTGTCTCTCTCTCTCTCTGTCTCTCTCTCTCTCTCTCTCTCTCTCTCTCTCTGTCTCTCTCTTCTCTCTCTCCAGCTTTACCTTTTCTTTTTGCTTTTCTCTTCAGCTCTTTAACTCAAATAAATCTAGTTCTATACATTTCTCTTTAGCAATCATTTGCTAGGCTTGGGTCCAAGGCAGGGACATAGTTCTAGAGGAGCAGAAATTTGGTGGAAGAGAGTGGGAAGGACCAGGAGACACAGTTGAAAGGAATGACCTCACTCTGCAGATGAATAAATTGGGGTCCTGAGAGAAAGCTGAACCAGCTGAGTCACCCAGTTACTAGCAGAGCCTGGACAAAAATGAGGGGCTGGAGATTTGGAGCTGGCGGTGACCTTCCAGTGTGTGACAGAACCCAGCTCCTGTGCCCCCAAGTCCAGAACTGTTCGCACAGCATCATTCTGCTTTGGAACTTTGTTTTTGGTCTGGACTTCTTGGGCAGCCTTGAGTCTGTGTGCCTTTTCTCAGAACTATGACTTTAAATAAAAAATAATACTAAAATATATAATCACAAAGGAAACCAACTCCCTGCAAATACAGGTGTCATTGTTAAGTGCACAGACCCCCTGAAATGGAGAATAACTTCATGGCCTAGAGCTGATGGCCAGATCTTGGAAGAAAGGGGTATCAAAGGCTGAACAGTCCCAGGCCTGGCAGTGCACCCCCAGGCTCTGGACCTCTGCTTTCTTATCTGAATAAATGAAAGGATCAGTAATAAAACTTAATCCTTAAAAAAAAGTACAAAACAAGCAGGCAAAAACCCAAAAAAAAAAAAAATGAATCAGGAAAGAGTTTTGGTCCCTGTATGGCTCCAGGCAAGTCACTAGAGCCGGGCTTTGGAAAAGGAGGGATAAGCAGCCCAGTCCACAGGTCAGAGTGGGGGGTCAGCAGCCATCGGTCCAGGACAACATTTCCCCCACAAACATCCTGTGGCTTTGTCTGGGACCCCCAGGAATGGGGGTCCCACTGACCACAGCCTCCTCTTCTGCCTGGACTCCTCCCTGATAGACGCTTGTCTTTTTTCCTAGGATAGCCTCATGCAAAAGCATATGATCCACACGGACACGTGCCCTGATGTCCAAGTGAAGGAGTATGTTGTGGGAGTGAAGAAAGAAAAAAAGGGAGAGGAAGCTACAGAGTGGCCGGTGGGGGAAAAGGTGGAAAAGGAGAAAAAGCAGCTGGAGGACCAAGAAGAAAGCAGGCTGAATGAAGAGACGGCCTTTTAGAAAGCTCTGGGGATCCCACGCTCACAGCCCAGAGCTTGGCACCTCCTTCAGAAGAAAATGCAAACTCTTCCATCTCTCCACTAGTGCCCAGGACGTCCCCAGGCTCGGAGGGGGACACTTCCCTCCATGTCATATTCTCAGAGCTCACAATCTTGGTGCCGGGCCCAGACTCTGGCGTGTCCTCAACAACTTCAGATAGAAGAGGGCCCTTCCTAAAGCCCTGGGTGGGCTTCTCTCCACTCAAGCCCCTCCCTCTGATCTGGACCTGCCCCCAAATGGACCAGGCTGGGCATTGGACCTCAGCTGGATCTTTCTGCTGGGATGGTTTCCTCCTGTACGCTCCTGTTTCCCCACATTTCTTGATCACCTGTTTTATCAGTCTTAGAACCACCAACTCATTGCTTTTCCCATGGATCTGGGCTCAGTCCAGGTGGCTCCCCCTCCCTCCGCGTTGCTCAGTCCCCCAGGAAGCCTTGGTTCAGGCACATAAATCATGTTAATGGGCTCACATCCCTATCTGATTGTGTCTTCTTCCTTGCTCTCTTTCCTGTTCTGGCTCTCTCCAGAGCATCTCTTGGGGCAGAATGGTGTAGCGGGAGCGTCCTGGATCTGGATGGAGTCAGCGAGGTCTGCCTCTGGCCCTAACAATCTCTGGGAGCTCTCGGGTTCTCTCATTCATACAATGACACGAATGAGACTTGCTCTCCTCTGAAGGCCTGTCCAGCTCTTAACTCCTGAACTTCCCAATTCCTGACACTACAAATGAAGCTGTCCTTTTCTTCAGCTGGAGCTAAAAGGGCCCTTCAAGGTCACCTAGGCGAGGATCACGGAGCCAGATTTGCAGTGCCCTCTGAGTTCTCTAGGCCAGCCCTCTCGTCTCTTAGAGTGGAAAACTCAGATCTGAGTTCACAAAGATGGCACACCTTGAACTCCAGAGTCAGTGGTTTTTGTTCTCCCCTCCATCCTACCCCTTCTGCATGTTACAGATGAGTCCACGAGCCTGTCCCAGACTGGGGCAATGGGCTGGCTGAGCTCAGCTAAGCAAGAACCAGGCCTCCTGCCTCCCACCCAAGGGGCCCTCCACCCCCCATGAGAAAAAAACAAAACCACTTGGCCCTCGCTCTTCTCCGCATTATTCCCTGCTTCCTCTTCACTCACATTTCCAGCACACTCTTTATTTAATCCATTAATAGAGAAAGCACATATCAGCAAATAGGAGAGCCAAGGTTCCTGGGGCATGGGGCCAATAAAATAGACCTGGGTGGTCAGCGAGCTGCTGGGGGCTCTGGGGCACTTGATAGCCTGTCTACATTAGGAAACACAAGCTAATTTTTTTAAGTCTTTTTTTTTATTTATTTAGAATTTTTTTCCACAGTATATATGCATGAGTAATTTTTTTTATAATATTATCCCTTGTATTCATTTTTCCAGATTTTCCCTCCCTCCCTCTACTCCCTCCCCCCGATGACAGGCAATCCCATACATTTTACATGTGTTACAATATAACCTAGATATAATATGTGTGTAAATACCATTTTCTTGTTGCACATTAAGTATTAGATTCCAAAGGTATAAGTAACCTGGGTAGATAGACAGTCGTGCTAACAATTTACATTCACTCCCCAGTGTTCCTTCTCTGGGTGTAGTTATTTCTGTCCATTGTTGATCAGCTGGAAGTGAGTTGACTCTTCTCTATGTTGAAGATCTCCACTTCCATCAGAATACATCCTCATACAGTATCATTGTTGAAGTGTATAGTGATCTTCTGGTTCTGCTCATTTCACTCAGCATCAGTTGATGTAAGTCTCTCCAGGCCTCTCTGTATTCCTCCTGCTGGTCATTTCTTACAGAACAATAATATTCCATAACCTTCATATACCATAATTTACCCAACCATTCTCCAATGGATGGACATCCATTCATCTTCCAGTTTCTAGCTACAACAAAAAGAGCTGCCATAAACATTTTGGCACATACAGGTCCCTTTCCCCTCTTTAGTATTTCTTTGGGATATAATCCCAATAACAGCAATGCTGGGTCAAAGGGTATGCACAGTTTGACAACTTTTTGGGCATAGTTCCAAATTGCTCTCCAGAATGGCTGGATTCTTTCACAACTCCACCAACAATGTATCAGTGTCCCAGTTTTCCCACATCCCCTCCAACATTCATCATTATTTGTTCCTGTCATCTTAGCCAATCTGACAGGTGAAACACAAGCTAATTTGAGGAGGGAGAGAGCAATAAGCAGAGAGGGGCTGGGAATCTGGAAAGAAGGGAAGGAACTTGAGGAGCCGGGAGAGGACATTCCTGGCCCTGGGGAGTCACCAAAAGGAGCACAGAGTTCAGGAATTGTAGCAGAAGATCTGTCTGAGTGCTTGCCGGGCTAAGCAAGGGGTACATGTGAAAAGAGGCCAAAGAGTCTGCTTGAATTCAAGGAGCTCAAGATGGAATGGGGAGACGGCATGAAAACGGCTAAGTACTAGCAATCTATGGGGTAAATTGGGAATAAGCAGGGAAGGCACGGGAACTAAGACGGCTTGGGGAAGACTTCCTGTAGAAGGTGGGGCTTTAGCTGGAACCTAAAGGAAGCCAGGAATCGGGTTAGTAGCCGAAGAGGAGGAGATAGCCAGAGAGATGGAGAGGCTTGTTTTGGAAACAAGCCAGAAGGCCAGGGTGGTCACTGGATTGAAGAGTATGGACAGGAACAAGGTGTAAAAAGACCGGGAAGTTTGGAGGGGGCTAGGTTATGAAGGGCTGTAGAGATTTAGTTGGAGGCAATTTAGTTGGAGCCACTGGAGTTTATGTGGAGGAGGAAAGGAGGTGAGTGCCATGAGCCAGAAAATCACTCTGATGGCAGAATGGAGGATAGATTAGTGGGAAGATCCTAGAGACAGGAAGATCTTCCCAGCAGGGGTGTGTGTGTGTGTGTGTGTGTGTGTGTGGTGTGTGTGTGTGTGTGTGTGTGTGTGTGTGTGTGTGTGTGTAGTGAGGAGCGTCTGATCTGTGGGAAGGGATGTATCGTTCAGGGAGTGCTGCAGGTGCCATCTACAAGAGATGCTGCAGAGGTGGTTCCCCCAGTTTGGCTATGGGGGGTAAGAGAGCGAAGGCTCTGGGATTGCTCCTAGATTGTGAATCTGGGACCGGGAAGATGGCACTGCCTTCTACAGTAATAGGGAAGATGGGTGGGAGGAAGATACTGATGGACACAACGATTTTAAGATGTCATAACGCCCAGTTTGACGTGGCTAAAAGGTAGTTGGAACTGTGCAGTCAGAAGTCAGCAAGAAAGGCAGGATAGAGCTGGAAAGTGAACCCTTGGAGCTGGTGAGATCACCAAGTGAAGTAGCTGAGAGGGAGAAAAGAACCTGGGCCCCACCCTTGAGGAACACCTGCAGAACGTGGGAGCCGGAGGAGACCCAGAGGGAGGTGGAGAACCAGGGAGAGAGCGGGGAGTGAGAGGAGAAAGTGTGCAGGAGAGGCGATAACGCAGAGAGTTCATGGAGAGCGAAGATTTCGAAAAGCCCGTTGGCCCTGACATCTAAAAGGTCATGAGCAGCTTTGGGGAGCAGTTTCGTGGAATAATAAGGTGAGAAGGCAGGCTATAAGGATCCACGCAGAGCGTGAGAAGAAAGGGGGGGGCAGAGGAGTCCCTTGGAGTGTGAGAGCGAATTCGAACTCGGGGCTTCTACCTTCTTTATCCCTTTCATCATTTAGTCTATTGGACGGGATCCCAGCTAGGCTGGGGCTGGGGCGGGAGGGATAATGTAGAGCCCACGGAGGTGATCAAAGTGGGGCTGCCCTGAAGAGCCGCGCCCTGGGCACGGGGCTCCGAGGCAGACAGGACTGGCGGAGAGCGTCTCCTTCCCCGCTCTTGCTGACCCATCTCCCCTTCTCCGGGCGCGGATTTTAGGGCCTCAGGAGTTTAACCCCCTGAATTTCACAGATAGGAAAACGAAAAAGCCCGAAGCCGCAGGGATCGTGAGAGACCGAGCTGGAATCCGGATCCCTCGGCTCGCAGACCTTTAATCCCAGCCCACTGCTAACCCCACGCCGGGGGCCGCGGGGCTCGGCCGAAAGGCCCCGGACGCGTGGGCACCTGTCCCTGCGTGGGCCACTCTGAGGCGGCACCTCCCCCACCTGTCAGTGGGGAGCGCTCTCAGCTTGGCGGAACCCCTCCCCACCCCGCGCCCCACGAGGGACACGCTCGCGCTCTCCCTGCGCTCTGGGGATTCCTGCGGGACTTTGGACGTCGAGATGGTGGCGGTTGGTTAGTGGGGAGGCCTTAACTCCCCCCCCAGGCTTTTCCCCAGGAACTTTCTAGCCCCTGGACTAAGAGGGAGGCCCGTGGCGGGGACAGGGAGTGGCAGGGTGCGCCCCAAGTTCCTGATAATCCTGGTTCTGAGCTTCCCTCCCCATCCTGCTCCCCGGTGTTTCCCTAATAGTCCCAGGGCAGTCGGGTCCACCCCCTCATTTTACAGAAGTGGAAACTGAGACCCAAGGAGGTTGTGACTTCTCGGGGTCACCCAGCCGTTTTAAGTATGAGGCCGAATTCGAACTCGGGGCTTCTACCTTCTTTAGCATTTTGTCTATTAGGATCACGCATTTAAGGTTGGGCTGGGACGGGAGGGATAGAGCACAGCCTCCGTCACATAGCTACTGCCTTAACTCTGCCTGAAACAGAGGGTAACCTCGCTGGCTGGGCCATGGGAAGTGGTCTGGAGCCCGCCAGTTATCTAGTCTGCCCTTGAGTTCCAAATCCCCTCTTCTTAAAGGCTCACCTGTCTTCCTTTTGAGGGCCCAGTTTTTGAAGATCCCGAAGGGAAGGAAGGATGGGAAGTGGAACGGATTGAAGCAACTCCTTCCAAATCGTTCGGGTGTCCAGAGACCCAAAGGAGAAGCAGCAGCTTTTCCCCTGGGCTCGTCTAGGCCCAAAGTGGGAGGTATGAATTGTTCACTAAGCTTCTCATAATTATGGATTTGAACGAGCTTCCTTCTATTTTTTGTTTTCCCCTGAGGCTGGGGTTAAGTGACTTGCCCAGGGTCACACAGCTAGGAGGTGTTAAGTGTCTGAGACCAGATTTGAACTCAGGTCCTCCTGAATTCAAGGCTGGTGCTCTATCCACTGCACCACCCAGCTGCCCCCAGAGCTTCCTTCTTAATGGAACTTTTCACATGTCTGCCCTGCCAAATTACAAATTCTGTTGGACATGGTGTGATCAATTTTGAGATTGGCTTTGAATTGAAAGACCCACTTAGGCTCTTTTGGGTCTAGAATGATCTAGAATCTGTTTTCCAAATTTGCTGGACTCCTGCCGCCATTAAGCAACTAAAAAAGTGATCCCCCAGCTTCAGTCTGATGATTTCCTTGGAAACCCAAAGTCATTCACCTGGGGGCTTTTTAAAAGAAAGAAATCTTTGTATTCTTCATTTCTGGTAATTTTTCTATGTATTTATTCATTCATTTGTTTGTTTATTAATTTATTCATTCATTTATTTATTTAGCTGACTATTTATTCGCTGCACCATGATTTGACAG